>NC_045542.1:33192638-33942638 GCF_009769535.1 Thamnophis elegans
GCGTGTCGGCTTGAGAATCATTTTCTGATGACCGTCGTTGTCTCAATTGATCCAGGTGTCTTCTCCAGGTTGATCCATCTGAAACTCGAATCCTGTAGGAAACGGGCCCTGTTATTTCGGTTATAATTGCAGGCACCCATCTCGTCTCTCCTCCATAGTTTCTAGCCCAAACCAGGTCCCCAGGCTTAAAAGTGCGGGAGGGGGTTGGAGGCCCCAGGTTGCCAGACTGAATTCCTGAATAGACGGGATGCAATCTATCCAGGGTGGTCCGCAGGCGCCTGCCCATCAACATCTCCGCGGGGCTTTTCTGTGTCAGGGGGCAAGGTGTGGAGTGCTGTGCCAATAAGTAAGCATCCACCCTTGCCTGCCAGTCTCCACGGTTTAGACGGCCCAAAGCCTCCTTGGCAGATCTAACCGCCCTTTCCGCTCGGCCATTGCTGGCCGGGTGGTAAGGGGCAACCAGCGCGTGGCGGACCCCTTGCTCGGCCAGGTATGTTTGGAACGTTGTAGACGTGAATTGCGGGCCGTTGTCGGACACTACTGTGTCCGGCAACCCGTGGGTTGCGAACAATCGTCGCAAGGCTCGCACAGTACTGTCAGATGTGGTGGAGTGCATGAGCAATACTTCCACCCATCGAGAGTACACAACTATAAGGAAAGTCTGGCCGTGAAAGGGGCCAGCGAAATCTATATGTATTCTAGACCAGGGACCCCGAGGCATCTCCCATTCCCGGGAGGGAGAGGAAGGAGGAGATGGTCGGGACTGCTGGCAGGTTTCGCATTTGGCGACCCAGGCTTCGATCTCTGCATCTAACCCTGGCCACCAAACGAAACTGCGAGCAAGGGCCTTCATTCTGCTTACTCCGGGGTGACTTTCATGGAGACGTTGCAGAATCTGTTGTCGGAGGACCGTTGGGATGACCACACGGTCGCCCCACAGTAGGCAGCCTGAATGTATAGAAAGCTCCCACTGTTTGTTCTTGAAGTGCTTGAACTGAGGTGGTAACTCACCCGCAGGCCAGCCTCTCAGGACCCAGTTCAATAGCTGTGACAGTGTGGGGTCAGACCGAGAGTAGGCGGCCACATCGGTAGAAGTCAATGGCAATTCTAACTGAGCAATTGCCAGAACAGAACGGCAAGGAACCGCTTGATCTTCTGTGTCCGGAAGAGGGCAGCAACTAAGGGCATCTGCATGCCCTATTTGCTTGCCCGGACGGTAGCACAGGGCGTAAGAATACGCCGCTAAGAACTCCGTCCAGCGGGTCATCCTTGGGGACAGGATAGGAGGGGTCGGTCTATCACCAGCCAGTAGCCCAAGGAGTGGCTTATGGTCTGTGAATAGGGTGAAGTGCCGCCCGTATAGGTAGTCGTGAAACTTTTTGATTCCAGACACTGCAGCCAGAGCCTCCTTGTCAATCTGGCTGTAGTTCCTCTCAGCCGAGGACAGTGTTCTGGAATAAAAAGCTATGGGGGCTTCTGAGCCGTTGGGCAGGACGTGACTCAGAACAGCCCCCAAACCGACGGGGGAGGCATCACATGCTAGAGTCAGGGGCATCTTGTTGCTATATTGCACTAAGACTGCCTCTGACGTCAGCAGGGATTTGACAGCCACGAATGCATGCGCTTCGCGGCTGCCCCATTGCCAAGGCGCGGATCGGTCGAGCAACCGATGTAGCGGCTCGGCTAGTGATGCCTTGTGAGGGATGAAAGGCGCATAGAAATTTAGAAGCCCCAGGAATGATTGGAGCTGCGCCTTTGTAGTAGGAGTGGGAGCGTTCCTGATAGCTGCCAATTTAGAAGGGGTAGGATGAATTCCCTGGGCATCAATTGTGAAGCCCAGGAAATCCACTTGGGGCACAGCAAAGAAACATTTGCTGCGTTTAAATTTAAGACCCGCGCCCCTGAAACGGTCGAGGACTTTCCTCAGTACTTTGATGAGGTCTGAGCGGCTGTCAGCAGCGATCAGGACGTCATCAAAGTAAGGTACCACTCCAGGGAGCCCATGGAGCAGACGTTCCATGAGGCTCTGGAAAATCCCCGGGGCAACGGAAACGCCGAATTGAAGGCGGCGACAACGGAAAGCCCCCCGGTGGGTGACGATGGTTTGGGCAGCCGCCGCATCGTCATCCACAGGGAGTTGCTGGTAGGCCTGCGCCATATCCAGTTTAGCGAAAATACGTCCCTGCCCCAAGGAATGGAGCAGGTGCTGTACAACAGGGACTGGATAGGGGTTTGCCTGAAGGCCAAGGTTGATGGTCGACTTATAGTCGGCGCAGATCCTAATGGAGCCGTCGGCCTTCACCGCAATCACAATGGGGGTCTCCCAAGGTGAGTGGTCGACGGGCTCCAGTATGCCCTGCGCCACGAGCTTATCCAGCTCAGCTTCAACCTTTGGCCTTAATGCAAAGGGCACCCTGCGGGCCTTCAGTCTGATTGGTGCAACCTGGGGGTCCAAGCTAAGGGATATGGGGCTGCCTTTGTAATGGCCTAGCTGGCCATCAAAGATATCAGCATAGTCTGACAAGACTGCTGCTATGTCTGGGGGCGTGTCCGCAGTCGAATGAATCCCCTGAAGGGAGATACCCAAGGGAGAAAACCATTCTAACCCCAGAATTGCTGGTAAAGGTTTCTGAACAATTAAAGCAGGTAAAACAGCGCAAAACTTGCCATAAGAAACCCTCAAGGCATATGAACCTAGGATAGAGATATGGGAGCCTTGATAGTCTGTTAAAATTGCGTTAAGGGGTGACAAGTGACAACGTTTCACGTGGGGGCACAACATAGAAAAAGTGTCCCAAGAAAGAAGGGATTTTGATGAGCCGGAGTCCACTTCCATCTGACACGGCTTCCCTTCAATCAGTATTTTAATATTGATTTTGTCCGTACCCTGTGAGGATGAGTTGATGGAGGTGTCATGCAGGGACGAAGAAGCTTGATTGATGTTAAAGCATTCGTCTTGACGCTGAGCAGGTTTCCGCTGCTGCGAGCTCTTCGGCGGGGGTGGAGGAGGACCATATGGAGGAGGTGGCTCGATTGCTGCAGAAGGAGTAGGAAGTGAAGCCTTGCAGACATGGGCTAAATGTCCTTTCTTTCCGCAGCGGCGGCAAACCGCTGCCTTGAAGGGGCAATTAGCCCGGGCGTGCGCTCCGCCACAGCCAATGCAAGCAGAGGAGTTTGAAGGGAAACGGCTGATGGCTTGACTCTGTCGAGGCTGCTGATGGCGGGGTTGTGCTCCAAGTCTATCTACCTGAAGTTGTTGTAGATAGTCAGGCAGGGGGGCTAGCTCATCAATTAGATTTGTAATGTACGTTGGCTGCTGGAGCGGAGGAGGAGTTGGAACGGTTGAGGCTTGAGTGGCAGGTAACCCTCCAGCAACCGTCATCTGCGCGAGGTAGCGTTCTATTTCGTTGGAGGATGAATCTGCCAACTCCGCAGCGCGAGCCTCGTCTATGGCATAAGCTAATGTGACCTTAGGCTTGCCCAAAAGTCTACGCCTGAGAAAAATATCCTTTAGGCCACAGACGAATTGCTCTGCGAGATTTGCCTCAAGATCTGGGAACTCACACTGCGCTGCAGCAACTCTCAAGGCTTGCAAAAATTGATTTACCGTTTCTGCAGGCTTTTGGACTCGCCTGCGGTAAGCAAAGCGTCTGGCTATTTGAGATGGAGTAGGTGCGTAGTATGCCTGCAATCCGTCTGTTAGTTCTTGCCAGGTGAGGTCGTACACCGCTCTAGGGGCGGCAAAGGACCTTGCGGTGGCAAACATTTCTGGGCCACAAGCCGTAAGGAAGAACCCACATTTCCTCGCTTGAGACTGACCTTGACGGTTGTTAGCGATTAAAAAGCATTCAAACCGTTCAAGAAATGCCTCCCAGGTTTCACCTCCAACCCCAAAAGGGGCAAACATTGGCATTCCGGCCATAGCAGTTGGTTGGAGAAGTGGCAGTTGGTTCCTTTTTCTTCTGGTTACAGGTCTCCAGTCCTCGTCGCCAGTATTATATCTTCAGGAATGAGACAGAGGCTCGTGTCCGGTAACTCTGTAACCAATTTATTTTAACACAACTTGTAACAGTAACAGGTAACAACCAGGCAGGGTGCTGGTTTAACAATGTAGCAACAGAAGGATGATCTGTGTAGAGAGAGAGGCAGAGAAGCAGCTCCAGCTGGACTGGAGTGTTCGTCTGCTCTGGTGCTGAACAACTGACAGTTTGAACGAGTCTGCCTTTTATAGTTCCTCAGACTCGCCCGGCAACTGACAGGCGCGTCTGATTGGCTAAGACGCGCCTGGCTGCTGCCGAGCTGTCATTCGTAACAGCGAGGACTAACTTTTACTATACAACAGTTACCCTCAGATAAACATGCCATAGGATGTAAATGGATCTACAAGATTAAAACAAGTGTAGATGGGACTGTAACCCATAAAGCCAGGTTAGTTGCACATGAGTTTGATCAGTCAGGCAATGATTATGATGAGGTATTTGCACCTAGTTAAAGGCTGCAACATTACGTGCATCATTAGTTTGGGCAGCTAAGAATGAATATACAGTTAATCATTTAGATGTAGAGACAGCATATCTTCATGCACTGTTGCAACATACTATATATTTACAGAAGCCTGCGGGATTCAAGACTGATATTAAAACTGATTGCTGGAGGTTGAAAAAGAGTCTTTATGGCTTGAAGCAATCAGGATATGAATGGAATCAATGCATAGTGAAGGAATTAGCAAAGACAAGTTTCAAAGCTGGCATGGCTGATCCATTCTTGTTTAAAAAAGAAAGTTATGGTGTGATTTCATTGTTGCTATTGTTCACTGATGACATAGCATTAATCACTAAAACTGAGCAAGAAGCTACTAAGATTATTACACTGTTGAAAACACGGTTTAAAATAAAACACCTTGGTGAGATTAAGCAATATCTTGGTTTAAAAATAGATAAAACTAGAGGAGGATACAAAATCTCACAAACTGAGAAGATTAAATAGCTACCCAGGATGTTTAGGATGGAACTGTGTAAACCAGCTAAAACTCCAATGGGTCAGGAATTTAGCCATGATGATGTAAAAAGCCCTGTGTTTGATAAGGGTATTTATCAATCATTGATTGGTAGCTTATCTTATCTGAGTAATTGGTCAAGGCCCGACATAGCATATAGTGTAACTCAATTAGCCAGGTTTAATGCTGAACCTACTGGCAAAGGCACTGGCAAGCTGCTAAGAGGATATTAAGATATCTTAAGCAAACGATGCATTATGCATTGTATTTAGAACCTAGGAATGATCGGAGCTTAACTGCATATGCTGATGCAAGTTTTGCTACAGATGTGTCTACAAGGAAATCAGGGTTTGTTGTATTCCTGGGGAAAGCACTAATTGGATGGTATTAGACAAAAAAAATTAAGTCTATCGACTATGGAGGCTGACTTCTCATGTCTGTCATTATTATGTACGGATTTGTTTTGCTATAAACAACTCCTACTTGATATGGAGATTGACATACAAGAACCTATTGTTGTTTATGAAGACAATCAAGCAGCAATTCAGATGGCATCCAATCTTGCTGTAAAAACTAGGTCAAACCACACTGATATAAGATATCTGAATGTCAGGCAAAGTGTGAATAGTAAATTAGTTTCACTAGAGTATTGTATGTCTGAAGATAACATTGCAGATCATTTCACTAAGGCCCAAGGTAATATAAAGCATAAACGTTGTTGCGAGGAATACAGCTTAAGATTGTAAGATTTATATATTGTCCTACCCAAAGGGGAGAATGTTAGGGATATAATCTAATGGTTGGGTTGGCAATATATAAATCATGTAACAATGTTGTACCTGTTTCTTTAAATCATACTGTAAAATGTGATTGGTTGCTGTTTTCCTCAATCAGCCATAAGAGGGAGCCAGAATGACTGTTAGCTCTCTCTGTTCCTTAGATGCTGGGCTGATCTGATCTAAGTGCTGTGAGCTATTGTAAGTTTTGCAACTGCTAGCAAACTTTGAGTTCTGAACTGATTATATGATACTGGACTATGTTATTTGGATTATCCCTTAACTGAAAGTGATTGACTGTCTTATCTGTGTATGACTTGGACTGTTTGATGGACTCTGATACCTCTATTTCCATGAAAGTAAAAGCCTATTTAAACTGCAGCGTCTCTGTATGCTGGTTTGTGTGTTCTCCAACACAACTCTAACAAAGCTTCTCTGAACGTACTCACTCTCCCAACGGGGAGCTTACCTAACAGGAATGACTCTGCTCATCTGGCTGGTTAGCATGATAGCAACTGCCACAAATAATTAGAAAAGCTAGAAAGAGAAATTTGCCAAGGTGTGGCTGGAAGGAAAATGTTAAGCAGAGAAGCAAAAGTTGCTTCACCTCACTCATTGTCTGAAACCAGCATTACAAGAATGTGCCCAATTATAGGAAAGTTATATTAAATGTCTGCAATAAGAATAATAAAAATAAAAGCCTATTTATTTAAATGTATTCCTTGATGAACCACCTCAAGGCACCAAGGACAACTTCCCATAATAAATTTGTAATTAAGATGGCATGAATATTTCAATCTATTAAGGTAACTTTAAATCTGTAGGAACTAATTATTAGAAAGATTAAAAAGCAGCGTAAGGCTTTGGCAGGGCCACTTGAGTTCCAGGCATGCTAGGGCAAGCAGGTATGTTTTCTAAAAATTCAAAGTGGGCGTTCTGATCTCTTGCTCAAAGACACAATTGACAGAATCTGTTCAGCAAACCCAGATTGCTGTGATTAGTACAGACTCGCAAAATCTCGCATACTAGCTCCATCAGCTGCACCAATTATCTGCCATTTTCAAACTTAAAAGAATTGGAAATAGCATGCTGAAATGTAAATTTCTCCCAAAATTTTAATGTAAATACCAATAAAAATGCCTACAAAATGCATCTGTAGAAATATCCTCCCAAGTCCCTTATATTTGGCAAGCCGGTAATTAACAATAGGCAAGGAAGGTATCACTTTTCAAATAGAGGAATTCCACATGGAATATATATATATATATAGAAATAGCATGAGTCAGATCTCAATGGAACAATGAAAAACGGAGAGAATCCAAAACTCTAAAATGGATAGTTTTTAAAAAAAATGTTTTATTGCTTTTTTATTTTTAAATATACATCAATATCATGATACATATACCTAAACAGTGTGGTCCCTGGGCATAATTCATTTTAATACAAGCATCCATAATGATAATGATAATAATTGTTATAGCAATCAAACTTATATAATCCTAGTATTAATATACATGGCTTTTTAAAAAGTAGTTATTCAATATTTCAATATTCCATTTTAATGCCGATAATGTTGTAAGCATATATGATTATACCATCTTTCCACCTCTAATCCTTTCCATCAAATTATTACTTACATTCTATTGTATAAAACAAGAGAGAGAAAATATCTGCTAATATTCCCCCTATTTCTTATTTCTACTTCTATTCTAACTTCTAATCAGCTCACTATTGCTAATCCTAATATTAATGCACATGTTTATATAAGGCATAGCCCTTCATTATTTAGTTGTTCAAAGTCTCAATACGCCATTCAAGTACCAGTCTTCCCATTATCAGTCTCCAATCTTTCCATCTAACAATTAGATTAGGTGTGTATTTATATAAAAGTGTGTATTCTTATTCCTACATCTATTCAAATTTCTAATCAGACCAGGGGTGAAATCAACTTCTCTACCGGTTTGCAAATGTGAGCATACATGCACAGAGGGTCAAAAACAGGATGTGTTGATGTCCGGGGGGGGGGGGAGGCAGAGCCCCCCTGCCACCGCTGTTACCGGTTCATCCGAACCAGGTAGAACCGGCTGAATTGCATCACTGAATTAGACCATCATTAAAACGGATTGTTTTCTTTATTCCTACTCAGAAGGAATATTATAAATGAGATCAAATCAAATCTTTGTTACAGTCATAGACCTGGATAGCTGTTATAAATATGTTAACAGAAATAAAGTCAAAACACATGTTTGTAAACATATGGATTTAGAGAAATAGTTGTGAATATTAAGGCTCATCTTAGCAGCTCATACATTGCTATTGTCAAAAGAGTTGAGTGCTTTAAGATCAACTTGTCCTTTGAAGAAAGAGATAGAGATTATAAACACATCCATAAATTAAAAGTACAATCTAGGAGTGGGGTGGGGTGGGGTAGGGGAGGACTGATAAGTTAGGTGACAGTGTCAGTGTAAGTTCAAACTTTCATGTCAAAAAATTAAGTAAAATCTTAAAGCTTATTTATTTTTCCCTTAAATACGTCTAGAACAAATTATGCTCTTTCTCCCTAAATAAATCATGATTGTGCAACAAGACCAGCTAGATTTTTTCAATTAATTTTTAAAGAGTGATACAAAATTAATATTCTCATTTCATGAGAAGTACCTCTGGTGGCACCCTGGTTAGAATGCAGTATTGCAGGCTAACTCTGTCCACAGCCAGGAGTTGGATCCTGACCAGCTCAAGGTTGATTCAGCCTTTCATCCTTCTGGAAGTCGGTAAAATGAGGATCCGGATTGTTGGGAGCAATAAGCTGATATTTGTAAATCACTCAGAGAGTGCTATGGCACCATAGAGTGATATATACCATATTTTTCGGACTATAAGATGCTCCGGAGTATAAGACACACCAAGATTTTGAAGAGGTAAATTAAAAAAAAAAAAAGGTTTTTGCCCTCCCCGGCCCCCAGAAGCATTCTGCAGGCCTATCAAGCCCTCTGCACACACCCCCTTTTTTTAAAAAAAAAAATGGGGCATGCAGAGTTTAAGAGGCTTGTAGAATGCTCCTGGGGGCTGGGGTGGGCAAAAACAAGCAAACATTGGCCTGTTTTTTGGAAATGCAGAGTTTGGAAGGCCTGCAGAGTGCTCCTGGGAGCTTGGGAAGGCAAAAACACCTCCGTTTTTGTGAAAACTGGGTCCATTTTTGTTCATTTCTGCCCTCCCCAGCCCCTAGGAGCACTTTACAGGCCTCCCAAAATCTTGGCACGTCCATTTTTGCGAAAGACGTGATTCGCAGGGCGGGGTTTCAGGAGGCCAAAAATGCTGTATTCAGTGTATCATCCACTTTTTTTGGGGGGGGGGAGGTGAGTCTTATACTCTGAAAAATACAATAAATCTAAATGCTATAGCTATTGCTATGAAGTACTGGTTGATCTAAGTATAGAAACAATCTTTTTTTTAAATGTTCTATTGCTCTCCCCAGAACAGTATCAAGACTCAAAAATGTGCTCATACAAAGTCTCCTCTGGCTTAAATTGAATTTTTCATTATTACTCTTTGTGGACCTGTGAATCATTCTCCATTGTAAGCAGTGCCAGTAGCCTAGCTTGGAAAGTGGAGACATACCAATAAGTAGCTAATCAGAGATTTGAGCTTCAAACAATCCTACAACACTTTAAGATACTCTCTCTATAATACCTTCCTGTCGGGGTTATGGAGGCTTTATGAAAACATTATTGCTGTCTGTCTGAGCTGCAAATTTTCTGGAATTGTTTGCTCTGTGTTTCTCTCTCTCTCTGTGTGTGTGTGTGTGTGTATTACCCTCCCGAAGACTATAATCCCCATCTCCAAAAAGGTACCCCTGCTGAAAGTCTTCGAAGAGGGTAGTACTTCAAGGGCGGGTGGGTCGGTGTAACTGCTCCTCATCTTTCTCAGCAAAAAATAAAAAAATAAAATAAAAATCATCCTCACTACATCCTCACTACAATCTTTAAACCTTTAAAATGCCAGCATTTTTCATCAATGGGGTATACTTATATTTAAGACTGTACAATGGGGAGAGTTGGGAGGGTGCTGTCCAGAGGTGGGTTCCTACCAGTTCGGACTGGTGCGGCCGAGTAGGTAGTAACTCGTCTGGACACGCGCCGGAACTGGTTCTATCCCCAGAGTTGCCATCCTGATTGTCTGTTCTGCACATGCTCAGAAGAATCTTCATGGAAATTTTTTTTTTCCTTTTTAAATGTGTGCACGCACAGACCTTTTTAGGTGCAAATGTGAATGTGCACGGAGCAAAATTGTTTAGGCGCCGAACCGGTAGTAATGCCGGCAGGAACCCACCCCTGGTGCTTTCCTCTCATCAGGCTGTCCCCCTTTTGTAAAACCATCTTCCTCACCCACTCTCACATATACTATAAACATATTGCTTTCATCAGAACCAGTAGAAGTTATCATAAAGCTTAATGGCGATGTATAGGAATGTATTTTGGCATGTGAGTATATGAGAGGTGGTTCATAGGGGTAATCCTGCTAGACAAACTTAATCCAAATGGCTCCAGGTGTCTTTTTTAAAAAAAAACTGTTTACCCCTTGCACCAGTGGTGGGTTTCAAAATTTTTTAGAACCTTGTCTGTAGGTGTGGGAATGGCTTGCCAGCCATGTGACCAGGTGGGAGTGGCTTGCCGGCCATGTGACTGTGTGGGAGTGGCCAACTCATAAAATGTGGTGAAACTCACTTAACAACGCTCTTGCTTAGCAACCAAAATGTTGGCTCAGAAATTCTGGCATTTGAAGCACACAAGTCTTAAAGCTTGCAAGACCCTTGCACCCCTAACCCTTTAGAAAAAAACCCATGGGATGTTCAAACTTGACAGCTTTAAGACTTGTGGACTTCAACTCCCAGAATTTCTCCTCCAGTCATGTTGGCTCAGGAACTCTGGCATTGAAGTGTGCAAGTCTTAAAGCTGCCAAGTTACAAGACCCTTGCACCCCTAACCCTTTAGGAAAAAAACCTAGAGGTGTTCAAACTTGACAGTTTTAAGATTTGTGGACTTCAACTCCCAGAATTCCTCCTCTCACTCTTCATATTGATGATGTCCGGGGAGGGAGCTGGAACCAGTTCTAAATGGCACTGTAGATTTGTGGAACCTCTTCTATAGAAGAACCCACCCCTGCCTTGCACCCAAAATTACTTTTTCCCTGCTTTTGACACAATCTTGAAGAAAACAGAAGTGTCAACAGTCCTGAAGGAATTAAATATTGGAATGTTCTTGTATGATTGAGAATGATATACAAACGTCATATGAAATAATTCATTAATTTCTTCTTGGCGATATAAAATCTGGGAATTCATCCCAAGTGATTTTTAGAGAGACCAAATAACAGCCTCCCATGCAATCAGAATTCTTGTATCTTTCTCTTCCTTCCCCCAAATAAAAAACAACCAGGGAAAGCTTTTTTCTCCTGCACTTCTTGGACCTGAACCCATCATTTCTGGTTGCCCTCAGAGGAAACAAAGATAGCGCACATTTAATGTCACAGCACACACAAACACCATTTATCGTCCCTGAGACTTATAATTATAATAATTCAGACTGACAGGCACTTGGCCCACAACACACCTGACATAACAATAGTTGAAAAGAAAAAAGCATGGTTCATTGACATTGGAATACCTGGAAGATATTGCACGAATTGAAGATAAACAGCAAGAAAAAATCACAAAGTACCGGGACTTGCAAATTGAAGTTGAATGACTGTGGAAAAAGAAATTGTGTGTTGTCCCGATTGTAATTGGAGCCCTTGGAGCAAAATCCAAAGGGCTACCTCGCTATTTGGAAATTTTAAATTTATCAGACTTCAACATTCTGATTCAACAAAAAACCACCCTACTTGGAACACCTTATATCCTCCGACGTTACCTTAACAGTTCCTAGGTCCTTGGTTAGGACTCGAGCTGTTGAGCTACCATCCAGCCCCAAAGGCTGTGAATCTCATCAAAGAGTAACCACATAATAATAATACAAAAGCTTTACTGAAACAAATGCAGGGGATCTTCCAGTAATATTATTTCCTGCAACATACAAAGGATAATTTCAGATGAATTACTTATATGATATATTTGATTTCTAAACATAGCAGAATAATTTAATCCAACCTAATTGCTGCAATGTGTGTAAAACAACCTTGAAATTATAAGAGTACTGTGAAATATTCTTTCACTTGAATACAGAAAGGAGTCTTTTAGGGAACATCATTGCCTTCAGAATGAAGAAGAATACACCAAGGAAACTCCAGTTTATTATTTCTCATGACAGGAGATGGAACGAGGCACGCACAGGTTGAAGTGGTTGGTTCGGACAATTTCCCCATCCATACTGACATAGTCAAGCAAGCTTTAGCTCGGCTGCAGGAAACCAACTAACAAAATCTGGATGATAATCCCCTTTGTACAAAATAGAGCTCCTCCTCTCCCCATGGTTTCTAACTTATTGATTATTTAACAGAAGGAAGGTTGCTCATGTGGATGTTGATCGATGGAGTTGGTTATTGTTTTACAGCTTTTATGGATTTTATATCTCTCTTTTTAAAAATCTCTGGAAGTCGCTGGAGTTGAGAGCATATACAAAAGAACAAATTGCACCCGTGTTGCAGGCCAGCAGATGGCAACAGGCAACCATGTTCTTTCAGAAGCTGTTTCCAAGCAATTTCTCCTCTGCAGATGAGAGAAACATGTGCAGTGCAGCCCACAATTAGGAAACAAATCCATTATTTTTCAAAACACTATTCGTCAATACTGTCATTCTCTTGTTGGGATCTGAAGAGAGAAACAGTTTTCCACTGTTATTGTTCATGGTTTACGCTACAGCTCTCTCCTCTCAGGAAATGTTTAAGTGCAGTGGATAAACCATTTCCTGCTCCAGAGATGCATTCTTATCTATTTGATCTGCAGTATATACAAACCATGAGAAAATAGTACCTCATGTGGAAATAAAGGCAATAATAACGACTCCACTTTAGCCAGACTTATACTGGAAGATTTTATTCTTCTCAAGCCCCGAAGGGGAACACTTCTTCTAACTACGCCAATATGGACCCATGAGACTATTCATTATCAAGGTAAACATTACGCAGGGGTGGGATTCACCGGTTCAGACAGGTTCAAGCAAACTGATAGCTCCGGCGATCAGCTGGAGAGCGAACTGGTTCACTCCGATGATCAGGTGTCCTGCCCGCCCCTGCACTTTACTTACCTATATCTTCTCAGCTGATTTGCGCAGCAGAGCAGAATTGCCAGGCCTCAGCTGCATCCCAGAAGTAATGTGGAAGGTAAGTTTTGTTAAAACTATGCACGTGCGCAGAACGCGTGTGCATGTGCAAAGCACGCAATCACCGAACTGGTTGTTAACCCGGCAAGATCCCACCACTGACATTAAGCAAAGGGCAGGAAAAGAGAAAGAAACAGCAAGAACTCCAAATTAAAGGCATAATACAGGTGTCCCTCAATTTATCTCCACAACTGAGTCCAAAATTCCTGTTGCTAATATTCACACCCTCAATCAACATGCCCTGATTATTAGCACAAGCGTTCCCTAACTATTTACCCATCAGTCCATTCCATGAGGGAAATGGGCGGTTAAAAAATGAGAAATAAATAATAAATAACCAAGAGGACATTCCATACTATTGCTTTACTGCTTGCTCAATCTTGAACCATTCACTAAGCATTTTCACGCATATTTTAATTCCATTTTCTGCTACTTATGCTTCATTCATCAACCTAATACCATGTTCAGGTTAAACAGTCCATAATCCAAGCCTGTTGCCTTTAACATCTGCTTTCCTTTAAAATCAGTGTTTTCTTCCACTCATACATTTCTCAATGACCTGCTGAGCAGCAAAAATTGTTTCTGTGTATCCCAGCTTGAGATAAAGCTACACTGTGCTACCCAAATTTTGTTCACTGTCAGCTCTCACCTCCCTTCAATCAGCAGGTCACCAAACAGCTTCCCATGCACTCTTCATAAACGAATCCCTTGTAGTTTTTGCATTCAACCCTTGTTACCCTTCCCCTGGTAAATAGGAAAAATAATATTCTTTCAAAAATCAGGCACAAATGCAGGATTCACATTTATATTAAACAAGTTACAGAGCCACTCCATTAGCAAACCACCTTCATATGTGAACATTTCTTCAATTACACAGTCTGTACCTGCAACATTATTGTTCTTCAACATTCTCACAGCTTTCCTTTCCAGTTCTCCTCTTTTGCAAATTACAACTATTATTCCCCTTTTAATCTTAACTGTTCCTTGCTGTCTTTGAGTTTGGATGGTCCTCAACTTTATTTTAGCAACCATTCAAAGTTAGGATAGCACTGAAAAAAGTGACTAACAACCAGTCCTAGCCCTTACAACTGTTGTAGCATCCCCACGGTCACATGATCCAAATTAGGGCACTTGGCACCTGCGTGTATTTAAGATGGTTGCAGTATCTGAGGGCAGGGGTCGTATTAACTTACCTTCGCTACCGGTTCGCAAATGCGAGTGCATCTGTGCATGTGCTCCACCTTCTACGCATGCGTTTTGCCTAAAAAAGGGGCCTAAATGGGGTTGTCGTAGAGCTGGGGCAGGTGGGTGGGGCCACCCGTGATTTCCACTACCGATTTGGGTGAACTGGTCAGAACCAGCGGAATGCCACCTCTTCCCGAGGGTCACATGATCACCATTGGAGATCTCCCCAGTTGGCTTCCAGCTAGCAAAGTCAAAGGGGGAGTCAGATTTAATTAACGACTACAAGGTTCACTTAACAATTGCAGCGGTTTGCTTAATAACCATTGTAAAAAGGTCATTAAATTGGTCATGACTCCCTTAACAACCACCTTGCCTAGCAGCAGAAATTCTGTTCTTAATTGCGATCATAGGTCAAGGCCTATCCGTACATTCTTTGTAACTATTTTTCTTTCTCTATGCATATTACACAATTTCTCTCACTTTCCTGTTCTGCAGCAATTATCATTAGCCTTTGGATACCTTCTTTCTACTACTCAGATGGCAGCAAATGCATGAACTGATGGAGCCACATGACACTCTTTAGTGACATTCTAGAATGATTTGTCTCCCTGCTACACACATATATCTAGCCAATCCCCTATAGCAGGGGTACAGCAGGGGTCCCCAACCCTGGTCTGTGGACCAGCACCTGGCCATGGCATACCAGAAACCAGTCCGTGTAAACAAGCAAAGCCCCATCCATGGGACGCAGGCAGCACACAAAAACACGTCTCCTCCAGTTCACGGTAAAACCTCTCTCCATGGAACCAGTCGTTGGTGCTCAAAAGATTGGAGGCCATTGCCCTGCTATAGCATTTACTATTCTAGGTTATGCAATTCTTGTGGGAGATGCATATTCCAATGAAAAAGTCCTTTTCTCCTCTGCTATTCCCATTCCATATTGATCCTTTCCCTCCAGTTCTTTCTTGAAAAAAGGCACGGGTAGCTAAATGCAGATACTTTGTAGTTCCACTTATCATAATCTACACACTGAAAGAGAACAAAAGATCCAACAGGGTAGGACTCCAATTCTTTATATTACAGATGATTTGCAATGCTGTCCCCTAGCTGGCAACTTATCCTGTTTCCAACTATTAGTATATTATTTATATTATAAGTAGTTGAAGGTCCTTCAATGTCAATTGCACATTGGCAGATAGGACAGCACTCCAGAGGGCCAACATCATGGTCCAGAGGGTCATTGGTTGCCCTCTCCCCTCTTTGGAAGAGCTTTATAGCTCTCGCTGCCTTAAGAAAGTTCAAAACATTCTCAAAGAACCATCTCATCCTGAGCACTTTAAAAAAAAAAAAAAAACTATTACCATCTGGCAGACGGTACAGGACAATAAAAACAAGGACAAACAGGCTGGAAAACAACTTCTATTCCAGGGCAATAACCATATTGAATTCTATGGTATAGTGCAATATCGGGTTTTCAATTTCAATTATATAGAATGTAAAGGATGTATGTTTGTGTTTTTATTTTTACAATTATAATGTACACTGAAGACGGCATTTAATTTCATTGTGCCATGTGCAATGACAATAAATTAAACTAAACTAAACTAAACTAAATTAAACTCATTGGTATTGCTTTGTCCTCAAGCGGCTGTCAGAATAGCATGTTTTTAAGGCCAAATGGAGACTGAATACTTAGTAAAACTTTGAAGAAGTGTTTATTTTTGTATCTTTGCAGTTCTGCACTGGCCATTGGTATTCTTGGCCATGTATCCTTGAAGATGGATACATTTGAATGACCGGTTTTGCCTTCTTCAGCCAATTCCACCAGATGTGTATTTAATTAAGTTTCCATCACCGATCTAACCCTTTATAAAAAAAATGCTCTCAGCATCTCAATTTTCTGTTTGTTTTACTAGGCTTAAGAGCTGTTCCAGTCATGTCTTACTTGGAGTTGCTTAAAGATTTCCAGAAAAGATTACAAAGTTAACAACATAAACATGACTGTTTTAATCTGTTTAAGTTTTATTGGACTGTAAACTGCCCAGAGTTTTGTGACAATGAGATGGGCAGCAAATTAATGTAATAAACAAACACAAAAACAACAATATATATACATATACATACATACATATGTACGTGCGTGCATGTGTGTGTGTGTGTGTTCCAGCATAACTTTGGAATGTTTGGAGCAATTTCAACCAAACTTGGTTCACATGACTTACCCTCTGGAGAAAAATACTGTGGAGATAAGACACCCCTAACACCCATCAGTGTGTGTGTTCTGTTAAGATATAGCCTGTTGTGCCATACTGCCATACTGCCTTCTACTGTACAGCGCAGTGGAGTTGCCATGGTTACGGCTTCACAGTACTCCACAAGGGGGCTCCCTCTGATAAGGGGGAAAATCCAACATCAGAAATTATATTTGGTCCAGACATTTTCCCACTATAAATAAATACCCGGGAAATGCCAGGTTACTCTAACAGACTTATAGTTCAGGGGAGACTAAGAAGATACATTGAATCAAGAATTTAATGTATTTTTTTTTTTTAAAAAGACACTGTCCGAGAACGGAGGCAGAAGCTGAAAAGATCAAATCCTAGGAGATCTGCAGATGACATCTAAGGGTGAAGGTCTCAAACATGTCATCCCAAGTCAAGATATACAATTGACTAATATCTGCAAAGTGAGGATATTAATACTGTTTCAGTAGATAACTTCAATGAATGGCTTCATGTTGATGTTAAATAAGTGGTAGCAAAATGTTAATACAACATAACAGAGAACCCAGCAGTCATTCCCATTCCCTGAGTGATTGAAGCCACCCACTTAGGAAGGATAACTCTCTACAACCATGCCTCCGCTCATACCCTCACATACAGTCCAGAACGTTGCCCTGATCAATGGTACTGAAGATTAAGTTAGATCAGAAGAGTCCATTCTGGTCCTGCCACAGGTAATTCACAAAGTCATCAATTCAGTTCCATACCTGGCCAAGAGTGATCAATTCAGTTCCATATCTGGTCATGAACTCTGACTGAACAGAGTCCAGATAATTAATGTTCTCCAGAGCAATCTGCAACTGTAGCTCATCAACTTCTCAACAAGCCTCTTGAGGAAGTGAAGTTTGGAGACTGGGCAGTAGTTGTCTAAATTTGTTGAATTAAGAGATGGCTTCTAAAGGATGGGATGCAGACAGTGTCATTGTCTCCTGCATGGAAACATTCATCACTGCCCAAATCCAGCACCCATCACTTTCCTGGAGGCTCTCACCAACAAAGAAGCTGTAGATGACTGAACTAAAATGGCAGAGAACTCTGTCCACGTGCTCAGAATCAGAAGGCTCAGATCACCAGCTGAGGTCTTCATCACCTCAGTCTGCTTGGTTAGCATTCAACTCATGTGTTACTTATGCATTGTTATGAATTTGATTTCATAACATTTTAAAAACATTATCTGTTTTCATTTATTAATTTAATGTTTTCTACTTTAATTCATTTTTCCTATATGATTTAGTTTGTTTCCTTTGCATTACCTTGAGAACTTTTATGATACGGTGACCAGATTTCATAAATGAAATAAACTAAATTCATATTGCGAAAGTAGAATAGCATAGTGCAGCGCAGCACAGCACAGCACAGCACAGCAGCACAGATTATTTGGCTAAGTGTGATACAAGGAATTTGTCTCCGAGGCAGAAGCTCTCAGCAAACATAATCTAGAAGTGATCAGGTGGAAGTTCAGCCCCCCCCCAAACCACATTGTCAGTTTGAGGCTGTTAAATTGGACACAGGTTCTGTTAATCCACGTTTATTATTATTAGTCAAAGGATGAGATGAAGAGTATTAATCTAGGGTAGGATTAGACAGTGTTTTAAATATATCTATAAGGGTAGAAAAATTGTCTCCAAAAGACTTGAATTAGAAAGATGTTGGGCAGAGGGTATGAATTGTAGGCAGCCTTGGACAGTATATCTCCTCCCCTTTGATTTTGGTAATAAAAAGGTGTTGGAAGAAATTTCCATCTGGGTTCAGTTTCAAGTGGAGGCTGTTTTGTAGATAACCAAAATATCTGCTGGGGGCAGGCAGCTGGGCTGAGTTTCTGCCTTAAGATTTCTATTTCTCTTTTAGGGGAAATATTCTGCCTTTTTAATATTTCCTAAAATATTTATTCTTCTAGGAGAGGGGTGGGTGCTAAATTTCTACAAAGGTTAAACCAATCTGAGTGTCTTAAGTTAAACTTGTTTCAAATACACAGAGCATACTTCTACACAAACACTATTAGAACTTCACTTGTGGGCATCTCTCTCTCTCTCTCTCTCTCTCTCTCTCTCTCTCTCTCTCTCTCTCTCTCTCTCTCTCTCTCTCTCTCTCCCTCCCTCTCCCTCCCTCCCTCCCTCTCTCTCTCTCTCTCTCTCTCTCTCTCTCTGTGTATTTATATATGCATCTATTCAGATCCATCCTTTATGCTATGCAAGCAAAATTATATTTTCTACTCTGCTTATAATGCCTTGGATACATCAACCTATGATTTCATAAATAAAAAAGATTTATGTAGGTTAATAGGATTGAGACATGCATTTAATAGACCTTACAGTAGCAGATTTGGGATATGGGGGGAAAAAGAAATGGATAGAAAAATTATCTCATCCTTAGAAGAGTAAGGAGAGATGAAACATTATGAAACAATTGTCTTATCATATTTGAAGGGCTTTTATGTAGAAGGTGGAAAAGAATTCTGATTCTCCCTAGTTGATCCATATGTTTAAACAATAGCTGAATGGCCATCTGTCTTCAAGTATGCTAGAAATGTAGATCTTCTGTAGGAAGTTAAAACCCATCTCTCTCCAAGAAGAATGAAATATCCTAGGAAATATTGAAAGGCAGAATATTATATTTCTCTGGGTATGAAAAGGGAGAAACATGTTTTAAAGACAAAGTAGCTCCCTGCAGCTTCCTGCCCATTCCCCTTTGTCAATGGGCCATTAAGATGCCCAAGCCAGTTCCTTTACATAATAAAGAGTTCTCCCCTTCAGGTCCAGGGTTGTGGGATTAAGGCAGGATAGTATTAGCCCTTTACCCAACTCACCACATGGCACCTGGAAACTCAACCAAACTTGGGACTCAAAACACAGCCTAGAGAGTTGCCCCTGCATGGGAGTCTGACAACCAATCAGAATACATTTCTTACACAGGACAGGAAACAGAGAAGTGGGGCTGAACAGATTATAAAAAAACCCAGCAAGCCTCTTCTTCTCTCTCTCTCTTCTTCTTCAACTAATATCTGGAAGCATGTGATCACCTTTTCTGTTCAGGAAAAGCATGTGGTCCTGTTCACCATTAAACTATCTTTCCCAGCAGCCTCTATGTCTCCAGTGTCTTTTTTCCCCACTTGGAGCTGAACTCAGAAGGACATTTCTTCCAACACTTCAAAGTCTCTTCCAACCCTTCCATATTATAATTCTATGAGTGATAGCAGGGAAGGGGCAAGTATCCATACACAGATTTTACAAATTTAGGTGAGGCGCTATATGTGTGCAACCAAATGTCCACTAATCACATTATTGAGTCAATCAGCCAGAAATCCCTGCATATGCATGGTTAACGTTCAAACAAATACTATGTTATAGGATACTCTGGATATACAATACATCTGATATTTCTTAAAATGGTGTAATTTCTTTCTAGATTCTGAGTTACAACTTCTAGCAGTAACTAATGCTGAGTGTCTGACATTTGATAGTTATGGTTAAGATGTCCTACTATAAGGGTTACTTGAAAATTCACAGATTTGCCCAGAAGCTTATATATGAAAGATTTGCTAAATCAACTCAGCTCATGTAATTGGAGAAAAATATATATATCCTTCTGTCTTGAATTACATGGAGTATCCCAAGAACTGCTTAGTTCTAAAATGTTTTGAACCTCAAATCCTTGGACCCTTGGTTAACAAATCCAGCTGTTCACAGCTGTTCTTTCAATCTCATTTGCTTCATTGTTTTCTGAAAACAATGAGGCAATCAAAAAGCAAAATAGACTTATGCAGACAAAATAATTTTTTTAAAAAAAAAGAAGAGAGAGAGTCCCAAGTGCCAAGCTTTTAAACAGTCTCACTGAAATCAAAATCAATGGAAAATAAATCAAGCCTGGACGCAAACAGAAATTGAAAAATTACATCAATGAAAAAGGCAGAAATACAGACGTCATTTGGCTGTAGCTACTGCAGGGTAGAGATTTTATCATGCTTTAGAAAGAATTAAAATAATTAGGTTTCAGTTTGCAAAGTGCAGGATTTTCATATAAGCTGGTTTTTGCAGTTATGAAAAACAGGCCTCAAAAGACTTTATTTTTAATAATTTTGAAAGTTACTTTCCTAAGTGCAACATATTTTTTTTTATCTTTTTGCAAAAATTCTACAGAGCAAATCAGGCAATGTCCCCTTAATATTTCATGGCAACATTACAGTATGTTACATTTTTGTTATTATTTTTTATGATAAATAAGCTTTTGTGAACAAATTGGATTCAACTGGATCCATCATAAAGAGATTTAGAATTAATTATATTTTAACAAATTATGGCCCTCTTTTGCTAATAAACATGTCATAATACTGAAATAGGTTTATTTACTCTCAAAGTTTATATAATCATTAACAGAATTACTGTTTACATGATGATGGTTGTAAATATTTGTGCCTCATTTCTTTTCTTTTTTTTTTTAGAAAAAAAAGAGCAGCTTTATTTGATTAAAGCTTTGTTTTGCATACAAGAACTAATGGATAATCTCCTGGGTTTTAAGCTTTTATATTACAGACATGTAGAACAATGCAATCAGATATATGTCCTGTTCAAGTGATATCAATGCTTCACTCAACCATACATTATATTTTATTTTTAAGGGTGATTTTAAGGGTGAGGCTCTTGCTGCCTCCATGGCTTGCTCGCTGTTCTCACAGAGATGGCATCCCCTCCTCTTTCTGGAGCCTATTATGACATGGTGCATCGGCTACAGCCAGGCGGGGCATGTTTCGGAACGGAGATCAAATCACACATTTCCCCGAGTGACCAAGGTGCGCGTGCAGCACCAAGAAGCACCAGAAGATGCCCCTGTGAGATGAGAGACAAGTACAGGGGTGCTTCCCTCCTGCTGTGGAATATGGAGTGAGTCTCCATCCCCACTGTCGCCATTACCTTCTCAGGCCACACGAGGAGTGACTGGGAGGGAAGGGCCACGGCCAGCCAGCTGACAGGGAGCCACAGCAGAGGGACTCAAGAGCCACATGTGGCTCAAGCGCTGCACGTTGCCGACACCTGTACTAGAGACCTGAGGGTTTGAGGATTCTGTGTAGTATCCTAATACTGTACTCTTATGGAGTGAGAATTCTTAATATTGTTCCTGGAATCTATTGGAGCTATTCTCTTGGCTTAGAAGTCACAAACCCAAGTGCTCCTATCACTACTGGGACCACTTTGGCTTTTACTTCACACACACACACACACACACACGTGTGTGTGTGTGTATCTTCCATACAATCATGTCCAATTCTCAGAGACTGCCTGGACAAGTCCCTGCCATTTCCTTGGTGAGGTTTTCCGGAAATAATTTACCCTTCCTAGGACTGAGAGAAAGTGTCTGGTCCAAGGTCACCCAGCTGACTTTATGCTTACAGCAGGATTATAACTCCCAGTCTCTAGCTCTTGTTGTGTGATAGTATATTAATTCTTATATATAAGAATTAAATGTGCTTTCAAATGTACACAGATAGAAGACAGATCAATCAGTAAATATGCAGATCAATCAATCAATCAATCAATCAATCAATAATATCTCTCCAGTCACTGTCCACCGCATTTAAAAGAAGAAAAACAGAATAAAGTAAATAAACAAAATATACTAACAACTAGCAAAAGAAATCTCACAGAATGACATTCACTCATCTATTGCTGTGCTTGCGGCTTTTTAGCTAAGATCAAGCACATTATACATCAACTTAAAAAAAATAGGCTGGATGTATTCTGATGCATGGGTTTTCAACATTTTGTCAGGCCAATTAGGAGGCAGGGATGGGACTGTTTTTTCTGGGTAGATGGCCAGGGTATCCCCCAATCTCAGATCCCTTACCCAGTTACAAGAATATTGTAGTGTAATGCTCTACTTTTTGAAATAACTCTCAAATGACTCATAAACCATATATCTAGAAAGTGATTTGCTTACACAACATCAGCCAAAGCTACACTTGCATAACTGACGCTTCAACTGTTGCACAACCAGCTTTCATTGTGCACAGCTGTGGATGAATCCAGTAATGGAAAGAGTGTTGGAAGGAATGCCCTTCTGGGTTCAGCTCCAAGTGGGGAAAAAGACACTGGAAACATGGAGGCTGCTTGGAAAGATGGTTTAATGGTGGACAGGACCACATGGTTTGAGTTCCTGAACAGAAAAAGGATGTGTGTGTCATATGCTTCCAGATGTTGGGTGAAGAAGAAAAGAGAGAAAAGAAGGGGCTTGCTGGGTTTTTTATACCGTGTTCGGCCCCACCTCTCTGTTTACTTTTTCTGTGTAAGAAATGTATTCTGGTTGGTTTTCAGACTCCCATGGGGCCATGCAGGGGCAACTCTCTAGGCCAGTGATGGCGAACCTATGACACGCGTGTCAGGTGACACGCACAGGATTTCATGCGATTCATCCTCGGCTCCTGCACGGCCGCCGAGGATGAAAGAATCTGTGCTGGAGGAACGGGGGGGGGGGCGGGACGTGTGATCTCCCCCACCCACACTCACTTACTGTATTGCCACCGCCCCTTTCTGAGCGCAGGGGCTGCTGGTAAGGCGTGCGTGCCGTGCGCACACACGTCATCAGCGCGGCGAGGGAGGACCCGCAGGAGAGGAGCGCGGGAACAGTGCGCGCCTCTCTCCAGTCAGGCCGGCACAGAGAGTCTACTCCTGGGACTGTCGGTTACGACCGCACCACAGCAGGGAACAGCGGAGTGCCAACGGGAACTGTGAGCGCCATTAGCAGCAACTATTGGGGTGCCATGGACTTGTAATTGCCCACAATAACTGAGATAAGTGAGGGGGAGGTTGTGTTAGCTTGTTAGGCTAGTTAACCCCTAATTGGCTATCTATAATTCTATCTGCTGTCACTGGCCCACTGATGGAGCACCCAAAAAATAAAAAACAAAGGTTAAGTAAAGGGAGTGGTAGTGGCAGTGGCCGACCCTTTCAAGAGACATGGAGCGAGATGTATGGCATTATAGAAAAAAATGGCAGATCATTTTGCGTTCTATGTACTGAAACGGTAGTAAGCAGAACGTGGAATATAAATAGACATTTTGAAACTAATCATTCCCAGCTCTTGGAAAAAAGTGAGGATGAAAGAAGTTACTAAGCAGGTATGTTAAATAATTTGTTTTTGGTTTATTAAATACAATTATATATTGCAATTATACATTTTTGTAGTTTAAACTATAAATTGCGCAAAATTATGTTTTTGTCGAAGTGACACACAACGCGAGTTATGCTCGATTTTTTGCCGATTTTTGACACACCACGCCAAAAAGGTTGCCCATCACTGCTCTAGGCTGTGCTTTGAGTCCCAAGTTTGGTTGAGTTTCCAGATGCCATGTGGTGAGTTTCTGTAGAAGGCTAATCCTACCTTTATTATATAAAGTAAACTAGCTCAGGCTTTAATGGCTCATTGACAAAGGGGAGGGGAGGGGAGGGCAGAAAGCTGCAGGGAGCTACTTTGTCTTTAAAACATGTTTCTCCCATTTCATATCCAGGAAATTAATATTCAGCCTTCTTAATATTTCCCAGGATATTTCAGTTTTCTAGCAGAGGGGTGGGTTTTAACTTCCTAGAAGAGCACACAAGAATGTGTCTGCTTACAGATGCCACTTTTCTTTGTCGTCTTTCATGTACAAGATACTGACAGTTTCCATTTTTGATTGCCAGCCAGGTCTCCTATCTCTGGTAGCACCAGGAATCATCTATTGAAGATTTAAATTGCTGAGATCTCCAAAACCTGTGTGGAAATTGCAGTTTGCCTTGTAGAGAAGACCATATCTATTGAGATCAATTTAAGATAAACTTTTAAAAAACCAGCCCCGGATTCCTTGTGAAAATTTGAATGATAAACATAACATTAAAACTTGGCCAAACAATGAAAGAATGAATTATATCAGATGGTGAAGAAAAACTTTTCAGCTTGCCTTCCCTCATGAAATAGACCAAGTAAAAGCCACTAGGGTTATATTGTTTGTTAAGACATCTGCTCTTTATTATCTTAAAAGGAAAATAAACACGAAACACTCTCTGCAGTCCAATGTAAGACTGTTTTTTCCCTCTTCATAGAATATTTTTCTGGATGTCCTGTTATAATTGAGAACATATTTTCAGCAAAGAGCATGAATGGCTTAGAAAAACAGACTAATGGGTTTTTGCTCAGTGTTTCATCTTCATGTTATACATTTTGCACATTATTTAAACTTTCCACATTGGAATGGGTGTGCTGGGGGAGGGGAGGGGGAGGAAGGGTGTGTGTGAGAAATTTTGTTTAAAGCAAACAAACAAAACAAATCCACCCATTTTTTCTTAGCATGTATGCCTGGAACGCTGTTCAACTTCCTTCCTTCTTTCCTCCTCCTCCTCCTCCTCCTCCTCCTCCTCTCCTCCTCCTCCTCCTCCTCCTCCTCCTCCTCCTCCCTCCTCCTCTCTTTCGAACCCCATTTCTTTTTTTGCAAGAAGCACATGGTTTAACCTGCAGATATTAGCACATATGGACCTACAGCTCTCCCACATTTCATACATTGTAAACTGGCCCTATTATTTGACAGAGGGAAAAAACTGTCCTTAGGTAAACAGACATGGAACCTGCTGGAAAGAATCTAGAGAATCAGGCTCTTTTTCTTACATAACCACCAGGCCTTTGAAGTAGGCCCGGACTGGAAGCAGATACAGATCTTGAAATTTTAATAGCCTTTCTTGTTCTGACCCAGGCTTCCCAAGAGCATGAAGCAAACTCCTTGTCCCTACAAAAACTCCTTTATTACTGTATTTTTCGGAGTATAAGATGCACCTTTTTCCCTCAAAAAAAAGGGTGAAAATCTGGGTGCATCTTATACACTGAATACAGATTTTTTGGCCACCTGAAACCCCACCCCATTTGCAAGATGGCCGTGCATAGCCTTTAGGAGGCTTCCAGGGTGCTCCTGGGGGCTGGGGAGGGCAAAAATGAGCGAAAAATGGCCCGTTTTTAGGATGTCTGCAGAGTGCAAAACCTTTTTTTTTAAAATTTGCCTCTTCAAAATCTTGGTGCGTCTTATACTCTGGTGAGTCTTATACTCCAAAAGATACAGTAATGTACTGTGAATTCTGCTCATTCACATTCAGCCAGGGACGTGCAGTCAGGGGAGGCAGGGGAGGCAGGGCCTCACCACTGTCATCATGAAAAGAAAAAAAAAATTAAAAGGAAAAAGGCAGAGGTAGTTGCTGCCAGAGTCACAGTGGATGACTCTGCTTAGTGATTAACTGCAGGGGGAGGCGAGAAAAGCACATGCCTCTTTTAGACGATCATTATGATCACTTGAGCAGAGTTAAGCAAGGGTTAAAAGGCGAAAAATTCCTTATGCAAAGGAGGCACGTGGTTCTCTCGCTTCCTGCTCTGGCAGCAGCAGGTCTTGCCTTTTTTTTTTTTTTTAACATTTTTAACATTTTTATCATGGTGGACGAGAGGAGAGTTGAAATCCTCTGTGACACAGCTGGAAAAGGTATGTGGGTCGGACGGAGGGAGGGGGGAGGAATTCAAAATTATTGTAATTTAATTTGTGAGTAATTTGTGTATGTGTGTGTGTGCGTGCGCGTGTGTTTCTTTCTTCACTTCACAAGAAGAGATGGAAGGGGGAGACGCAGGGAGGGCAGCCTTGTTTGAGAAGAGAGGGGAAGCACGCCAGCAGAGGTGGGTCTTTTACCCGCCTCTGCTGGGGCTGGCGCTTTCTTTCTTTTGCCTGCTGTGCCCCCTTCCCTTTCTCCTCTCCCCCCCACCGGGACCCCCCCTTTCCCCTGCTCCCTTCTCCCTTTCCTCCTCCTCCTCTTCGCCCCTTTCTTCGCCTGCTGCCACCTCGCCCCCCTGCCTCCTCCGTCCCCGCCGCTGTGTCCAACAGGCGTCTCGCATTTATGTCCACCATAAACGCAAGACACCTGTCGGACACAGCAGCGGGGGCGGAGGAGGCTGGGAGGTGAGGCGGTGGAGCACGGCAGCGGCAGGAAGTAACGTCCCCGCCGCTGTGTCCACCATAAATGCGAGATGCCTGTTGGACACAGTGGCGGGGACGGAGGAGGCGGGGAGGGGCGAGGCAGCGGAGCTCCTTCATGTTCATCACCTTCAGGGCTTTTTCCACCTCCAGGACATTCCTGAACTGCACGAAGGCAAAGCCCCGGAGCTTCCCATTGGGCTTCCTGTGCAGGGAGGCTTCCAGGACCGCCCTGAAGGCAGCGAAGGCGCTCTTCAACTCCTCTTCCGTGCACTTGAAGCTGAGGTTGCAGTCGATCAGCCGGGCCTTATTGAGGGGCCCCCTGGCCTTGGGGGGGGACTCCAACGCTTCCCGGGGGGCCTCTTCGCCGCCACCGCCTTCTCCTGCCACCCTCCGCTTCTTCTTGGGCCGCGCCAGCGCCAGGCTGACCCAGCGGCCGCCGAAGATGCAGATCTTGCTCAGGGCCCGCTGCGCATCCTCCGGCAGGGAGAAGCTGACGAAGCCCAGCCCGGTGCACATCTCTCTGCCGGGCGCTCTGACGCCTCACCCCCCGCCTCCTCCGTCCCTGCCACTGGCAGACATAAACACGAGATGCCTGTCGGACATAGCGGCGGGGATGTTGCTTCTCGCCGCTGCCTCGCTCTTGCCTCACCAACTGTAATCCTCACTGCACATCACTGAATCCAACAAAGTCTTTCAAGGGAGGATTTACAGTCACACACCTTATCTGGTTTAGAGACCTGCCAGGCTGATATCTGCAAAATTTGGCAAGGAGTCTCAGAGAGTTGCGTACCAATTAAATGAACTAAACTGTCTCCTGCAAACTCCACTCCCCTTTCACTCCTTTTATTTCCTCTGAGAGGGGTCATTCATTGTCCACCTGTGGGTCTTACTCCCAAGTCGACCCCTGATCTTTAGCTGTTCCCTTCGTCTGGCAACTCTGCGCATGTGCACACTGGGAACAGGCTCCAGCTGTTCGTCTGCCTCACTGATGTCTGACTCTGAAGGCAGCTGATAACTGTCATATGGCTCTGGCTCTCTCTCTGCCTCTGATGCAGAGCCATCATCAGAGCCTTCCCCAGACTCCAGGACTGGCCCATCTTCCTCTCCAACCTCCTCACTGTCCAAATCTGCTGCCAACTCCACTGGCCGCTGGCAGGCCACAACATTTCTTTCTGCCTCTTCTTATACCAAAGAGTATCAAGGTAGGATAATCTTGAGGGGTTTTTTTTGTCATGTTTTCCTCTCTCACAGGACTGAATAGATGTTTGCTTCATTGCTCTGGCATTCCTTCTTCAGGGATTATCTTTGGAAGTGTTAGCGGTAAAAGGAAACTAGACCGTCAAACAAAATGGTGGCTGGACACCAACAACGCTAACATCAGCCATAGCGCAGAACAACTAAATGAAATAGTGCAAGATCGAAAGGTGTGGAGGGGCCTGACCTGTAAAATCACTAAAGAGTCAGACACAACTGAATGGATAACATTTTCATCATTATCCTTCTCCAGGTTGTACCCATATTCCTTACCCATCATAATTCAAGTCCACCTTCCTGTGCACAAAGGAAACGCTGGCAAGATGGTTTAGGAGCCAACTACAGGTAGTCTTCAACTTACGACCACAACTGCCCCCCCCTATTTCTATTGTTAAGTGAAATAATAATTAACTGAGTTTTGCTCCATTTTACAACCTTGCTTGCCACAGTTGTTAAGTGAATCACTGCAGTTGTTAAGTTAGTAACACAGTTGTTAATTGAACCTTGACTTTGCTTGTCAAAAGGTTGCAAAATTGCAACCGTCAATAAATACATGCCAGTTGCCAAGTGTCCAAATTTTGATCACCTGACCACAGAGATGCTGCAAATGTCATAAGTACGAAAAAAGGTCATGAGTCACTTTTTTTGAAGTTGCCGTTGTAAAAGTCACTAAATGAATGATTGTAAGTTGCAGACTACTTTTATGCATTCATTCCCCCATCCCACTGTGTGCAAGCTCTCCAAGGCCATCAGACATGTCTTGACACACACAATCAGAAGGACCTAGAAAGTCCTTCCTTCCTTCCTGCTGCCTGGCAACCGGTGCTGGCGACTGTCTGGTGAGAAGCACAAAGCCCTTTTTCATTTTGAATTTCACGTTCCCTTAATAATGATGATAGATTGTGAGAACGGGATTTGTGTGGGAGTTCAGATGAAATTGGAATAAAAAGCACGGGTATGGACTTCTCTTGCACTTTCCTGTAATTTCTAGGATTTCTGGTAGTTTTTTCCAAAAGTTTTCTCTGCATCTAGAATTCAGAATACAGCCCACTTTATATTCTTCTCTCCCAGCCACCAGCACAGGGGTGTGAAGAGAGAAGAAGGACAGTTTTAGACAGTGGTGAAATTCCAATTTTTTTTACTACAGGTTCTGTGAGCATGGCTTGGTGGACATGGCAGGGAAGGATACTGCAAAATCCCCATTCCCACCCCACTCTGGGGCCAGCCAGAGGTGGTATTTGCCGCTTCTCCAAGCAAAATTTCCACTACCGGTTCTCCAGAACCTGACAGAACCTGCTGAATTTCACCCCTGCTTTTAGAGCACAAGGGTTATGGGAGCTCCTCATGACAAAAAAGACCCAGAAGGAATATTGAATGAATCTTCACTTGAAGCAGGCAAATTGCAGACAAAAGCCCACTGTACTAATTTGTTGGGAGCGGGTGAGGGGGGGGATAAATGTTGAGAGCAACTTTTTAGGTAGGCAGGTGGAAGATTAAAATTTAGTAGAAAGCTAGGGCATATTCCACACCATAGTCTTGATGGCCTGTTGTATGTGTGTGTTTGGGTCATAACCATATGCAGCCTTTGCCAGATCTAACTTTTTTTTAAAAAAGGAGCTGTGCAGCCTGCACCTCTGCATAAGGTCAAGGCAGTGTTTCTCAACCTTGGCAACTTGACGATGTCCGGACTTCAACTCCCAGAATTCAAGTTCCCCAGAATTCAAGTTTGGGAGTTGAAGTCCGGACATCTTCAAGTTGCAAGGTGAGAAACACTGGCCAAGGCATGAAGAACAGCAGATATAGGCATTCTGTAGGGTAAAACAGAGGGCTCACAGCTATATGTTGGAGAGATGCCTATGGAGGAATGTACTTATATGCACATTTGCCCAGGGGCAACGGCTCGGATTGCCTATCCTGCTGATAGGAAACACAGTACCTCAAATACCATTCTAATGTTCGGTTCACTCCCTTCATTTTTCCATTGGAGACCAGAGGATTTGAGGACGACAAATGAATCTTGAAGTCTAATAATTGGACAAGGGCCTTCGAAAACTTGGATATAAATTGGGATCAGTGATAGAAGATGACATAATAGACTGTAGAAAGTTAACACCCACCCCTCTCCCAGGAAAATAAAATATTCTAGGAAATATTGAAAGGGCAGAATATATTTTCCCTAAAGGAGAAACATGTTTTTAAAGATAAACTCAGCGCCTCAGCTCCCTGCCCCCTCTCCCCACAGCAGATATTTTGGTGCCAACATATCTACAAGACAAAGGTTAGGCCAGCTTATCTACAATATAAAAGACATGACCTTCAGGACATAATAGGATTAGTCTCACTCAAGATCCAAACCAGGACAAAGTCATTAAGCCATAATGGGAATTGCCCAAAGCCCCTTCATTACCATCACCCAGCAAGATTCAACCAGGCCTGGGACTCAAGACAAAGTTAGCCCTGCATGGCCCCGTGGTAGTCTGACAACCAATCAGAGTACATTTCTTACATAGGAACAGGAAGCTCCAAGGTGGGAGCTCCAAGACAAGATATAAATCTCCCTTTCTTACCCATGTGCTCTTTTTTGCCCCGATCTCAAGCCATGTGGTCCTGTCCACCATTAAACCATCTTTCAAGCAGTCTCCATGTTTCCAGTGTCTTTTTCCCCACTGGAACTGAACCCAGAAGGATATTTCTTCCAGTAAGACTAAGGCTTTGTACCTACCATAGTGATCTAGAAAAAAAGTATAGTTTCCTGAGCTGGTAGAGGTCCTTTGCAAAGAATAAAATGAGCTATCTTGGCAGACAACTTCAATGCCTTAAAAATGGTTATGAAACCCTCAAAAGAAGTGATTTTGCCTTCTATGCCTCCCCCCAATCCCCTACATTCCAATTTAGTCCTGCTAGTTCCTGGTGGTCTCCTTCCCAAGGACTAGCTTCTACATGGTACCTTTCATTTATTTAATGATTTAAGTATTAAATCAATCTTTATTCTTTTAGTTATAGGAATCGTAAGGAAGAGAGAAGAATGAGTTTTCCCACAGTAGGGATTATTATCTGCCACAGTTCAAACTCTATCGCAGCAGCTGAAATCTGTCAGACAGAAAGCTGCCATCTGACTAATGCATGCACACTCATGTCAACATTTACAATATGCATCTGTACTTTAGTCATTCAGAAAAATGAAATTTGAGCAATGCTTGGGAACAAGCCTGGGAACAGTTAACCCCAAAAAATAGGAACTATCACCAAAAAAGGGGGAGATCCTTTTACTGATTATTCCTATACCCTTCCTTTCCCTTAATTTGTTCCATTCTTTGCAGGTTTAATGTGTGAGTTGGGCAACCATGTAGATTTGTTTTAATTAATAAATAATGCACAGTGACTGTTTTTAGCAAAGACCTGAACAAATTACGTCCAATTACAGCCTACCTCTTCATCTGGTCTTCTCAATTGTTTTTTTTTTTAAAAGCCAAATCCACTTTATAGAGTTTCTTTCTTTCTGCTCCTTTGTGGATGGAAAGTACAAGGGTTCTTCTCTCTGTGCCCAGAGTGCTCTTGGTACAATTGCTTCTGAACAGAGTGTCTGAATTTTTTAAAAAAGAATTTGTTCATGGTCCAGTAGACAAAACCATGTTTGATTCAAAACAAAATGCTTTCTCTAGGTTTTTTTTTAAGCACGCATACTTCTGGGGTTTGGCACAGTTGCTAAGCAAAATCTATACAATATAGGTGCTTAGATGTTTCCCCCGAGTGACCCACATGATTTTTGAGTCTCTAAACAAGAAATTAAACTTTAGTTGACTCTTTCCTTTTTAATGATTTTTTTTTTTTACTTTCTGCCTTTTACTGTGCACAGGAAACCCTGAGGCCAGTTAGCAATGCCATTATAGGTATCTTCTCCTATAGGACCTTTTGAAGGGTGGGTTTCAGATGTGAGAAAATTTAGAGGGTCTACCCTATGACTTTACATCCCATGCTATACTGGCCCTGAGAGTTGAACCAGGGGTGAGTTTCAAAATTATTAGAAAGGGGTTCTCTGCCCGGTTGCTGTCTGGGCATGGCCATGGTGGGCATGGCCTAGTTGGGCTCCTGCACCATGGGGGAGGGTTGTTTTCCTCGAGCCTCCAGGAGGGCAAAAACGCCCTCCCCAGGCTCCGGAGGCCCTCTGGAGGCCAGAAACAGGCCCATTTCTAGCCTTCCCGAACTTCTGGTAGGCCTGTTTTTCACCCTCCCAAGACTTCGCGTGTACCCTGCACTTACCTGCATCCAAAACAGGCTGCACTCCTGGGAGGGGTGGGGTGAGGTGGGCGGGGCCAGCCAGGAGTGGGATTTAGGGGTTCGCCGAACTGCACAGAATCTTAGCTAGAGGTTCTCCCGAACCCCTGCAAACTCCCAGCAGCTCCCCTCCTGCTTGGAACCCACCTGGCCTGCAAGCTTCAAGATGTCCTACAGTGACTTCAGTCTACATTTTTACAAAAGCTGCTAACTAAATCCAGACTAATTACACCAGATATTGCAGATTCTTAACACCGAAGGGTTTGTCACTTCTTGTTTTAAAAAAGCTTCTGTTGGAGATGGTATAAAAAGCTTCTGTTGGAGATGGTATAACAGCACTAATTTTGGTCCGGATTTCTGAAGCCCAGACAGGGCATCCTTGATAGAGATGCACAAGGGTTTTTTCCTCTTTTGCAAAATAAAAGAAATGTGTTATTGGCAAAGAATTTTAGGCAGAGGACTTTTAAGACATATGCACGTGTTCTGCAAGTGGTAAAAAACACAAGGGAAAAAAATTAAAGGAAATGAGATAATTTATTTTTAAGGTGGCCAACTATGTGTAATTATGGTAAAACTGATTAATTCCCTCAGAAAGGTTCAAGAGGATTTCACTTGGAGGCAGCTGGGTACAGAGAGGTGGAGTGATTGCTTCCTCCTAATAATGAGGTCACCATTTGGCTGCAAAATTCCATGTTTTCTTGATTGCTTTCCAGGAGAAAACATTGAAACTCTTTGGGAAACGAACCTTCAGAATGAAAAGGGAGAAAAATGGGCATTGCTCAACCAAATTAGGCCTTTGCTTCATTTCCACCCCAGTAAAGAGGATAATAATCTTTTACTGTTCTGAGAATGAGGCCTAGAAGGAGATGTCATTTTACATGGACCAAAAATGATTCACCCAAACTAAAATTCTATATTATTTATTCCCAATCTACCCTCTAGATTGGGGATCCCCAACCTTTTGGTCATATACTTTATTAGTAGCGAACATTTTAAATATGCTCCCCATAGGTGAATGTTTATTTATAAATCATGTGTATCATTCCATTAGATGTGTATAAAATACCTTGTGATTTTAAATTGTTTTGATATTTATATTTTCTATTGCATTGTAAGAGGATCAGAGTCATTTTGGATAGCAAGATGCATGGTGTGTAAATTTTAAAAAAATCCTCTCCAATGGAAATTTAAAAAGGATAGGCTAAAGGATGAGATAGTATCAGGCACAAGCAACCAGAGAGACATGTGTAGAGTTCACGCTAACTACTTTATAGTATTTTGCTTATAATACAGAATCTCTCCAGACTGCCAGTTTTCCCAAAGGAATAGATAAAGCTCTATGGAACTTAAAGGTGTGTATTCTTTTGCAGGCTGTGTAAGGATTCAAGGCTAATTCCTCACTTGAGATCTTCCCCCTGTCTGACTGGGTTTTCTAACAGGAAAGTAGATAGGTATTTATGTAGGAGAGATGATAGGGAGGGAGGGAGGGAGGGAGAGAGAGAGAGAGAGATGGATAGGATAGATGGATGGATGGATGGATGGATGGATAGATGATAGATAGATAGATAGATAGATAGATAGATAGGATAGAAAGATAGCATGGATAGATGGATAGGATAGATAGAAGGATTCTAATATTTTTCCTATATTCAATAGGATAGTCTCATGTTTCTCCTGGGGTATGTGTACTTCTCATTGGAAATGGTTTCTCTAGATGGCCATGCAGACTGGAAAGTCTTGGGATCTGGATTTCTGGAGAGCACCTAGGTGGAAATCTACCCCAAGTATGCCATGATTAGAGTGTGTGTGTCCAGATTTGAGGGGAACAAGGCTGGACTTCTTCAGTCATGGCATTCTTGAATTTTAACACTTGTCCTTCATGTAATTTTCTTATTTATGGTTTCCAGATAAAGGACTTCCTCAATCATGGTTTTGAGGGGAGCAAGGCTGGACTCCCCCAATCATGACATACTTTGAATCTAAAAACAAGGACAATCATGTCTTTGTCATTCTTCTCCTCAAATTTCTCTTCCCTCCTTCCCTCCAAACCCACTCACAGTACAGTCCTTAAGCACCAAATTTCAGAAAAGCTTCGGCTTTATCAAGCATGGGGATATGGAGTTCAGAAATCCAGGAGAACTGAATATTTCCAAACACCCCAAGATGCCTCATACTTTTAACATATGTCCTTGATTTAATTTTGTTGTTATGGCTTCCAGAGATCTCCATCAGACCCTAAAATAAATGAGGAACAAGGGAGAGCAGGAAGGCTATGGGCAAGATTATAAGAGGGCAGGTCAGAGAGTGATTTGGGCAAAAGCAAATGGCATGAAACTGAAATAGTGTCAATTTTACAGATACTTCCCCAGCATCTCTACTCTTCCTTGTTTTATCCCTCTGATTTTGCATGTTTGCTCCCAGCAGGTGACACTAAAAAGGAGGTCCCTAGCCACTCCAGAGTAGAGGAGAAATGAAATAGGGAACGGGATTACTGATTCATCCACTAAAGAAGAAAACTGAACACAACACCAGACACAATGGAGCCAGTGAGGTTGACAATCAGAGTTATGCCTGGAGTGTTTCTTCCAGTCACAGAGAGCATGGCCACTGTTTTCTGCAAGCAATGTGGAAGCGGTCTTAATAAATGTTACCATTCCTTATTTAGGGCAGTCATCCCTGAGTCAGATTTGAGTGCAGAATCGGTTGGCAACATAGTGGCATATTATGTCCTGTCGCCGTCTTCTTGCAAGAAGCAAAAGCACATCCCATGTACTGTAGGCTTTATGGAGACTAGAGCTGGGGGGGAGGGGGGGATGGACACGGAAGTTAAAGGAACAAGAGTGAAAGAAGAATATATCTTCATACCAAACAGAAGAAATGGAAAGAGGAAAAACAGAAAGAGCATGTGGAAGTTGCTTGAAACAGATTTTGCAAAGCTTCTTCTCCGGTAACATTGTACTGCTAACTAGGGAATACAAAACCTTTGCCAGACCAATTCTCGAATACAGCTCGTCTGCCTGGAATCCACACTGTACCTGTATATCAGTCATTAATACAATTGAGCGGGTCCAGAGGTACTTCATGATTGATTGATTGATTGAGATTGATTGAGAGTTTATTTATATGCCGCCCTTTTCCCTGGGGGGACTCAGGGCGGCTTACAACTCGAAGGGGGGGGGGGAAACAAACATTTAAACACGGTAAAACAGTACATAATTAAAAGCACAACATTCATACCATTCGGGTGGGTTACAGTCTTTAGCCCCAGGCCTGACGGGATAGCCAGATTTTAAGGGCTGTGCGGAAAGTCTGGAGGGTGGTGAGGGTACGAATCTCCACGGGGAGATCGTTCCATAGGGTCGGAGCTGCCACCAAGAAGGCTCTCCTCCGCGTAGTTGCCAGTCGGCATTGACCGGCAGATGGAACTCGGAGGAGGCCTAATCTATGGGATCTAATTGGTCGCGTGGAGGTGATTGACAGTAGGCGGTCTCTCAAGTACCCAGATCCACTACCATGAAGGGCTTTATGGGTGACAGGTAGCACCTTGAAGCGTATCCGGAGATCGACAGGTAGCCAGTGCAGCTCGTGGAGGATAGGTGTTATGTGGGTGAAGCGAGGTGCACCCACAATCGCTCGTGCGGCCGCATTCTGGACTAGCTGAAGTCGCCGAATACTCTTCAAGGGCACGCCCCATGTAGAGCAACATTGCAGTATTCCAGCCTAGAGGTCACAAGGGCACGAGTGACTGTTGTGAGAGCCTCCCGGTTCAGGTAGGGGCGCAACTGGTGGCAACCAGGCGAACCTGGGCAAATGCCCCCCTGGTCACAGCTGACAAATGGTGTTCAAAAGTCAGCTGTGGGTCCAGGAGGACTCCCAAGTTGCGGACCCTGTCTGAGGGGTGTAGTGTTTTACCCCCCAGCCTGAGAGATGGAACACTTGCCAAATTAGTGGGAGGGAAACACAACAGCCACTCGGTCTTATCTGGGTTGAGCACAAGTTTGTTAGCCTCATCCAGTCCCTAATAGCTTCAAGGCCCTGATTCATCACGTCTCCACCGCTTCATTGAGTTGGCACGGGGCGGACAGGTACAACTGAGCATCGTCCGCATACTGGTGGTATTTTATCCCGTGCCGCCAAATGATCTCGCCCAGCGGTTTCATGTAGATGTTGAAAAGTAGGGGGGACAAGACCGAACCCTGCGGCACCCCATATGTTAGGGGCCTAAGGGTCGATCTCTGCCCTCCAACTAACACCGACTGTGACCTGTCCGAGAGGTAAGAGGAGAACCACCGCAAAACAGTGCCTCCCACCCCCACCTCCCGCAGTCGTCGCAGAAGGATACCATGGTCGATGGTATCGAAAGCCGCTGAGAGGTCAAGGAGAACCAGGAAGGAGGCTTGGCCTCCGTCCCTGGCTCTCCAGAGGTCATCGGTCAATGCGACCAAAGCGGTTTCTGTGCTGTAGCCAGGCCTGAAGCCGGACTGGAATGGGTCAAGATAACTAGTTTGTCAAACACATACAAGATAGCAGGTAGAGAAGAATACTCCACTCCTCCACTCACAATAGAATTCCCTATGCCACCAGGCTCAAAATTTTGGGCTTGGACAATCTAGAACTGTGCTGCCCGCAGTATGATCTAAGCACAGTACACAAAATTGTCTTTTACAACGCTTTACCTGTCAATGACTTCTTCAGCTTCACATTCAATAATACACAAGTAAACAATGGATACAAACTCAAAGTAAACTGTTCCAAACTCGATGGTAGAAAATACCGTGACCCGACGAAAGCGCGCACAACAAAAGCGTGCACGACAAAAGTGCGCCGACAACTGCGTCGCTAAAACCGTGACGTCATCACCGCGGTGACAACAGCGCGGCGACAACAGCGCGGTGACAGAAGGGCGCTTTACAACAGCGTGGCGACAGAAAGCCGATTTAAGTTAAGGTAAGGTTTAGGGTTAGGTTTAGGGTTAGGTTTAGGGTTAGGTTTAGGGTTAGAGTTATGTTTAGGGTTAGGTTTAGGTTTAGGGTTAGGGTTAGGGTTAGGGTTAGGGTTAGGTTTAGGGTTAGGTTTAGGGTTAGCGTTAGGTTTAGGGTTAAGGTTAGGATTAGGGTTAGGGTTAGGGTTAGCTTTTGAATGCTAGTAAAAGCATTTTGCTGAGCGCTTTGGAAGGCGCGGATTTGCCCTCCGCGGTTATGTCGGCACGAAAAAGGGCTTCGCGGTTTTGTCGATGAACCAGAAAATACAATTTCAGCAAAAGTGGTCAATGCCTGGAATGCTATGACTCCGTTGTTAAATCCTCTAACCCTCACAGCTTAAATTTCAAACTGTCTACCTTGGGACCTCACCCCATTCCTAAGAGGTCTGTAAAAGGGGTGTGCATAAGCACACCAGCATGCCTACTGTTCCTATCCTACTGTCCCCATTTATTTGTATTCATTTCTTTCGTTCATGTCCATGTTTATATTTCTCCTGCTATCTTGTACGTGTTTGACAAACTAATAAATACAAATACAAATTATGTTATACAAAGCCATAGATATGTGTGGAGTTGTACTGATGGACCACCCAGACACAAAGCATGAAATTACCTCCCCCCCCCCACTCACCCTCTCTTTTCACTTTCTAACCTGGCCTTTGGCAGTTGCTGCTGCTTTCAAACCTCTCATGTTTTCCCAGCTGCTGAAGTGTGCTTGAAAAGAGGTCACTAAAAGCCAAAGATGGATTTAAGAAAGCAAACAAACTCTTCAAAATCTGAATATGCACAATGAGAGCTCTTGCTGTAGAGGAGGCCGGGGGGGGGGGGGAGCATTTCCCAAGATTTTCCTTCCTTAATGGGTATGGAGCACAGAAATGTGTTCCACAAGTTTGTTTGTTTTTTAAAGATTTCTCTTTCTCCTATTCTTTTTTTAAAGTTTTTTTATTTTTATTTCTCATATACTCATTCACAAATATACACTCTCATAACTATTATTAATAATGTGTATTATCTTTTAACATTTACAACAATTTTTCTCCCCTACAATTAATAATATAATCGAGATTGCTTTTCTACCATCCCAATATGCTCATCTTATTTTACAACCCTACTTCTTCTTCCTTCCCTCCCTTTTTCTCTCCTTCCCTCCTTTCTTCTTTCCTCCTTCCTTTCTCTTCTCTCCTTCCGCTTCCTCTCCCCACTCCTCCCCTCTTCTTCTCTTTCCTACCCTCTCTCCTACACTTACTTCCCCTCCATTTCTTCCCCTCCTTTTCCCTTTCTTTTTTCCCTCTTTCTCCTATTCTAACTGGATTATTTCATTACTATAGTTTTAAATAAACCCGGAACTGCGTATAGAGATGTTTTTACCCAACCCCTGGTTCAGGTTAATTCTTTGGAAGACTAGTGTGGCTGTGTTGAACTTCATTGGAAATTTTCCATTTGCAGACCTATGAGATATGATAGCTCTGCCCTTATGCTTGTAGCAGTTCAAAACAACACTCACACCATGCTTGCAGGGCACTCAAGGTCCAGCTTCAAAAGCAGCCTTTGCAACTTGAATCTTGGGTTCTAGGATCAAGAGGTGTAGGTCACAGTCACAATGAGAGCAAAACAGGCAATTGGGAATCATGGACACCTTTTTTGCTACTCGCCAGGCTCTCAGTCTCACCTCAATTTAAATTTTCTGGTTTTAAAAATGATACCTAACTAGCCCCAAGTGTGGAATAAGTAGCATTTCAGAGAGAGAGAGAGAGAGAGGGAGAGAGGGAGGGAGGGAGGGAGGGAGGGAGGGGGAGGGAGGGAGGGAGAGAGAGAGAGAGAGAGAGAGAGAGAGATTCTTATGTTGCAAATGGTGATAGGATTTTTGTTCTAGTCAATCATGGGCACATGCAATCTGACATCTCAACTTTCCTTTTGGTTTGATAGATTATTTCAGCAAGCAGAAATGGTGGTTAGAGTGTAGCACTGCATGCTACTTCAGTTGACTGCTAGCTGCAGTTTGGCAGTTCAATTCTCACCGGCTCACTGGTGGGCTGGCACATTTTTTATTTTGCCGTATAACTGAAGTGTAAAGTGTTCCAGACTGAGTGACTTTAAATCCACATTTCTTATGTGGGTCCACTGTTTCTGTGCTGAAAGCATTGAACAATTTTTTAAAACAGGATCTCAGGAAGTAAGTCCAGGGTGTAAGGGAACAAGGTTGATCAAATCCCACCTTGGGCACAGAAAGAAAGAGGCTCTATGTCGGACATAGCGGCGGGGCGGCCAAAAGCCGATTTCTTTCTTTTTGCTTCACCAGCCATAAACCTCACCGCACGTCACTGCCAGACAGATAGATTAAATAATAATTCTAGAGAAAAGCAGGCATAAATTACTTCCCACAGACTGCTAGTATACCTGAAAAAGTGCTGAGAAATAGCAGAACTTTCTGAATTTTGCTCAAACATAGTGGTGCTTGAGCCCTCCAGCCATTGGGTGCTCTACAATACAAACAGAAACAAGGGCCCAGGAGAAGGGGGAAAAACAGGCACATTATATGAGGCACTTTGGTGTAGTGGTTAAGGTGCTGGCCTAGAAAACAGGAGACTGTGAGTTCTAGTCTTGCCTTAGGCACGTGTAATTCTGGGCCAGTCACTCTCTCTGGGCCCAATCCACCTCACAAGGTTGTTGTTGTGGAAGTAAAGGGGAGGAGGAAGGAGTATTAAATTTGTTAACTGCCTCAAATTACTTATAAAGTAATAAAAGCAGGATAAAAATGTAATAAAAAGCAAGATGAGATGAGGGCGGAGGTATTTTCCTACTAAGAATAGCAAGGTGCTGATCTCCTAGTCTCAACACAATTTAAGAGATATGTAGAGGTGTGCAAAATGTTTCTAATTGAGTTCAAAATGGGTTGCTCTGATTTGACCAGAAATGTCCCGGCCATATTGGAAGTATTGCAAGCTCAACCCTCTTGTAGAATGATTGGAAAACTGTCAGAACATTTGAAACAGCTTGGGACAACTTTGGCCATGTCATGAGTGCAAATTCATTGGAGAAGGCAATGATGATAAGAATTGTTAGTGGACAACGAAGGAAAAGCAAGCAAAGAACACACTGGCTTGATAACATCAAATCTGATGCAGAGCTGAGCATACAACTTTTTTTAAAATCTATGAGCTGTCAGACACCTGAATGCAAAATAACATCATAACTACGTAGTACGATGGACTTGCATAGCCAGCGCAACGTGTAGCATGTTCACACTGGTGCAAAAGGACTGGGTGTTTATTAATATGATTTACTGGGTTAGCAATTTGCTGTCTTCACTGTGAGTTGTATTGTGTTGGGGGAGAGTGCACTGAGGGAGCTCAACCAATCTCATTGTACTTATATTGTGCACTGACAAATAAATTATTATTATAACAATTGAAAGAAACTGTGGTTCACAGGCAGGGGTGGGTTCTTGCCAGTTCTAACCTCTTCTATAGAAGAGGTTCCACAAATCTACAGTGCCATTTAGAACCAGTTCCAGATCCCTCCCCCCCGTCCGCACCATGCTTGCCCCGCCCACCGCTTACTGATTGGCTGGCTCACCAATCGCCCTCCCACCACTAAAAGTCCTATCTAAACCTTAAAGTCTTAAAGCTGTCAAGTTTGAACATCCCTGGGGTTTTTTCTAAAGGGTTAGGGGTGCAAGGGTCTTGTAACTTGACAGCTTTGAGACTTGCACACTTCAATGCCAGAGTTCCTGAGCCAACATTTTGGTTGCTAAGCAAGAGCATTGTTAAGTGACTTTCACCACATTTTACAAGTTGGCCATGCCCACCCAGTCACATGACTGCCAAACCACTCCCACTTGGTCACATGGCTTGCAAGCCACTCCCACCCAGTCACATGGCCAACAAGCCACTCCCACAAAGCAGGCCACACCTACAAAAGAGGTTCTAAAAAATTTGAAACCCACCACTGTTCACAGGGTAGCTTGGAGAGCACTTGCCTATACAGTCACCAGGAGTCGGACATGAATAAATGGTTCTAAACAACAACAGATGTGACAACCAGCACCATGAATCCAGAGGTGAGTAGCAGCAGTGGGAGGCTCTACCCACCTGCCCAGACACTACTGCACATGCAAAGAAGCGTCACATGTGGGAGTGCGCGTGGGAGTGTGCATGGGAGCACACCTGAACCAGTAGTAAAGAAATTAGCAATCCACCTCTGCATGAATCCTGAAAGAAAGCACATTGGCAACTAGTACAAGTGTTCTGATATGTTTAAGAGTCGTGGTGGCGCAGTTGCTAGAATGCAGTACTGCAGGCTAATTCTGCTGACTGCCGACTGCCAGCAGTTCGGCAGTTCAATTCTCACCAGCTCAAGGTTGACTCAGCCTTCCATCCTTCTGAGATCAGTAAAATGAAGACCCAGATTGTTGGGGGCAATCGGCTGCCTCTGTAAACCGCTTAGAGAGGGCTGTAAAGCACTGTGAAGCGGTATATAAGTCTAAGGGCTATTGCTATTTAAGCAGAGAGAGAGCGAGAGACCTCTGGATCAGGTTGAATCTAGCTAAATGCTTTCCTTTCTCTCTGATCTTTTACAGATAAGAAACAAAGTTGGTCTCATGATAGTTTAGCTTCAGAGGCTTCTGGAATATTAAACATGCCAAAGAGTAAAGGTCTATTCTGGAATGAGTCTGGCTGCTAAAGGAGCTGATTGTGTGGTGTGTGGCTGACTTTTCGCAGAAGAAGAAAAAAACACTTCAGAACACAAGCTACTTGATAGCCTCAATATCACAATCAGAAAAACTTCCTGGCTTCAGATTTTCCATATAAACACTCGCACCACTGGCTCCAGTTAATAGCTCTCTTAAATGCCATGTAGAAAGGCCAATCCATTCAATTGACGTCACCCATGCTGAGTGTTTCAGTGAAATGTGCTGAGCTTCCCTCATTTATACGTTTGACCCTATAAACCTCTACCAGATGTTCCACTCATTGTCCATGTGCGTGCACGCACACACACACACACACACACACACACAGAGCCTGAAGAGCAAAAAGTTGCAATGAGATCTAACAAAACCTCTTTTTGTTTTAAGAGTCCCATTCTGCGAACTGAATGAGATCCCTGAATACTTCAGATGGTTGACAGGAAGATTTGCAGATTTCTGCTCCCCTTACCAGCATCACTCCCCACCCCAAAATAATGTAACTTGTTCTTGTTAGCTCGAAGGACCCATGAAGTCTAAGTGAGTCTTGACCAGGGTCCCCTAGGAACCTCCCAGTCCTGGGCTGGTGCCGCGCGTGGAGCAGGGCAGCACAACTGGCATGGGGAGCAATGGCCCACCCAGGCTGCTATTTCCTCATCCATGCGGGGCCACCAGACATAGCTGCGAGCTAATGCCTTCATACGAGCTATGCCTGGATGGTCCCCCCTCCCTCCACCACCAGGTCAAGCACCTGGTGGTGGAGGGAGGGGGGAATGATGACCCTATCCCACCAAAGCAAACACCCGCTGTGGATGGACAGCTCTGACTGGCAGGTTTTAAAGGGGCGGAAATCCTCGAAGACCTTGCCCATAGGCCAGCCCCTCAAGACCCACAAGAAGACCTGGGAAAGGACAGGGTTGGCCATAGAGTGGGCTGCCACGTCTGAGGCAGTCCGTGGAAGATTGAGAGAGGCAATGGACAGCACAGATAAGGAGGGTACAGGTTGTGGGTCAGTAGTAGGGAGAGGGCAGCAGCTGAGGGCAGCAGCACACCCTAGTTGCTTGCCCAGACGGTACTCCAGTGTATAAGAATATGCTGATAGGAACTCCATCCAGCGGGTCATCCGAGGAGAGAGAATGGGAGGGGTAGGACAGTCACCGGCCAGAAGCCCAAGGAGTGGCTTGTGGTCAGTGAAAAGTGTAAAATGCCGTCCCTATAAATAGTCATGGAACTTTTTAATCCCAGACATGGCAGCCAGAGCCTCCTTGTCGATCTGGTTGTAGTTCCTCTCAGCAGGAGAGCGTGTCTGGGAATAAAAAGCTATGGGGGCCTCTGAGCCATTGGGGAGGACATGGCTCAGAACCTCCCCCAGACCAAAAGGGGAGGCGTCACACGCTAGCATCAGCATCAGCTTGTCACTATACTGTACTAAGACAGCCGCTGACGTAAGCATAGCTTTGACAGCCACAAATGTATGCACTTCGCAGCTGCCCCAGCACCAGGCCGCGGCTCGGTCGAGCAACTGATGCAGCAGCTCGGCTAGTGATACCTTATGAGGCAGAAATGGTGCGTAAAAGTTTAAAAGGCCAAGGAACGCCTGGATCTCCGCCTTAGAGGCGGGTGTAGGGGCATCTCAGATGGCAGCAACTTTGGAAGGGATAGGGTGGATGCCTTGGGCATCTATTAAGAAGCCCAGGAACTCCACCCTTGGCACAGCAAATGAGCACTTGCTGTGCTTTAATTTTAAGCCCACGCCTCTGAAATGCTCGAGGACCTTCCGTAAGACTTTGATGAGACCTGAGTGGCTGTGCGCAATGTTCAGGACATCATCGAAGTAGAGGACCATGCCTGGGAACCCATGGAGCAATCGCTCCATGAGGCTCTGGAAGATCCCCGGGGCAACGGAAACACTGAATTGAAGATGGCGGCAACGGAAAGCCCCGCAATGGGTGATGACTGTCTGGGCCGCCGTGACCTCATCATCCACTGGTAGCTGCTGGTAGGCCTGCGCCATATCCAGTTTGGCAAAGATGCAGCCCTGCCCCAAGGAGTGGCGCAGATGCTGCACCACAGGGACTGGAGGGGATTGACTGGAGGCCAAAGGTTGATGGTTGACTTATAGTCAGCACAGATCCTGATAGACCCATTGGCCTTTACAGGGACCACTATGAGGGTCTCCCATTTGGAGTAGTCGACGGGCTCCAGGATGCCCTGTGCCAACAGTTTGTCAAGTTCAGCATCAACCTTCGGCCTCAAGGCAAAAGGCACCCTGTGAGCCTTCAGCCTGATAGGGGCAACATAGGGGTCCAAATTCAGGGATATAGGGGTCCCCTTGTATTCCCCTAGCTTACCATCGAAGACATCAGTGAAGTCTGAAATGACGTCTTCAATGCTAGGGGAGGTAGCCATGGTTTAATGCACCCCTAAGAGGGACAGGCCCAGCGAGGGGAACCAATCAAGCCCCAACAGGGCAGGCAACAGTTTCTCCACAACCAGGATGGGGAATCTACTGTGGAAGGCCCCATGATCCACCCATACAGAATGACAGCCCAGGGTGGGAATTTGAGTCCCCTGGTAGTTTTTGAGGGTAGTGTCGGGAGGCATCAGCTGGTCACGGGAGACATTCGGGCACAATTTGGAGAGGGTGGCCCACGAGAGGAGGGAATGGGAGGAGCCAGAGTCAACCTCCATGGTGCAGAGCAATCCTTCCAGCAGTAGGGTCATGGAGATTTTCTTAGAGTCAGTCGATGCCTTGCGGACCGACACTGCAGGGGCCTCCAGAGTATTTGTAGTGATGGTGCTGACCGACACTGCAGGAGTGTCCAGAGTATTTCTAGTGATGGTCCTTCCACTGCTGCTGGTGGCGGGGTTGTTGGAGGCGCGGCAGCACCGGCTGGCTGTAGAGCTGAGGCCAGGTTTCCAGTTGTGGGGCAGGCGGTAACATGGCATGGCAGACTTGGGCCAGATGTCCCTTCTTGTTACACCTGTGGCAAATGGCAAAAGGTGTAGGGGCATAGTGGTTTTTGAGTTTGGTAATTAGTGTGTCACAACTCAGTTCGTATACGGCCAAAGGTGAAGCGAGAGCCCTGGCCGTGTTAAACATCTCGGGACCGCACGAGCTTAGGAAGAAGCTGCACTTGCGGTCCAAAGGTAGGTTGTGATTGTTATTGGCAATTAGGAAGCATTCGAAGCGTTCCAAAAAGCCAGCCCATGACTCACTGGCAGTTCCAAATGGTGCGAACAGCGGGAGGGAATCCATGGCTGTCGCGGCTTGAGGAAAAAAATTGTCATCTCAGAAAGACGGAAAGTAATTAGCTTCTTTGTCTTCAGTGGCTGTTCAGGCTGGAACCATCAACATCCCATCCTCGTCGCCAGTGTTAGCTCGAAGGAACAGATGAGGCATGAGGTGGCTGAGGTAAGCGAACAGCGATTTATTTTAAAACAGCAACAAATAACTATGTACAGTGAATTCAGCACCTCACTCTGCTTGACAGCTATTTATACGAGAGCTGTCAAGCAGGGCGACCAATAGGAATGCTTCGGGCAGCCCATGTTCAGCCAGCCGCATCTTAGCCAATCAAGCACGGCTGGGCTGTTGCCGGCTGTCAATCGTAAGTCGAGGACTTGCGGCTGGTCATAAGTTGAGGACTTTAGGACCACTCACAAGTCGAGGACTTAGCAGTTCTGAGGTGCTACAATGAAGGAAGACTGCAACTGTCTGCTTGTTTCAATGCTCTTCCCTTTGGGAATAGTTTTGGTATTAGTTCTTCCTGCCAAAGAACACTTGATTGTCTGCCATAGAACTGAGGAACATTTCAAGGGAAATGTTTCGAGGAATCTACGCACTCTATGTACTCAAATGAACTGTTCACAGTTCATTCAAGTGAACTCCAGCCAGACGTCTCCAACCTCTTTGGCATTTCAGGTGAAAGCAGAAAAGTCAGTTGTTTGAATTGCATGTTTTAGGGACAATCAACAAGTAAGTAAGCACATGTTTCCAGCACATATACCTAGTTTCTACTGCTCTCCAATTATTAAGAATTCAGTGTGTGTGTGTGTGTGTGTGTGTGTGTGTGTGAGAGAGAGAGAGAGAGAGAGAGAGAGAGAGAGAGAGAGAGTGAAACCCATTTCAAGACAGAGACCCACAGAGAGACAGCCAGACAGCCAGGTGGAAGGACAGCCTAAGATGGAGACAGAGAGAGAGAGAGAGAGAGGCAGAAAGAAAGAAAAGGTGAGGGAGGGAAGGAGGGAAGCAGAGAAGAAATTTCTAACCTGAGATTTGGACACGTTATTTGAAGACACAAACTCAGTCATTCTCTGTTAGATCCAGAGGTGGGTTCCTACCGGTTCGGATCTGTTCAGCTGAGTAGGTAGTAACTCAGCCAGCCATGCCCTTGAACCGGTTCTATTGGCCGCACCATAGGTGCCACTGTCTTGTTTTTGCTTCTGCGCATGCGCAGAAGCATTTTTTTTTAACCTACTGCACATGCGCCTGAAGCAGGTCTCTGAGTGAACCGGCAGTAGAAGATGCCGGAACCCATCCCTGGTTAGATCTGTTTATGGTGGTTAGTTAAAACAACCAGAGTGGTAGTTCAGATAGTGGAAATTGCAGAAGCTTCTTTTTAGAAGATGAATATCTTATTCCTTTAAAGTAAACTACAATAGAAATAGATCTGAAAAATATAATGTTGACCTCTATAGCCTTAAGTAACCATCAACAGTCTACAATATTCATTTTTACCAGTAGTAAAATCCTTAATGCAGAAAAAAACTATTTGCTAGATCCTTGCAGAGGCTGCTTGAAAAATGTCCACTTATTTTTCATTGACCCATTAAAATAACTTTTGCAAATCCAGATAATTTATCACAGTTTGCTTTTATGCAGGCAGGCAGGCAGGCAGGCAGGCAGGCAGGCAGGCAGACAGACAGACAGACAGACAGAGTGATAGAACATTGAACTGATTCAGGCAAAGGGAAGGAAGGTACTGAATTGTTACAGAAAAAATGTTTGAGTCCTGAGAAAGTAGAAAACATGGGAGCCAACCACAAACCATCTATTAAATGTTGTTGAAAAAGAATTTGGGTGACATACATGAAGAAATGAGCAGCCTTCAAACAATCAACAATGCAAAACAAAATAAGATGGGGTGTGTGGACAACACCAAGCAAGTGAGATACAGAAGTGGGGCTGGGGGTGGACAACAGCGATTAAGCTAGATACAAAATTCTCTCATATATGTACATAAGAGTGGGAAAGCAGCAGTAATAGAGAACACCTGTTATTTAGAAGTACAAACATACATGATTCCCCCCCCTTTTTTTCTTCTTACCCATTATTTACTTACTATTTACAAAAGGAAAGAATATATAACTTTCCTTTAAGAAAGTTTCCTTTAAGAGTGCTTCTTAAGTTTCCTTTAAGAGTGCTTCTTAGATTATAAATACATTTGCAGATAAGATTACTTAGAGGTGGAGTGCACTTTATCAGTTAGGGAAACAACAATAACAACAACAACAACAAGTCAATTGATTTGTCTAGAAAAGGCAAGCATCTTTGGTTTATTAAACTTAATGCCATCCCTTTCTTGTTTTCCTCTTGCAACTCTCATCTTGAAAGATGACAAAACCAAGAACATGCACTGTGGAAGAATAAACTGAGATTATTCATCTTTCCTGGTGTGTTGGATTATCACACCAATGATAATGGCTATCAATTGCTATCTTGACAGAAGATCAATGCCCGATACATCTAGAAAGCATCACGTTCAAGAAAGCTACTTCATCATATTGAACAAAGTGTATTTTGTGGACAGAACGAAGTAATGATAAAAACTTTGGTAGAAGCTGAGCTGATATTATAGAAGGAGTAATTAGAGTGATCTGAACCTGCCATTAATTGAGATATTTGTATTCTTGAGACAGAAAGGAGAAGCAAAAGGGTGTAGAAAAGACAGATATCCTAGGAAATTATTTGTCCAGTTCTGGAAAAGCAATATCCCAAGAAGAGCCGGGGGTGGGGGGTGTTTGTCATGAGAACACTTCAGAAAAAAATCTGGAATCCCAAAAAGAGAAGTTCAGAAAGAAGAGATATCCTAATTATATTCCTTTGATGTTAATATATTATTAAGATTCTAAATCAAGCTTCAGTTTTTGAAGTACACTGGGTGAAATACTTTGAAGTACTTATTTGCTGTATTTTAACCTCTAAAAGGGTTATACCATAACTGCTTAATTCCCAGAAAAACACTTTCTGAACAACTGCAAAACAGCTTCAATTAGTAAAAAGAGCAATAAGAGTGTTCATTAATGCAACTAATTTTTAAAATTACTAAGTATATTAGATGGATGATGAACTCAAGACCAAAATAAGCAATGTAGGAAGAGAATAATGGATACCACCCCACAAAAAATATGTGTGATTAGAGAAGCATACAAGTCTCAAGGAATTAAATACATATTATTCATTTCTCGGGGGGGGCGGGATGGGAGGCCAAAGAGCAGGCATTGCAAATCTCAGGGCAGAGAACATATGAAAAAATGCTACATTAATGACTTGAGGAATAAAATGAAGAAATAAAGCATAAACTTTTCTAAAAGTATGCTCTTAAGCAAGCAGACTTTTTCTTCACCAAGAGAAGGCACAATCAATTGCTACTTTCTAGATTTTATAACATATATCAAGTTGCCGAAAAACCAGACAATGTGTGGCTGAAGCAGAAAGGAGCACAAAGTTGTAAATCATTCCAGCTCTCTATAATTGCGGGATTTCCACAACACACTAAAGCAAAACCAAAGAAACCATTTCATGGTTTAATCTGCAGATCTTTTATCAGACATGTAAAACCTTTGTTTCTTTCAAAGCAACTTTCTACTTGTAAACCGTTCAGCTGTTTTTATCATCGATAAGATAAAATCATAACATCACAGGAATATTTCCCAAATTCTCTTTTATTTTCCCTTATATAAGAGATGATATAAATATGATGTCTGAATTTTGCAAGAATGTCTGATTGTGTCTTTCCAATCTATTTTAGAGCCAAAATGTTGCATAACAAGATACATACCATGATATATATTTTTTTAACAGTTTGGTCAACAACACATAGGCCTGTGAATGTTCATTTTATCTTTATTTACTACAGCTGCAGAGAATCCCTTTTAGTTCTTAATATTTTATCATGGGTCTATGCTTATATCAAACTGGATGGTGAAGAAAACCAGACCTGCAAAACCCCATCTTGAGAAGCAAAGTGGGAAAATAGCTAACTACATTGTTTCTGTATTTTACTCCCTGCTATACAACCAATGTGAAGATCCACAGACATTCTTCAGCGCAAAACATTTGCCTTGGGAAGGTTTTAGCCTTCCAATTTTCAGATGAATTCCTCCCATACTGTTTGCATCTATCTCTGACACGTGTTACAGAAAAATGGGACAAATTTTGCAAAAGGCAAATGGAAATCTAAAAAGCAGCTGTCTCCATAACCTATGTGAGGCCGACCACGCTACTTTTATGGAAATCCCACATTTTCCAAATAAAAATTCCAGGAAATGACTTATGTGGCAGCAAGGTTGACAGCTATGTAAATAGCTCTTGCTTCTGCCTTTTCAGACAATATGAAGTAATATATCTCCATTCACCCATCTTATTGGAAAGTGCCTATTGTGCAGAAAAGAAGGTTAGGGCTGTATTTCTGCCCTCTCCTTGCACATGCTCTGGTAGCCTTGGCTCTTGGATTTCTCATCTTGGGTGCAAGTCTGATTTATGCAGCATATTAAATTACATTTGCTTAGACATTTGTGGAATAAGCCATCATTGGTTAGGTTCAGATAACATGCAACAATATAATCCTGACATTGCAGTGTGACTCTAGTTCGCCTCCTCATGGTGCACCCTGGATAGCATGGTAATGTGAACCAAGCGACTAACAACAATTGGCAGCCAGACTACATTGAAGAATTGCCAGTTAACGACAGTTGGCAACTAGACATCTTTGTAGAACTCCAGCCTCTCTAAATACATGGCAACGGGCAGGGATAGCTGCTACAGATTCGCCTAGGTTTGGGAGAACCTGTAGCTAATGTTATGGCCAGTTCAGAAAACCTCCAAATCCCACCCCTGGCTGTCCCCTCCCACCCTTCCCTACCTACCTCTCCCCTCCCTGGAGTCTCCACGTGGCTTGTTTTAGATGCAAGATAAGTGCAGGGCCCATGCGGAGGCTCGGGAAGGGGAAAAAACAGGCCTCTCAGAAGTTCTGGAAGCCTCCGGAGAGCCTCTGGAGCCTGAAGGAAGCAATTTTTGCCCTCTCAGAGGCTTGAGGAAAGCCTCAGGAGCTTGGAGAAGGCAAAAATGCCAGTCCCCCCGCTATGATGCAGGAGGCTGACCAGGCCATGCCCACCTTGGCCACACCCATCCAGCAACTGGGCAGATAATCTGTTGCTGAAATTTTTGAAGCCCACCCCTGGAGAAAGGTAAACAAAATGGGCCTTCCAAAACCCCAAGGGTGAAGCACCATCACACTCTGAATTCACCCACCCTGGACATTAACATCTGAACCACTAAAAGTCCATGTATTGCCATACGCTAAATAAATAAATATAAATTCTAGTTGCTGGATTCATACAATAGTTTAAGCAAACCCTATTATAGTTTAGAACAGTGTATGAACCAAAGTATCGTGTCTACAAAGTGTGAGCATGCAGGGTTTCCATATGCTTGCGAGTACTTGCACCACAAGCTTCTAGTTGTGTGGAAGCCTAAGTGCATGCAGTCCCTTCTCAGGTATGGAAATGCAGCTATATTTAAACAGACTGGCATCTTATGGGGCTAGTCTCTATTCTTATTTGGTCATGTTAAGCCTGACATCAGGACATTGTGCTTACAGAGATCAACCATAGATGTGGAACAATTTCATAGCCCTACCATATCCTGGATTGCAAGCCTATCCAGGTTCACTGGAGTTTCCCTGTCTTTCATTAATTCCAACTTTCTGTGAATTAGAAAGAGGCTGCTGCTTACTTTATAGACTTCTTCAACATAACCAGATCCATCTGTTTTTATTCTCTTCCTTTGATGTGTTCATTTCCTTCAGACAGATCATTCCCCAAAGCCACTCTTTGCCCTAAATCCTGATAAGTCCTGCCTTTTATTTCTGTCTTTTATTTTCCTTTTTTAATAAGCCTGCTGAAAACAATTTTCTCCCCCTCTGTCCCCAGCATCCTGCCCCTGCATAGTGCCATATCTTCCTTGATCTCCTCACTGCATAGCTGTGAGTTAGGCCTATTGGTGTGCCAAGAGTGGTTTGGCAAGACATTTTTAATGAAAGCACTTCATAAAAAGTCTATGTTTGCACAACACATTAGTGTGCAGACTAGTCAACTTAGCTCAGAGATGGGATTCACTTACCTTCCTTACCAGTTTGCAAATGTGAGCGCACGCACCTCATCTGTGCATGCGCACCATCTTCTGTGCATGCGCAGTGCTCATGCATTACATCGGGGCAGGTGGGCGGAGCCTCCCGCAACCTCCGTTACCAGTTCGCCCGAACTGGAGAGAACTGGCTGAATACCACCTGTGACTTAGCTTAGTTTTAGCTTTGCCTATTGTGCAAACCTAGTCCATGTAATTAATTTAACTGTCTTCTCAACTCTTGCACAGAGATAAGCCCCTGTGAAAGGAGTAAACATCACTGGTAAATACTACAGGGGTGGAAATTAACCTGTGTGTTTCGGGCCTTGCAAAATAATCTTCCGTAAATGCTGTACCATTACTGCTTCCTCCTTTTAGTTAAGAGTTTATCTATAATAATGGACCAAACCCTTCTCTTTAAGCTATGATCTAGTTGAGAGAAACAACTCAACCTTCAGTCTCAGTTTATTTCTCAAGGAAGCATATTGCCTTGTAAAAGAGTATGCCCGTCCTATTGTCCTCTGAAAGAAACAAGACTGACAGGCAAGGGTCTTCCAGAGCTTCCATTGTGCCACAGGTTTTAATGCTTTGCCAGGGCTGTTTATATAAGAGAGTAATCAATCCTTTGTGCAGGGCAACAGAGACTTTTCAGAGAAGAGCATCTGTTGTAGCTTGAGTTCTTGCATAAGGTAAAGATAAAGGTTTCCCTCGTGCATATGTGCTAGTTGTTCCAGATTCTAGTGGGCGGTGGGAGTCTCCGTTTCAAAGCCAAAGAGCCAGCACTGTCCAAAGACGTCTCCGTGGTCATGTGGCCGGCATGACTAAATGCCAAAGGCGCACGGAACGCTGTTACCTTCCCACCAAAGGTGGTCCCTATTTTTATACTTGCATTTTTACATGATTTCGAACTGCTAGGTTGGCAGAAGCTGTAACAAATAATGGGAGCTCACTCCATTATGCGGCGCTAGGAATTCGAACCGCTGAGCTGCCAACCTTTCTGATAGACAAGCTCAGCGTCTTAGCCATTGAGCTACTGCGTTCCCGAGTTCTTGCATACTCAGTGCTAAACTCACATGTTTTAAACGTGAAATGTTGCCCTGTGGCCACTGATAGTGTCTCCTTTTCTTTGTGTATGGTCACTGTTGCCAAACTTACTCTCTCCAAAGTTGTTGTTAGGTTAACCCTGATGCTGCATGAAATAAAAGCTCCTGTGTGTATCTACGTGTGTTGTGAGGAACATAGTCCTTGAAAGGTAACTCTCCTTCACGTCTTTTGTGCTCCCAAACCTGATCAAGCTACCATTACTTTGCTTAACAAGAATCCCACTAATTCCTTCAGTCAGAATGGAAGAAGCTTCTTGGATGAGAAGCGAAATGTTTTCAAAGAAAAACAAAGTCCAGTTGCCTTTTGAGAAAGCATCGTTGGGCAACCATGACCTGGACGACTGAGAATCTCCATAGACATGAAGTTCATCGGCTTTTCTTAAAATCCCACAGGTTGTGCCCATGGTTGAGTTGCTGCTGGCATTACTGCTAGTTCGGTGCACGCATGAGCAGAACTGAAAAACAAGATGGCGGCCCTGGAGGAGAACCAGTTTGGGAGGGTGACAGGCCTGGGTCGCTGCCGGTTCCAGTGACCCAGGCTGCCAAGTTGCTACCAGTTCAGTCGAACCGGTCTGAACCAGTAGGAACCCACATCTGGTTGTGCCCTTGCAAAGTCAGAAGCTCACAGCGACATCACACGGCCCTTTTTAAAGGCCCCACAAGATTTCCCTATTTACTCCCAATTTACTGACATTTATTTTCTGTATAAAACTTAAAAGTAGCAGCCCACCTACTTAAGCAGCAAATGTGTTTCCAATCATGCTTCAATTGATTCAAATGCCTAGAAGAATAAAAACATTTTTAGTGCAGAAAAGATAACAAAGCTTGTCTCAAACATAGTGGGAGCTCTTACTGAGAAGGCCTTCTTCTGAATAACTTATTTGCCAGAACACAGTTTGGGAAAATATTCTGACCCAGGCCTCAGAGAACTATCTCATGGTTCAGAAGAACAAGTGTTGCTTTAGTTACTGGATGAATGTAGTCTGGGACCAGGATCCTGAATTTGTGTTAAAGGTGAATTGAGAGCCAATGAAGATTGTATAAAACTGGTGTAACATCTTCATAACATTCAGTTCCAGTCAACACCTTCTCTGTGATATTAGTATTAACTGAAATTTCTATAACTTCTTCAAGGGCAGTGTTATATCTTGCATAACACTGTGTAGATATCTAAATGAAAATACTGAGTACAGAACAACAGAGTTGGAAGAGACTAACTCTTATTTATGATGATTTATTAAATTATGGTGGAAGCATAACAAGGCTATCTTTATTCCAGGAAAGGCAGTAATGGAGACAACAGACTACGTTAGTTGAAAAGGCTTCTTGTCTCATTTTGTCAGGGTGGACCAGACCAGTAAAGAGATACCACCTGAAATATTCAATTTGAGTATTGATATGAATTATAATAAACAAGTATTGAAAGACAGTCAGTTCATTTCCCCCTCCTTTTTATACCCAAAACAGTCAAGGGAAGCCAATTTTGAATTTGTTCCTTATCCATTCCTATCCTATCTTTTCAGGCTGACTTGATGTTTTTGGAGTGTTGGCCACATACTTGCTTCAAGGCTGTCTCTGTTGTTGTCCAATCAACAAACTGATAAAAACCACTCTGTACATTTCCCCCAATTATTTCATGTTAACAAATTGAACCTTGCACATTCAAACAGTATAAACATCATGGGTTGACCAGAATTCCCCAGTGCTGTCTTCAAGAAACAGCCATCCAGATATGATGGAAGCACTGCAAATTTTCAAAAATAATTCCACTGTGGCCTCCTTTATTAAGGCTGGAGAGAGGGGGGAGGGGAAAGGGGGAGAGAGAGGGAGGGGGAGAGGAGGGAGGGAGGGAAGGAGAGATCCTACTAAATCCTATTAAATGGTAATAAGCCATTGGTCCTAAGGCTAAGCAAACAGATGACTGGTTATATTTTATCAGAAGGGATCGGCATCAGGATCCTTGAACCTTAAATAAAAGCCATCTAAAAGAATCTGATCAGATAGTGACATGGAGATCTCTGCAGACTGAACTGGAGAATCTAAATGGTAACAAATAGGATTGATTTTATCTAACTAATAGCTAGCAACTAAGAATTTTATATGACAGAGGTCCCCAGCATTTCTGGCTCAGCAGACCAGCAGTGGCAGCGTTGGTGGGTTGGGCGGGGGAATGGTTCCACTGGGTGCATGCACCACTTTCACAAATGCAGCTTCTTGCGACTGTGCGCCCACAACCTCCGCAGCCCAGTTCCAAATGGGCTGAGGTCTGGAACTGGGCACTGGACTCGGGGTTGGGGACCCCTGCTATATAATCTCATCCTTGGCCAAATCTCTGAAGGTTTAGAAAGGTTCCATGTGGAGGCATTGAAAGGGTACAATGGTAAAGCAGAAAAATTATTTCTTTACCTCCATCACCATGCAAAATAAGGTCCAATTCTTTACTGGTGTTAAATCATAAAAGCTTTTCTTTACCTGCTTTGGAGTTATCCTATATCTTGCTTATTACCCTTAGTTGGGTTGTATTATAAAGAACTGAAGGGGTTCTGAACAGTGAAAGAGGAGAATTGTGTCAATTATTTGGGTAACCTTCATATTTCACAGTGATCATGGCTTTATCAGGAGTAAACACCATTTTTTGTCAGAAAATCAGAAACTTCACATTTCCATTGGACATATCTATGAGGCTGATCTTCCTTTCTATTGGGTCCCCAACTCTAGAAAGAAGAATAGTTACTCCAAGCCAAAATTTCAATAGTTGCTGTAAGTTTCAACAGGAAGAGATGGGAGCCGGGATTTTCCAAGTAACAAATTAACATTGAGGTAACATTTGGCTTCATTAATGTGCAAGGCTAAAAGCAGGGAAACTTAAAGCTAAGTAACTTTGGCCCAATCACTCTCGTTCGGCATTTGGCAATTGCAAATCTTCCACAAATGTTGCCAAGAGAACTGCATGGACTTATTCATGTTATTGCAGGAGTCACAATTCACTTGAAGGCAAAAAAAAAAAAAAAGAAAAAGAAAAAGAAAAAGAAAAAAGAAAAAGGCACATAGTTGTAAGGTTAATCTATTCTAAATCTTTCATGGTGTAGAAATGAAATCCAACAATCTTACATGGACGCAGTGAAATCAAAACAGTGTGAAACTTCCAGCAGAGATCGTATTGTCTATTAAGCAATCCTAGACCTTCACGTCACCTCAATTTCAGAAGGAACCAGTGACAACCTTAGCTGAGACTTATTTATTTATTTATTATTTGTCAACAAGTACAAGGAAACAAATATGAAAACACATGAAAAAAATGGCACAAATAAGTGGATATAAATAAGCAAAACATAGACATAAACACATAAAAAGAGTATATACAAATAGGACAGTAGGACAGGGATGGTAGGCACACTGGTGCGCTTATGCACATCCCCTTAGGGACCTCTTAAGAAACGCGTAAGGTTCACGGTTGACAGCTTAAGGTAAAAGGTATGGAAGTTAGAGGAACTAACAACAGGATCAGGTAGGATGTTCCACACATTTACTATACTATTTCTGAAATCATTTTTCCTGCAATCAAGATTAGAATGGATTACATTTAGGTTGCATCTATTGATAGCCCTTGTGTTATTGCTGTTGAAAGTAGTCATTAACAGGTAGGATGTTATGGCTGATTATCTTGTGCACTAAGCTCAGGTCAGAATGTAGACAGCGTAGTTCAAGGTTATCCAAGCCTAAAATTTCAAGCCTGGTGATATACGGAATTTTATTACAAGCAGAGGAGTTGAGTACTCTTCTTGTAAAATACCTCTGGACCAGAGGTAGGTTCCTACCTATTCGGTCCAGTTCGGTCAAATAGGTTGTAACTCTGGCGGACATGTGACTATACCAATTCTATGATCGGTGGCGCCATCTTGATTTTCTGTTCTGCACATGCACAGAACAATCTTCATTGAAAAAAAAATCTATTTTTTTCCGGTAGTAATGGCATCCAGAACCCACCCACCCCGTTCTGGACCCTCTCTAATGTTTTAATGTCCAAAATGCAGTGTGGGTTCCAGGCAAGGGAGCAGTATTCAAGTATAGATCTGGCAAAGGCTTTGTATGCCCTAGTTAGCAGTGTAGCGTTACCAGAGAGAAAACTACGTAGAATAAGGTTGGCAACTCTGAATGCCTTTTTGGCAATGTTGTTACAGTGAGCTCTGGGGCTTAGGTCCTGACTGTACTCAATCATAATGAATTTTGCTGAGTTTTGGTTCAAGATGTTGTGTGAATCCAGGCAGAGGTTGTTAACCAGGTGATGGCTTAATGTTATTGTCAATTAGGTCCTTATGGTATGCTGAACAAACCATAGTTAAATCATGGTTTATCATGAATGTATATATAAACGTAGCATATTCAACTATGTTTTACCTGGAACAAATACTGCCTGAAGCTTTAGAGTAATTTAGGGATACATTATAGACATATATTCTTTGCTAAACCCTTTTAGCTCTGTAAATGTGAACCTGGATTTCAGGGATATGCAAGTGGCCTAGTTTCCACATTCCTGGCATATTTTGAGATAAATCAATGTTGTTTGTTATGTTACTTTGTGTTTTTAACGTTGGCTACGCTTTCCCTTTAGAATATAAAGGGCAGGCTGGCATCTAATCATCTCAGACAGGATATCCTCTGGGGAAAGGCTCTGCACTTGAGACAAATACATTATTTGATTGAAATGTGCTCAGTTTAACTATAAAGTCCTGTGGCCTTCAGCTCCACCACTGAGCTATCACCCTGAATGCAACATGCTGAAATTGGGCTGGTTACCATCAACGGCCATTACCAGCTGTATTGCTTGCAGATGGATATCTGTGTATATCTATCTCCATGATAAAAACAGGAAGGCTTTCTTGGTATCTGAGCTGGGGAATGAAAAATGGAAACTGCTTTCGGTCATTCAGAAAATTCCTTTAGACTTGATCTTGCATAGAGTAATATTCAGTCCAATGCATGGTGCTGGAGGATCATAGTGACTAGGCAGGATTTGTTTGTGCCCAGTTATTTAAATGCTACCAGTTTTGGTAGCCATCTCTCATTGTCTGATAGTAAAATAGTACATTAGTAGTAGGAAGGTAGTTATCTTAAAAGGATATTTTTACCACAAATGAAGCATTTTATGCATGGACTATTCCCCACTTCAAAGAACCAACTATGTGGACAATTGAAAGAAGAGGAAATGGAATGGTCCAAAATTCTCTTAAACCATCCTGCCTTTTTTTTTACATACACTTACCAGATCCATCTCCTCATAAGAGCCGAGGTGGCGCAGTGGTTAAATGCAGCACTGCAGGCTACTGCTAGATCAGCAGTTCAGTGGTTCAAATCTCACCGGCTCAGGGTTGACTCAGCCTTCCATCCTTCCGAGGTGGGTAAAATGAGGACCCAGATTGTTGGGGGCAATATGCTGACTCTCTGTAAACCACTTAGAGAGGGCTGAAAGCCCTATGAAGCGGTATATAAGTCTACTGCTATTGCTATTGCTATCTGCTTTGAATTGTCTAAACAACTCACTGGGTAAGCGATGAACAAGAAAATCCACCCCTTCAAATTTTCTCATACGATCAACTTTTGGATTGAGTAAAACACAGTTTCCCCACTTAGTGTTTGTGGAATAAGGCACAGTAACTGGTTTTATACAACATTTTAAGCTAAAATCAAACAAGCTGCACTGTGGCTTAATGTAACAAAACTATTACACCAAACTGGCATTCCAAAAATGCAATGGTCTCATATTTCATTTCATTGCTTTCAGCCATAGAATGGACTGGACTGGAATAGAATAGAATAATAGAGTTGGAAGGGACCTTGGAGGTCTTCTAGTCCAACCCCCTGCTTAGGCAGCAAACCCTACATCAATTCAGACAAATGGTTATCCATTTGTCAACATTATTCTGAACTTTGTTTCTGCCTTCACAGGGTAGATATCTGGGGATCTCTAGGGACATCTGCATATAGTAACTCATTAGAAAAAGCTACCTATGGAACTTAAATGATATATTTACTGCTAGAATTATATTAAAACCAATCAGAAAAGGTAGGGAGTAATAGTAAGATTTTACACCTTTGTATTATTACCGACTAGCAAGTTATACTAATATCTGTTATCTTGTACATGTTGACAAGATGAATAAAATAAATAAAAAATAAAAATAAATAAATTATTGTACCTGTACAGTTTGTTTTTAAATCAAGTTAATTTTATCCAAGATTTATGATTTTACTCTAACAAGAAAAAAAAGGCAAACCCCTGCTTTCTGATGATCATAGTTGTTTTCTGTTGTCCTGAGTTCCATCACTGCCTTCTCATTCTCCCTATTAAAGTTATGAATGAACCCATCCACTCTCTGTTTGGGGCCGTAGGTGGAGATTTTGCTCTCAGCGTTATCAGGAGAGCCGATCTTTCCCACTGAAAACCCTGGTGCCAGGGTGTCCGATGATAAGTCAGGGACTCCTGGAAGTGTGCTTTCAGAACAGACGCATTGAATTGCCCAGAGGATATTTACAATTGCTGACCTAACTCCCAATTTCCCCATTTTAAACCCCTTTCAAGACAATGCCTCTTACGCCACTGCCCCCCCACCCCAGTATTTAAAAAAAAAAAGATTACAGATCCAAGAATGTGACTATTGCACGCTTAGCTTTGTGCACAAGGAAAGAGGGAGGCAAGAGAATGAGAGAGCTTCTCAAGGCCTTTTTCGGGGAGGGGCTGTATGTTTGTTTGTTTTTACAATGATATCATTGGTCATCTCGACTGAGAGCCTCTCCTCCTTAAACATCCTGCACAGCCTGCAGACAACAAATTGTGTACCACACCCAAAACCTGGTGATGGGATATGCCTTCCCTAGTTTGCTATAAAGTCCTTTTTAAAAGTGTTTTTTTATTGTTTAAGCTTTGTTCACTGGCAGGAAACCAAAAACTCATGGAAAGCCTACTTACGTGGAACCCAGTTGGTCAGAGATGACCTAGCCATGGCAGGAACATTACAATTGATATATCTTGACATTTTAGGAGAGAAAGAAAAATAGAGTTTTGTCTATTTCTCTGGTTCTGTACTTCAGAGTTGCAATGCTAAAGGGAAAGGTTCCCCTCGCACATATGTGCTAATCATTTCCTGACTCTAGGGGGAGGTGCTCATCTTCATTTCAAAGCCGAAGAGCCAGTTCTGTCCGAAGACATCTCTGTGGTCATGTGGCTGGCATGACTAAAAGCTGAAGGCAAAGTGAGCGCTGTTTCCTTCCCACAAAAGGTGGTTCCTATTTTTCTACTTGCATTTTTACATACTTTCAAACTGCTAGGTTGGCAGAAGCTGGGACAAGTAATGGAAGCTCACTCTGTTACACAGTGCTAGGGATTTGAAACGTCTCAGCCACTGAGCCACCGCATCCCGAATTTGCAATACTAATGCTAATACTAATAATCATAATATACTGTAAAAGCTACCTCAAGGCAAAGAGAAAATGGGTCCATTTGTTCAATAATGTGTCAGGCAACCCCAAAAGGTTTATGGCTAACACAAAAAGACAAGATGCACAAATACTTTTTTTCTAAACTAGAAGCTAGAAGTTGATTAGGCTTCAAAATTATTACACAGAATTTCTGATCTAAGGATGGGGGCATCACAGATTGGATCAAAAAGGCAAGATGGCTTTGGCATAAAATGATTTCCCTACACCTATGGTCAGCCTGCCAGTCTTCTGAAGAAGACAGCCATCCGATTCTTTCAATGGCAAGGAAGAGTTGGGAGGTTCAGAAAGGTTAGTGAGGGGATTGTCGTGAATCACCTTAACTTCTGTTGCTTGAAACAGTTGTTTCAGTCTGCCTGGGTGGTGCCCAGTAATGCCACCCAAAACTTTTTCTGCAACATTTTTCTATTGCATCTTGTGGTTCTGAAGTCTACAGGTTTTATTTACTAATTGGAGGTTGTAAGCAGAATTGCTGCCACATGAGTCAGGATCTGGGGTTTTGAACGGTGTAGCTCATTTCCTTGCAGCGGGGAAAGTCAGCTATATCTTTTCTCTTGAGACCAGTCCAACAAGGACTGATTTCCATTTTCCTCTTAAATGATGGTTGAAAGAACAGTAAGTCTTCTCTTCTCTTCTCTTCTCTTCTCTTCTCTTCTCTTCTCTTCTCTTCTCTTCTCTTCTCTTGCCATCTTAGCTTCCATTCAGAAATTTGATGGCTTTCCTTCAATCAGATCTAAGGGTGCCCCACCTTAAGGTAACTGCAGCTACCATGGTAGCTTTAATTACAGATATTTTAAAACCAATAATTTGTATATATGTACTGTATGTATGTACATACAACTAGTCTTCATTTAGTGACCACAATTGGGACCAACAACTCAGTTGCTCAGTTTAACATGGTTGTTAAACAAAACATCATGTGACCATGAAAGACTTGTGATGTCACTTCCCATTCAATTGTTGAACTACAATGTGTCGTTAGGACAAGACATCATATGCCTCAGACTTGCAATTTTTTTGCTACTTCTCCATTGACTTTGGTGGTGGTAAATGGTGATTATGTGATAGCAGGATGGTGTGAAAGTCATAACACCTGCAGGTTATGAAATGCCCACATGTCAATCAAAAGACAGCAGGGATGATGTGACTATCATTAAGTGCAAGGACCAGTTGTAAGGTTACTTTTTCAGCATCATTGTAACTTGGTGGTTACACAAGGCAATACTAAAGAGAAATTGCATAACAATGATTGTCATAGCAATATTAAAGTGGAGGACATACCAAAATAATACAATCATAAAATAGGAATGAAAATCAAGCTCTCTGCAAAATGGAAACATTGCATCAAAGCTCCTTAACAAAATCTGTCATTTTCAAGGAAGTTGAGCAAAGGATCAGTAGATGGTTTAGTTTTTCAAGGAGGGCGAGAGGAAAGAGAGAAAGAGAAAGAAAAAAAGAGAAAGAAAAAAAGAGAAAGAAAAAAAGAGAAAGAAAAAAAGAGAAAGAAAAAAAGAGAAAGAAAAAAAGAGAAAGAAAAAAGAGAAAGAGAAAAAAAGAAAATTTCATTAGGCTAAAACAGTTGGATATAAGGAAGCAGAAAAAAGGCATCCATAAGGTAAAGTTAACATAGGATTAACATGATGAGACCCAGGGGTGGGATTCAGCCAGTTCGGACTATTTCAGGTGAACCGGATATCAATATTAATCTGGTTTGCCCAACTGGTAGTTGGAAGGACTTGCTGATCCTGCCTATCCCACCCCACCCCACCCCTTCCAAGAGTCTCCATGCAGCCTGTTTTGCCCAACTGGTAGTTGGAAGGACTTGCTGATCCTGCCTATCCCACCCCACCCCACCCCTCCCAAGAGTCTCCATGCAGCCTGTTTTGGATGCCAGGTAAGTGGAGGGCCAACCCGGAGGGTCTGGGAGGGCGAAAAATGGCTGTACTAGAAGTCCGGAAACGGGCCTGTTTCCGGCTTCCAGAGGTCTCTGGAGCTCGGGGGAGACAGTTTTCGCCCTCCTGGAGGCTCTGGGAAAGTGATGCATGCTTCCATGGACATGCCCATCCAGCAACTAGGCACAGAACCAGTTGCTAAAAATTTTCAATCCCACTCCTGAGACCTATCCCTAAAGGAAAAAAACAGGCATAGGAAGCCCTGCCCACACCATAGCCATCCAATAACCACTGATTTTCTGCTGAGAGGGCAAGGACAAGAAGCAGGAATTGACTAATCAGGTTCTGTCTTATGTCTAATCTGGACCAGGCAACAAATGGAGCCCATTGCTAATGCATAGCAATCAGGACTGGATTTTTGGAAGGAATTTAAAAAGCAGCCATGGGAGTAAGGCAGTTAGGCTGTCCCACAGACTTGCTTCTAGGTGAGCAGTTAACATGCCTTGATCACATCTAGTGTGCCCACAATAAATCCAAAACTGATTGAAAAGCCAAAGAAAACAACCACGAATTTCCATGTTCAGGACTGATTCAACATTTCAAAAGGAGGTAATCATTTATGGCTTCAATCAGTCTTGACTTCCAGCATTAAAAACATTTCCCTGGAACCCTTACACATGTTTCCTCCTAGGTTATCCAGAGATCAAGATTTTTAATGTGGATTTTTTTTTAAATTATTTATGTGTGTATTTAGTTATTTAGCATTTCAGGCATGTACTAGGTTCTGTTATGCAAAAGTACAGGTTTTCTTATTGAGATGGACATTGGCTTGAGTAAGAATCCAGGGCCAAATTGGTGAGCAGGGGTTTGAATTCCCTCGTTTTTCCTGTGCTGTAGAACTAGTTTGTTGTAATAGTTAAGGCACAAGATTAGAAACCAGTTAAGGCCCAAGTTCTAATCCTGACTTAAGCACGAAACCAATTGGGTGATTTGAGCCAGTCATTTTCTTTCAGCCCTAGGAAGTAGACAATGGCAAGTTGCTTCTGAAAAGTGAAGAAAACTGCAAGTTTTTGTCAGACATGGTTGAACAGAGGGAAAAGAAATATTTAAATATACCCATGACTTAGGACCGTGATGGTGAACCTATGGCACGCGTGCCACAAGTGGCCCGCAGAGGCTTCACTGCTGGCACCCGAGATGTCGCTTCCTCTGAGCTTCACCGCGCAGGCGTGCACATGTGCCTCCCCCCAGCCAACTGCTTTTTGGGTCTCTGTAGTGCATGTTGTTTAATCAAAATGCACTTAAAACACTATACAAGCTATCGAGAATATACATCCAACAGGAACAGGAAGTGCCTCACAGGAGCAGATAGAGGTAAATCCTAGAGGGGCAGGAAATGCATCACTGAACAATGGAGATGAATGCTAGAGAGGAATTAAACTGCATACAAGGCAGACATAACACGTGTAACAGCATATGCATGCATGGGGGGGGAGTGTGGAGGGTGTGATGTGCTCTTCCGCACACTGTTTTTGGTCCCAGAAGGCTTCAGGGAGGCCTGCTAGGCCCAAAATGGGGCGCGGGGGTGTCATGCCGCATGCACGGGGTGTGGGGTATGCAAGGGGTGCACACACATTGTATTATTGGTGTGGGCACACACATGTGCGCTGTCACACAAGGATAAAAAAGTTAGCCATCACTGACTTAGGAACTACAACAGAGGCCTTGCTTCAGCTTTGCCATCAAGGAAGCATCCAACTATGCAAAAAGCAGATCTCTAAGCAAGACTAAATATTTACATTAATACATATAGGTTTGTAGACCAGGGACGTGCAGTCATGGGAGGTGGGGCCTCACCAGTGTCATGAGCAAAAGAAAAGAATTTTTAAAATAATTAAAAAGGCTAAGGTAGCTGCTGCCACAGTGACTCTGAGTCTGCTTAGTACTAACTGTAGGGGGAGGCGAAAGAACTATGGACCTCCTTTGCATAAGAAATTTTTCGTCTTTTAACCCATGCTCAGAGTTAAGCAAGGGTTAAAAGGCAAAAAATTCCTTTTGCAAAGGAGGCACGTGATTCTCCCGCCTCCTGGTCTGGGAGCAGCAAATCATGCCTTGGCAGCCTTGCCTAAGTAAGTTGCTTTTTTATTTAATTTTTTACATTTTCATCATGGCGGGCAGACAGAGGAGAGTTGAAATCCACAGCTGAAAAAGATATGTGGATCGGACGGAGGGAGGGGGGGGGATTCAAAATGATAATTTAATTTGCAATTTTTTGTGAGGAATTTGTGTGTGTGCATGTGCGTGTGTTTCTTTGGGGGGGGCGAGGCGGCGGAGCATGGTAGCGGCAGGGATGTTCTCGCTGCTGAGTCCAATAGGCCAGGAGTCTCACGTTTATGTCCGCCATAAACACGAGACGCCTGGCCTGTTGGACACAGCGGTGGCGAGGGGGAGGAATGGGCTGGGTGGGCTGGCTGGCTGGGGAGGGGGGAATTATGGCCGCTCAGACCCTGGCGGCAGGGCTTTAAAGTGGCAGCAGGCGCCGGCGACAGGACTTTAAAGTCCCGGCGCCGCATCCGCCATAGAGCAGGACCCGGTCTCGCTCTATGGTGGACAGCGCTGGTACTTTAAAACTCTGCCGCTGGGGCCCTGCCGCAGCAGCAGGGCTTTAAAGTGGCGGCAGGCACCGGCGGCAGGACTTTAAAGTCCCCGCGCCACGTCCCCCATAGAGCGGGTCTTCAGCAGGGCTTTCGCGCTTGCCTCACCGGCCATGAAGCTCACCGCACATCACTGTTGTAGGCATCCATCCAATCAACTGTGGACATATTAAAAACACAACATCTAACAACTGGTAAAATCAGGAAAGAAAAGATGTAGCCAAACAAGGAGCCAGCAGTCTTTAACAGAACAAGACTAACACATAGTGAGCCCACACCATGTCTGAGATAAACGGCGTTGGATTTGTAATGAGTGACTTTTTGGCTTCAGCAATTGCCCACCATCCCATCTCTTACATCCTTATAATTCACTTGCTTATGTTGGTAAGTAAAATTAATTGTGGAAACTGTCCTAGAAACATTTGTTCTAGAAAAAACAGTAGTGTCTTCCAAAGTTTTTAGTGCATGATGAAATCCTGTTGACACAAGAAGCTTTAAGTCTGCAAAACTTATCACAACTAGTTTGTGGTGTTCGATTTAAACAAAACTTAATCATAAGTTATTAATTCTGTATTCTGTGTAGGTACAGTGCCTGCTCAAACAGGCAGACTTAACAAGGTTAGAAACTGATTTCAGCCCAATAAATTTCATTCAGATTCCCATTTATTTCATGCATAAAAAAATACACTACTGTATTTTTTTTCTCCATTAGGACTAATGAAGTACAGATCACACTACAACAGCTAAGGTTATATATATTTATTTTGGCTCTTCAGTGTTTAATCTGGTTGAGAAACTGCCAGTTGCACAGCACAACAAACTTTCTCTTTTCACCTTCTGGCTCATTTCCTTATGGAATTATTTTGACACAAACCCTATATCTATGCTGCTGTTTCAATGGGGTGAAAGGAAAACAAAACAAAGCAGAACAATTTTAAAAAGACTACATTTTACTAAACTGAAGTTTTGAAAACTTCTGCATTAGCAAGGATACATTTCTCCTCACTTTGAGAGCAATCAAGTTAGTATCATAACATGTCATGATAAATAACTGAAAACTCCTAAGTTGCTTCTCCCTGTACAAAAGAGAATCAAAACCTCTAGTTTCTTTCTGGTTCCTGATTCATTTGACAACTAGAATGGTTGTACATCAGAATGGTTGTGACAGGTTCTGGAGAACTGGTAATGGAATTTTGTTTAGTTCGGAGAACCAGCAAATACTACCTCTGGCTGGCCCCAGAGGGGTGGGAATGGAGATTTTGCAGTATCCTTTCCCTGCCAAGCCCACCAAGTCATGCCCACAGAACTGGTAGTAAACATTTTTGAATTTCAGCACTGCTACCAGGCCTCCAAAAAGAAAAGGAATCAAAGAAAACTTGCACGATTTCCCACGTTTATATCCATGCACTTCAAAAGCTAGCTTGATGGAGATATTTAGTATTTGAGGGTGGGGGGGGAATCAAAAAATTCTGTATAATAATAAAAATGCAGTAATAATAAATGGAACAGTGTCATATTTGATATCTTTCCACAACACATACAGCCCCCCCGCAATCTGAGGCAATTACTTTAATTTTCCTCTAACAGGAGACCCGCAATCAGAAATATCTTCCTTTTGGTCATGGCTTTCTATCTCAAAAATTGGGAAGGCTGAAATTTGACATATGGATAGCCCCACAAAGGAAAATGTATTCTATCAAATTGTACAGAACTGCCAAGAAGTTAATATGTAATTGTGTGGCCTATTTTGATTAACTGATTATATGCTGTCAAGTCTTTTTAAAATTCCTAGTGGCAATAACAATACCACTTAGACTTATATATCGCTTCACAGTGCTTTTACAGCCCTCTCTGAGCGGTTTACAGAGTCAGCCTATTGCCCGCAACAATCTGGGTCCTCATTTTACCCACCTCAAAAGGATGGAAGCTTAGTCAACCTTAATAGATTTTTCTCCGTGACAACCCATAAGAACTCTGACTTATTTGATGCTCCATCAGTTTGTTTTCTTGCTGTCCACATAGTATTCTCTGGAGCCTTCTCCAGCTCCCAAGTTCAAGGGTGTGAATACTCCTCCTTTCCTGCTTATTCAGAGTCCAATATTGAATCATACCAGTGTTCAAAAAGAAATCGTTTGAGATTATCTTTGGCAAAGATAGTATTGAGTAAGGATAATAGTACTGATGTTATACTTGACATGCACTTTTGAGTGATAATTGTGAAAGATATTCTACTATTATATTTCTACAAAGGAATTTAAAAAAAGATTCTGGGCATATATTAGAGGAAATAATATACTATATTGGAGAAAGTACCATAGGTTCAAGACGGAAAGCAAAATGAAAGACACAATAGACAAAAAGGATGCATGACAAAGACTTGCACTGCAGTAGATTCATGAATTGTCAAATGTTTTGTCACAGGTATCTAATTTCTTTTTTGTTAACCCTACAAATTATATGGGCTTATAGTGATGTCCCAGAGAAGGAGGACTAAGTCTGTGCTACCAATGTTCTCCAGAAGATTGTGGCTTGAAATAATGTAGAAAAGCGTCCTTCCTCTTTCTTCTCCTCAAATGTCTTGGTTGTGATATGTTTAGCATTTCAAAAAAATCACAGTTGGAATACAATGGATGGCATGAATGGATATTAATGCTTGCTGAATGAGAGGAGAAGATAGAATATCTTTTTTGATTAAGAATCTTTCTGTTTACAGCAGTGGTTCCCAAACTTGGCAACTTTAAGACTTGTGGACTTCAACTCCCAGAATTGGCTAGAGAATTCTGGGAGTTGAAGTCCACAAGTCTTAAAGTTGCCAAGTTTGGGAACCACTGGTTTACAGTAACTACAGAAAATGCACAAACGGAGCCTGAGGGTAACAGTTTCTTCCAGGGCTGGGTTTCAACCGGATCGCACCGGTCCCTGCGATCCGGTTGGTCGCCGAACCCGGAAGTAAGTAACTTCCGGGAACGGCGAAGCCCCCCCCCCGCGCCCGCGCGCGCCCGCACACCCGCGCCCGCTCCTTACCCGGTTTTTTCGAATTTCGCGCTTTCCACGCATGCGCAGAACGCCTGCGCGATCCTCCAGGAGCAGCTGGAGCATCGCGCAGACGCTAGTACGCATGCGCGCGTGCACACGGGCGCCGCGTGCGTGCGTGAGTGAGGACGCCGCCGGCCTCGTTCCAACCGATCCGGTTGGAACGGGGCGAGAAACCCACCCCTGTTTTCTTCTTATGCACTTCTCTCCAACTCCTACAATGCAGTGATAACCCCTCTCTGCCACTGAAGAATCTATAGAGCAGTGATGGCGAACCTTTTTGTTATTGGGTGCCAAAAATGTGAGGTGTGTACGCAATAGTGTACATGTGTGCCGGCACCCATAATGCAAAGAGCCCCCCCCCCGAATAACTTTCTAAATTTTCGGTAGGCCCATTGGGTCCATTTTTTGTCCTCCCCAGGCTCCGGACGCTTTCCTGAAGCATGGGGTAGGCGAAAATGGCTTCCCCTAGCTCCCCCAGAGGCCCCCGGAAGCTGGAAATGGATCATTTCCGAACTTCCAGTTGGCCCATTAGCTCCGGAGGCTTTCCTGAAGGCTGGGGAGGGCGAAAACGGCCTCCCCCGACCCTCCGGAAAGCTGAAAATCAGTTTGCCGGCATGCACATGCTTGCTTGAGCTGATGGCTGGCATGCTGGCGGATATGACTCCGCATGCCACCTGTGGCACGTGTGCCATAGGTTTGCCATCACAGCTATAGAACCCCCATTGCTAATCATCACTGGCAGGCAAATTCTTCACAGATTAATTGGCGGGAGCCTGTTCTCCAGTTGTGTGGAGTAATTACCAGCCAGTAATTATAAAATAATTACAATTATAAAATAATTACAGGCTTGGGATTATGTGAAATAAATTTGGAAAGTAAGAAACAAATCCAAGCCTACAAGGAAACTGGGTTCTGAGAATAAAAAATGTGCACTTGCTTGACGAGCAGATTGAACAAAAGGTCTTACTAAATTTTCACACATATTCCATCTCCCTTTTTTATGTCCTGTCACGTACGCAAGTGTGATTCGCGTAATAATTATTTCCTATTTGCTTGTAAAATCACAAAGATGCACAGAAAGGACAAAAGGACCTGGAGAAATTAATTTCTGGTTTTATTATATCCAGGCACAATTACTGTAATCCCTTTCCCTTCTGAATTTCCTACTGCCGTGTGATTTACAGTCTGTTCTTACCAAATGCAGCTGTTTGGCTTTTTGCCAGTCTCTCCCTCCCTGATTTGGAAGGAACATATCCTCACATGAGGGTAGGGCTGTGGGACTGAGATTAGGTGGGTGAAAAATCAACTTGGCAAGAGAACCCCCTGAAAATGATCACTGAGGTCAAAGATAGTTAGAGAAAAAAGAAGAAAACAACATCGCTCATTGCAGAGTCTTGAGGTTAGAATACTGAACTCTATGTGGGAAAATTTACTTGAAATCCCAATACTGTCATGAAGCTTGTGGGATGTCTTGGGTCAGTCCCCCTTAGTGTCTCACCACCACCTATGATTGCTATAAAGAGGAATTGTGAGGCACAGACAACCAGGCTAGGGTTCAAAACCATTTTGAGTTTATTCCATGCAATCTATACACAAGAATCTGTCAAGGCAATTTTTTTGCCAGATAAAAATCAATAGACTTCAAGGAAGGTGGTGGGGTGGGGCTGGACCTAGGTCTCTTTTGAGGTGTAGGAACTCTAGCCTGATGATGCATTTGACCCTGTCCTAAGCCTAGTCATCTCCTACAGAATAAAAAAATATACAGCTTTCAATTTTTTAAAGCAAAAATGTGATAATCAAGGCTTGCAGTAATTATTCCCACCTGAAGCCAAAGTAAGAACTACGTTGACTACCAGATATTGTTCAATGAGACAATATCACATCCTCAGCAAAAACAGGCAAAAACAATGAGGCAGACTAAATTCTATTTATTTTGCCAGTTCCAATTGTTTAGAATTTTCTTCCAAATTAGTCCTATGTTCTGTCAGTGAATGGAGAGTATTTTTCATTAATGACGATGGATCTAATAATTCAGTGAACTCAAGAGATTCAAAAGGTGGGGTTATAATAGTATGGTAGAAAGTACAATGAGGTCATTTCATTATGATGCAAATGATATAATTTATATAATTTGAAGTAGTAACCATTATTCCACTTGGGACCCATTATATCTCAAGTATAATAGGGCTCAAGTGAACCCCTTTGTACATGAGGTATAATGGCCATTGTGAATGGTGAATGACCATGTTTATTGGTTTGCCATAGTGTTCAGAGCCAAACATTTCTTTATCAAGTTCTAATATTGATCCTTTCAAGGGTTTTAGGGAAATTTTAAGATTTTAAGAGGTCAGATAATTGGTTGGAACATAGCAGATTATTAAGGCACCAATTTTGCCTGTTAAAATCCCCTCAGATTGAAACCTCCACCCCCCCCCCTAATTTTTGAGACAGATTGTTTTGTCATTTTTTTAAAGGGAGAAGTGAAATTAAGTTCATCAAATTTTCAGGCACGTACACCAGAACAGAATTTACAAAAAGGCAAAGTGAGGGAATAGCTACCACAAATAGCTACAAGTTGTTACGTAACAAGAGTGGTTAAGCTACCACACTAGAAAGTGGGAGACCATGAGTTCTAATCCTGCCTTAGCCTTGAAAGCCAGCTGGGTCAGTCATGCTCCCTCTCAGCTTAACACACACCCCATCGGGTTGTTGTGGAAGAAATAGGAGGAAGAAGCTGTGCTGGATATACTTGCTGTGTCGAGTTGTTTGTAATATTATTCATAAAAGTAATGAAGCCATGATACTAACAAATGAAATGGGGCTTTAATGCTGTTTTGAACCCTGCTCTGATTTTTGTTAGGCATTCAAAGGTGAAGCAAGTTGTCACTGATGATTAAATACACACTCCCTCTTTGTTGGTCCAATTAGGCATGTGATGGCGAACCTATGGCGTGTGTGCCAGAGGTGGCATGCAGAGCTGTCTCTGTGGGTATGGGTGCCATCGCCAGATGCTCTTCTGGTTTCCAGCGCACTGGCCATCTTGTCTTCGCATGTGCCGGAGACCAGAAACCCAAAGACCAGCGGGCCAGTACGCATGCACATGCCAGCCAACTGGTCTTCGGATTTCTGGTGCTCCAGCATTTGCAACAACCACCTGGCGCACCGGAAACCAGAAGGCCAGATGTCCAGTGTGCACATACGCACCAACCAGCTGGTCTTCAAGTTTCTGGAGCTCTGGTGCATGCGTGCGCATGTGCATTCCAGTTTGGGCACTCGGTGCCAAAAAGGTTCGCCATCACTGGATTAGGCCTAGTTTCTAAGGCACTTAAAAAAAAAAGCTGGGTCATCTGGGCTGGAATGCAAAACCAGGTGAGATTGAGCCATATGGTCAGCCTAAGTGACATAGATGACTTCAAGCTCTGCCAGGCCTGAGGCAATAACTTTCCTACATAAAGCCCCCCTTACCAATGCTCCGTAGTGACATGGTTGAACTTGTAGGTGAAAAGTCGGAGGCATAAATCCTCTGTTCCAGAAACTCCTTGAATGTATACATCCCAACCCTGCCCTCCCACCTTCATTGCTTGGTAGTTCCCACTGCTGCCTCCACCTGTCCTTTGCCTAGCATCCTCTCCTGTTCACCATCAATATGAGTCTTCAGATTCCAAGGGTTAAGAGCCTGAGCAGCTTGAACCACAGGAGACTCCTTAAGAATGGAAGAGGTCCTCTGTGTGGTCCAGGTGCAGATTGAGTAGGTTGGCATAGAACCTGATTTTGGCAGAGTCTCAAGTCTGGCACCACACATCCCAACAGGGGGGGAAAAATCAAGTCATCTATCCTAAAAAGAAGAAGCCAATTAGGCAAGTTGGTAACCAGAGCTATATAAACAGACGAGTTTTTATGCTTGGCTGTTCATTGTAAACAGTGTTATATTTTTCACAGGGATGGGCTTCAAAAATTTTAGCAAGGAGTTCTCTGCCCAGTTGCTGGGTGGGTGTGGCCATGGTGGGCATGGCCTAGTTGGCCTCCTGCACTATGGTGGAGGGGGACATTTTTGCCCTCCCTGGCCTCCGGAGGTATTCTTTGAGCCTCTGGGAGGGCAAAAACAGCTTCCCCAGGCCTTCCTTATCTTCCCTGCCTGAATCTCTGTGCATGTCCTGCACTTACCTGCCCAAAACAGGCTGCTTGGGGACTCCTGGGAGGGGAGGGGTGGGCGGGGCCAGCCAGGAGTGGGATTTGGGGGTTCTCTGAACTGCACAGAATCTTAGCTAGAGGTTCTCCCGAACCCCCAGCAGCCCACCCCTGATTTTTTTCTCACTTGAACTGTTTGTATTAGACAGTTGCTGTACTTAGAATCTTGGACTAAAAACAGACTATTCATGGTGTGAAGTCTTCTTGAATTCGAGATGTGTCTGTATGGATTATTTTGCATAACTAAGCTACTGCTTCTGTTTTCTACCCAGAAAACTCTTCTCAATGTAAACTCTTCATTTACATTGTGTATTGGGTTACTTATGACTGCAACAAATACCTTGAAATGCTCATTACACACAAGTAAGAAGAGGAATTGTAAAGATGAAATATATTCTGTAAAATTTCTGTCTGACTTTATAGCATTCAAATATGCATCTGACCAAATCAATCTCCCTCCTCCTCCTCCTCCTCCTTTGCTGGGGGAGGTACAGCAATCTCTCAAGGAATAGAGAATCAAAATTTGTAAAAGAAAGAGTAAATATAAATGTTTCTTTTTAGTGTTAGTCACAGGCAAAATAATTATTAGTAACATAAATAAAAATATATGTTTAGTTATTCAAAACATGAATTGTTTAAAAAGAATCTCTGATAAAAACCCATATGGGAAAAGATATAAGGTTCATGGGATCACAAGATATTGATCTCTTACTAGAACAGACATTGGAATTCTTCTAGTCCAAGTCAACTTCTGCTCAAGCAGGAGATTATACCACTTCATGGTTGTCCAATCTCTTCTCAAAAACTGCCAGGTTTTTAAAACCACCCACAACTTCTGGAGGCAAGTTGTTCCACTGATAAATTGTTCTAACTGTCCAGAAATTTCTCCTTAATTTTAGGTTGGTTCTTGTCTTGATTAGCTTCCACCCATTGCTTCTTGTTTTGCCTTCAGATGCTTTAGGGAACAGGTTGACCCCTTCTTCTTTGTGCCCCCTTAGATTAATATATGCTATAGAACACTGCTATCATGTTACCCCCTGGTCCTTCTTTTCATTAAACTAGACATACCCAATTCCAGCAACCGTTCTTTATATCTTTTAGCCTCCAGTCCACTAATAATTTTGGTTGCTCTTCTGGGCACTCTTTCTAGAGTCTCCACATCTTTTTACATTGTGGCGACCAAAACTGGATGCAGTATTCAAAGTGTGGTCTTACCAAGGCATTGTAAAGTGGTATTACACTTCATGTGACCTTGATTCTATCCCTCTATTAATGCAGCCTAGGACTCTGTTGGCTTTTTTGGCAGCAGCAGCATACTAAATTAGACTTTAAATTAGATTAAAATTAATTTAAATTTAGATATAAATTAGACTTAAATTAGATTAGAAAGTCAATACATTAGACGTCCATACCCAGGAAGAAAAAAAAAAAACCTAGAACAGTTCTTAGTTAGATGTTTTTTCTGTTCCTCTAGAGAATATATTACTCTTACAACAAATCTTGCCTCCTGAAAATTTGAATTTAAACCTGAAGCTGAGGAGAGATGGTTAAAGCCTGTTTATTTCCAATCCCTCATCCAAAACTGTTTGCTTGATTTTTTAAAAAGAGAGACACTTCTCCCAACTAACAAAAAAGGAATGAACTGGGGATTTGGTAGAAGATAGAAGGAAGAATGTTTTCACGTAAAGCTTCATTCCTGGTTAACACCTGAGTAGCATTTTCCAGCTAACACATCTGGAATTCCCAGTGGTATGCTATTCAAGTACTAATCAAGGCTTATTTGTTTATCTTCCAAGATTAAGCAAGATGGCCAGGTGTTGCCATCTGCTGATGCATTTAAAAATAAAAAATAAAAGAAAGCCAAATTTGTCCTATTGTTGAGTTTCAATATAAATATTAGTGGAGAATTAAAAAAAACTGGCTGCTTTGCAGAATAAGTGAATGGAATAAAAGACACACAATAAAAATTATTTACATGTATAATTAAATACATATAAATAAAATATTTAAATAAATAAATTGTTGTTGTTGTTAGTTGCGAAGTTGTGTCCAACCCATCGCGACTCCATGGACAACGTTCCTCCAGGCCTTCCCATCCTCTACCATCCATTTATAAACTGTCATTAAAAGGGCTAGTATTTAAAATGAGCGATCTGATTGAAAAGTTTCAGAAAAACAGATACTATAGCTCCCCAACTACATTATGCAATAGAATTTTATATCAGCCCCTGAAGGCAAAAAATACAAGCAGATCATCCAAGAAAAAGTACTTAGATTTAAAAAAAAAAATATTTATAGAGAAGAAGATGATCAGGAGCAAGGTGGATGGATTTGATTACCATACAGCAGTGATGAGTGCATTATTGGAAGAGCTGAAGGACTAGATTAGGGAAGCTCATCTATGTGGTTCCTGAGAATTGACACCAACTTAATGGCACATACTCAATCATTTTCTTAGGGAGTATTTCCACATTTCACTGTTGTCAAAAGCAGTCTGAAAATGGTCCATGGTTGGTTTTTATATCTGCTGCTCCTCAAAACTGGGAGAATGAGAAAAACATGACTTTCCTGAGCTACCCCAGGTCTTCAGCTCCTCTAACATTAGCAATAAAAACAAGCATCCTATTACTCTGCAGAGAGCTGAACCCTGAACCCAAAGAAGAAACGAGAAGCCGTATGAATTCGTTACTTTCATCCCTGCTTACTTCCCTGGAGTTCCAAAGCTGTCTGGCCATCACTTTCTTTTCATGGCCAACTAGATTAAAGGTATGGATTAGAATTCCCTCCTATGGAGGATGGCCCAGGGTTCCCAGATGAAAGATTTGGAATTGTTTATTTTGGGCTGCTCCTGACTTGAAGACAAATTGGCTCAAGCTATTAAACAGAAATGATTGCTAGATTCACAAGAGTTCCATGTAGGTGCAAGAGTGGTACAAATGATTTCTTTGGAAGTGCTCTTAAACTAGCCACTGAGTGATAGATAGTAGGAAGCTGTCAGAAATAATTATTTCTGCCAATTCTTTCATGGAGTTGCTTCTAGGAAGTACTTAGAAAAACTGGACGGCTGATGGACTGGTGAATTTCCAGAGGTTTCCACACCATCTAAAGATTTTCTGAGAAAATCATTCTGATTTACAATGATAGATGGAAATGAGGGTGGCAAAGATGAGTGCTTTCCAGTCTTACCTAAAATGAACCAAGATCTGCAAGGAACAAATATCCATATCTCTTCATAATAGTATTATAAAAAAAAGCAGGGGACTTTTTGTAATATTTTGCCTGATAAAGAGCTGTAGAGAACTTGATGTTATACATTTGTCCGGTATATGTGTGTTTCTGAATCACTTCAGTTGGTTCTAATAAATGTATTGCTTTATTGTGGCAGCTGAATTTCCAATCCCACATTAACAAACATGACTGTCTTTAAACGAGACATTTCTGGAGTTTTGTTTATGGTACATTTGGTTTATGTCCAGTGGTGGGATTCAGTCAGTTCGCACCACTTTGGGAGAACCGGTTGTTAACTTTCTGAGCAGTTTGGTAAACTGGTTGTTGGAAGAAATCATTAGGGCAGAGAACCGGTTGTTTAATTATTTGAATTCCACTACTGCTTATGGCATTGCTGAAATCTAATAAGAAAGACATATTGGTGGATATCTGAGCAAGTATTTCCTATTCTAATGAATCCAGGTGTAGCGCTTAGTTACTATCAGATGCTTAAAGGAAACCAAGAGTAACACTGCAGAGTTTAGTGCTCTGGTACTCTTAAAACGGGGAATTGTGTTTATTTTTCATTGCTTTTTTCCCAAAGGATTCTGCCAATAAAAATCCAGGGAATTAAATCCTATTCTTTTCTTTGGAAATGCCTCAAAGATAAATATTTTGTTTTAAAACATTATTGTAGGAATAATATTGTAACAGAGAAGCTTCAGCAATAATGCCGTGGCTGCTCTAATGTAAATGGTGAAATAGCTTACAGTTGGCCAGACTTCTTGGAAACATGCTTTCTGGAGTTATTTAACCATAGATAGTTATGCATATCAAGAATATCAATAATGTATACTAATTGCAGTGTGGTGGTTAAGTTACGGGACGTGGGCCAGGGAGATTCAGTTCAACTCCAAATTCAGCTATGTAGTTTTTTGAATAGCTTTGGGCAAATGGAAGCCTCTTGGTGGAAGAAGGAATACTAGCACTGCTGTTAATGCCCAATATCTACTACAACCAAGAGACATCTGTTCTTCTCCAATCATTTGGTACTTTACTTGTCTTCCAAGATTTTTCAGAGATAATAAACATTGTCAGGAATATCTATTTCTATTAAGTTGCAGATCTGGAGAGGATAAGTATTACTCCTCCAGAGCATTACTCCAAAAATGAGAAATGGGGGAACTTAGTGAATTAGATACCAAACTTCAATACCAGGAAAGATTTTAGAGCAAGAGATGAATCCGTAATTAATACAATACAATACAATAATAGAGTTGGAAGGGACCTTGGAGGTCTTCTAGTCCAACCTCCTGCCTAGGCAGGAAACCCTATACCATTTCAGACAAATGGCTATCCAACATCTTCTTAAAGACGTCCAGTGTTGGGGCATTCACAACTTCTGGAGGCAAGCTGTTCCACTGGTTAATTGTTCTAACTGTCAAGAAATTTCTCCTCAGTTCTAAGTTGCTTTTCTCCTTGATTAGTTTCCACCCATTGCTTCTTGTCCTACCCTCACCTGCTTTGGAGAATAGCTTGACTCCCTCTTCTTTGTGGCAACCCTTGAGATATTGGAACACTGCTTTGATGTCTCCCCTAGTCCTTCTTTCTATTAAACTAGACATACCCAGTTCCTGCAACCATTCTTCATATGTTTTAGTCTCCAGTCCCCTAATCATCTTTGTTGCTCTTCTCTGCACTCTTTCTAGAGTCTCCACATCTTTTCTACATCGTGGCAACCAAAACTGAATGCAGTATTCCAAGTGTGGCCTTACTAAGGCATTATAAAGTGGTATTAACACTTTATGTGATCTTGATTCTATCCCTCTGTTTATGCAGCCTAGAACTGTGTTGGCTTTTTTGGCAGCTGCTGCACACTGCTGGTTCATATTTAAATGGTTGTCCACTGGACTCCAAGATCCCCCTCGCAGTTACTACTATTGATCAAAGTACCACTTATACTGTATCTTTACACTAGTATCCCTTTATTTATTTATCACCACAAATACAACACAAATATATATATATATATATATATATATATATATATATATATATATATATGTGTGTGTGTGTGTGTGTGTGTGTGTGTGTGTGTGTGTGTGTGTGTGTATATGTATGTATATGTATGTATATGTGTGTGTGTGTCTGTGTGTGTATGTATGTATGTATGTATGTATGTATGTATGTATGTATGTATATATATAGTTACAACCCCCAGTATGCCCAAATTACTACTTCCATTCTCTGTCCTTCGGCTCGTCACAAGAGACCATCCAGACAGAAACCAGCACAAATACACACACACACACACACACACACACACACACACGTCATTCCTATTTTTTGCAAATTTTGTAAGATTCTTAGCCTGCCTCATATCCTGCTCCATCTTTCCTTTATTCTCAAAAGCAATTTTAAAGAATGAGCTGGTTTATTAATTTCAAAGAAGTATAAATTTACCACTAAATTTAATTTTGAACTCTCAATGCTTCAAGTAGGTAATTCATTGGGAAATATGTTTTATATTCTTCCTCACCCTTCTGCCAAAATGAGCTATATTTTGGGCATAGTATGTGTCCTGGGCCTGTATTCAAAATTCCTGTCCAATTGTTCATTCTTACTTGCGTTTGCTCCCCCAAGGAAAAGTGTAGGAAAATGATATCTTATTTCTGAAAACTGAATTGCATCCTGAATTTTTATGTGGACATTTAATCTTATTTTCTCAGAATTTAGAGATAGATTCTATTACCAAACAATCCAAGAATTCAAGGTAAACATGGAATTCAAATGATAGAATGGTAGTTTAAGGGGCCTTTTGGAGGTTAGTGCATTGTCTAAGAGGAGCAATTGAAATAGAAACAAATCCCCTTATTTCACAATCCTTCTTTGTTCTCAATTGCTTTCCATTGATGTCTTTTTCTACTCTCAGAAAGAGCTTCCAAGTGACAGATATGTGGTTATCATTGAATAACTTGGCCTTTAGAGATGAATGGACTGCCAATGGATGACTTTAAATTTCACCTTCCTCAACAAGAGAATGTGCTTTCCTTTCTTTTCATCATTTAGATTTACAAAGAAATATTTTCTTCTTTTAATGTTATTTCCCCCCGAGAAATATGAATACTATCTGTGTTTTAGTATTTTTCAACTAAGGAACATTTCAGATGCATAGACCCCAATTGGCCATGGGCTGGGAATTTTGAGAGGTGAAGACCACACAATATGAACATTGCCCAGGCTAGAACCATTGCTCCAAACCTGTAAAAGAAGCTCAGCTGTGTTCTGCGCATCATCATCCTGGAAGGAAGTGTCCAGTGGAGTACCCCAAGGCTCTGTTTTAGGGCCAGTATTCTTCAACATCTTCATCAATGACTTGGATGAGGGAATAAATGGGGAACTCATCAAATTTGCAGATGACATCAAGCTGTCAGGAATAGCCAACACTCCAGAAAATAGGTTTAAGATATAGAAGGACCTTGACGAACTTAAACATTGGACACTATCTAATAAAATGAAATTCAATGGTGAAAATAGTAAGGTTCTACATTTAGGCAACAAAAAGGAAATGCACAGATACAGTATATATGATACCTTGCTCAATAGTAGTAACTGTGAGAGGGATCTTGGAATCCTAGTGGACAACCATTTAAATTTGAGCTGGCAATGAGTGGAAACTAATCAAGGAGAGAAGCAACTTAGAACTAAGGAGAAATTTCCTGACAGAACAATTAACCAGTGGAACAACTTGCCTCCAGAAGCTGTAAATGCTCCAATACTGGAAGTTTTTAAGAAGATGTTGGATAAACATTTGTCTGAAGTGGTGTAGGGTTTCCTGCATAAGCAGGGAGTTGGACTAGAATACCTCCAAGGTCCCTTCCAACTCTGCTATTCTATTCTATTATCCCAACATGCTCCATTATATCTCTGTCCACTGCTTATACATGAATAAGATATATAGCATTCACCTATGCATAAGAAGGGCTTGAACATGACTGGTTCTATCCAACGGCCTCTATTTAAACCCAGGCTGTCAAATTCTTGGAAATGTTCTCTGCAAGCTTCCTTTCGTTCCATGAGTGCGTTTTTCCATTGAACCAGGGGATGTTACAGCAACTATCTGTAAACAGCGCAAATCCAAAATTAGCAGGGATGGATGGAAGAATCATTTATCAGTTAGTAGCCTCCCAAGTCATCTTTTAAAATGTCACAGATACATTGACCTTTCTGTTGTGGATTGAAATAAGAGCCACTCTTCAGGGCAAGAGGGTAAATATGTAGGTTTCGGTCTGGGTATCAAATGACTCATCAACACGCCTGAGAAACTCCCATTGTCTATATAGATTCCTCTAGCAACATCCACAACAAACACTTGACCAAGCTGTGCAGAGTAACTGGACTTCATGGTATAATCCTCCCATTGTGCACAAGACAACAGCTAAAACTGATATGCTCTTGGTTTCATTTTTCCAGTCCAAGTGGAAAAGAGGAACAAATTGTATGACACGTCCATCGTTTCATCCGATCGCAGATTTGTCATTTTGCAGCTATTTCACAATGAAATCCTCAAAGAAAGTGATCTTAGGAATGGTTCAACCAAATATGGAAGTTGTTCATTCCAATAAACATCAGCATAAGAACATAACGCAACTCATAATACTAACTCAGGCTTTCTCCTTCCAACATTGGTAAAATAAGGATGAAGATTTTGGGGGGCAATAGGAAAATAATACTTACATCGTAAAGTCGACAGAGCACTGTAAAGCGCTATGGGGCCATATATATGTAAGCCTAATGTCAGGGTTCTAAAAAACACTGCCAACAAAATAAAACTCCGAGGCTTGTGTTTCCTCAAAGTTCCAATTTATTAGTAATGTCATGTTGGCACATCTGGGGAAACCCGATTCTGAAAGCCTCCAGGTTTTCCCACCCAGCTGAACGTTCAAGATCCTGTCCCAACACCCACACATTCATCACACGACCCAATTTTCCACTGCCTCGCCGACAGATTCCACCCATCCAGTTCTGGCCAGGTGCAGAGACAAAGATGACCTTGACTTTCTAAGAAGGATGTTGTTATGGCTACATATCACACAATTCCCTATAATCCCCCCTCCCATTTTCCCACAGTAGAAAGTGTGGCAGGCCTGAAGTCCAAAAGAAAAGATGACTTCCAGGCATGACACCTAAATTCTATTGCTACTGTGACTGCTATAGCAATAGCATTTAGATTTATATATAACTTCACACTGCTTTACAGCCATCTAAATGTAAGCCATTTAGGCTAGCAGCCATGACACATCTTTTGGAATGAATTCTACAAGTTAATTGTGCACTTGATGAAGAAAACTTTGTTATAAATCTTCTTGCATCAGTCTTCATTGAATACCTCTACTTTCCTTGTTCACATTCTCCATGCTGTGTGTTGGAATACAGTGTTCTATACAGCTAGTTCTTGACTTACAACCATAATTGAGCGCAAAATTTGTCTGATTTGGCTGAATACCACCTCTGTCTACATGGAGAAAAGAAGAAAATGCATCACTAAAAGAAATGATGAAAGAGGACAGAGATTCGCATTAGGTTAGAGATAGCTATGGGTATAAAAATATAGTACTTGAAATAGAAATCTGGAACATTGCATGTTGCAAGGAAGACTGTTGATGGGTGATCTGTATTCTTGCTTAATCTGATTACCAGTTACTTTCTTCTCTTGGACACCAGAGCACTGACAGGAGGAATCAATGGGCATCAAAATGGTGGGGTATGCCCAGTTCCTGGCTCAAGGTTGATTCCATCCTTCCAAAGTCAGTAAAATGAGGACCCAGATTGTTGGGGGCAATATGCTGATTCTGTAAACTGCTTAGGGCTGTAAAGCACTGTAAAGGGGTATATCTAAAGCAGTGGTGGGTTGCTGATTTTTTTATAACCTGTTTGGGTGCACTCCTGCGCGCAACGCTTCTGCACATGCACAGAAGTGTCCGGGCGGGTGGGTGGAGCCTCCCACTCCCACTATTACCAGTTCACCTGATCTGGGCTGAACCGGGAGCAACCTATCTCTGTTCTATTGCTAATTAAAGCCTACCTCCTTTATGCGGATGAGATATGTGACTTTAGAAAGGGGTGTCATGGTTAGATTGCCTGGTCATGCCTAATATTTTTTTCATTGTTGAATCCCATCCCTGTTCCTGACATTCATAGTTGGGCAAATGCAAGGTTTTCATTGACCTGGTTGAAAGCACAGCTGTGCAGTGTTTTGGACCTGAGCTCCACCAGGTACACCAGGTGTAAGGTGACAAACTGACCATCTCTCTGTCTGCAGCATTTTGGCCTTTCTAGTGACTGCATGGTAGGCAGTTAGTTACATTAATCATAGATAAGAGGCAGTTGCTTTAAGATGTGGAGATGTCTTATATTCCTGGTTCCACATCCTCTGAATCTTCCAGAGACTGAATGTAAAATCCTGCAGTCAGAGATTTTAAACTTCAGTTCCTACCATCCGATACCCAGCACTTGTAGTTTCTCATTGCCTGGAGGATCATGGGACATGAAGTCCTGTGTACTTGTGGAACCCAAGAGCGATTATTAGTTAAATGAGTTTGAGATCTAAGAGAATGTTCAGTTTTCTGTTTCTCTTTTGAGCTTTTCTCTTGTCAACAGGCAGATTAGACAAAAGTGAGGTTTTTCTAAGAAGAGTTTTTTTTCTCCTAATAGACATAGCTCTTCAAATATAGTGCCTGTCTGTTAGCATTCATTATCAGTTGAACTAGATCCATTCTGTAGCCAGGACAACTATATGTGAGCATGATATTCTTTTTGATGAGAATATAGAATAATAGAGTTGGAAGGGACCTTGAAGGTCTCCTAGTCCAACCCCCTGGTTAGGCAGGAAACCCTACACCACTTCAGACAAATGTATATCCAACATCTTCTTAAAAACGTCCAGTATTGGAGCATTCACAACTTCTGGAGACAAGTTGGTCCTCTGATTAATTGTTCTAACTTTCAGGAAATTTCTCCTTAGCTCTAAATTGCTTCTCTCCTTGATTAGTTTTTCCCATTGCTTCTTGTCCTACCCTCAGTTGCTTTAGAGAATAGCTTGACTCCTTCTTCTTTGACATTCTACTACTTACATCCTTGGCATCTTTCAGCCTTCTGATTATGTTTACAAGCACATCCTTTAACAACAGCTTCTGCTGAATTGAAGTGCTAGTCGTTACTTTTAAAGCCCTACATGGTATTGGACCTGGGTACTTGAGAGACCGCCTCCTGCCAATTACCTCCCTACGACCAATTAGATCCCACAGATTAGGCCTCCTCCGAATACCATCCGCTAGCCAATGTCGACTGTCAACCCCTCGGGGGAGGGCTTTCTCTGTGGCTGCTCCGGCCCTTTGGAATGATCTCCCTGTGGAGATTCGGACCCACACTACCCTTCAGGCTTTCCGCAAAGCTATCAAGACCTGGCTGTTCCGGCAGGCCTGGGGCTGATGAGTTCCCAGCCCCACTTGAATTGTTGCGACTGTTGCGTTATTTTTAAGCTGTTTTTTTGTATTTGTTTTTGTCTTTGTTTGTTGTTGTATTCCCCCCCTTGTTTGTTAGCCGCCCTGAGTCCCTCGGGAATAGGGCGGCATACAAGTGTAATAAATATTCAACAACAACACATTGAAGTTACTAGCAGAGGACTTGCTATAAAGTTAAATCTCTTATATTTAGTGGGGAGCCTCGGTCTCACAAGGTAATCCTAAGGTTAGAAGACTTAGCCTCTATTGTTTTTGTTTTTTTATGTGTATGAATTTTGTAGCATAAAGTTAGTTGGGGAAAAATCTTGCAATGATTTCAGTAACTGCATGTTTTCTGATACAGATCTTATTTTGAAATGTTTAACTTTTAACTTTGTTCCTCAAATCATACTTTATAATCTTGATCTCATTTTCATTATTAAAGGATAATGTGTGTCTCTTTTTCAAAACAGGATTGACTTTCCCACTTTTTGTTTTCTATGTTTTGCGATATCATCATCCAACTGTGGGTGTGAGAACTTTTTATGCAAAATGCTAAACTGATGAGTCTTTTTGTCTGAAATAGGAAGGATGCTCAAAGAGAGAGAGAGAGAAGAAAAAAAACCCCTAAACCACACTTCTCTTATCTAGATCAAGGGAGATGATCAAATTTCCTATTACATCATAGTCATCTATTCTGATGACCCTTTGTTGTCAGATATGACACACCTTATTTTTTCTCCATCCATCCTGTCCAAGGGACTGTTTCTACAAACCTGCTGTTTGTGACATACGTTGTTAGTAAATCTCACTTTGTTGAAAGAGGTTTTTCACCCCACCTCCCCCAAGCCTATATTTCAATATGTGCCACACTTGTAAGCTATCCCAGAGTCACTTGATTGAATTGGGCACTTATAGAAATTGAATGAATAAATGAAATATTGTGTTGAGTCTTTGATAACAACTTTTCATTTATAATAGTGATTAATTAATACTGTCATCTGTGACAATGAACCCCCCTTTAAAAAAAAGGGCATTCCCATAACTATTATTACAGCATCCATACATTTCTGAGTATATAAGTGCAAGTCTAGTGTACTTTGCTAGGTTGCCTTGACTACAAATCCTATAATCTACAGCCAGTATGCCATTCTCTGGTAATTATGGAAATTATACCTTAATACATGTGAAGGAAACCATCTTGGGAAAACTGCCTTGAAGAATAGAATTATAGAATTTAACCAAACCAGGCATCAGGAAACCACTACAGCAAACCGGCTTTCTATTTCAGATTTATTTCTTTGGTACTCAGAGTACCATGAAGTATACAAGAACTGGTTTCTGTACTGTGCCTTGTGATTCAATCATTAATCCAGCGAGCCCTCATTGTCTATTTTGTGTCTGCATTCTGTATTATCTTGCTAAACTCCACACAGCTCCTTTTATAGAAGACTAGCTGGATACCCATGCTTTGCCAGAAAACTATGTGATCGGGCAACGCAGGATAAATCTGGTTCACTCCGGTTCAATCTGTTGGCTCAGTGGTGGTCAGTGATTGAAATACATAAGGAAATATTGTTCCCATCGCCTTGAGTCTGGAAGCAGTTCCATAGGTGGAAGGCGTAGACATTTTGGTGAGGTAGTGACATTTAGTACTGTAAGGAGCCCCCGACTGCTCCTGAGTGAAGGAAGGGAACGTCTGCCAGTTTGAACTGAGGTAATGGAATGTGAGGCAACTGGCAGTTGACAGAGTTCTTTTCAAGTGGGGAGGGGGAGTAGAATGTCTAACTCTTTAGCATCCGAGCATGTTAATTACTGTATAAAAAATACTAATGATCTGATGGTCATTTCAAAAAAATCCTTTCTTAGCTAGAAGCCAAGCGGAACATATGTGCTAAAAGTCAAGTTTGTAGGCTTTATGGTTCTGGAGATAGTGAGTGGTATTTGGCTATATATATAGATTAGACTGTTTCTAACCAATAACATTTGTTGTCCTTTTCCAGTATAAGTTTTATTCAACCATTTACCTGTTTCTGTTTCTTTCTAATTCCAATAATAAATACTTTATCTTACATATGTGTGCATATTTTTTTCTTCAAACCATAGTGTGTAGTGAAGTGGACTTCAGAGGAATAAGCATAGATTGGGTAGTTTGTTTTGAGGGAAATTAGTTGTGGTTTGGAAACCCCATGGTGACAAAAAGCTCTTAACTTTCTAGTGTTGCCAAATTATCACCACCTGTTGCACTAACATGCTTACTTCCTGAGTATTTCTGGTCAGTTACCATCTGCTAACTTACACATTCCCTGCCTTGTACAATAATTTAACCAAACATAGAACATAGAATCATTGGGCTGGAAGGGACCTTAGAGGTTTTCAAGGCAGGAGACCTTATTCTATTCCGGTTAAAAGCTTGTTCAGTCTATTTATGAAAACCTCCAGTGATGGATGACCCATAGTACTCTGAGACGTAAACTATTTCATTGATTCATTGTTCTCACTGTCAGGAAATTTCTCCTTCGTTCCAAACTGGATCTCTCCCTCACAAGCTTCCATCCATTACTTCTTGCCCTGTCATTTAGTGCTTTGAAGGATAGGTCTATTCCCTCTTCTCTGCGACAGCTCCTCAAGTACTGAAAAGCAATTATCCTTTGCCTCTAATCCTTCTCAATAGGCTAGATATGTTTAGCTCTCTCAGCCGTTCATCACCTGATTCAGCCTCCAGGCCGTTTAGAACTTAGAACAATTGTCTGTCCATTCCCCACTAGGTACTGCCTCCTGCTAAAGCAATATAGTATTTATGCACAAGCAGTATTGAATTACAAATATGAATATTTGGAGCATGGAAGTATATGCTCTGTGGTGATGTTGGTTGCCAAACACCTGGAAGTTATTATGTCCTTTGTATGAAAGAGTTCATTGTCCTCAGTCACAGAAGTCAAAATCCTGTTGTTCTCAGTCCCTTAAGAGAAACAGATTTAAATCTCTGAGTCTTGCTTAAGAGCCATGGAAAGCCACGTCTCCTCCAGAAATAAATTTGATTCCATGAATTTAAAGCAAGGGTGATGCGCATAGATAGACCAGAACTTACTTTATCTGTTGTGTGACGCAAATGGACATCCTGCCAGCAGCTACAGCAAATATAGTATATATTCTTGTCAACCATTGGTTCCAAATGGGTTGAATTCTGGCACAGCAACTCAAGAGATTTTTTCAGAGCAAATGGGTTCAAAATAAACAAACATTCCTTCACTCAGATTCCATTCCTGTCTAGGGTAGCAAGAATGAAGATGTGAGGAAAACTGCCTGCTCCAGTTCAGAACATGCTGACTATATTATCAACCTGCATTGCACATGTCTATGTGCAATGAGTTTGCTCATTCTATTAACTTCCAGATGTAAAGATGCCAACAGAAGATAATATTTGTAGCTCAGGGTTGAATTGTGGGGTCCTTGGTGTTTCTGAGCTTGGTGGTTTTCTTGCAGAAATTTCATTACCCAAGTAGATAACATCATTAGTGCTAGATGGGGATGGGGGTTACTCTCTGTGTACCTCTGTGCTCTCTGTGTACTATACTACTGGCTTGGCCTGTCCATGTTGATGGGGGTGTTTTTTTGGTGGTAAAGAAGATACCTTTGACATAGACAGTACAGGGATAAACTTTTAAGTTCTGAAATGTCATCTTGGCCAGATCTTCTTTTCTTCAGTTGGATTTTCTTTTTCTCTATATATAAAACAAGAAGGTAGTGTATTCTAACAAACAAGAAAGTAAACAGAGGAACTCCCTATTTGAAGTCAGGATATGAACTTCCTCCAAATCCGCCATCCTTGGTGAATAATGTATTGCTTAACTGCTTCCTGACTTCCTCCTAATTACTCTGCCATTTGGACTGATGTACTCTACTGATTGTCCACCCAATCTGTGCAATTCCAAACTTTGTTTCTGGTATGACATATCCCATTCCCTTCTTCTAGAATAAGATAATCTTTCAAATCATTTAACAGCTGGTTCTCTGACTTCCTTTGAAGTTGTTCTTAAGCTTTGTGCTCAAAAATAGGTATAGGACCAAATTCCACAAATTTGGTGGGATTACAGTCCATGGAGGACTTTTAAAGAAAACCCATCTCTGGGGTAGAAATGGTTAACTATCTTTTCCTGGCATGCTGTAACTGTAACAAAATTCTCCCTACTCAATGAGTACTTTAAAAAAAAACCAACCAAAGGCCCAATAGCAAATGATGCTTTTAGCATCTTATTTTGTCCAAGTCTTAATCCACCACAATCTAAATCAATTAAAGTTAAATCTGGTTTTCTGATGTAGAATAGAATAGAATTGGAAGAGACCTTGGAGGTCTTCTAGTCCAACTCTCTGCTCAGGCAGGAAACCCTATACCACTTCAGACAAATTGTTCTCCAACATCTTAAAAACGTCCAGGGTTGGAGCATTCACTACTTCTGGAGGCAAGTTGTTCGACTGATTAATTGTTCTAACTGTCAGGAAATTTCTCCTCAATTCTAAGTTGCGTCTCTCCTTGATTAGTTTCCACCCATTGCTTCTTGTTCTACCCTCAGTTGCTTTGGAGAATAGTTTGACTCCCTCTTCTTTGTGGCAGCCCTGAGATATTGGAACACTGCTATCCTGTCACCCCAGTCCTTCTTTTCATTAAGCTAGACATACCCACTTCCTGTAACTGTTCTTCATATGTTTTAGCCTCTAGTCTCCTAATCATCTTTGTTGCTCTTCTCTGCACTCTTTCTAGAGTTTTGACATCTTTTTTACATTGTGGTGACCAAAACTGGATACAATATTCCAAGTGTGGCTTCACCAAGGCATTATGAAGTGGTGTTAACACTTCACGGGATCTTGATTCTATCACATATGTATAAAAGCATATGGCATGCACTCTGCATTCCGTTCACTACGTGATATTTGCTCACCACAATTCCCATTTGTTTCCTTCTGTTACGTGAGTTAGGTTATGAAGCCTTTGTTCATGACCTCTTGCAGATTATTGTGTGGATTGCTGGGAACAAACTGTCCAAAGTTTGGCTTTGTAAATTAGTCACAGTTGGGTATGTGTAAGGGAGAGAGCTGTGTAGTGGGAGGCTGTTGTTTTTTTAACACCAGTGTAACCTGGATGGATTTGAGAAATTGCTTTAATCTATTGCCTTCGGATTGCTTTTGCTTTAAATATGTTCAAGGCTGCTTTATTAATGGCTTTAGAAAATGGATGTCCAGAATGGAACCAAACAATTTAGTAGGTTTTGAGGAGGCTCAGTTTACAATGCTGCTTCAATTATTCTCCCCAGCAGCTTCAATGTTTTGGCTTGTTTACTGTTATTTTCCTGGCGTATGCCTTGTCTCCTGGCCTCTTATACCATAGAGGTCCCACACACAGTGTAGAAAAGAGAACTGATATTTGGATGGCTGCTGGATGGTTTATATTCAGTACAACAGACCTCACAGGCAGCTGAAGGGGACTCAAAGCTTCCGGGAGACTTTTCTGATTAATGCACTTTCAACTGATATCAAACAGAGATTTAATTTAACACAGCATTTAGAGGGTTTGGGAAGTTTTTTTTAAAGGGGAAAAAAAGCATATTGTGAGGAAGCTTTAGAAGTGTGCCAATATATTGGAAAGATATGTTTTTTATGAATTATCTATTATAGCAATGCTGTTTTTATCATTTTAAAACATTTTTAATCTTAAATTATTCTGGTTTTAATGTTGATTTTGATTATGTTGTACACTGCCCAGAACCCCTCTCTGAGGGAGATAGGTGGTTAAGAAATATGAAGTACAAATAAGTAAATAGATAATAATAAAGGAGAAAATGTTCTTCAGTTTTATTTTCATATTAGACACTTTCATAAAATGGATAACTTCCAGTTTCTTTTTTCTAGTATGGGACCACTAAAATGATTGCTACCTTTTCCTTTCTGGAGTACAGATATTCCTAAATAGGGCCACTCAAAAAATTGCCGTATTGAGTTCAATGGGGTTTATTCACAAGTGGTTACCTTTAAAGCCCTATAAGACTCAGCAAACATATATGCCCCAGATACTTTATCTAGGATAGGTATGGTCTACTCCTGTGATGGTGAACCTATGTCACATGTGCCAGAGGTGGTACGCAGAGCCCTCTCTGTGGACACACGTGCTGTTGACTGGTGCCCTTCTGGTTTCTGGTGCGGCCAACTAGTCTTCACAGGCGCCGGAGCACCAGAAAACAACCTGAAAACAACCAAAAACCAGGCTGCTTTTTGAGCCTTTTACAGGCCTGTTCTGGGCTGTTTTCAGGCTGGTTTTAGGCCATTTTCCAGGCTATTTTTCGCCTGAAAAATGCCCCCAAAACAGACATACACGCACCAGCCACACTGGTGTTCGGGTTTCTGGTACACACACGTTATGGTTTGGACACTCAATGACGAAAAGGTTCCCCATCACTGATCTACTCTGTTCATTCTCTGATGAGAGAATATGCCAAGTTTTACGTTCTGAGGGACACAAACTGAGGAGATCGTTAACTGTAATAGGAACCTTTTATTCAACACTAGAACAGGCAAGACCAGAAAACCCCTGTCTGACAGCTATTTATACCAGGAGCTGTCAGATGGGGAACCAATGAGAAACCCCAGTTTCTCCCGCCAGCTGGCAGGTGCGTCCTGGCCAATCAGAGGCACCTTGCACAGCGCCATCTACTGGCCAGGACACAACACCCCTTTCCCCTGGACTGAGCACACGTAGTTGCGAAGGTACTCGGGGTGTCTGTGCACGCGCTGCGAGCGTCTTAGTAAAGGTGTGGCTGCCGCCAAAGGAGGAGCGCTGGTGTCTCTGCTCTGCTGGATTGGCCGCGCGATCAACACTGGAGAGCCCACCCTGGCCATGGCTCCAGTTTGTAATGGTAAGTGTTCTGACGAGAATGTGGCTGCGCGGACTTGGAGCTAGCAATTTTTTGTTGGTCGGGCCGGCAGGCGGCGTTGGTAGGGCCTGTTGTTTCTGGAATGGCAGGACGGTCCATGGTCCCCTCCGCAACTCGCCGGTGGAGCTGGTCTACATGCCTCCGCCAATGTCTCCCATTGCCGAGGAGGACCCTGTAGGAACAGGGCCCGGTTACATCTGAAATGATTCCAGGCAGCCACTTTGTGTTGCCTGCAAAATTCCAGGCAAACACCCCCTCACCCACCAGGAAGGCCCGAGGGGGTGAAGGTTGGAATACAGCAGAAGGGGTGTAGTGAGGGTGCAGATGGTCTAAGGTGGTGCAGAGTTTCCGGCCCATGAGGAGTTTGGCAGGGGATTTACCTGACAAAGGGCAAGGGTGGTGTGTTGGGAACGAAGGTAGGTGGAAAGCTGGGTAGACCAGGGCAGCGGAGCCATGCAACTGAGGGCCTCCTTGGCAGAGTGAACAGCGCACTCTGCCAAGCCGTTCCCCGCAGGGTGGAATGGGGCCACAGGAGCATGGCGAATCCCTAGGCCGGAGAGATAAAGTTGAAATTCGGAGGAGGTGAACTGGGGCCCTTTATCAGAAACCAACACATCTGGAAGGCCATGGGTCATAAACAGAGAATCCAGCACATGGATGGTGGCCCCAGAGGTTGTGCTCTTCACGGGGAAGAGCTCAACCCACTCAGACCAGGCATCCACAACGAGGAAGAGGGTGAGACCCTCAACATGAAGTCGACTCCATGGGGCCTGGGGAAGGTCCCAGTCCCTGTGCGGCGCGGCGGGAGGTGCCGGCCGCACCTGCTGGCAAGCCGGGCAAGTTTGTACCCAAGCCGTGATGTCCGCATCCATGGAGGGCCACCAGACATAGCCCAGCCCGAGGCTTTTCATGAAGGGTGCCCTTCATGGAGGCGGGTGAGGACGGCACAGTGGAATGTGGCAGGGATGACCACATGGGTGCCCCATAGAAGGCAGCCCTGGAGAACAGAGAGTTCAGTGCAGTGGTGGAAGTAGGGAAGCCTCCGCAGAGCTGGCAGGCCAGCCCCGGCGGACGGCATCAATGACAGCTGGGAGGACAGGGTCAGAGAGGGAGGTTTAGGTTTATTAGATTTATATGCCGCCTTTCTCCCAAAGACTCAGGGTGGCGTACAACATTAAAAGAAACACATAATACAAAAATTTTAAAAAAATTAAATAGAATATCCCAAACCCAATTAAAATTGCCTGCGCGATGTCAGAGGCTGACATAGGCAGATGAAGGTCTTTGATGAGGCAAATAGAATTAGTAGGGGCAGGGTCATCAAGTAAGGTGGGCAAGAGGCAGCGGCTCAAAGCATCCGTGTGACCCATATGGCGGCCGGGCTTGTGGACAAGGGTGTAGGAATAGGCCTCCAAGAATTCAGCCCACCTAGACATTCAGGAGGAAATGATAGGAGGGGTAGGCCGGTCGCCCACAAGAATCCCCAAGAGGGGCTTGTGGTCCATTAAAATAGTAAAGGGATGGCCATAGAGGTAATGGTAGAACCTCTTTACTCCCGAAATGGCGGCCAGCGCCTCCTTATCCAACTGGCTGTAATTGCGCTCAGACTTGGATAAGGTGCGGGAGTAAAAGGCAAGGGGAGCCTCCGACCCATCAGGGTAGGCGTGGCTCAGCACAGCACCGACACCAAAGGGGGAGGCATCACAGGCGAGTAGCAAGGGTAGGCGCTCATCATATTGGGCCAAGACAGGCGGGGTGGTTAAAGAGCGTTTGATGGCCGCAAGCGCATGCGTCTCGCGGCTGGTCCAAACCCAGGGAACGGAGTCCAGCAGCCGGTGGAGTGGCTCCGCGAGAGTGGCCTTATGGGGGATGAAGGCAGAGTAAAGAAGCCTGCAACTCAACCTTGTTAGTAGGGGTAGGAGCAGCTAGATTGGCCTCAAATTTGGACAGCGCCAGATGAATGCTGGCCTGGTCAATCCAATAGCCAAGGAAGGGAACAGCAGCCACCCCTAGTTGGCATTTGGAGGCCTTCAAACGGAGGCCAGCAGCACGGAAATGCTGCAAGACCGTCCACAGTATTTTGACGAGTCCTGATCTGTCCGCTGCGGCAATCAGGACATTGTCAAAATACGGGGTGACCCCAGGGATGCCATGGCGCAAGCGCTCCATGAGGCCCTGGAAAATGCCTGGGGCCACGTTAATGCCAAACTGCAGGCGGCGGCATTTAAAAGCCCCGCGGTGCCTGACGATCGTCTGCGCAATCGTGGAGGCATCATCAACAGGCAGCTGTTGATACGCCTGCGCTAAATCTAATTTGGCAAAAATCTTACCTTTGCTAGGGCATGTAAAACATGTTAGACTACGGGCACCGGATAGGGGTGGGCTTGCAGGGCCTTGTTGACGGTGGACTTATAATCTCCGCAGATCCTAATGGATCCATCAGATTTCATGGGGACCACAATGGGGGTCTCCCAGGGGGCAAAGTCCACTGGCTCCAGAATGCCCTGCGCCAGAAGCTTATCAAGCTCCGCATCAACCTTAGCCTTCAACGCGAACGGCAGGCGCCTCACCTTCAGGCAAATGGGGGCGACCGCTGGGTCTAGGCTCAGAGAGATAGGGGTTCCTATATAGCAGCCTAAAGAGGGAAAGAAAACATCTGCGAATTCAGAAAGGAGGGAGGAGAGGTCATCCCCTAGGGGTGGAGAGAAGCAGGTAGAGTGGACCCCAGCAATAGATAGCCCAAGAGCCTGGAACCAATCCAACCCCAGAAGAGAGGCTAAGGGACTTTTTTCAATCAGGAGGGGAAGGCGGGCCTGGAAATCACCATAGGAAACCAGGAAATGGTGGCAGCCTAATAACGAAATCGGGTTCTCCTGGTAGTCACGTAAACAGCAGCTAGCGGGAACCAGCTGCCACTTCTTGTAGTGGGGCAAAAGAGAGTGTAGGGAGTCCCGGGACATAATGGACCTAGTGGAACCAGTGTCTAACTCCATAGAACAGGACTGGCCTTCCAGTAGGAGGCAGAGATGGATCTTACCCTGACCCCCCCCCCCGAGAGGAGGAAGAGGCTGAATCAACCAGCCACTCGGGGTACGCGTCGGCCGCGTCCCCGACGGAGAGGCAATTTTGGCGGTAGGCAGTAGGAGGGGCCAGAGGGTGGTAGGCAGCAGTAGGCAAGCTTGACTGGTGATGATCAGGCAGGGTGGACTTGAAGACGGACGCTAAGTGTCCCTTCTTGCTGCACTTTTGGCAGACGGCGGCGCGGAAGTGGCAAGTAGATTGGGTATGTCTGCCACCGCAGCTGAGGCAGGAACAGCCATCTTTAGGCGAGAGAGACTGCAGGCGGTCAATAGCCAGGTCCAGTTTGGACTGGAACACATCCGAGGCCTGCTGGCGGCAGGTAGAGGAGGCAGGAACCTGAGGAGCAGCAGGTTGAGGGAAATGGCGGAGATCGGGAGTGGACCAGTCAGCCATTTTGTAGGCACAGGCATCGTCAACAACTGTTTTAAGTGTCAGCTCGGAGCGGGAGAGAATCCGGCAATGAAAATGGACGTCCCTGAGGCCATAAATAAACTGTTCTAGGAGGGCCTCATCCAGGTCAGCGAATTCACAGTTAATGGCCGTAGCCCGTAGGGTAGCCATGTATTGGCTGATAGATTGCCCTTCTTTCTGCACATAGCGGTGGAAGAATTGGCGCCTCGCAAAACGGGAGGGCACGGGCTCGTAGTGGGTCTTCAGCCTTGACAGGAGCAGGTCCCATGACTCAGAGTAGACCGGGGTGGGAGCAGAGAGAGCTCGAGCCGTAGCGAACATCTCCGGTCCACAGTAATGGAAGAAAATGCCGCGCTTTCTGTCAATAGACAGATCGGTTAAGTCATGGGCCAGGAGGAAGCATTCAAAGCGTTCCATGAACGCGTCCCATGCCTCAGACTCCAGCCAGAACAGTGAAAAAACAGTAGCAGCAGCCCTGGGAGGCATGCAGTAAGGATCCAGTTCTCCAGCCCTCGTCGCCAGTTTTTCGTTCTGAGGGACACAGACTGAGGAGACCGATTAACTGTAACAGGAACCTTTTATTCAACACTAGAACAGGCAAGACCAGAAAACCTCCATCTGACAGCTATTTATATCAGGAGCTGTCAGATGGGGAACCAATGAGAAACCCCGGGTTTTCCCGCCAGCTGGCAGGCACTTCCTGGCCAATCAGAGGCTCCTTGCACAGTGCCATCTGCTGGCCAGGACACAACACCAAGGATTTCCACACTGTCTTTTTTGTGGAGAAGAAGGAGCCCAACAGTGCACCTTCTCTATGGAGATTCTCAGTCATCCAGGTCATGGTTGTCCCAAGGTGCTTTTTCAAAAGGCAACTGGATTTTTGTTGTTTCTCCTTGAAGATGTTTTGCTTCTCATCAAAGGAGCTTCTTTATTTCTGAGAACTGAAGACGCTTTTGGAAGAGAAGCGCAACCTCTTCAAGGAAAAACAAAGTCCAGTTGCCTTTTTGAAAAAAAACACCTTGGGGCTTTTTCAAGGGCTATCTTCAATCTTTTGGAACACTTTCCTTCCGAGAAGGGAATGTCCCCAACTTCTTAGTCTTCACAGAGACACTGAAGAGTTTATATTTGTCCAGAGATGTGGACACTGATGTTTTTCAGAGATCTTGGGGGAAGTTGAGAGCAAGATGATCTCGGAAATAGCAATTCAGGCCAGGTACTGAGAAATCTGGGGGGGAAACACTTCAAAGAGACTAGATGATCCACTAATTGAAATTTCACCAAATGAGATCTACAAATGTCATATGCTTTTGATGATCTTGTAAAAGAACGCTGAAATACTGCAGAATTGCAGATAATTTTCGACTATTTATTTTAGTGTTGTTTGTGATTATGGAAAGGTTATTTTCTGAAGATTTAACTCAGTTTTAATTTGGGCTTTTACTTTATGTAAGTCAGATAAATTTGAAGATTAATTTTGGGTTTAAAAATTTATAAACTTCTCAGAACCTCTGGGCTCTGTGAGTTGATCCAGAGGTTGCCCAGTTCCTGAGACTCTTAAAATGACAGCTTGCCACCTTTGGAGGTATATACAGTAGTTTTCATATCCAGGACTTGAATGGAAAATTTGATAGGAAATAGTCTCTCATCAACTGATTCTATTGATTCTTCCCACCCAGCACTAGCTACATACTAGAGTGCAAACTCTGGGTGTAGACCATGGACATTTCTGAAACTCTTGCCAACCTGTAGTACTTTAATGTGGCAGAAGGGTGGAGTTATGATATACAACAGGAAAATAATCATTTTAGCTGTATCTTAATTAGAGGAAAACAAATCAAATTAAGCTAATATCCAAGCCCCACCTGCTATTTTTCAGAGTGCATATCTTAGCACACTTCTAAAAGGTACTTCTGCCCAGAAAATGTACAAATTCTAAATAGAATCTCTGTTTAGAGGTCAACGTCAGGTTGGACATTTGAAATCTTTTGCATGCAGTAACTTATCATTTTGGATTTTCATCTTGCCTCTTTGCCCTCTGGAATTCAACACCTCCCTCTTGGGAATCCCAACTACACACACACACACACACACACACACACACACACACACACACACACACCTTGTGTGAAATGTTTTACCATACCCAGTAAGTGTGAAAATAATCAGATGATCAGGTCTTTTATTCAAGTCTTTCCACAGCTGCCCAAACAGCATTGGTTACCTGCCATTGTCAGGGTATGTCTGTGTCATTTGAAAGGATGCAAATGCATGTAGATAGATAGGTACCACTTTGGTGGGATGGTAACAGTGCTCTGTAATGTTATGCTGGCACATGACTGAGAATTATTCTGTCGGCACATCTGGAATACCTGCAATAAATCAGGGTTCCCTGGCCTTTCCTAAGGAGATAGTCAAGGGGCAAAGGTTTTCACTGGAATGGTGCCTCAAGATGCCTGATGCAGAACATGGGTTTTGCAGTCCTAGCTGCCTGCATCCAGCTGGTTACAGTGGCAATGAAGGTGTTTATTCAGCACTTTTGCCAAAATGGCTAAAGCAGTGTTGTACATTGCAGTGCAAGCTCACCCTGTTTCTACCAAGGTTGAATGAAACATAATTCCTCCATCTAATAAGTTTAAATAGGGATAGTTTAATTAATGCAATGGGATGCAATGAGTGTTGGTGTTGTGACCTGTATTTACTTTGCTATCTAATCACCACTGTTTGCTATGCACTTCTGGCAACAATGGATAAACTTCTTTTTAAAAGAATTTACTGAAAGATCCCTATTTAAACTAACGTTGAAAATGTGAGGGCATTGCTGTTCTTCTAGGCAACACTTACATTATTTGTAACAGTAGGAACAACAAACATTCCTTAGTAGGCCAGCTACTAATACCCTTTCGTGATCTTAGCATGTATGTTAAAGTCTTCCCTTGGAAAGTTTGGCTGCCATCCTTTTCTGGCTAACACACAAGGTAAAGAGTGAAAAGTGGGCTAGCTGGATGTATTAACTATTTTTCTGTTATGCTAACATGCATACAATAAAAAAGGTCAGCTAGTGAGTTACTATTATTTCCATTGTGCTTAAAATTGGCAGCCCAGCATATTTTTTGTCCTCAAATGTGTTCACATCAACTCTAGACCTTAATTAATTGCCAGAGGCCTATGGTTCCCCATAGAGAGCAATGTTGGAATTATGATAAGAAACATGGCTCTCCCTGGTTTAGCCAGGATATGCAAGGCTGTGAAAGGTGTTTATTCTATGAACATTAAATAAGCAGATTCACTTTATAAAGCCAGCAGAGTCACACAGTGATTCCTTCTATCTCGTGTACACTAAAATTGAGCAAAACTCTCTTTAAATGCTCTTTGTATAAGCCATCATAAAGAAAATAAATGCATCTCTACTATTTCACTACCATTATTATTTTTTCTATCTATAAGGATCTTGACAATGTGTAGAGAGGCAAGTATTCAAGATCCAATTCTTCTTCCCATATCTTACATTCCTGATGTTGTGTAGTTCAAGAGATTGGATGGAAAAAGAGGTACATATTGGGCATAATATCTGTGCTAACATAAATAAAATTAAATTAAAGAAAAGAAAACTTCTTTCAAATGAGGACTATAAATGCATATTTTATAAAAAATAATTCCAAACAGGTCAGTGTTAAAATTTTAGTTCAGAAGTTGAAATTCTATCTCCTGATATTTGGAATAAAATTCAAATATAATTTAAAATAAGTCTGATAGTGTTTCATGCTGGCGGTAAACCTTGAATCTTCAAATTATATTATCACTGTATTTCAGAAACCTGCAATGATTTATTTCAGCACCAGCTTCTTCGACTTAGCTGAAACGATAGTTTTACTTCTTTTGACCATGAAATTGTGTGTCCCCCACCTCTTATTGATTAGCCAACAGTATTTTAGGAGGAACTTCCATTGTGAGGTGGCTAACTTCAGTCATCAGCAAAGAGCCCAGTTTAATTTTAAGGAGGGGACAGACGCAGCCCTCATTGTTAAACAAGCTTCTAATAAAGATGTCTTGGAAGTATATGGAATTATATGTTATTATAATATCAGTATCATTTCAAACAAACTTCTAGAAATATTTAAAGAGCTAAAATGGAACTAATTATGGGCAGCCTCTCCCCATTCTGGATCCACTAGAAGTGTTTGGGATACAGTTCCCAAATTCCTATCTAGGAAATCCACCTAATAATATGTGTATCAACAGGTGACAGTACTATACTGAGCTTGTCTGGACTAAAAAGTAAGCAGAATTATTGGCTATTATTAAGAAAGATTATGGAGATCAAAACAATGTTCTAGAACTCACTGCCAAAGCATTTCTATTAATGCTGGCACAAAAATTATATGGATATGTCCAGTGGTGGGAGTCATTTGTTTACTACTGGTTCTGAGGGCATGGCAGGGGAAGGATACTGTAAAATCTCCATTCCCACCCCACTCCAGGGAAAGGTTACTGCAAAATCCCCATTTCCTCCTGGTCAGCTGGGACTCAGGAGGCAGAGAATAGATGGGGGCGGGGCTAGTCAGAGGTGATATTTCCCAGTTCTCTGAACTACTCAAAATTTCTGCTGCTGGTTCTCCAGAACTGGTCAGAACCTGCTGAATGCCACCTCTGGATATATCTCCGAAGTCATCAGCAAAGAGCCCAGTTTAATTTAAAGGAGGGGACAGACACAGCCCTCATTGTTAAACAAGCTTCTAATAAAGAAGACATTCTTTTTATTTCTTGGTATACTTCAACTGGGCAAAGAAATCAATATGTCATAAACAAAATACAGAGTATTTATTGATAGAAGGAGGGTGCCAGGCTCCAAAAACCAAGAAAGACATGTAGTGATTCTTACAAGCAAATTTCTTTATTGTTCCACACTTATACACAGAATCTTGCTAAACTGAAGCATATTAGTATCTATATGAACCATATGAAGGTATGTTGGGTATATTTGCCACCTTATTTGTAAAAATAATAATGGCAGGATACAAAAAAACATTCAATGAACTATTAGGGAGGAACAGACTTCACCTCTTTCTCTCACACAAATTATCAGAACTAAGCTGTCTCTTACTCCTCTGGAAGACAGAACCTTTCCCTCCCAGGAATCTGGCCCACAACAATGAATTGCAGAAGACTTGTTAAAGAGAATAAATCTTCCAATCATGTTGCATGCCCAATCAAGGAATTTTGCTAAATCTTGAACTTTGTCGTACATATTTGATAATATTAAAGCAATGAAATAAAATCTGGAAAGATCCTTGGACTGGATAGGATTCCTACCAAGGGATAAAAAATCAACAAAGTAAGGAAAGCCTAGCTCCGGTAAAGATACATAACAAATCTTTTGAAAAAAGCTATTTCTCTTATCATATTCTGAGCTTTACATAACAGTGGCTTTCGAAAGGAAAAGGACTCCACAAATTATGCATGTTATAATCTGATAGCTTTGATAAATGCAGTTGCCAAGATTTTGACAGCTTCTTTGGCATGGAGCTTATCACAATATGGCTTTCCATAATTTAGCCAGCACAGTCTGGTTTTAATTAAAGGATATGAAGCTTCTGACAGGATTACATTATTGGTAAACATGTTGGCAGAGTATTCTGGTAGTAATGGAACAACTCGAACTGCTTTTTTAGATGTCCTTGATGTGGTGCCAATTAAGTTTTTAGAACAATCTATGAAAAAAGGAACTTTGAACCTCCATCACATTTTCTTTCATGGATAAACATTTATTATGCTACTCCTGCTTGCATAAATACTGATGGAAATATTTTCATTATAATTAAGATGTGACATGGAACTTGTCAAGGATGTCTTTTATCTTCCTTCAAACTGATCCTGAGAATTTGGAAAGTGAAAACAGTGCTAATGTGGAAGTGCTTATAAATAGTAGTAACACTCAATAGTAGTAACTGTGAGAGTGATCTTGGAGTCCTAGTGGACAATGATTTAAATATGAGCCAGCAGTGTGCAGCAGCTGCCAAAAAAGCCAACACAGTTCTAGGCTGCATAAACAAAAGGGCAGAATCAAGATCACATAAAGTGTTAATACTTTACAATGCCTTGGTAATTCCACACTTGGAATACTGCTTCCAATGGTCGCCACATTGTAAAAAAGATGTTGAGACTCTGGAAAGAGTGCAGAGAAGAGCAACAAAGATGATTAAGGGACTGGAGGCTAAAACATATGAAGAACAGTTGCCGGAACTGGGTATGTGTAGTTTAATGAAAAGAAGGACTTATTTGATAGAAAATACAGAAGCATCTAAAATACATATTTTTAAAAAAGTGATGCTGAAGATTTAATGGGTCAAAACCATTTGATCTTAAAGTTAATGAAGCTGGCAAAGAGCTAAAATTATGGGAAACAAACATATAACTTAAAAGTAACTTCTTTCAAAATGAAATGCCAAAATTTGGAGAGTTTCTAAACAGATTGAACTAAGATACTAGGAAGATACATTAATCACAATCTTTGCATATCGTTTAAAAGGAAAGTTTCCTGTGTTCAGTGGAATTTGATTCCCTGAAATCAGTCTGCATGAGATTGCAACCTTAACCCAATATTTATTTTTTTCATTAACACCAGTGAGTGTTGCTGAACTATACTAAGGAAATGTTAGCTACACTCTGTCCATTATTTATACACATTTATTACATTGTGTAAGGGTCATGGTGGCTCAGTAGCTAAGACGCTGAGCTTGTCAATCAAAAAGGTCAGCAGTTCAGCAGTTCAAATCCCTAGTGCCATGTAACACAGTGAGCTCCCGTTACTTGTCCCAGCTTCTGCCAACCTAGCAGTTCAAAAGCACGTGAAAATGCAAGTAGAAAAATAGGGACCACCTTTGGTGGGAAGCAGTGGTGGGTTTCAAAAAAATCTGGAACCTCTTCTGTAGGTGTGGCCTGCTTTCTGGGTCCACTTTCTGGGTCCACTCTTCTAACCTTTCGGTAGATTGGATGAACCGGTTATACTGAACTGGTGCGAACTGGTAGGAACCCACCTCTGATGGGAAGGTAACAGTGTTCTGTGCGCCTTTGGCGTTTAGTCATGCCGGCCACATGACCATGGAGATGTCTTTGGGCAGTGCTGGCTCTTCAGCTTTGAAATGGGGATGAGCACTTCCCCCTAGAGTTGGGAACGACTAGCACGTATGTGTGAGAGGGATGTTTACCTTTACCTATTACATTGTGTGAGGAGTTGAAAATGCCTCACAAAAGTATGTTTGATCTGATTGGGCATTTATAGTTTCATCAGGAAGACAAGAAACTTAATCTTGAAAGAATGATGCTTGTTCAGAGAACCTTGAGTTATTTATAAAAAATAATAAAAGTGGGATAAAAATAAAATACATTTTTGTTCATCAAGGAAAGTATAAAAAATTTAGTACAAAGTTTTCCTGGGGCTACTTTTGTAATATGTATTTTACATATAATTTATAATATTTTATGGTATTTCATATATATTGGCTGCTACTGATCACAGTTCAAAAAGCAAAAGCCGTTTAGGAAAAACAACTAGGTGAAGTAATTGGAGTCCGTCTTGACTTTTCCTCAAAGAAACACTCAGGAGGTTTCCCAGAACAAGATTGCAGATCAAGCTCTCTTTATCAGCAGGAGTAAAAGTCAGAGGATGGCTTGCTTACAAACAAACAGTTTCCTTTCAGCTGCAATCCCAAGATGCCATTCCAAAATATTCTGGCTCTCTTCCACTAGCCCCGGAAATAAGGGGTCTTTTTCAATTGCATGCTTTGCATGTCCAACTCTGAGCTATCTGTCTTGGTCTGGAAAAAAGGAAGAACTTTCTCCCCTCCAGAATTTAGAAGCAAATCCATTCCAGCTTTTGATGGGAAACATTGTCACGTATTACTCCACAACTGTATTCCCATTCTTAGCCTTTCCTATAAGACTCAGTGAACAAGGAGATGATAATGTTTAAACTCACATATGATAGGTTTGTCATCATAGGTACGTGCAGGTCCATCCAAAATTAATTCATTGGTAAAGCTTAAGCTTCCTCAAAGGAAGAGGACATATAATGCCTTCCAAATTATAGGGAACACTTGGAAGGTGATTAATGCAAAGGAGTTTTGCAATGGAAGAATAAGAGCAATGCTCATCAGGAATACTATCCGAGAATGAAATACAGATGTTTGGCTAAGCTAACTGAGGCAGATTTAAAGGGAATGTATGAAGTTCCAAAAACTAAAAAACAAGCTGTGTGTTATGTAACAGATGGTTTTAAGTGAATAATGCAGTTTATCCAGCATTAGTTGGTAAGGCTCAGAATTCAGCACATGTATGAAACTGGCTGTTTTTTCTTCCTAAAAAATAAATTATCTTTTCTACTGAATGTGCTTTTTAAACAGACCCCTTTGCAAAAAACAACAACAAAAAACCTTAATGTATTAGAACAAAAATAAGTGACAATATTCAATAATATTATTTCTAATTGCTTGCTATATTTCTTTCTTGTTGGAGCTCACTCCTAATTGTTTTATCTATTAATTGCTCCTTTTTAATGACTACTATATCCACAACAGATTATAATGTTGGAGGATTTAGAAGTTTTACTGTTGGAAAATTTAGGAGTGTTACTGAATGATTAGAAGTCTGACTTCAAATTAATAGTAGCGGATGTGACAAAACAGCTGTGCTTTATTTCTGCTTACTTATCTCCTGCAGTTTATGAACATTTATAAAATTCCACCTTAGGCATGAAACCAGCTGAGTGATTTGGGGCTATTTTATCTCAGCCCTAAACAGAAGGCAATGGCAAACCACACTTCCAAAAAACGTATCCAGAAAAATGTCTAATAGTAATAATAATAATAATAATAATAATAAGAATGGAGAGTTGGCAGAACAAAGCACTGCATGGTCAATTTCTGGAAAAAATAAAAGATAAAGTGGACAGTGAACAAACTTGGTTATGGTTAAAAACAGGTACATTAAAGAAAGAAACAGAGTCACTAATCCTGGCTGCGCAAGAACAAGCTATCCGCACAAATGCCATTAAGGCCAAAATTGAAAAATCCTCTGATGATGCCAAATGCAGACTTTGCAAAGAAGCTGATGAAACTGTTGATCACATACTCAGCTGCTGTAAAAAAATCGCGCAGACTGATTATAAATTGCGGCACAATTCAGTAGCACAAATGATCCATTGGAATTTGTGCAAAAATTATAATATTAAAACAGCAACAAACTGGTGGGAACATCAGCCTGAAAAAGTCACCGAAAATCAGATGGTCAAGATCTTGTGGGATTTCCGTATACAAACCGACAAAATACTGGCGCATAATACACCAGACATCACACTGGTTGAGAAAAATAAGGTCACAATCATAGACATCGCAATACCAGGTGATAGCAGGGTCGCCAAGAAGGAACATGAAAAAATCGCAAGATACCAGGACTTAAAAATCGAAATTCAACGACTATGGCACAAACCAGCAGTGGTAATTCCAGTGGTAATTGGCACACTGGGTGCTATTCCAAAAGCACTGGAATTACATTTAAAACAGTTAAAAATTGACAAAATCACCATCAGTCAAATGCAAAAAGCCGCACTGCTTGGATCTGCACGCATATTAAGAAAATACGTTACGACGTCCTAGGCCCCTGGGTGGGGCCCGACTAGTAACCAATGCCAAATCCGGCGAAACAACTGGCCGCTGTGATACAATTGTATAATAATAATAATAACAACAGCAACAACAACAACAACAACAACAGTATGCATCTACTTCAGGAGTCTCAAACTCACGATAGTCACAATCGCTATATAAACATTATTTTATTTAATTATGGGTGGCAATGCTGAAGTCTTTTCTAACATTGGAAAAGTCTCTAGTAAGTCAAAAATTAAGAAAATGAAGAATGTCCTAATACACCTTTATATCACAGTATTTTACCCTTATCAGAAAACAAATTTGTTTCCTTACTGGGGTAGATTTTTCCCAACCAAAATCAGCAACTTACAAAATACTGTCATGGGCTGTAGAAAAGTTTAGTTTAGAGCAGTGGTGGTGAACCAATGACATGTGTGTCAAAGATGACATGCCACGATCTGGAATTCAAAATATATTGGAAGTATTTGGGAGATTTGAGAAGAAGTTGGATAGACTATTGTTTCTCATAGCAAAAGATGATGGGGTTGGAGCCCCAAAAATTAAAGAAGAGAATGAAAATATAGAAGATAAAGACAAGACAATAGATAAACTTATTAATGGAGCAAACATGGGCGAAAGTGGAAAGAAGGGAAGATGGAAAAGTGAATTTGACAATTTGGAGCTTTATCCCAGATTTCAAGATACAGGAGAAAAATAAAGGTGATAATGATGGAGAGAAGTTTATAAAAACTTTATAGAGTTAAAAAGAGAATTGACGCAACAACTGGCAAGAGAGATAAGACTGTTTTGCCACTGGAAAGATACAGGTTGATAATAAAAGTTGATGATTAATAAGTAGGATTTTTAGTATTTTGTAGATTGTTTTAGATTGTTATTAAATGTTTATTCATTAACATATAATTAACTATGATAACAATAATGAAATGATAACCTTAACTAGTAAAAGTAACAGATATAAATTGTAAATTGGGACTTGGGGAAAAGACCTATAAATTTTATTAATACATTTTTGTTTAGATCTTATTATAAAGATGTAATTTCTTTTGGGTCTGATGAGAGGAGATGTGATATAAATAGTAAATAATTTTTAACTAACTACAATAATAACGAGGAAATGTTAATAGATAATGTTTAATGATATATACATGTGTTGTATTGGTAAAAGCAAATTGGATATAAGCTTTAAATAGTGAGTTGGAGGGGGGAGGGGGGGAATGCTTAGATATCTTATTAATTGATTTTTTTTCCAGAATATGTTATAAAGGTGTAATGTTATTGGAGGTTTATTGAAATTGCGAATGCCAGTAGCTGGTTGTGTCTTTAAATTCAAATGATTTCAGATAAAAGCACGTTTAAATAATTGTAGTTAAATGAGAATTGTGGTACATTGATAGTAAAATACATAAAGATTTTTGTTTTAAAATGTACAATTCAATATGAAGTATTGAATGAAGTATAAGTAATGATTGTGGAAGAAACGCACGAAATATATTTGTAACCAATCGACACACTTTCTACAAGATGTAATGAAGGATGATTCTTTTTTTGTGTTTTTATTCAATTAAAACAATAAAAAAAACTTTTTTAAAAAAAGGAAGATGACATGCCATGATGTTTGGGATAACATCCCAGCAGTTCACCAACACCTGGCGACAACTATTCTTGAAAGTGTTCTCTGGTCTCCTGAGAATTGTGCGAGAACAGGATGTATTTTTCCAGATTTCAGAAGCCACAGAAGCACATACTCTGAAGCTGCTTCAAGAATGAGAGTCTTGTGTGACCTACCTGCAGCAGGTAGGCCACAGCGCCTGTTGGGGAACATCGCCTGCAGGTAAGAGAGCTGTGGTACCACCAGGCTGTGAGGCAATGGCACCATTCTTCAAGACTTGTACACCTTGGGGAACCACACAAAACTGCCTTTTTAAGTGGCAGCAGTTGAGACCTTCAGGCCACAGTGGCCTGAATTGGGAGGAGGGAATTGCTTCTCTTTTGTTAAGGGTGGAGTCCATTTTCTGAACTTTTGACAAAGGCTTTTCCATCACTGTTCTAATGGTTAAAGGCAACCAGGCTAGCCACATCTAACATCGACCCACCACTGCATTCTGTTTTAGAATGGTACAAGTAATGATAAATTATATAAAGTGATGACAGTAACAGTTCCAAAGTGAGCTGAAAAAATACCTGCAGGTGCTTCAGGGGTCTATGTGGTGAAGCAGGATCTCCCTCACTTTGTCACATCAGTCGTAACCCAGACTGTCAGCTGCTTCTCAGGCTGGCTGATAGAAGCGGGCAGGTCAACCTGTTTCTCCTGCTACAGGCTCTCCCTCACTGCCTCTCCAGCATCAATCTTGGCAGCCTGTGAAGAATATCAGGAGACTCTATAGCGGGAGTGTCCAACATTTGGCAACTTTAAGACTTGTGGACTTCAATTCCCAGAATTCACCAGACGGACAGACTTTTTTCCCCACAGGTCTTAAAAGTTGCCAAGGATGGACATCTCAAATTTATAGGGTGGCTGGGGGCTTCCCAACCCCTACTTAAATAGGGAGCATCTCCTGTTCAGCTGAGGAGCCCTATCTATCCCACAAGCAGGAAGCATGGGGCCCTTCCAGGTAAGCCAGGAAATGCACTTTCCACCTGCCATATAATAACTTTGGGAAAATAGAGGAAAAATTTCCCAGTAGTTTGAATCTTGATTCTTTCAATATATATTAAAAAGCCTATGTACAAGAAGCAATCTTTCAGCCATGACTTACTAACTTGCTGGCAGTATTTTCTGAAAGATCTTTCAATGTGAGTCTGGTTTATATAGCAAGATGGATGCCAGTAAATATATGGATTCCTTCCTAGAAAAGGAAAGATTAGATTTTGCACACGCAAGTTTCCAAAGTTATCAGCTCCAAAGTAAAAATAAAAATAAAAATCAACGGATGCTGCCAAACACTTACCTGTTATGGGTTCCAGTCTGTATGAAGATGCCATGTCCTCATACCTGAAATTCTACTGTTTTTAGGTAGCAAATTCAATAGCCACAAAAATTGAATGGACTCAATATGTTAATCGATACTGCAGGAAACAATTGATATATTATGGAAACTGGGATATCAAGTCACCTTATCAAGCATGAACATTAAAGTGCATTTAAATAATTGCATTTTCAATATGAAACAGCCTTCTGTTTTTGTGGAGTAAAAATGGGTAAGGTAAACATGGGATGTATATTATTTAGAAACAAGAATGACACTTTTATTTTGTAGATACATGTCATCAGGAACCTTGCACCATAATTACAATAAATACCATCAATGATCTATTGCCACAACATATGTGAGATCCCACATCATGCATTTTTATTTTGAAGGCATAGATATCGCAACATCAAACTGTAGTACTCAGGATATGCTTCACCCTAGTAAAGAATTTCATTCACTAAATGTAATCAAATTGATGAGTTGATTTTTCTTTTTAAACCCACTCACCGATCAATGGGAAATAAATTTCCATGTGAGTATTTTTCAGCATCCCAACTGACCGCATTTCCTTTTAAAAGAAGTGCTTTGAAAGGTGGAAATTATGAACCATTGCTTTCATGTTTCCCTTGGGTGAACTTTTATTTTAGCTTGTCAAGCAACCGCTCACATTAGGATTGCGTTTCGTTCTTCAATTAGAACCAGTCAGAATCTTATCAAGCCAAAGAACAAAGGGATATATGGGAATTCCAGCTAAAGAGAATGCAGCCCCTTCTGCTTCCCAGGCTGAAAAGCTTTCTACTGGCTGGATGTTATTTCAAGAGCTGTGCATCCCACCCATAGGCTTCTGTGAATCCAGAAGCTGATGGGCTCTGACGCCTTGCAAGCATCAAACTTATTCATGTTCAGGAATGGGAGGGTCAGGGCCATTGACACACACCAGTATCCTGCTGCCTATTATTTCCTGCCAATTCTGGCAGCTTTCCAAGCTCTGACATGACAGGTGGATGAAGTTCACAAGGAAATCATGTCATGAGCCAGTTTTCCAGGAAAGCTGTTAATTCAATTCACAAAGTGAGCTCTTGAGACAGAATGGGAATCTAAGTGGGAATGCTCATCTCTGATTTTTTTTAGGAGAAGAGAGGAAATCTTTCTGATAACCCAGCTTTATCCAATGCAGGGAGATTCTATTTTAGAATATTTGATTCCTGAATGGTGGACTTTTCTTCATAGTATATGGCTCTGTCCATTTCGTGAATCATGTACTGGACCAGAGAGAACCTAGTGGAATTGATATGAAAACAAGTTAATATCATTTGGTATAAATGGAGACCAGACATGAAATTTGGTATACATGGAGACCAGACATGAAATTTTTGCTACCGATTCATTCCTTCGCTCACAAGCAGCGCTTCTGCATATGCACAGAGCGTCCATGACAACGTTTGGGTGGGTGGGCGGAGCCTCTCGCCACCTCCACTGCCGGTTCACCCGAATTGGGGCGAACCAGCAGAATACCACCTCTGATGGAGATGTAGACATAGAAAGTCATAATTGAGCAAGGAATAATGAGCATAATTTGGGGATACATTTACAAGATTATTGGTGTTATTCCTTCTTCCAGCTTGTTTTGAGAGCACTCCTGTGATAGCCACATTGAGGTGGGCAGTTAGAATATTTGCAGACTGACAGCTCTAGTTCAATTGATTAAATGATATATCATGTAGTTATTTTTGCCCTTTCCTGATTAAAACATTGTTTCCATTAAGTTAAAATCAAAAGATATGATAGAGGGTAAAGTAGTTAAACTGGAAGGTGTCATTATTTGGACTCTCTTCAAATCTGTGAATCAGGCAGGGCCATTATTAGATGTAAATATCACTGAGGAGCATCTTAAGCTGGGGAAATTTCAGAGGGCAACTGAAGGGGACTAGGTAATACCTTTGGATGTATGATTTCTTTCAATGGGGCCAACAAAGAAGGGAACATGCACAAAGAATTAAAGAACATATGAAAAAGAAATCCCCTCCCATTTGCTCTTCCTGAGAAAGCCCACCAGTGCATAGGAAGCTATTTCATTTCCAGCAATCATCCCTCCCTAATTCATTTTTGCCAGAATTATGCTTTTTACACTCATTTTGCCTAAATAAATGGTCAATAAGACATCACTTTGCTTAAGGTCATTAAAAATATTAGGGGATGTTCTCTTGCAATATAAAGTTGTGGCACAGAGCAACAATTAGAAAAACATACATGTTGCAAAAGAGCTACTGTCCACCACACATATCTGCTTAAGGGTTCTTGTTAAATCACCTCTGACCCACCATGACATTCAGGAGTTTGAAACCTGATCCAAACCTGAAAAGGCTTGAATGATATTGAGCTGAATGTTTGGGTTAAAAAAGGGCTCATTCTCTCATATCATCCTTGGGAGAAGTATTTCTGTTCTCTATACTCACGTGCCATTCAGATGGTTGGCTGGTGGTTTCAGTGCACCTGAATTTTACAATACACAGTCAAACTGCTGGGCTAAACAAAATTCCAGCAGGGGGAAAAAAAGCATATTACAGCCAGAACATGCTATCTTTGTTTCCCTAGTTGAAGCTTGATCAGGATTATTGCTTTAGTATGGGAGTGACCCCCTTTGCCTTGCAGATGATAACCACTGCCCTTATTCTGAATTAGAGTGGGTTTTTAAATCCTCTGTCCACTGATTTAGCAATGCTGTATGTCCTGCTAATTGTCACTCTGTGCCACAGCTTTATATTGTAAGAGAACACCCCCTAATATTTTTAATGACCTTAAGCAAAGTGATTGACATAAGATACCCGTGTCAGATGTTCTAGTGACGCAATATGTTCCCCCAGTAGCAGGAAAGCTTCCTGCCGTGATTAAGTTCGAGCTATGAAAAGTGCTAAAATGTGTGGTCAGCTTTCCTCTGATGCAAGTGATTTTATTATAGTGTCTGGTAACTGTGGAGTGTAGCAACACAAATACGGAGTCTAAACATCCCCTCCCATATGTATAGCTACTGCTCTATTTAAATCACAGCTTGCACTTTAGAAGGCTAGGGTCTCAGTTGTGAGCACTGTTTCCATGTGCACATTTTTAACAAAAGGGTTGGGGTTATTCATGCAATGATGTTATCTCCACCGTTCCTTCATTAGGAGAAAACCAGTAGCAGTCTGAGAGGAAATGTATGGGGTTTGATTTTACATCTCTCTAGACACAGACCATTACAGTACTTGCAATTTAAAAGTTGCAATCCTATTCACATTTACTTACAAGCAAATTCTATTGGACAAAAAATAGGACATTTCAGTTGTATGCACAACTGAGCCACAGGTTTACATCCATAGGAGAGAAGACTCTTAATCAACCATATGGCTCTATCTTTAAACTGTAGGACTACAATGGCCAATTTCACAAACACCTTGGATCTTTTTTCTATTACATTCTTACAGTGCAGGATGTCATGACCCAAGTGACATCCTTTAGTTTGGAAACTTTCAGTCTATTCCCAGATGAATCTTACACACTGAGGAAGGAATGACACTTTGAACATGATCGGATAGACTCTGTTGTTACTACTTAACATGCTAACATGCCACAGAACTGAGTCTTAACACTGGAAATAGGCTGAGATGCTTTTGCTCAAGTCCTGGACATACCCCAAATTACAGCTTCTTTGGCATGTAGAGAGATAGAAGAAACAGAATTCCGAGACCAATTTTGTCTCCCTCTTCAAGTGTTGTTTTGGAGTACAAGAACTTATATGTATCTGAGGTTCATGCTTTTTTTTTTGAAGGGGGGGGGATATTTTTTTTTGACCAAGAAACACATCTCTGCAAGCATAGTCTGGATGGGAGTCAGATTACATCAGTGAAGTTCAATGGCAAAGCAACAGTGAGTGAAGCAGGGCCATCAAGTTTCTGGCATCATTTTCAGTCTCTCTATTGCCCTTTTGCTCTTTTACTCCTAGAAGGGAGGCTGCCGGGGAAAATTGAAATCACTTACCCAAAGTCTGAATTTTGTTCCTGCAAGAGGCTGTTGAAGGTGTACATAATTAGGCAAATGCACTAGTCACCTCCAGCCAACAGCTTCTCCTATGCCAACTGATAGCCAAATTTTAAGGCATTTCCTGAAGGCCAGGAGAGGGGGGATAGATCTCACCTCCAGTGGCAAGATGTTCCAAAAGGCAGGGACAGAAAAGACTTTTCTCCTGTACCCCCTAGCTGCAATTCCTTGCCTGATGGGGTCTGCAATAGGATATTTTTACTAGCCTGTGGAGAATGGCCCAATCCCATTGAGGAAATATGGCTCCTCAGATATCATGGACCTACGCCATAAAGGGTTTTAAAGTTAGTTAATTCAACACCTTGAATGAGCTGAAAGCAGATCAGCAGCCAGTGCCATGTGATGTCACATGTGCTACCCTAAGAGCCTCAAAACTGTCCATACTGTTGCATTCTAGAACAATTGTAGCTTCCAAATACTCTTCAAGGGTAGCTCCATGTAGAGTGCATGATCCAAATGGAAGATGACCAGAACATGAGTCACTGAGCACATGGCCTCACAATCCAGACAAGGGTACAGTTGACACACAATCCCAAATTGTGGAAAGGTTCTTCTAAACATGACTGCCACCTGCTCTTTGAGCAGGAGTCACGAGTCTAGGAAAATCCCCAAGTTGCACGTCTATCTGGAGTAGAGCCACTCCATCCAGAACTAACGATAATAAACCTCTGGATCCAAAGATTCCACAATTACTCCATCTTACCAGAGTTCAATAACAGCCTATTGTCCCCCACCCAGACCCCTACAGCATCTAGGTGCTGTCAAAGCAGACAACATCATTTGGCTTACAAGTGAAAAATGGCTAGCATCCACTTTGAATTAAATTCAGTGATCTGCTAGAATAATTTTATTTGCATTTAAGGCATTTAATGTTACTATTTCAATTTGTGTTTGATTTCAGCTTTCTGAAATGTTACTGCTTTAGGCTTGATTCATAGGATCTTTTATTGTATTTTCAGTTTTTAACATAGATTTTGCATACACTGCCCCATACATTTCTTAAATAAAGATGCAGAAGAGAAAGCTCAACATTAGCAGAATTTTAGACATTCAACTGCACTTAATAAACCACAATTGTAAAAGCTTTCAGGGACTGGATCAAAGTTCCATCTGCAAAGTTAAATGTTCTTCCTCTCTAGTTTCACGTGTTCCTTAGAATTTCAGTAGGGCAGGGATGAACAAAATACATTGAAGCCATCTCTGGCTGTGCATTTGTATATCCATATTGGTCTTCTGGGATGGATCAGTACAGGTAGTCCTCAACTTACAACAGTTTATTTAGAGACCATTTGAAGTTAACGGCACTGAAAAAGTGACTTATGACCATTTTTCATACTTATGACCACTACAGCATCCCCATGGTCATGTGATTGATACTTGGATGTTTGACATTTGACTCACATTTATGATGGTTGCAGGATCCCAGGTCATGTAATCACATTTTGCAACCTTCTGACAAGCAAAGTCAATGGGACAACCATATTCACTTAACAATTTGGGTTACTAATTTAACAACTATAGTGATTCAGTTAACAAATGTGTCAAGAAAAATCATAGCATGGGGCAAAACTCCCTTAACAAATTTCTCACTTAGTAACATAAATTTTGTGATCAATTATGGTTGTAAACTGAGGATTACCTGTACCAGATCAGAATGGAAATAACTAAACTTTGTGAAGCTCTAGCAGCAGAAATTCTTTATTATTTTTAAAATGAAGGGTTCATTAGAAAAATATCAAAACCACCCCAAAGTGCTAAGTATGAGAGCTTTATAATAATAAAATTTATAGAAAAAGTCACTTTTAGCTATACAGATATTTTGTTTACTTTGGGCTAATAGGCATCGAGATTAACTTATGTGTAAGTATTAATCCCCCGCCCATGAGTACCCAAAATGTTTGAAAAAGTACCATAAATTTCTTAGGAACAAAACAAGAGCAGAGAAGTGATCTGAGAATTCACTAATGCAGTTACTGTAGGCCTTAAAAAATAAGTTGATGAAATATGTATATGAACTTTTCATCTATTGAAAACCTAATGCCACAAAATTGGAGGAGATAGCCGTGAGCAGGCTTTTGGCATTTTTAGGTGTTTTCTGATCGCCTTCTCAATTTTCTTGACGTTTCCTGTTTCTAACATTATCCAAGCATTCAGAATACAGGTGAAACTCAAAAAATTAGAATATCATTCAAAAGTTCATTTATTTCAGTAATTCAACTTAAAAGGTGAAACTAATATATGAGATAGACTCATTACATGCAAAGCAAGATAGTTCAAGCTGTCATTTGTCATAACTGTGATGATTATGGCTTACAGCTTATGAAAACCCCAAATCCACAATCTCAGAAAATTAGAATATTGTGAAAATATTCTAGGCTCAAAGTGTCCCACTCTAATCAGCTAATTAAGCCATAACACCTGCAAAGGGTTCCTGAGTCTTTAAATGGATTCTCAGTCTGGTTCAGTAGGAATCACAATCATGGGAAAGACTGCTGACCTCACAGTTGTGCAGAAAACCATCATTGACACTCTCCATAAGGAGGGAAAGCCTCAAAAGGTAATTGCAAAAGAAGTTGGATATTCCCAAAGTACTGTATCAAAGCACTTTAATAGAAAGTTATGTGGAAGGGAAAAGTGTGGAAGAAAAAGGTGCACAAGCAGTAGGGATGACTGCAGCCTGGAGAGGATTGAAAGGAAAAGGCCATTCAAAAGTGTTGGGGACTTTCACAAGGAGTGGACTGAGGCTGGAGTCAGTGCATCAAGAGCCACCACACACAGGCAGATCCTGGACATCGGCTTCAAATGTCATATTCCTCTTGTCAAGCAGCTCCTGAATAACAAACATCAGAAGCATCTTACCTGGGCTAAAGAAAAACAGACCTGGTCTGTTGCTCAGTGGTCCAAAGTCCTCTTTTCTGATGAGAGCAACTTTTGCATCTCATTTGGAAACCAAGAACCCAGAGTATGGAGGAAGAATGGAGAGGCACACACTGCAAGATGTTTGAAGTCCAGTGTGAAGTTTCCACAGTCTGTGTTGATTTGGGGAGCCATGTCATCTGTTGGTGTTAGTCCACTGTGCTTCATTAAGTCTAGGGTCAACACAGCCATCTACCAGGAGATTTTGGAGCACTTCATGCTTCCTTCTGCAGATGAGCTTTATGGGGATGCTGACTTCATTTTCCAGCAGGACTTGGCACCTGCCTACACTGCCAAAAGCACCAAAACCTTGTTCAATGACCGTGGGATTACTGTGCTTGATTGGCCAGCAAACTTGCCTGACCTAAACCCCATAGAGAATCTATGGGCCATTGCCAAGAGAAAGATGAGAGACATGAGACCGAACAATGCAGAAGAGCTGAAGGCCGCTAATGAAGCATCCTGGTTTTCCATAACACCTCATCAGTGCCACAGGCTGATAACTTCCTTCCCACGCTGCATTGAGGCAGTAATTGCTGCAAAAGGGGCCCAAACCAAGTACTGAGTACATATGCATGCTTATACTTTTCAGAGATCCGATATTGTTCTATGTACAATCCTTGTTTTATTGATTGCATGTAATATTCTAATTTTCTGAGATTGTGGATTTGGGATTTTCATGAGCTGTAAGCCATAATCATCACAATTATGACAAATCACTGCTTGAACTATCTTGCTTTGCATGTAATAAGTCTTATCTCATATATTAGTTTCACCTTTTAAGTTGCATTAATGAAATAAATGAATTTTTGCATGATATTTTAATTTTTCGAGTTTCACCTGTAGCTTGGAGTACAACAACAAAAATCTTTGGTGCAGAAGACAGAGTTGAGGAGGAGGGCAATAAGCAGAGGCAATGCATAAGGACGGGGAAGCAAATAACATTCAAGATGGGTTTGCCAAATGGTTGTAGAAGTAAAAAGGGAATTGCTTTATTTGCAGCCCTTTGTAAACCAAGCAAACATGCTAATCAATGAAGCATGCAATGAAATTGCTATTTTCATTTTGGGGGATTGTACTGAGGCAGGCTCTATTTGTTCCATACAAAGGTAATCAACAGGTAGAAGCAGATTTTTTTCAAGGGAAATCTGGAGTAGAAAAACAGCTAAAGTTTAGGTGCTTCCCTGCCTTTCGTAGAACAGAAAAATATAGAATTATTTACCACTATAGTGACACAGATTTATTTGCAACTATTAGTCATAATAGAATTGTTCACAGGCTCCTCTTCCCAATCACTTTCAAAAGTTGCTTCTCAGAAAAGTAATTCAAGGTAAGCTCTTGTTACATATATATATATATATATACTTGAAACAAATAATTCTATGAAAAGTGATAGCTGTTAACAAAGAATTACCTTGTTCTTATGGGCATATATACATTATCAATTGCTTACTGCTATCTTTGACTATAATAGGTTTTTTTCACCTTAGCTAGCTTGTCTTGCTTTTAAGTTTATAATATAAATGGAGAGAAGGGTAAATGCCGATAGGAGACTAAATGGAAGGAAGAAACTACTAAGCCTAATTCACCTTGAAATATGTTTATGATAAAATGGATTCCAATTATTCCTGATTTTGCAAGAACTGTTTACTTAACATTGATAAATCCAAACAGTTATTAATAAAAGACATCCTGTAGCCCAAATGAAAATAAATAGATGTGCATTCTGTGACCGATTGCATTCTCTCTGTCTTTTTTAAAGTGTTTTTTAAATGTAGTTCTTAAGCAAACAGGTTCCTCTGGTTAGCCACTAGAACTGTCTGGCTTTCACGCCTCTTGGTCTTCTTGTGGTGCTGGCGGATTTTCCAGCATAATGCACTTGACACCAGCAAAAAGAGTCCAGATGACAAGAGAATCAAACCAAACACGGAGATGATGGATCCATGGGAGTTGAAGCTATATGCCACCGCAGTGACCACCACCCCAGCAATGAGAATCACCACCCCAAATGGGATTGTACAGCGGTAGCAGGAGAGTTCAGCTCCCCCTGTAGCAGCCGTCAGTTGGCATTCACTCACCAAAGGGACAGCTATTACCCTGTAGTCATTGTTGTTGCTTTTCTCCTGTGTTGCACACTGAGGACACTTGGAGCTTCCCAAGATCTCTTTAATAGGCTCGTCTGTCATCTTGCAATGTTTGACTAGCTTCTCTTGCATCAATGCTGAGGCTTGGGTGTTGTTTGAAAGGTTTCAGCTGTGAAAAGGAAATGGATTTGAATGCATGAATATTTCTGGACTGTCTCTAGAAACAGGATGGACAATCTGCAGCCCCACATCTCTTTAACTCCCAGAGTCCTTTCTAACCCAGAGTCCATGGAATTTTGAATTGAGAAAGCAAATTGCATTATAAAAGTCTTAAAATAACATGAAACTACTTGCAGCATCCCAACAAATCCAAGAATAACCTGGACTCATTTATCTGCTACAACTCTTCCTATGGTACCCCTTATTCTTTCCTGGATAATGTTAAGACCATAGTCTACTTCAGTGGTGAAATTCAGCAGGTTCTGACAGGTTCTAGAGAACTGGTAGCAGAAATTTTGAGTAGATCGGAAAACCGGCAAATTCCACCTCTGGCTGGCCCCAGAGTGGGGAGGGAATGGAGATTTTGCAGTATCCTTCCCCTGCCATGCCCACAAAGGCATGACCACAGAACCGGTAGTAAAAAAAAATTGAATTTCACCACTAGTCCACTTCCAGATCACCATTGGGAGACAAAAATATCCCCCCCACACAGCTATTATTCCTAACCTTGGAGTAATTGGCAAATCCTGTCATTTGTTTTGTTGAAAGCTAGGAGGAAATTAATCTTTCAAATGCAATTCGGAGCCATCTTCTGTGTTTTTACATTTCTAACTTGAAACTCAGACATTTCTCTACTACAATTTTGTAGTGATTCATTTGTTGTAATTCAATAATTGTGAGTTAGAGTATAGATTGAGTAGTAAAAACGGCATAAGGAAATATTTTTGAAGTGTTAACAGGACAATCATTGGAATTGTTCAACATAAATGCAACTGGTGTTCATCCAAATATTATGGCATAAATGGTATCATAATATTGAAAGATACAAAAAAAAAAGTATCAAGACCAGCAATTTCTTCTACATCTCCTGTACAGGTAAGGAATAGTTCCAGCTTTCTCCATAGCGCATCTATATTATTTTGCATGCACAGTGAGAACATACAAACTCTGGTGTCTCTAGTTACACAATGTATCAACAGCAGGTGAAGGGAAGGTCCTCTGCTGAAGATCTTTTCCATGAACAGTGGTAGATCACTTCTTCTGATGGCCATTGCACTTCGTTTTATAACTTATACTATATATTATGTAGGACTGTTGGGAAGGGCTTGGTTAGCTGTGGTGATCCAAATATAGAATGTTATTTGGCTACAAAATTTCACTGGCTTCAATTCTGATTAATGTATTTTTGGTTATTTATACATTTTTGGATTTTTAGTAGGACACACTAGGAACGTAATAGCATTGTGTTCTTTTGTAGTGATTGGTGTGGAACTGTTTAATTGATCCTGAAGTTTCTGATTCAGACTGGGTTTGAAATAATTAAAGAAATATGGGTTGATCTCTGATCATCATATAAAATTTGTTTTTGTTTTTACTTATCCCACTGAAATCAAGGAGAAAAAGAGAAAGTTGGTGTAGAACTGTCAAGTTTTAACTTATTCAGGTCAGTGCCTCAATAGAACTAACTACCATATACTTTGCGGGTATCTTTTACTTATTGAAAACATTTACTCTGAGCGTTTCCAAACCTTAAGGCAGTTTCCAACAATACAACAATGAAAATAAAAAAATATTTGAGATTTTTCAGGCTACTAGACTGCACAGCTCACACAAGGCAAACTGATCCCCTACTGTTTGTATGTGCAGCCTTCTCCCAGTCATTTGCAAACAGTCATTTCCTTCCAGATAGAAGAAAAGCAGGGAGCATGAATGTTTACAACATCTGCTAATTATGGCTTTTACAAAAGCACTGACACTTTCCCTGGCCAGTCTGAAAAACTCAGTGGAAAAGAGGGAAGAGGGAGAAAAATATTTCCAATTTCAGATAGCAGAATCAAATACCATGTTAGACCAACACTCCTATTTATACCCTAATTAAGAATAATCTCAGCATAAAAATATTTTAATGAAATATTCATTTCCGTTTTTGGAGAGCAACCAAACATGAATTATTCTAGCACAGCGGGACTGGAGTGATACTACTGTAGTGCTATACACTGCTGAATGTGTATTTTGCTACTATTCTTAGATTTTTATCCCATCTTTATAGTTAGTTAATTTAAGGCAGCAAACATATCTATTCTCCAAATTCCTATTTTCTCCACAACAACTCTGTGATATGGATTGGGTCAAGAGAAGAACTGGCCCAAAGTTACCAGGCTAGCTTTCATGTTAAAAGGAGGCCTAGAGCTCACACTCTTCTGATTTCTAGGCCAGCGCCTTTATCATCACATCAGATTGGCTCTCCATTTCCCCATTGGAAGTCACCATTTGTAAAGTAAAAGTCAAATAACAAGGTTTGTTGGTTTTTATTTAATATTATGGTAGACATTTTAGTTTAGAATATGTGGTCTCTTATAAATGAACTAGCTTACTGTACTTACACACACACACATATGCCCCACCATGGCCATCAAAAATTGAATACTGATTTTTAATTTACTTTATAATTATGATTATGTTTCATTCTATTTAAAAGAACAATTATTTTCTCAGTCATAACAAAACAATAAGAATGCTAACAAAACATTTAAATCATATTTGTCCAAGTATCTCAAAAGGATACATCCAATGTTCCTAACATGTTAATATATTATATAAGTATATAACCAAGGGCGTATTGATAAAATCCACCTCGCAATCTCTTAATTAATAAGGTAAAAACACTTTGCATTTTATATTCATGCTATGGCGATAATCAACTGAGCCCTACTAATGCAGTTGTTTAAATATTACATGGCATGGATTTGTGGAAATGTGTTTCCAACAGCACAGAAACAAATAAGGATTTAGATAGAATAACTTTAATATTCAAGGACCAGCCAAAACATCTTATGAAAAGAAGTTCATAGCAAGAGAGGCTCACTAATGATATCCATTCCAACTTAAGGTGCTTTTGAAAAGTCATGATTTAATGGCCTTTCTCAAAACTAACAGAATGGAGCCCCATTATGGAGGACAACCTAATTTTGGGAATCTGCTGCTTCAAAATGAAATCTGGGATTGAGAAGGTTCATTCCTGCAGCATCTAAAATGACAATCTTTAAAAGAGAGAGCTCACCCTACCAGGCAAAAAGCTATGGAGGACTTTAAAGATGACATTGAATAACATCTAGAAAAGAACAAGCACCCCATATAGCTCTTGAAATAGAAGTGTTACTTGGGAGAAACGTAAGGCTTCCTCCACTCTTCAAGCCAATGCAGTCAATGCATTCTGAATCAATCTAAGCTTCTGGATGCTCTTCAAGGAAAGCCTCACATATATTGCAGTAATTCGGTAACAAGCGGCTAAGGTACAAGTGATCCAGAATAATGTTTGCCAGTCTTCAGATCATCTAACATACCAGATGTAATCTGGTGACATTTGCCACTGGTTTTTTGTCAGAAGCTGGAAGTCCAGAGGGACCGCCAGATTATGAACCAGTTCTAAAAAAGAAAGTAAAACCAAATATGGAATGTCTCTGGTACTGGAAATTCTCCATGTCCATTGCTACTTTGTTTTGTCAGGATTGAGCTTTTTTCATCAGATCCTAATTAACCTTCAAAGACTAGGACTGTGATGGCGAACCTATGGCACGCGTGCCACAGGTGGCACACGGAGCCATTTGTTAGGGCACGTGATGTGTTTCCCTGTCAGCTCCAGCGCGCATAACCTCAGCCTTCTTTTGAGACCATTTTCACCCTCCTTGAAGCCTCCAGAGGGCAAAAACTGGCCCTACGAGCAAACCGGAAGTCTATTCCCGAACTTCTGGGTTCCCCGTAGGTCCATTTTTTGTCCTCCGGAGGCCCTCCAGAAGCTTCCCTGAAGCTTCTGGAGGGCCTCCAGGGGGTTTGGGGGGTGCTGTTTTCACCCTCCCCAGGCTCCTAGAAAGTCTCTGGAGCCTGGGGAGGGAGAAAAAATGTGCCAAAAGCAGGGGGGATGTGTGCCCATAGCATTATGGGTGTGGCATGCCCGCACATGACCTCCCTGCACAGGAGCCAAAAAAGGTTAGCCATCACTGGACTAGGACAAGGCTTCTTGTTCAGCCCAATGTCAAGATGAGCATCATCAGCATACTGATGATATGTGACTCCATGTCAATGAATATCCTCCCTAGCAGCTTTATATAGATATTAAATAGGAAAGGTAAAGTATCAAGTATTACTACTGACTGAAAACTCCCCTTCAGGAAGGAGGAAAACCACAATAAAATAATGTCCCCTACACCTAACTCTTGAAGTCGGGCTACAATAAACCAAGGTCTCAAATGCCGTATAAAGGTACAGCAAGACCGTGAGAGTCACACTTCCACTATCCCTGGCTCATTTACAGACCTGAAATAAGACTGAAAAAGCATGTAGACAATCTATTTCCTACAGTGTTCTTCAACCTTATCAATATCCTTCCCTAAAAAGAGAATGTTAGAGACTGGACAACAGTTATCTAATATAGCTAGATTAAGTGATAGCTTCTTAAGAAGAAGGTACACTACTACCTTTCTAAAGACAGGGAGTACTACTGCCTCTCTCAAGAGTGCATTAACCACTACCCTGGCACAGTCACCTGCTAGCTCATTGGAGACTTTCACCAAGCAGAAAGACAGGCATCCAAACCACAAGCAGCAGAGCCAATACTGTGAAGAACATTGTCCCCTTCCTCAGAACCGAAAGAATCAAACTCTCCTGATTAAACTTGCAAAGAACACTCTTAGTTACCTCAATAGGATCTGCCTACTTAGCACTCAGTTCCAAATAGATATGTGTGGTTTTATTTTTCTCATCTTTATTTAATATGGTAAGGGTAACTTTAAATAGGCCACTGAATAGTAAACTATGGATCAGTAACATGTATTTTAGCGCTCATATTAGTATACGTAAGCTCAAGCTACACTCTTATAAGATCCAGAAATACTTGCTCTTTATCTTTTCCTGATGTTGCTTTAGGTGTCTCTTCTGCTGTTTCACTTCCTGGAGCTCTTCAGTAATCCAAGTTCTCATGAACTGGTGTTTAGGAAGAGGCCACCTAGGTGCAATTCTGTGCAAAGCTGAAGCTGTCCAAGTATTCACAGATGGAGAGTAACACTTCAGCACAGAGACCCACCAGTGTTTAGAAATCCCCCCCCCCCAAAGTATTCTTTGGAAACCAAGTGGATCCATTATGTTCTTGGGTCAGTCCAATTAAAGGAGTCTATCTTCCTGTTTGGTAGCGCTGGTCAGATTCATAGCAATTAGAGCATTATCTGACCACATTAAAGGACAGATGTTAACATTTATATATCACATTTGTTCCAAGCAATCATCACGTGAACCCCTACGTGAGTTGGGACTGTGACTCATAGATTATCCATCTATCCAGGTTTATCCATCTATTCTGGTAGTAGCTCTTCAATATCTTTGGCAAATAAGTTTCTTATTTAAAAAGAAAATAAAAATGAATAACATTTTGCTTTCTAAAGAAGAAAAAAGAAAACTAGTCAACTCTCAAAGTGAGCAATACAGGCCATAAGGTTAACCTAAAAACAAACCTAGAGATTATAGGCTTGGTTGTCAATTGGATAATCTCTTGGATATCCTTTTATGACTGATCTGGTTTAATTACAGTGGAAGTGTCATATGTCTGTTGCAAACCACAATAAAAAAACTTGAGTTAAGCTATTATACCATATCATCTTTACTAACCATAACAATACTGCTGTCACTTCTTCAGTTAAGAAAACTAAAAGTATCCTTAAACACGGAGGCCTCAATATTTTTATTAACTTATTATCCATTCAGCATCATCAATGTATGTCATGTTCTGCAAAGTTTTCTAAGCAAAAGTTATCTCTCCCCAGAAAGATTACTGTTTAACAAGTGATAGTGAGAAAATCAAGATGAAACACACATTGGAGTGTCACTGTTTCATTCTTTAAATGTGACTTATAATGCATTCTTCCTTTCTCTTTTTTGCAAATGCATGGTTCTATATTTTTCCTCTTCCATGGGGCAAATGTGAACACCCTCCTAATATCAACATTTCTTCAAATCCAAAGAATGACAAAAAAATCCTTATGATAGAATTCAAATCAAACATTGTACATGTACAAATCAAACATTGTACTATAACATAAATGGATAAGAAATATAGGGCAGAGATTGTTCATCTTAACAAACTTGTTTTAAAAGCCTATTGAATGATACATTTGTATTTATTTCTTCAGTTGTACTGATGCACATTCATTTCTCATCTAAGACCATGATGATTTATTATTGTTCATGCACACAAGCAAGAGCCAGCTTCCACCTACCTCTTCTGTAAAACATTTATCATGGCTTGTTTTGGCAAGCAACAGTGAAGGTTTATTCCAAAAATCAGACTTTTATTCTCCAAATCAGTCGATGAATAGCAAAAATTAAGGGCGTTTGTATTGTTGTTTTCTTGTGAAAACCAGACACTATATAGTGGGACCTAGAGAAAAGAAATTGGATAGAATGATATTTGCAAAAGGATGAAGTTAACATAAATGATAGAAATATTCAATGTAAGAAACAGCATAAGCTTTATTTTATATATATATATATATATATATATATATATATATATATATATATATATATATATATATATATATATATATATATATATATATATATATATATATATATTATTTTTTACAACCCCCGGTATGCTCAAATATGGGAGGAAGATCACTACTTCCATTCTCTGTCCTTCGGCTCGTCACAAGAGACCATCCAGACAGAACCCAATATTTTTTATTGTTGCCTTTTTGTTACATTTGTTATATTTGTGCTGATAAGGCTCGATTCCCAATAAGGGTATGGCTAGCTGATGAGAGCTAAATAGCTTGAAATAGATCTATACTAGTCTCCTTTTATTTATTTATCAGCACAAATATAACATATATATATATATATATATATATATATATATATATATACACACACACACACACACACACACACACACACATACACACACACACACACACACACACACACACACACACACACATAGTATTCAGGATTTCTGTTTATTAAATAAAGTATGCAGTGCAAAATGTATTAGTCAGACTATAGCTAACAGTTCTTAGGGTAATATATGACAAAACGAGCACATACAGCACAATTCCTCAATCAGTTTTGAGGAATTTTTGTTAATTAAATCCTGCTGTTAAAAGATTTAAAAAAAAACCAGGAAGTAAACACTACCAGTTATTTCCCTTTTTGGGGGAATTACCTTTCTTTGGAAGAGTTCAACATCATTCAGCCCACCAGATTAGAATTCCATAGAATAGACACCAGAGCTCTACAAGCTCCATTATTTATGCCATTTGATCTGGTAACTTCATCCTTGTTTGTTCCTCATCAACTGCTCCAAAGAATTTTTTCAGCCTGGCTCATCTGACCAGAGAAGCCTCGAATATGACAGCGATCCAGAGGGAACAGGAAACACAAATCACTTGAGCAGCTTCTCTTCATACAGCATTCCAAATAAAACACTTGCATTTCTCTCTGTGAAGAAGACCCTACCTATATACAGCCCTGTCCTTAAGGAAAATGAATAACTACTTCAGGTGAGAGAAGCCGAGGAGCAGGATGCCAATTTCTCAGCCTGTCATCCTGTTCTTCCATGCTATCTTAGGTTATGGTGAGGTTAGAAAGATCTGTGTCATTCATTGTTTATTCTTAACTTGCTAAATCAACTTGTTGCTCAGGTATGGAGATAAATGGTTGTCCTGCTCAGTCTTGAAAGCAGGATCTTGTCAGTTTCAGTTGTAGAAGAGGAAAAAAGGACAACCTTGCTCTCTGCTATCTTTCAAGCTGATCCCATTTAAAATGACACACTTTCTTGAACACCTGCATTTCTAACAGCTACATCCCAGATTGACACTTTCCATGATTTCCCTAAGCAAGGAAGAGCCAAAGCAGCGTCAGCTAGAGCAACAGCTGTGAAACCACAAGGCAGTCAGGTTAACCTTCTGAACCTGCAAAAGATCTGCTACTAAGCTTACTCAACATTCCTTTCCTCTGCCTGAAAGGCTCTAGAGGACACTTTGGCCAGTACAGCACTGCAGGCCAAGGCTTCAGATCAGGGCTAGCAAGAAATGTGAGGAACAGATAGAGGGATAACTGCCTACATACTACTTGCATTGGATCAAAATACCATGCTGGGCTGATCCTGTTTTCTGATGACAGATATCCTCACTGTAATTGTCAATGATGTATTCAAAAACACAGCCTTGAATAGTAACATTGAAATATTTTCTTTTGCAACATGGCTTATAAGAGTACAAGGCTGAACTTTCAAAAACAATGTGACTCCAGTTGGTATTTTCAGATGCATCGGAGTATAACTCTCATAATTTGCAGCTAGGGTAGTCCCTGGTTTATAGTGATGGGAAATATAGGGCACACATCTGGACAATGCTTGCCCGTGGATGGTTGCTATATGGAAGTAGGGTATCTGCAATAGCAGTAGAGAAAAGGAAATGCACATGTTATTTTGAAGACTGTAATTCATGGGCAGTGGGGGTGGGTCCTCATCCTAAAATTTGCTTTATGTTTAGGGGTTATTAAACAGTTAAAGGTTCTCGTGTGCGCTCTCTCTTGCTCTCTTGCTCTTTCCCCCTCTCATTTTCTCTTTCTCACACACAAAATTCACATTCAGTTTAGTAGAAGGAGATTCAGATTTACAAAACCTTTTAGAGATCTTGAGGAAAAGGTCTGAATGCATAGATTGCAGCTTTGCACAGTAATAATCTATCCTAACTTCTCTTCCATATTTCAAGGATTAGGCAAGAAGTTATATGAAAGATCTCTATTTGCAAAACCTTTCAGAACTTTCTAAAAAACCAATCCTGAGTTAAGCAGACAGATTATCTGACCTGACATAAAGTTCTTATATTTCACAGAATTGAAAGATGGATGAAATTTAGAACTAGGCATGTTCAATGAATTCCAATATCAGTGTGTGTTCTGCCAAAGCAAAGATTAGCTTTTCCACAGGTTAGATTTAAAAATACAACATTTATGCTTCTGAAAGGCAAATAAAAACACAGCTTCCCAAAAGATAATCTCTTTCCCGCTTTTGAAGGATCAACTCTTTTCGGGTATCAGTTATGACAGTTCATATTTGTAATGTCCCTGCTAGCTAGCTGACTGGATCAATCAAATGAAGAAGATGTATATTTCCTACTTGAGGGGTGCTCTTATCTGAGAAGATTGCTAAGTGTGGCTGTGTGGCAACTGCTATAAGGGGAATGTAGATCTAATGCCAGACTTTTTGAATTGTCTAAGTGTTGCTATATGAATTATTACTTACATTATTTTCTATCTATATATCACATTTTATGAGATATATTCCAACATTGTGCCAAATATTCTAATTAAACAAATTGATTTTATGGTCTTGCCATTCCAATTAAAATAATCTCTTAATATTATAACAACCTAAAAGTATCACCACAGACAAACTTGACTCAAACAAAAGCACAGAATGGGATATGATAACTAAGGATGCACAGTTTTCTGTCTCTTCACATTTATACATGGCTTTTACCACTTCTGAGATGAGCTACATCCAGCAGAGGTCTAAGGGAGGACTGAAATATCCACAGCTTATTTCAAGACAACTTATTAGAAACTGATTCTCAAGTATAAAGGATACATTATCAGAGGTCTTAATAGCTGAGATGCATTTGTGTACATATAATTACAATGTAACCATAGAATGTGGAAATAGCTGAGGTCCTGAACAGCTTCTGGACAGTCAACCAGACAGTCATTCAGCCAATCCTCAGTTGGCTACAAAGCTCCTTGAATACTGTACTTTTGGGCCAGTCAATTGATGATGAGGGCAAAGAAAAGCACATTTGCCCTGTCCTGTGATGTCTGATTTAGCACTACTGCAGTATATAAACTCCATCAGTATAGAGGACATTGGAGGGAAAGCCAGATAGATCTATAATGTACTGAAGTACACACCCACAACTACCATGGAACGTGCAGAAGGTTGGGCCAAATATTGAATTATTTGGTAGCTTTTAACATATTCTCAAAACTAAAGAGAAGGAGGGCTATTATTCTGTGGTAGAGCACATAGTTTGAATGACCAAAACACTGAGTTTAATTCATAGCATCACTAAGTGGAATTTTGTATGAGTCTGACCCAAACTATGAGCCTGACCCAGTGTCTGCATGAAATATTCAAAAATAATCAAAATCATACAAGCAAAAAATGTAAACCATCTAATCAACTCAGTATCATTTTTTTTAAAAAAGTCATTAATTCTGATCAAGAGGAGAATAAATAAATATACTTGTGGTTCTGTACCTGTATCTCCTATTCTATCCTAACTGTATCAGTTCACAAATCCATATGCTTGTATGCATTTATAAAGATCACATTTTATATAGAGCAATCTTAAAGCTAATAATTATTCTGAAGTAAACTCTTATTGCTATGAACCAAAGAAACGTGGACAGGATCACACTAGGATATTATCTTTTGATCTTTTTCCTCATCCCTCCTGCCATGAGTTCCTCATTTCAATATTTCCTAACGTTTTCCGTTTTTCTTAAAAGACATATTTTTCTGCCTAAGGATAGAAAGAGATGACATCAGGATTGTCACAATCTTGAAAGAGGTGTGATATTCTAATAGTACTGTTAATGTTCTTCCCATCTTTGGTTGAACAAGGCTTGCAACTTTTGAAACATGAGAGAGTTTAGGAACAGAGCCTGTACTGGGGAATTATCTTCTTGCAAAAACAACTTTCTCCTTTGATCTTTCATGCCAGAGAAAACAATTCCAGTCTGTTTTTGTAAACCTTTCTTTACTCATTCCTTTGCTGCCTCCAATATTTTCTCTATCCCAACTTATCTTTACTTAGCTAAATTGCAAATCTTTCAGGCACTTCTACATCCTGACTAGTATCAATCCATTTGCCATCTTTACTGAGGTTTAGCAGAAGTTGTTATAGCAGGTGGGGCAGGGAAGAGCTGTTTATACAATATTTTACCAGATCCTAATCCCAGATGAAATATAGCCCAAGATTATTTGAAGAATTGAAAAAAAAAGTAAAATAACTGTTAAGTATTAACTATGGCATTTTGTGGAAAGAAGATTAAAAAGAAAATTATGGCTTCCAGGAACGTTCAAAGCTGGAACATTATTTACTTTAAAGTAAATAAAACACAATAAAATTAATGATGGATCAGGATTGAAAAATCTGAATATAGCATTTATTAGTAGCTATAAGGGATTGCTATATATTCTTACTCAGAAATAAACTCTTCCATTGAGAGTTTTACTTCCAAAATATTATGTACCTTGATGGCATAAATATTATGAGAATAGAAATCAAATTTTAATAACTTCATCTTGTGTAGACATACAATTCAATTTGTGTGCTAAGACCCATTGCTCCATTCCCCAATCCGCATGAATTCAACATTCATGTAGGTGCATCTTCCATTAATCCCCCACCCCCTACAGTTGACCTAGCTGGTTTACAGAATAACACACCACCTCCAACAGTCCAGACATCAGTTTCAGGATGGTCAAGTAACATTCAACTGCAAATTAGACCACTAAGTCCAGTTGCATTTCAGAAGGTTATAGAAACCCGAATCTTCAAGAAAAAAAAAGAATCCACAGGAAAACAACATTTCGCATATTACTATTCCTGCCCTTCCCTAGGTATTCGGGTTGGTAGGGAGGGGGGAGATCTGTGTAATCTAGTTTTAGTTCTCGCTGCACGTTGAAATACTATAAGCATGATTCCAAATATTAGTTCCGGTTGTGCGGTCCAAACTTTTACGTGCCTGTCTTTAAGCCCCATTGTAAAAATTAAGATCCTATAATGTGAGGCAACGCGGCTTGGAAAGCTAGCAGCGAGGAAAGTGGGGCCAGAGTGGTAAATCAAACCCCTTCGCTCATCGTCCGCAGTCAAACAGACGAATAAATGCATGAGTAAAATATATTGCGGGCCATTTATTTCAATATTAAGATTGAAAGAAAGCAGCGCAGTTGCAGGAGAGTTTCGATTACTACACTGTCATATCTCTAAAAGTCGAGGAAAGATAGCCTAGAGAGTTTGGAGAGAAAGGTAAAAATATCTGGAAGCACTTATCCTTTTTAAAGATATTTTTTAAAAGAACTGCCTATAGCTATTGGCAAACAAAAGGAAAAAAACACACATCAAAAATCCCGATTGCATTTAATATCCTCCCCTGAAGTTCCCCAGTGTTCTACGGTGATTTTTCGAGGTCCCCCCCCCCCAGTTCCCACTCATAACCGAGAACCGGAGTTACTGTTAAAAGATAAGCTTATTTAGGAAGGGAAGGGAAAAGCTAATGCCCGGAAAAGTTTCCACCAGTTTTCCTTTTAAATCCAACCCAGGAGCCAAAAACGAGCCGTGTGAGCAGCTTACCTCCGCTCGATCAGCGAAGAACTGAACATACACTTGCCCAGAGCGCTCCGAAGAGGGGGAAGCTAGGGACTGTAAACAAACGGCTGAACCAGAGGTTTAAAAAAAAACAAAAAACCACCAAGGGACCGGAGTCAATTTCACAAGATTAAATGAAAAGCGTTCTTGGAGGGAACAAGCTGCTGGGGGATAAACTTCATTCATTCTGGGTGGTCTCAGCGAAATCACCACCAAGGGGCGTCTAGGGAAGCAGACTCATTTTTTGCTAATGACAGAATGCAACAGCAGGGAAGCTGAGAATTGTTAGTTTGGAGAAAGGTTCCAGGAGACTTTGTAATGGGCAAAAGTATGTCTTTATAGAAACAAGGACAAGTCCCCTTCTGCAATCAATCAATAGTTACAGGATATCTGAGTAATTATGTACCTTTGAGCAAAAAACAGCTGTTCAGAAATTAATTCAATAATTTGCTTTTATTTTATATAGTCGTTTATGATTATTTACACACAGGCTTTATAAAAATTCTCAGGTGTTATATTGTATCTATTGATATCCCTCGTAGCTATAAAGGGGAAAAATAAATTGGTTGGCTGACAGAGATTATTGGGAGCTTAATGTATATTTCCTTCTATGCCAGTGATGGCGAACCTTTTAGATATTGAGTGTCCAAACTGCGCATATGTGCATGCACGCATGTGCACACATGCACAGCAGAGACCCGAAGACCAGTTGGCTGGTGGGAGGTAGGGCATCTCAAGAGTGCAGCAATCCGGCAGCGCAGCAAGAGGTAACATCTTTTTCTTTTGTGAACTTCTGTTTCGGTGTTTGCAGGGAAACAGAAGCTCACAAAAGAAACACCACGGAGATCTGACCTGGAGTGACAGCGCGCATGCCGGAAGAGAGGGTTCTGTGTGCCACCACTGGCACGGTTGCCATAGGTTTACCATAACTGTTCTAGGCCATAGGTGTCACTTACAGCCACAATTACATCAAAGTGGTGACATTTATATATGTTACTATGTAAATGTTTCTATTATAAAATTTGCATCAATCACATCATATATGTTGCCTGGATATTCCATTACTTGTCATCTATTGTCCATTCTGCTAACATCTATATCTTGAGTCACCCTTCACTTATTGTATAGCTTTGCACCAGTCATTATTTGCAGAATTACCACCCTCAAAAGGGTGCTATTAAAAAAAAAAAGTAAGGGGGCAGAAAATCAACATGTCTCCAACTCTTTGGAAGAAAAGGAAGGTGCACATAGGAAGAATATGTAATTTTAATATGGCACTGATCAAAATGTGTTGGGTTCCTTAATTCCCAACAAATGTGCATATGTCACACTGACTCATGGACTATTTAACTATATTGTAGCTTAGCATATTGTACAAATTCCATTCCATTCATGTAAGTGAGAGCTCAATATGATGTGCAAGTTGTGGAATTGGGTTAAATGAATAAACATGAAGTAATAATGGCTAGGTATTCATGAGAGATAGCTAGTCTGGTGTAGTGGTTAAGACATTTGGCTAGAAACCAGGAAACAATGTATTCTAGTACTGCCTCAGGCAGAAAGCCAGTTGCGTGACTTTGGCCACTCCACCCCTTTCAGCTCTAGAAGAAGGCAAGGGCAAACCACTTCTGAAAATCTTACCAGTAAAAGAGCAGGAACCAGTCCAGGCAATTGCCATGAGTTCATACTGAGTCAAAGATACCAACAAGAAAAAAGTAACAAAGCCAGTAAGGCTGTGAAACAGCTTTTGTGGGTTTACTGTGAACACATGACTTTCTCAATATCTACAAAATGTTGGCTATCTACTGAAAAAGACAAAATATTCTCCAAATTGGGAATATAGCCAAGGATGGAATAATAAAACAGCCTTCTGAAAAAGAAATGGCTGAGCAGTACCTAAACAGAAAAAACACCAGTGGTGGGTTTCAAAATTTTTTAGAACCTCTTCTGTAGGTGTGGCCTGCTTTGTGGGAGTGGCTTGCTGGCCATGTGACTGGTGGGAGTGGCTTGTCGGCCATGTGACTGGATGGGCATGGCCAATTTGTAAAATGTGGTGAAACTCACTTAACAACGCTCTTGCTTAGCAACCAAAATGTTGGCTCAGAAACTCTGGCATTTGAAGCACGCAAGTCTTAAAGCTGCCAAGTTACAAGACCCTTGCATCCTAACCCTTTAGAAAAAAAGCCCCAGGGGTATTGAAACTTCACAACTTTAAGACTTGTGGACTTCAACTCCCAGAATTTCTCCTCTCGCTCTTCATCTTGATGATGTGTGGACAGGCGGGGGGAGGGAGCTGGAACCGGTTCTAAGCGGCACTGTAGATTTGTAGAACTTCTTCTATAGAAGAGGTTAGAACTGGCAGGAACCCACCCCTGAAACACACCATAGGTCTGTTAGGCATTCCATGCAGCCTTCTGTACATAAACCATAGAATTTTATATGATCATTTATTATGTTAATGAATAGTGACACTCTTAGAACAACAGACTTTTCACTAAATATTTATCTAGCAATTTTCAGGCTAAAGCAATGAATCCAAAAAAGACTAATCCAACAACTTGCAAGAGTTAGACTGAAACATGAGCAAAAAGGATCATTGTCACTTTGGTCTGCTTGGCAATTTCAACATTGCAAAAGAATTGGAGAGAAAGATGTTTATTCTTCAGTAAGTACCATAGGATGTTCAGAGTGGGATACTCCCAGCAGGGGCCAGAAGGCAGAATGAAAAGGTCTGAATGTGAACATAAAGGAGCAAATCTTCTATTTCTTAAGACACCATTTGCCAGATGCAATAAAACTGGTGCCTCCTTCTTATTAAGAAAACAAGGGCTCTTTTCCTGGAGAATGAACAATTCTGAGAGGGTGTAACTGTTCATAATTATGATGTGCTTTGTAAGAATGTCAACAAAAGAAAAGACCTTTTGAAGATCCAATGTTTTTGAAATATGTCAGTGTAGAGATTTGTGTTTTTGAAAGGATGTTTAATTAAAACTTTAAAAAATATGTAGCCTTTACTCCACAACAGAGGTTAGCAAACAGTTGTACAAAGTATCCCAAAGTGTGATTCAAAACACATCTTGTTGCTAAAATAGAGAATTTTTGAGTTAAAAAGGCTACCTACCACTCCTTTTGCCAGCAGAAAAATAAACTGACATAAAAATCTGCCTCTACACTGGTAATCCATATATTGTCATAGGTACAATGCAGCAAATTATTCTGTCCTTATAGAGTAGAGGTTATGATATAGCCAACAATTGTTTATCACCCTTCCCTACCCTTGCTCTAATTCATTCATTCATTCATTCATTCATTCATTCATTCATTCATTCATTCATTCATTCATTCTCTATAACCAACCATCTCAGCCAAGTGACACTACTGTAGGTAGCTTGTAATTCTAAAACTATAAAACACCCGCCCTTTTTTTTTACAAACCTCTAATCCCTTAATTTGGGGTAGAGCCTGGGCAACTGAAGGGAGCTGAGTGTTTATTACTTAGATTCCCTGCCTGACTCCTATGTGGAATTCTGAGAAAGAAACATCTGCTGCTATCTACTGGTAGGGTTGAACTCTTTACCTTCTGAGTGAGAGGTAAGCATCTTCAACATTATGCCACCATGCTGTTTGAAACCTCTTTGCAAGACATAGCTGCCACTACCTCCATTGATTCTGTTTTAAAATTGGAATCCAATGTAGAATTATCATGAGCAACTTTGAATATACTTTGTGCAGTATATACCTCACAATGACCCTTTAGGTGAGCTCTGCCAACTAGCAAGCAGTTGGTGGGGAAGTGGCTGTCTCTCATTTACTCGGCACGCACTATCACCACTGCTAATCCACCATGATAGGTGTGGGTGTGGGAGCAGGCTGCATGATGAAGCATGAAAGAAAGCCAGGACTCTCCTGCATAACTGTCCTTGTACTTGTATGTGTACCTGGTGGCCTTTGGGGATAGTCTGGTCTGAAAGAAGTCAAGTCTTCTACTACACAGAAGAGAATAATTGTGGAATACAATAGAGACCAGGAGGGAAGGAGTAATATGTATCCTAATTTAAGTTTCAGATCAGATTACGCAACTCCATAAGGATAAGTAAGTAAGGGAGGGAGGGAGGGAGGGAGGGAGGGAGGAAGGAACCAAGCTATGTCAGTATTAGTTAGATGCAAGTTAGGAAAGTCTTATGAATATATGGAAAATAGAAATGTGCAATTCTGACTTGTTATTTCAAATTAACATTCTGAATATGTCCTTGTTATATTCCTTTCACATTTCCTATGCCATTGGCTCAGTGAAGTAAGAAAATGGAAGCTACTTTGTGTTCTGCCTAACTGTATACAGTCAAATCCTTTTAAAAACATTTTATCAAAAAGGATTCTGTTTTAATCTTATGCTATATTTACTAATTTGCTTAGATGCTAGTTTCTTATTATCTGCATGTAACTGTTTAAATACAATTTCTGCCCCTTATGAAATGGATTTTCCCCCAAAACTTGCTCTTTAGAGCTATATTAAGTGTACCTTAATATTTCCTTTTTGAATGCAGAAAATGGTCTATACCCAATTATAGTCAAAATAATGAAGGTGTTTAATTATAGGGTTAAGCTTTAATTACTGGGTTAAGCAGATTCACAATCTGTCAAGTTGTGTCTTTTGAAGCAAATGAAATTTCCCACTTCACTTTTCACTTTTCCCCTGCAATTGTTGTTTTATGTTTTTAACCAATTACCGTATACCTTCCTCCTCCTGTTTTCCACACAATAACCTGTGAGGTGAGTTGGGCTGAGGGAAAGTGACCAGCCCAAGGTCACCAGCTTGCATACATGACTAAGGTGGGACTAGAACTCACAGTCTCCTAATTTTTAGCTTGGTGCATTAACCACTAGACCAAACTGGTGCTTTTGGGGCCAATTCAGTCAATATTTAATATTTGATCAATTCAAGTGGGGGCTGTATTATGGAAGCTGGCAAGCTTTCCTCAAATAATGAAATCCATTAATGATTTTATTGAAATTATTAACTTTTTACTTTTATAGTTAATGTAGAAATATAGCTCTGTATGTTTTGGTTACTCTTATGGATTCTGATGTGTTTTAATTTTGTTGGTTATGTTTTTACTTAACCTTCATATTGATTATTATACTCTGTTATGGTTGAAACAATAAACAGAACGAACTCGCTTAGACCTCCACACTGTTCTAATTAACTCTAAGCAGATTAAAAATTTTCCTCACAGCAATGAACTATAAACCCTAACAATATAATTGGTAAAATGAGCTCTTTAAACAAAAATTCTCATTACAAGAATCCACATTATCACATTAATAATAAAATTTCCTGGTGTTTCTTCCATCTCAGGAATGGATAATCAGAGTCTCTTTCTATCCATGTGGAAAATCCAAGTCCTTACAGTCGTCCTCTTGGGGTTAGCTCCTCCATAGGAAAAGACATAAATGTACGAGATATTCACATTCCTTCAAAATTTCAGTATCTTCAAAGTTTTACCTGAGATTCGGTGGCTCAATGGCTAAGATGCTGAGCTTATTGATAAGAATGGTGGGCAGTTTGGCAATTCAAATCCCTAGCACTGCATAGCAGAGTGAGCTCCCATTACTTTTCCCAGCTTCTGCCAACCTAGCAGTTTGAAAACATGTAAAAATGCAAGTAGAAAAATAGGGACCACCTTTGGTGGGAAGGTAACAGCATTCCGTGCGCCTTCGGCATTTAGTCATGCTGGCCACATGACCACGGAGATGTCTTTGGACAGCGCGGGCTCGGAGATGAGCACTACCGCCTAGAGTCGGGAAAGACTAGTAAATATGTGCGAGGGGAACCTTTACTTTTAAAGCTTTGGCTGCTGTGGCCTAAAAGTCTGCTCAGTTTTGGGGTTATATTTTCTTTGGATTCAGCAGCTGTTAAGCATTTCTTGGACTTCTAAAAACCCCTGAAAATCCTTATTGCCCTTCCCTGACACAACAGCCCGAAATATCAACAAGCCAATCACATTTTTGCCTTGTCACTTATGGAAACTCAAGCCATGTGGTTCGTTTATGGTTACATATGTCATACAGACTCAGAATTGAATCAACCGAGAGGGAGAGTGTGTCATGGGAAAAGAAGAGTCCAGTCAAAAGTGATTCTTAGGCAAAGTGTCTGACTGAAGTACATGACCCGTTTGGCAATTATTCTTGGATGAAAGGAGCTACTTAGATCTCTTCTTGTGTTGGCTTTTAGCCCAGTTTACAGGCCATGCAAGAGTAATCCTGGTTGACAATTCTTTTAAGCCCCTCAGAGGCCTTTGCTTCTAACAACCGTTAACTTTTTCTAGGTCGTCTGACAGGAGCCGTCCGAAGAAACATGACCGGGGGTGGGGGGGGGGGGAGAGGACTCATGTCATCGGTGGGGATTTGCCCCAGAAAACCCTTCCCCAGATCAGCGAGGGGGCAGACTCTGGGGCTCTCCCGCCTCCAGGGAGCTCGTCTTTCTTCTCTCCCCCCCTCCGGCTCATCGCCCCGAGACATTTCTTCGCCCATCGCGTCAGCGGGGATTCGAACCCAGGTCGTCTCAGGCGCGCGCGCCCCTCCGTGCAGCCGTTACGCCGCGCCGGTCCCGGCCGAGCTGAGCGCGCCAGGAGCTCCGCTGGCGATGCTGCTTGGGCCCGGGCCATGTGCCCACCGGAGATCTTTAGCAACCTGGTCCGGAGGCTCCCCTGTGGCCTGGGGAAGGCGGCGGCGTCGGCGGCCAAGGACGAGCTAAAGGGAGACGAGCTCTGCGCCTGTCCTTTCCCGGTGGGGATGTCCCGAAGCAGCAACACAGCTTCCTCCTCGGCTGCCCACCTCCGCAGGCAGGAGCAGTCGCGCCCGGCCTTTTCCGAGGACCAGTTCCTGGCCGTTTCCAAGGAGCTGGTCAGCCATAGCGCGCGTCCCGACACCTGGCAGCTCCTCACCAACACCCAGGGTCTCTGCATCTACCGGCTGCACGACGAGGTGCGAGGCATCGCACCAAGGTCCCCCCTCCCCGAGTCTGCTGCCCAGGGGAGACCGGCGGGAGAGGGCGAGGGCCTTATTCATTTATGTACTTATTCAGTTCAGTTATGCTACACTACGGCATTACCATTAATATTACCACAGAAACTGAAATGTTCTGGTGAGGGCCCGGAGCCCAGAATTTTATTAGAATATTGCCCAGCTAGAGGATCTTAGTGGACCTTGGCTCATTTTTTTTTTAAAAGGAAAACAAATGAGGCAGAGAAGCCAGAATAGATGCAATCCATGTAATAATCTCCATTAATCAAGCTAATTTTACAAAATATATTTATTTTGCCTTTACTTTTAAGTATGTTTAACCTCACCTCTTTCCGCCAAGGTGTTCAGGAGGCCTGCAGGGTGGCTTCCCACCTGTTCACAGCACACTCATAGCAACCCTGAAGGAAGTTCAGTGAAAAAAGGCAGACTATGACCCTCCCAGATCTTCCTGTCAAACATTTGGGGTGATTACAGAGGTTTGAACCTTGGACCTCCCTTGTCAGTCTCCCACATTTTAACCATTTTAACCATTTTAACCATGAGCAGAATCGTAGAGAGAACACGACTGTCAGGCATGTTCCATCACATATGGTGCAATTTTTTTTTAATCTGAAAGTTTCAGTCTGTCAATATTTTTGCCATGTTTTTTTTTTTAGGAAGAAGAAATAATTGTAAAATATTTGGGCATATACAAAAAATATCCTCATCATAAACTATGAAGATTGGCAAAACTAAAGATTATTCAAGTCCAGTACTGTTTCCAATAGTCACTAGCCGCACCCTTCAAGAATTCTTGCACACAATCGTGATCAGTTTCCCTAATTTCCTTGCTGCCATCCAGATTTTTGCAGCCTAGATAAGGCCTTAGCATTTAAAAGTATACTTTTAAGGTGAAGAACCAGTTGTGCCAAGTAATAATCATTGATAGATTTGTCCTATTAAGGGAAGAAACATAGAAAATAGGAAGATGAATAAAAACAATAGGCTCATGATTATTTTTATAGGTTGAGGAACTAAGGCTAAATGGCATTTATTTTTTAAAGTTTATTAGCAAGTGCCCAAAACGACATCTTCATTTTTCATGAATATTCTGCTTCTTTCATCCTATCCTTCAACTTCTCTTTTCTTTCATTCTTCTGTTTCCCATACTTGAGATGAAATGAAAGTGAGGGCTAACAGCTTGAATTTATCATACAATCATGGGTATATTCAACAATATTCTGTTTTCCTAACTCCTTTTCACAGGGTTGTTTACTATAAGACAAAATTAGAGACGCTTGTAGGATACAGACCTAGCTCTTATTACAAGTCTGGCTTTTCTGCAGCATTATTTAGCTGGTCAGGGAGGCGAGTAGGATGTCTGGAGTATAGACAGAAGCAGAATTTTCTCCTACCTTCCCTCCTATGCATTTTTTATCTTTGGAAATAAAGATTTTGCTCTCCTTTTCATATTCTATAGAGTTTGCTGAAGGAATACAAAGAATAATTCGGGTTTGGTAATTAAAAATAATTATTTCTCCAAAGCCCAATTATTCTCTTACATTTTAGAAATGTTATTCTTATTGAATATTTGTTTTTTTTAAGAAAAAATCCCCTATATAATATGTTTATTACAATTACTGTCAACTCCTGAGATCTGAAAGGCCAAGATAGGGTTTTAAACTATTTCTTCCAATATATTATCAAATAAAATTGAGTGTCACCCTAGAAGTTTTTTTTTTTTAAATTAAATCATTATTTTTTTCTTTGTTAGATATAACCAAGGAATGTTCCTGCTTTTATTTAGGAATAAGAACGCCAAATTTCTAACTGATTTCTGTTCTGATTCCCTCAGCTTAAGAAGGTTTTCGATAGTGCTTTGATACAGTGTAGTCCTTAGCTAGACCAGACTTATGACTGGTTGCTCAGCGATTGCTCAGAGTTATGATATACTCTGAAAAAGCTACTTACGACCTGGTTTCAAACTTTAAATGTTGGCCCCTTCCATCCTGTGGTCACCTGACTATATTTTAAGCGCTCAGCAACTGGCCCACATTTATAGATGTTTGCAGCAGTCATGTGATCATCATTTATGATGGTTTTGCCGGAAGCCATTGTTTACTTTCCATTTCTGTTAAAAAAAACACCACAAAGCAAACCATGGATTTCCATTACATTTTACACTGTAAAAAACATAAAATCAGGTGCTGTCATGTCGGGACCTACATTATGCCTCAATTACAATTGTAAATTGAGGACTACCTATATAAAATAATTCTAAGAAATAACGGGGTCAAGAGCTCAGTATGTTTCATGTAAACGCTTCTTACCCTTCCTGAAAATATTAGAGGCTCATTCTCCTCCCCTAAGACTCTAATTAGGACACTATTTCCTAGGAATCTTAATGATTGCAAAGTGTGAAACTCGGCCATTAACCTCTGGGTTATGTATATTTGTGAAAGAGGTAGGAAAAGGGGGAATAATTACAGGTATTTGTGGCCTTACAACTGTAATTGAGCTCAGAATTATGGTCGTAAGTTGTGCTGGTTGTTAAGCAGGGTTAGACCTTCCTTGTAGCAGTCATTAAGCAAATGCCACAGTCAAATGAACATGGTGGTCATTAAGTGAACATGATGCTTGTTAAATTAACCCATTTTATCCAATGGGCAGTTTTTGCCAAGTTTTAAAATATTATTTCTTGTTAATTCACTTTACTGATTTCAATAAAAGCTTTTTTGCTAAGGGAATATATTTTGTATTTGTTAATGGAATATATTTTTATTTATTTTATTTATATTTCATGCTTCTTAACTGCCTCCCTCCCTCCCTCAGAGAGAGGCTCTGTATAATCATGTCAGAAATATATAAATTTACAATCCTGATTATAACTACGGTTTTAAATGATACAATATAACTTATAACATTATATAAATATATAATCTTATGTATAAGTTATACAATAAGTAAGAAACCCACTATATGTATAGTTTATTGAATCAAAGGCCATGGTCTGATGATCATATTTAGAATTTCAAGGTTTTGGTATTTGCAATTCTTAATTAAATGCATTTTCAATTGCTGTTCCATCTGACTGCAGCTGTATTCATTAGATTAAGCCAGTATGCTTAGATCAGGTTACGTATTCAAGAACTTGATTAATCTCTTGATGTTAGTGAAAAACATTCTTTCTTTCGTATTTGCTATATTTTTTTCCAGTCAAGCTGCTGGTTCTAAATGTTTTATTCAGTGAGTCTCATCTACTGACTGTACCCAACCTTGGATAAAATTGTGCCATTTTAATATATCGAATTTTATTGACATTTAATTATTGAAAGATTGTCTCTCAAGCAGTGGGAAAGCTTTAAGATGTTTTCAAAGCAACAAAATAATTTTTGTTATAATTTTTTATAATATAAACATTACATTTTCATTTAAAGCTAGAGTAGCTATAATTGTTTACCTCTGCAGGAGCAGCTAGACTAGACTAGAGCCCATTAATGCTTTTGATATATAAAAGTTATCCTAATTGTGCTTGCAAAGACCAATGTTGGCAAAAGGAATTTTTGGATTCAAGTAAGGGTTGGAAAGAAATTGAGAGAAGTTTGCCAGTTTTGCCTTCCAGCTCAGATGATAAGAAAAGTGAATGGTGAAACTGGTGTGTTTTTATTCAGTGATCCATTGGTAATCCGGTGATATGTTCATTGTGACCAAGCAAATCTCTCCCTAAAAATGAGATTGAATTAGATGTCTAAGCATCCTTCCAGCGGAATGATTCATTGAGTGTCGATGTTTGCAAATGAAAACCATAAGTCTTCAAAGATCTGCCCACCTAAAAAAGGGAATTAGTGTTTGTTTTCTCACTGCTGGAGGAAGAGGTAAAGTAAAGAACTAGGTGAATGCACCAACTAGAGGTCATGGTTAGTGCTGTCTGAACAGAACATCTGGCTTGGATCATTGTCAAAGCTTGAAAACTAGACAGGTTTCATATCTAGCCAGTATCAGCATGGGAGATAAACACCTTAAGGCTGCCATGCAGAATTATCAGTAACAGTGGTTACTATATGAAGAAATCTATTTTTAATAGGATGAAAGTTTTAGTTTGAATCTAATAGTACTTCCACAAATGGAATAGATAATTAGGTGCCATTCATTGAGTTCAATTTCTGGTGAATTCCTAGATAAATGCCGTCTCAACCAGTCTTCCATAATATAATACAGCTTTTCCAAGGACGTTCCAGCAATGTTTTCCCTCCTGTCTATTCATTTATTCTGTTCCTATTTTTACTTCTTTCTTTCAGTCTAGCCAACCAAAGTCATTCTCTCTTGTACTCAGGGTGGTTAAAAAAAATCAATGATTAAAAATATATATCAAAAAATGGATTTTTAAACATTTAAATCAGATATTTTAAAATTTAAATTAGATTTTATGATTTTTATGAAATTTATTTTAATAAAATGCTTTTGGAATAAAAATCTATCTAAAGATAGTTTTCTATTTAAGATACATTAATAATGTAGTTTATTCAGCATGAAATGGAGCTTAGTTATGTAGCATGAGGCTGCATATTGTACAATATTGGGACTGTTGGGGAGTCAACAGCAGGTCAGAGGAGGAGCCGCTGTGGGACAGAGATGACAGTTGCTCTTTAAAAATTATGATTTAAATCGAGTTGATTTAAATCAAGCCTTTTTACTAGAGATTTAAATCATGATTTAAATTGTGATTTAAATGGACTTGATTTAAATCAAATCCATCCTGCTTGCACTATATCTTTTTGCACCACTTCAAAGCAGATTGGGGGTGGGGACTGTTATTGCAGAAAGAGGGAAGGAATGGTAGGCATCATTGCATGAGTGAATGGAAATCTGGCACAATATTGTATTTCGTTTTTTGAAAGCGACCGCTTAGGCCTTTCACCAAAGGGTCAGTAGTATTTGTCCTTTAAGACAAATATTCTATTTGAGATGCTATTGTAAATTTATTTTATGAAAGTAGATTGGGGTCAAAGTAACCTTCCTTAATATGGTGCCCTTCAATTATAAACACTATATTATGATTCTTAGCAGTAGTTTTGCTGAGGGATACTGGGTAGAAAAAGATTGATACAAAGTAATAACTTAGACAGAAACAGTAATACAAAGCAGATGTTACTTTTTAATCTGACTGATTTTTAATTTCTATTTCCAGAAATCGGGGCTGTATGAATATAAAATCTATAGCATACTTACTGATTGTTCCCCAGAGCTATGTGCTGATGTTTATATGGACTTAAGCTACAGAACAAAATGGGACCAATATGTTAAAAGTTAGTAAATAATTATAATGTTTCTTTTATATTCCTATCATTTCTAAGATTCTTTCATTTCACTATTTTAAATTCAAAGATGATTAATTCGGTGAGCTTTTCTTTCTTAAAATACAAATGCTGTTTAAAATGCTCTTCCAATGTTTATAAAATGACCTTGAAAATATGGATGTTTATTTGAGAAACTAATAAAAACATATCCCAGTTTCTAGATAGCCATTTATTTCAGTCAAACATCTTTGATCCTTCAGTGGTATTCTTATTTAGGTCTATTGGTATTAAATCCTCAGTGTGAGGAAATCATCTAACAAAATTTTATTCTGCCTATATATTCTGCCTATGTCTGTGTGTATTCTATAAATCACAGATGCATAATGAAAATTAACAAATTAATACATGGAAATATAGTGCAACACAGACAATATTAGTATATTACTTTTGCATTTTCTGCTTCTGTTATCATGTACTGTGCTGTTCTTTCCTTTTGCATGCCCTTTGTTGACTACCTTTATATGTAGATAGTAAGGCTGTAGGTGTAATTGGAGAAAAATATGAATATCATTTGATTATGATATTGATTTAAATATTGTATGAAGGCCTTATAATTGAAAGAAGGCCACTAAGGGTCCCTTGCACAGAGGGTAACATAGCCTAGGGGAAACTGGGAGAATTTAATTATAGAAAAGATGGAAAGCTGATTGGCAGAATTGTTACTAAAAGAATATTAGAAGTAAAAATGAATTATAATGTGGAAAGGATGATGCAATTTTATGCCATATAAGGGTTATATGGAGATGATTTTTACTCTTCAGGAATTGTGAATTGTATGAAAGCGAAAAGAAAATTAATTCTACATTTGTTGATTTAAAGAAAGTATGCAGTAAAGCTGAGTAGGCTTATTTTGTAGAAATATGGTGTTGAAGAATGATTTCTTAATTTTGTAAGAATGATATACAATAAAAACAAAGCATGCATAAGAATAGAGAACTGAAAAAATGTTTTAATATTAAGCAGAAAATAAGAAGTAGAAATGTGCTGTTCCATTGATGGTTTAATATATTTATGGATAGATGTGTAAAATTAGAGATGTCCTGTCTGGGGAGTATGGGTTTACATTTGTCTGGTACCAAATTAATACGGCAGTGACCTCTGGTGGAAAATGTGATATTCATGTGACTTACTGCTTTTTGGGAATTATAATCTATTCCATTAGAAAGTTGGCATTGAATATGAAATCCTGTGAAAATAAAGATATTTCAGAGTAGCAACATGTGATTAAGCTTTCCATATGTTTGTGACAAAGTCTTAAGAATTTAAAAGAATTCTCATTCTGATATGAGCGTTTGTAATAGTCACTTCTACACACACACACACACACACACACACACACACACACACACACACCCATTAGCAGTATTAGTTGAAAAGAACAAAATGGCCTTTTTGACTTTAAGGTGAAAATGATATTATTGTTCACAATGCATTTCATTTAGTTGTCTAAAAACACAGCATGCATTCAAGAGCATCTTCTAGTATCCCCATAAACTGCATCTATTAGGTACATGAGAGTTCTTATTTGTCAAGCAGTTCCAACGGGAGCTTGAGAGTGGGTAAGACCAACAGTGGCACAGCAATTTTGGAACATTTTTCAAAAATTAAACTTAGAAACATATCATTTGTTAAAACACGAAAAAGTTTCAGTTGTATGGTTGTTTTTTTTTCACTACAGGCTATTTTAGGGAGAAGACTACTTAAGATGTATTTGACAGTTTTGAAATGTTTAAAAAGGAATTAATGAATTATTCTAAAAAGCAATAAAATATTTTAATTTGTGAATGGAAAAGTAGTTAACTTTAACTAACTGATAATTTTAAGAACTAGGTTACAGAAGATGGCTTGAGAAACTAAAAAAATATATTGAGACTTTAGAAGTATAGATCAAATAATTTATGAAATATATCTACATAAATTATCTATGGATTTTGACAATAGAAAGGAAAAACTATATTGGTTTAGTGATATTTTGGGATTGAGTTCTATTTTGCTGACAGATAGATAGATGATAGATAGATAGATGATAGATAGATAGATAGATAGATAGATGATAGATAGATAGATAGATAGATAGATAGATAGATAGATAGGGATTGATTTAGTCCCACTGCTTTGCTTCACTGTTAGCCTTCATAATTTCATAAAAGAGCCATTGCTAGAAGAAATAATGAGAAAAAATAGTCTTGTTCTTCTAGAATTGACTTTTTTTCTTTTCCTCACCTTATCCAAGAAGAAGCTTTCTCCATTTTGTATCTTCTAGTACTGTTTGAGATGGGCAGAAGATGATTCATCATAAGGATGAGACAGTCCTAGAGGCTTAAGTTACAAAGACTTGGATCTTCTTCTGCTACAAAAAGGAGGGCTCTCGACAGATTTGTCTTGACTTACTATTCTTATCTTACATATACTATTTGTCATATTTATAGCCTGCCTTTCCTCCTGATAGTGTACATAGCATTCCTTCCCTCATTCCCTCCCTCACTTTTACCCTAAAATGTGAAGAAAGAAAGAATGATTAGGTCAAAGGGCTGAGCTGGACTGGAACCTGGGCCTCTCCAGGACTAGCCCAACCCCTTAATCATTCCACCAGAGACACTATGTTTTGTTTGTTTGTTTGTTTGTTTATCTGTCTGTTCTATTCTGTTTCTTGTGGGAAAGGCAATTTATTGTTAGATGTTATGGATCTGATAAGCTAGTCTTTCCCAATCTGGCTGCACTCCAAATGGGTGGATCTTCTGAATTCTCATCAGTGGCCATGCTGGCCGGGAAATTCTAGGAGATGAGATATAATTGGAAGGGACATGACCTACTGTATATTAAAGTCCAGCCTCTGTTAGATCACACTGTGTTGCTTCGAAAATGTTTTTTAAAAAATCTGAACTGTATACAGGTATGTATGTATGTATGTATGTATGTATGTATATAGCAATAGCAATAGCAATAGCAGTTAGACTTATATACCGCTTCATAGGGCTTTCAGCCCTCGCTAAGCGGTTTACAAAGTCAGCATATCGCCCCCAACAATCTGGGTCCTCATTTTACCCACCTCGGAAGAATGGAAGGCTGAGTCAACCCTGAGCCAATGAGATTTGAACCGCCGAACTGCAGCTAACAGTCAGCTGAAGTAGCCTGCAGTGCTGCACTCTAACAACTGCGCCACCTTGGCTCTTCACATGTATGTTGAAGATGGGATTTGGGGGGGCAACAAGACACTAAAGATACTAGTGATTGGAGAAGTGAAGATGAGGGAAACCTTTGCAAGAAAATGCTGAAGGATTGTATATGAGCCTTGTTTGGGACTCTTTTAGGTCCAAGCAATCTGTAGACAGAGACTTAACATACCTTGATTCTGCATAGTTACTCAGCATGGTTCTCTCCTTTCATAACAAGATATTTTCCCCTAGTGCAATAGAGTCAGTACACTTTTGTTTTTCTTTCATGAGGCTAAACAAATGGTGATAGATAAATAACTTCTCTTAATATTCTTCTGTAGAACTTTTCCTTTTCCTGATCAATTCTTTTAAAAAAAAACCAATACTGTTTGGGGGATTCATTTTCCTTAGGCTCTGAGCTTCTCAGGGGTCAATTTTGCGAGCCAAAGCTGCTATCCATTGAGAAGCAGTTAAGATGTAATGATTCCATAATTGCGGCCATGGTTTCTGGCCTTGATCTCATTAACTTGCAATTTATTCTGAATAATAATCTATAAAAATTATCATGTGCTAGTAACAAAAAACTGATGGAACATCTCAGTTGAAAAAATAACCGAGAAGGAATTTTTAAAATATTGTAGGATTTCCAAATACAAACTGATAAAGCCTTGGCTCATAACAAGAAAGTGATTGGTTGAAAAGCAAAAGTGGGGATAATTATGTGGCAATACCAGGGAATTGTAGAAGACAAAGAATTGGAGAAGATCACAAAGTATAAGATCTGCAAATCAAAGTTGAAAGATTATGGCATAAGCCTGCCGTAGTGGTCCTACAAAATTATTGACACACTGAGTTCCATACCAAATCTGGGACAGCACTTAGAAAATAGGTGCATTGTAGAAGGCCAAACTGTTTGGATCCACACGTCTACTATGCTGATACATTATGACACCCTAAGTCCCTGGGAAGAACTCAGGGTTCCTTTGGTTTGTGGAATGGGAAGCATATAAATATAATGAACAAATAAAATAAAATAAAATAAATTTCCTTTGCATGAAGGCCATCAACAACTAAAGAACTGGCAGCTGTCATCTCACATTGTTGCGTATATAATAATGATGATTTATTAAACTTGCATGGGGAATGACTTTAAACAGCTCTGAATGATGAGCAACACATCCTATCTCCCACCTAAATCCCTAGAAGCTGACAGTCAGAACAAAAGGGACATCTATTGAAGCCTCACACATACCTAGCTTGATTTATGTATAATTTGTAGCATTTTCATTAAATCGTTTCTAATCATTATTTGATTGTTAGTGAAACAAATGTTTCTTATACATTTTACCAACAATTTGTATTGTAGATGTACGTGAGAAAACTCAGGATGGCAAAACAGCTATCTACTGGGAAGTGAAGTTCCCCTTCCCCTTGGCAAACAGAGATGTATCCTTTCAAAGTTTTGACAGTAATTTTATTTTAACTTTAATAGTTACCAACCTTGCTATAATCTCAGTTTTTCTCAGTTTCTGAAAATTTAACGGGTGTACAAATTAATCCTTATCAGGAACTTAAAAAATAGAATCTTTACACATGCTGTAGTTTCATCTCACACCCTTTGAAAAGAAAAATAACCACATAATTTCAAGTCCAAAATGCAATTGAATCTGTGCTCCCTAAATTTGGGAGATGTCTGGATACGTAATGTGTATTAAATTTTAAAATCCTGATTATTTCTTAAACTTCAGCACAGTATGTTTTTGTTCGTGAGCGTCAAGATATGGAGCATGATGGGCAGAAGATCTATGTTATATTGGCTAAAAGTGTGAATACTGTTAAATTCTCAGAAAAGCCTGGGATTGTTAGAGTAAAGAATTTTAGACAAGGCGTGGCCTTTGCAAGTGATGGCAAGAAAGGGTGCAAAGGTAAGAAATCAATATATAATTTTATAGGAATGGTTAATTTGATCAGAAAATTTAAATTCTAATTCAGGACTTTGACAAATATCTATATGCCTTTGCAAACATTAACTCATGTCTTTTGTTAGCAATTTGGATAAACAGATAGCTGAAAGAATGTGTGCATTGTAGTATTGTAGACCTATAGCTAATGATTTGTTTCATAAATTCCAATACAGATAATTCTTTCACACCAGCTAACCAATCTCTGCTATTTAACTTTCATCTTGCTTTTTTCTGTTGCTCTTTGTCTTCTACCTAGGGATTCAAAATATTTATTATACATCCCTCTGTGAACTGAATTTGAATATTTGCTGCTATCAGATTGTTCATGGGATGCTTAGCAACTGTACAATAATTTGGCTAGCAACATTTTGGTGAGGGTCTGTACACACTTTTAAAACTGTGTGGTGGCCAAGGAAATCTCCTCTACCTTTCTTTAACTTTTAAAATGCCTGGTGCACTCACAGCAGCACCAGGCTGTATGAAGAGTAGAGGTTTCTCCAGCATTTCTTGGATTGACCATGTGATCATGTGAGAACATTATGTAAAATCAAAGCTTGCTGAAGAAATAACAGATTTTTTGGAAAGGTAATTTCTGCCTCACTGACCCTTTAAAGTTCTTTGAAGGTATTTAGGCTATGAATGGATACAGCTTTTCTTTTCTTTCTTTACTTTCACAAAGTTTACCAGAGGCTCCTGAGTAAACTCACCATTATGGAATTGGAAGATTGGTAATCTATTAAAGAACAGAAAGCAGAAAGAAAAAAAACAAATGGCTTTAAAATAGCAACAGCAAGCAAAAGTTTGTTTCACTATGTTTGAAAATAATTATGGGCAAATTGAAAAGCAACAAGATGGCTATGTTTGCTAATCACATCAAATTACCAGTAGTTAGAATGCTTAAAACAAAAAGGAATCTCAGTTCTCCAAAAAGATCAACATAAATTTACTTCCGTGCAAACAAACCTGAGGAAATGCACATTTCAGAAGAAAAATCCTCAGATCACATATATGCTGATGAAATTTATACTAAAATGACTAAGCAGGGATGAGGGTTTGGGGCATATTCCATAAATTCTTTTAGAGAGGGCATACAGTTAATGGCAAGCATTGGGATAGGGTGAGGATGTCAGGAACTTTTTTGCTGAATGTATAGTAGACTGTTGATTGAGGTGACAGGTCTTGCTTTTTTTAAACTTTCCTGATTTTATTATTGTGAGCCATCCCGAGTAGTGTCATATAAGGTAGGCAGCCATATAATTCATATTAATTCAGTAATCCGTACAGGTTTGGATAAATGGCGTGGAAGCATTTAATTGAGGTTAGACAAACTGATGAAGGGAAGGATTATCAGTAGCTGGCAGTCATGATGTCAGTCTAGTTTTTGCAATGTCAGAAGCTGTCTATCTCTGAATAGCAGCTGTGGAAGAAAAATTGAATAGGCCTTATGGAATTGACTGGACACTAGGAATAACACATTGGGATTGATAGATTTTTAGTGTTATCCAGTAATTTTTTTGATGATTCCAAGACTAAGATTATGTACACTTAAATTGAAAAAGTACAATAATTTTTCCTTTTCCTTCCCTATCTCTCTTCCAGCCTCCACCCTCAAAAATGATTTGGTAAAAACCAAATTTAGTTTTCATTTACAAAGGATAGGTGAAACAATGTGATTAGGGAAGGGAATGACTGTTTTTTAGATTCATCTGTGTTCTTTACTGCTTTTGTTTCTGGACTGGGTTTATGTACTATAAATTGTTCAGTTGCCTAGAACAGAATCCACAAAAGGAGTACATTATGCAGAAGGGAGGATATTTTGATATCTGGGGAAGGAAAGGAACGATCTCCCCGTCGAGATCCGCACCCTCACCACCATCCAGACCTTTCGCGCAGCCCTCAAGACCTGGCTCTCCCATCAGGCCTGGGGATAGGTTCCCAATTTACCCGCCCGAGTGTTGACTGTTGAATGAAAGTTGTGTTTTATTATTTTTCTTTTGTTCACATTTTGTTTGTTTTTTGATATTGCACCCCCTTCCCCGTGATTGTAAGCCGCCCTGAGTCCCCTCAGGGAAAAGGGCGGCCTATAAATCTTAATAAATGAAATGAAATGAAATGAAAGGAATAAAATGTGCTTACAAATCATGTGGAGTTTCAGCACATGAAATAACACATTAATTCTAAATTACAGTCAGATGAATGAAAAAGATGCCTTTAAAATTTCACTTTGTTTCTTTTCTTTTTTTCTTTTCTTTTTTCTTTTGGTTAAAAAGTTTTCATGACCTATTTTGATGATCCTGGTGGAAAGCTTCCTTCGTGGGCTGTCAACTGGGCAGCTAAGGTAAGCAGAGTAGTTGAAGCTCAGGAGCATTAATGCTGTAGGTTAAGTCAATACATCATTTTGATTCATGGGTTCTTAGAAATTTGGAATATTGTTTTGTTGTTGCCATTTTCCATATATAACTGTATAATTTGAAAAGTGTGATGGCAGTGTCTGGCTGTCCCTGTAGAAGAGATACCAGTAATTCAATGAGTGTGGCCGCAGAATTAGTACAAATATTATCCCCTGGTGTGATGCCTCTCTGTAAATCAAAGTATAAGATGGGTGACTTAAATCAATGTTTATTCTTTAAGTAGTATCAAAAGAAATGCAAAGAAAATTAGTTGCTACTTAGTGTACCATTAAGCATAGAAAGATAACTGTTTTTCAATTCCTGTTTCAGACTGGAATTCCCAACTTCTTGAAAGACATGCAGAAAGCTTGTCAGAGTTATCGTAAGAGATAAATGGCTCTCTGTATTCAATCTGAAGGACTGATAGATATACTTTCCAAAATTGGTCATTGATGTGGATATAGTCATGAAACATCACTGAATAATAGCTGCCTTTGAGGATGGTAATCATGAGCCATGGAAGCTTCCAGGCATATGATAATGGAACTTATTAAACTTTTCATTTTCCAGTCACGGCTTTCTTTTAATTTTGATGGCTTGAAAACACAGTGAAAGTGTTTGTGTCTCTCAACATAACCTAATAATCTTCTTTGAGCTAAACTCTGATGTGACATGTTCCCTTGACATCAGAGGCTGGAGAAATTGAGCCGGTGCTGGAACTAGTGCTGGGTTAGAAAGTTGAGCTTATCCAATGAATTAAACTTGTTGGAACAACTCAGTACTTTGAACTCAAGTCACTGCTTCTTTTTCCAATATCAGCTTCAAATAGAGAAATCAGTTCCATATTTCTTTCACTCAAAAAAGCTGCTGACCCTTAAAGTCAATTTCCTCATGACATGAACATCTTCCAGAGCAACCATGGGATCTAATGCTATCAGTAAAGTAATATAAGTAGTGTGGCACTGATATAATCCAAGCTGCACCCCTTTCTTACTTTTGTGCAACTTCATAACACACTTATAAAAGGTGCAGAGCTTATATAATAACTTTCAATTTTGCTTTTGTTATTGCTTTCATTGACTCCCCTCCCCGCCAGTCTATGTACCTCCAAGAACAGCAGGAATAAATAGAGCACATTTTAACCATTGTCCTCAGCAAAAGCAATATCATATAGATGAGTGTATATTGGAAAGCTATACACACATGCATATATTTGTGAAACCAATCAAACTAATACACAATCTTGGTTCAATTTAGCAAAATCATATACAAAAAAAGTGAATTTAAGGAATAATTGCTTAGTAAAAAGCAAATACTAGGCTAATCACATTAACTAACACACACATGTACATGTCTGTCTGTATGTATGCATGTATATGTCTTTCTGTGTGTATGGTAAAATGAGTATCCAAAATATATCAGGCAATATTTCAGATTTGTTTGGGCATTTTTCCTTTTCATTATCAACTAAGAAATTAAGTGGAAATAATACATCTAACACTGATAATACATGCCATTAATTTGTTCTCTTCATGGGAATTTCATCTGTTTTGAATCTTCCAAGCAATGTGGTTTAATCAGATCCTTTAAAGTTAAACAGATGGGAGTTTTACTTAGATATTTTGTTATATTTAATCATTACAAAAATCTTGTTTCTCTCCACTAAAAATCATATAGACTCATTAAAACTGGAAGTCTTTTTCATTTCAATTAGAGGGGGACATGAAAGGAGCCTCCCCGAAGAATGTGTGCTGTTAAACATATTTGGGCATCCCCTGGACAAGAGTTTATAGCTGCCTAATCCTCTCAATCCAGAAGCATCCAAAGCATAGATGCTCATTTCCACCTATGACACTGTGCATTCCAAAAATCGAAAATCATCAGGTACACAGATGACTATTATTTCAGTAAACATTGAGGTTTTGTCCATCTATAAGGAAGAACTGTTGTGGGACTTGTGCCAAAAGTATAACTGCGATGTCTTGTGTAGGCCCACAGAGGCAATCTTCAGAAAAGACCTGAAACACAGAGTGTGTGGCTTGTAGCAGAGAAGCTCCTATGCAGAGCAGCATAGTTTTTGTTAAGGTTGGGATTCAGGTTCTGTTCACAACAATATCAGAAATAACTTAATAACTGTAGAACTGAGCAACTATATGGTCACTTCAGTGTATAAACCATCATTAACTTGAGATCAGGGATGACACATTTACTACGTTTAATAAGAATAAAATAAATTTTGTCACTTTAATTGTCTCAGCAGCATCGGGTACAGATGATGACAGAAATGGGGTGACTTATACAGTGGCCAGATTCGAATAACCTGCCTCTTACATGACAAGAAGTTACCAGCTTCATTTAACAGTGGAAGGTGGCGCAGGGGATGTAACCCAAACTTGATATTTGTGAGCGACTGTATAATCCAGCAATGTGTCACAATGTGTCTGCCCATCTATCCCAAATTCCCAGCACCAGCCAATTATGTGTCACGTCAACACTGTAGTTCAACCTCAGTATCCCCTTCAGATGTAGATATAAGTTTAAAAAAGCCAGCTGGCCTACATGTCAGAGATTTGCACAGTGCTGTTACTCCATTAATACCTAAACTTCACTATTACCACAAATTTGTGGAGGTCGGTAAAAAATGTTCCCAGTTGTCAACCCCACGGGCCTGCAAAACCAACTATATCAAAAGTCTTACAGTAGAAACTAAGGATAAATAGCAGAGCCCCAGGGCAGAGGTGTTCATATGAGATAATCTTTCAATATCTGTCATTAACGTCTTTTTATGTTCTTCAATATCCATAATTATTAAAAATTGGCAAGAGTTAGCTAGTATATTTCAGAAGGTCAGCTGTCTTGGTGCCATCATATGTCTTATTATATCCCATCCTGTGTAATGTCTCCCAAGGGACACCATGTAAAGCCACTTTTTCACTGAAAGATTTTCCCTGTGGACTGAAAGTAACCCCTGATCATCAGAGGAATTCGCCCTCCTGGGATAAGCATAAATTCTAGCTGGTTATTTAAAAAAACACAATCCAGATTTTGGCCACTGTTTTTGTAATTCCTGGTTCTAATCTTAAAGTGATGAAGGACTTGCATAAGTGCCCTTAAACTTAGACAGCACCTTCTCTACTGGAACTAAGAGTAAAATCATGATTTTATACCATACAGCTGTTGTGCCATTATGTTTGCTTCAAATAGTTTTAAAGCAGCTAGACTGTAATGCTCAGCTTTAGAGAAATAGAAAGACAGAACAGCCATAGCAGTCCAATTGGCCACCTGGGATACACCGGCCAGATGTGAATCTCTGCTTTCAGTTGAATGGAAAGAAGGAGGGAACGTTATAAAATGACAGTCTGACAAGGAAGAGAATTAAACTTCCTTCCTCTATATTTCCTGTAATATAAACCCACCCCTTCAAACACATTGGTAGTGGCATATACTATGCATTTATGTCATTGGTCAATTGGGTTTGGGTTAATCATCTTTAGCTTATATATGGTGGATTTTATGCCCCTTCCAGCAGTGATGTAATACAGTTTGCCAGGTATGAGTTGCCATTTTTGTTCCTTGCTCCCCTCACCCCATTTTTGATACAGACAGCCAAAACAGGAAGCTCCAATAACTGAGTTTCAATGCACACCAAAGAGAACTGATCTGCTGAGTTTGGTCTAATGGATTGCAACTCTAATTTACTGGAAAGAGAGGTTGCATATTGCAGGCATTGGTGAGGCTGAATGGATAGAAATGTGGATGTGGGTGTATAAGGTCATAAATCTACAAATATTACAAGCTGTTTCTTAATTTAAAATGCATTCTTTTCTAATCATTGTGAGCTCAAAAGGTACAGACTATTAAAAAAAAAAACATTCCATTCTGCCTGGATCTGCTTCATAATTCAGTGTTCAGCTAATACTGAGGCACTGCTTATTTTCAATCCTTCCATTGGAAATTTGCAATTTGATCTGGAGAAAAGCAATCAGTAAAAATGCACTGATGATGTCACCTAGATTTGGCACTTGTTTTCTCAGCAAGAAAACAATCAAGCTCAGAGAGCACCAAGGACCTTTTAATCAGCACAAAGCCATTTCCAGAACCTATTTGGATGCAGACTGGTATACTGTGTGATGATATTTAGTAGAGAGATGTACCTTTGTCTTCCCACCCTTTTCTGTTCCATTAGCTTTGAAATGGCCAGTGACCTGTGTGAGAATTAAAAGGTTGGCCAGATGTTTCCTGAACAAGGAACAGAGTTCTGTTTCCCCTTTGCATGTCATCTTGCAAGAGATGAAGTTATAATGAGTTCAAATATTATAATTTCACAAAATTGATAGTGAGAATTTGAAAATAAGATTTGTTGGAAATTATGGATAAAAATATATGAAAATAAGTATAGGTCTAAAGAGTTTTTAATTATCAGATTTATAAATAAGAAGGCCAATTGCAAAACAGATGACTTTATTAGTCTCATGTTCACTGTGTTTTGTAATTCAGACAAGTAATTAGAGGAATCTATGTGTAACACATTTCTCCTGCTCTCACTCATCCTATATGGTTGCATTCAGATGAGTTTGCAGTCTTGTTTCTATTTCTGATTTCTTATGAGTTTTTTTTTGACAAGAATCAAGAACTTCAGTCCCCCTGGAAGGAAAGAAAATAGACTTTCTAAGAACACAAGTTTTGTTTCTTCTATTGTTTGAGAAACCGAACTATGAATGTTCCTATATCACTTTTGGCCAGGTAGGGAAGGCTTCTAGCAGTTGTAGTCAGAGGTGGTATTCAGCAGGCTCTTACTAGTTCTGGAGAACCAGTAACGGAAATTTTGAATAGTTCAGAGAACAGCTAAATGTCACCTCTGACCGGCTCCGCCCTATCTATTCTCTGTCTCCTGAGTCCCAGCTGATTGGGAGGGAATGGGGATTTTGCAGGAACCTTCGCCTGCCATGCCCACCAAGACACGCCCACCAAGCCATGCCATGCCCACCAAGCGACACCCACAGAACCAGTAGTAAAACAAGTTTGAATCCCACCACTGGTTGTAGTTCAGCAACATCTTCATCTTGACTTTAGTGCAGTTAAAAATCTCTAATGAAGCACTTTTAGAGACAAAATGCATTAATTTATGAAGTAATTTCTACACGATGGTGAATATATGTGTCCCAGGATAATGTTGCAGGATCCAATTTGGGTCAGTCACCAGGACTAGAAATTTTGTTTCCCAAGCTTTTGGATTCATTCTGGAGCCCATCTTCAGGGAACTTCTCTCTAATTTCTAGAGCAGTGTTTCTCAACCTTGGCAACTTGAAGATGTCTGGACTTCAACTCCCAGAATTCCCCAGCCAGCATCCGCCGGCTGGGGAATTCTGGGAGTTGAAGTCTGGACATCTTCAAGTTGCCAAGATTGAGAAACACTGTTCTAGAGTTTGGACTATATATTGATCTAATGTTTGTTTCTTCTCAGAGCTCTTTACCTGTTCAGGTGGTCACTTCTTCAACTGTGTTCATGGAGATTCTGTTTCCATATGTATATTAAGTGGCAATCCGAACCAGAAGACTCAATAAATCAGATAATTATGCCAATGAAGTTTTGCAAAATTGCAATTAAATATCCTGCATGGGAGATTGAGTTTGACAGATAATAACATTGACTTCTGAAATCGATTTCTGAATGTTCTTTATCCTTGTGTCAATGGTATAGGGATTGAGTTATAATCCTTATGAAGAGAATGTGAGAAATAATGTGCTTCATAATATGTGAAGTTGCTGAACTTTGCCTGTTGTTTGTTTATTCCAGAGTTTCCATGACTACTAGCCATTTAGCTAAATTCATCCTTAGTGTAACTATCTAAGCCTTTCTAAATCCAGCTAAACAAGTGGTGAACATCAATTATTGTTTAATTTGTGAGTTAACTTCAGTGCATTTGATGTTGGCCAAACAATCAGTTTGTTCTGATAATTCTGGATGTATTTGCAATGAATTTCATTAGGCCCACCCAACTGCTTTGCCATGCTTTTACCTCTCCCTGGAGCTGGCAGGCAATCTTGAATGTTGCTGTTGTCATCCTGTGTCCCCAGAACCGCTCTGTACCATGCTATTGTTCAAACAGCTACTATGCACAAAGTTCTGTTATTGGTAGTTCCCTTGACTGAAATTCCACACCCAGCCAATATCATCCATCAACTGGTGGATAAAAAGCCTCTTCCAATTGGTATGCACAATGCCCTGTTAGTCCATGAACCCTTTCCTTTTATTCCTTTGCAGTAATCCAGTTCATAGTAAATAGACAAAAAAAAAAAAAAACCAAAACCTTGTAATTATGGATCGACCAGCTATTAGCCATTAAAGAGGGTTGTCATTGTTTGCATTGTTTATCAAATTTATTGGCTGCCCATCTTATCACAGGTTAACTCTTGGCTGGTTTTTAGCAGTCACCCAAACTCAGATATACAGTACCTGCTGAATAAAATTGTTAACAGAGCTGAAGTTAGAGAAAGGAGTTTTGCTTCTGGGAGAGGAAAGCTATAAATTACCCCAAGAACAAAATCCAAGAAGAGAAAGCCAACACACACACACACACACACATACACACACACCGCAAACCTTAAAAGATTCCCTGAGAGTAGCAGCCACTGGGAAGGGCATTTTCTGCCATATACACTGCAGAAGTGCAAAAGCCAACTCCTTTTGATTATGCATTCAGTTACATGTGTGAGTTCAGGGATGGACTACTGAATGTCAGGCCTTTATGGTAATCTATTTATTAAAAGTTTCTGTTGCAGCCAAACCAGAATTGCAGAATAGGTACCAAGTACAGGGACCAGCCTCATGTCCCACAGCATATCTGCCAGACGGAGCTGAGCAAATTGCCATTCCGATTTAAATCTCCTCTGCCAAATGCCATGGATTGTCTAGATACGGTAGGCAGTCTTGAACAAGGATAATAGGGAAGATGCTGCACCTGGAACAGAGCACCAGGCCACATTTTCACGGAGATCCAGCTGCAGATTGACCTTGAAATACAGGCAGTATTATGAAGGCATGGTTGGAAATGGTGGTGGCAAACGCATTGTGGGAAGAGGAACTCATGTAGATGTGGCTTAGGGAAGTTCTACCTTCATGAAAAAGAGAAAAAGATTATCTTTGTTCTTCACCAGCAAATGAAAAGGTGCTCCAATCACTTAGTCATTTTAGTTGTGCTGTATTTCGAAAAATTGCCAAAGAATGTAAAAAATCCTGGAAGCAATTGTGGTCAAATCAAAAATCCAGCCAATTTACTTGAACTTAACGTTGGCATCCCTAGCATCTACTGGTAGAACAAAATCCTTTGCAAAGGATTGCAAAGGCTTTAAAGACCTTTTTTTATTCTTTTCCAACCAGCAAATGTTGGAAAGAAATTACAGAAAGGCATTCACGGTTCTGTCTACATTTCTATCAGCAGGTGATTTTCCAAAAACTGAACAGAGCACAAGCAGATTTGGTGTGGCAGGAGAAAATGGCAAAAGAAAAATTAAGCTTGAAAATAGGGTGACAGGATGGAGGAGGCTACAAAGGAAATGCTCCCTCCAGTACATCCCTATAGGGTTAGGATGCTGCCAGTACCTCCATTTTAATCACCTTCTTTCCTTCCTCCTAATCATGTGACCCAGAACAAAGTTTATGCAGCTCATCTTGTATTTTTCCACAATCCCCATACATGCAAACATGTACAGATGCAACAAGTTTTATATAGCCCACCCTGATTTTCCCCAAATTTATGGTGTGAGTAATAACATTCACATGCAGGTAGGTTTTCAGGGTGACAATGAAATAAGTACAGAGTCTTTCCACAGTTTATTTTAGTTCTTAGTTACAGATAGTCCTCAATTTACAACCATTCATTTAGTGACCATTTGAAGTTACAATAGCACTGAAAAAAGTGACTTATGAACATTTTGCATACATTGCAGGTCACATGATTAAAATTCAGACACTTGGCAACCAACTAATGTTTATGATGGTTGCAGTGTCCTGAGATCATATGATCAGCTTTTGCAACCTTCTGGCAAGCTAGTGGGGAAGTCAGATTCGACAGATGAGCCGTGGTGGTGCAGTGGTTAGAGTGCAGTACTGCAAGCTACTTCTGCTGCCTGCCAACTGCCAGCAGTTTGGCAGTTTATATCTCACCAGGCTCAAGGTTGACTCAGCCTTCCAACCTTCCGAGGTGGGTAAAATGAGGACCCAGATTGTTGGGGGCAATAGGCTGACTCTTAAACCGCTTAGAGAGGGCTGTAAAGCACTATGGAGTGGTATATAAATCTAAGTCTATTGCAATTCACTTATCTCAGGGGCCACCCCCCCCCCCGCCCCGGATTGCTGCCCATTCAGAACCAACGGAAATGGTGGGTGGAGTGTGTGCAAAACCATTCCCTCTCCCAACCCACCCCCACCGCCGCCTCTTCCGCCAGTTCGCTGAGGCAGAAAGGTTGGGAGCTGCTGACTTAACAATCATGTCACTAACTTAAAAACTGCAGAGATTCACTTAACAACTCTAGCAAGAAAGGTTGTAACATTGGGCAGAATACACTTAACAACTGTTGCTTAGCAATGGAAATTTTGGGCTCAATTGTAGTCATAGGTTGAAGACTACCTGTCTATTTATACTTAAATCTTTCAAAAGAAAGGAATATGTACAAGGAATGTGAATTTAAAATGTTCCCACAGTTTATGGGTAATTTGAAGAATGTGTCAGAAGAAAGGAACCCTGCCAGTGATTACTTCTCAAATAAATAGGCCTGATTTCTGCTTCCATAAGATTTTTCCCCTTCCAGTCCTTATTGTGGAAAAACATTGTTCAAGTTATTTTTAAATATGCATTCTTATTAGACTTACAAGGAAGAGTAAACTGAAAATTTGGTCATATATGGCTAGTGATCATAGACACAGGATTTTAGCAACGTTGAAAAATCAAATATGGTTTGCACACCTTGATCTAGGGCTTAATTTAAAATGTGAAAAGCAATGGTAGATTATTCAAGCAAACGTAGTTTGAAATGGTGGCTTAGTTTGATTTGCAAACTTGGTTTCTGATAAAAGATTGGGAATTGTTTATGGTGAATGAGCCTATGACATGATTCCTAATGTATCTGAAGCAGAGGTGGGTTCCTACCAGTTCAGACTGGTTTGGCCGAACCGGTAGTAACTTGGTGGCCTGGGTTATTGAAACTGGTAGCGACCCATGCCTGCAATGCCCCGAACCAGTTCTCCTACGGGGCCGCCATTTTGTTTTTCGGTTCTGTGCGTGCGCAGAGCAATTTTTAGTAGATTTTTTTTCAATGTTTAAGGTTTTGCACATGCGCAGACCTTTTAATTTGCAAATGCTCAGATATATGTAGTGTGCATCTGGTGTGTGTGTGTGTGTGTGTGAGCAAAGCTAGCGCGTGCACACAAAATTTTTGAGGCACCGAACCAGCAGTAATGCCGACAGCAACCCACCGCTGATCTGAAGCAAAGGCAATCATAAGAACTGTCATCTACGCTTCCTCCTACCAACAGGCCTAGAGTAGATGTGTCACTGAAGCCAGAAAAACTCCAAAAATATACATCTCTGCAACAATGGATCTCTGACACAGATGCTTCTTGAAATGACAACTCTATGTGCTCAAAGCCCCTTCTGCCACAAGGCCATTGCCTTTTCAAGTTGGGGGATTCCCTTGCAAAAGGCCTGTCAGAAGACATAATAATACAAACTTCACTTCCTTTCACAATGAGGCCCGAATTGAAAAGGCCCATGAATGAGTCTGCTGGGGAGCTTTGGCTGGTTGTCTTTGAGTTTGAACCAGTGGTGGGTTTCAACATTTTAAGAACCTCTTCTGTAAGTGTGGCCTGCTTTGTGGGAGTGGCTTGCCAGCCATGTGACAGTGGGAGTGGCTTGCCGGCCATGTGACTGGGTGGGCATGGCCAACTTGTAAAATGTGGTGAAACTCATTTAACAATGCTCTTGATTAGCAACCAAAATGTTGGCTCAGAAACTCTGGCATTTGAAGCACGCAGGTCTTAACGCTGTCAAGTTATAAGACCCTTGCACCCCTATCCCTTTAGAGAAAAAAACCCCAGGGGTGTTCAAATTTGACAGCTGTAAGACTTGTGGATTTCAACTCCCAGAATTCCTCCTCCAGTCATGTTGTCTCAGGAACTCTGGCATTGAAGTGTGCAAGTCTTAAAGCTGTCAAGTTACAAGACCCTTGCACCCCTAACCCTTTAGAAAAAAAACCCCAGGGGTGTTCAAACTTGACAGCTTTAAGTCTTTAAGGTTTAAATAGGACTCTTAGAGCAGGCGGAGTGATTGGTGAGCCAGCCAATCAGTGAGCGGCGGGCCGGGCAAGCGTGGTGCGGACGGGCGTGGGGAGGGAGCTGGAACTGGTTCTAAACGGCATGGTAGATTTGTGGAACCTCTTCTATAGAAGAGGTTAGAACTGGCAAGAACCTGGTTTGAACCTCCTCCACCTAACCCCACACCAGGTTGAAATATACTGCTGTTGCTTACTTAAACTGCATGTTGGAAAGAAAGTGCCTGCAACTAAGTAAAGGGAAACAATATTGGGGCAATGTCACCGCAGTGATGAGGAATGTCTAGAGGAAGCTGCTGGATACTGAAATTGAGGAAGCCAGGAAAGAGGATCAAAGCATTAGGAAAGAGACATTTGGAAGTAGAGGGTAGGATCCCAGGGCACCATCGTTCACTCACCCCTGTCTGACTGAAATGGCAAGCCACTGGGGAAACGAAAGTGGTGTGTGCACAATACACAGCTTTTATCTAAGCAGTCCCGTCAGCGTTTGGTTTCCTTTTTCCTGATATTATTCTTGGGATGGAAGAAGCCCAGCCAATTCTCTCCCCCCCCCACCTTCTTTAAAGGCAGATGATCTAGCTGAAAATTAAGTTGCAGCATTTCTGCTAACTCATTCTACGGACAGAGAAAATGACAATTGGCAAGAGGAAATGTGAGGCAATTACTCTGATGGATAACTTCAGACAGTTCACTCCTGGGGCTGAAAGGCATCACGAGGAAAGGGGGAAAAAAGAGCCCACTTATAGTTCAGAGGGATAGGAGCCGCCATAAACACATGATGACCTCATGGCAAGTGAGGAAAAGGAAGCAACTTAAAACAAAACTTAATCAGGCAGCAATTGGGGCCGGAGATTTTCACAGGCTACTGTTGTGATTGTTGGTTCATTGGGAATTCTGTAACTGTCCCGGATATCCATTCGCTTGTATCAAGAATGTCAATGCAGTAGTTAGAACAAGATTGCATAGGCCAGGGGTGTCAAACTCGATTTCATTGAGGGCTACCTCAGGATTGTGTTTGACTTTGGGGGGGGTGGTATGGCCAACTGAACAGACAAGTAGCAGACTCATTGCGGGCCAGTCCTTCTCTGTTTCCAGGATGGCTCCGCAGGCGAGATCTAAGTACCCTGTGGGCTGGATATGGCCCCCGGGCCTTGAGTTTGACACCCCTGGCATAGAGGTAGTGGCCTAGGGTGTTATTTCTGTATGAAGCAGGGATTCTGGAATCATGATTACTTGTTTGGTTATAATCATTATGAATCATTAATTCATTGATCATTGCTATTGTTAAGAACCCCCCCTTCATCCAGGCCTTTGGTGAGGGAGAACGACACCCCTCACTTCATCACGCATGCCAACTTTTAACTTTATTAATTGCACTGTAATTTCTGTCTTTCATTGCTATGAGCTGCTCAGAGTGGCTGAGAATCAGGCAGCATACAAGTTTCATGCATTTTATTAAAGGTTTTCACATAAGCAAAAAGTAACCATGAAATTATATAGAGTGAAATTAAGGAAAAGAGAGACAGGGAAGATGAAAAAAATAAAGTAGAACCGTAATGAACAAATTCATTTCTGTATATGCTGCCTGTCCAAATTATGTGTAGAGACATATATGCAGTTAAGTAAATCTACCTTCAAGTAAATTAATAAAAATCACTGGCAGGCATTGGAGGTTGAAATGTCCTCCAATGCCTGCCAAACAGGCATTACCAAACAGACTTTACCAAGACATTGTTGTTGTTGTTGTTGTTAGTTGCGAAGTCATTCCCAACCCATCGCAACCCGATGGACAACGTTCCTCCAGGTCTTCCTGTCCTCTACCATCCCCCGGAGTCCATTTAAGCTCACGCCTACTGCTTTGGTGACTCCATCCAGCCACCTCATTCTCTGTCGTCTCCTTCTTCTTTTGCCCTCAATCATTCCCAGCATTAGGCTCTTCTCCAGTGAGTCCTTCCTTCTCATTAGGTGGCCAAAGTATTTGAGTTTCATCTTCAAGATCTGGTCTTCTAAGGAGCAGTCAGGGTTCATCTCCTGTAGGACTGACTGGTTTTATCGCTTTGTGGTCCAAGGGACTCGCAGGAGTCTTCTCCAGCACCATAGTCCAATGGCCTCAATTCTTTGGTGCTCAGCCTTTCTTATGGTCCAACTTTCACAGCCATACATACATGCCAAGACATGGAGGACAACAATAAAAGGCAATCCAATCCATATGTTGCAGGAACAGGATGTAATTATCAGCTCATCTTTAAGATTGGTAAGAAATTACTTCCAGAAAGATTGCCTAGTTCAGGGGTGTCAAACTGGCGGCCCTCGGGCTGGATGCATCATGCTCAGGCCACACCTACCCAGCTCCACAAATGGGATGCCGCAGGTTTGACCCCCTGAACTAGAAGACTAGTCAGTCTTTTGCAACCAAAGCAAACAGTCTTGGGCTACATTAAGGACTAATATATTAATTACGGCTAAAATTTTTCATAAGAAATGCCCCAACTCCCTTTCTAATAGTACTCAAATGAATCTACCATTAGGGTTTAGAGCAGTGGTTCCCAACCTTTTTTGGCCATGCCCCACCTAAGCATCTCTAAAATCCTGATGCCCCCCGTGACATATAATTCTTACTTTACTCAAAAAGTGAATTCACTGACTTGGAAGACGGTGTTGTAGATTGCATCAAGGGAGTTTAGTTAGTAGAGACAAGGTTTTCTGTTAGTAGAGCCAGTTTTCTGTTTCTGTTCTCCTTGTTTTTTGTTTTTAACTTTTATATATGGTACCAGTTTTATATTATAGTTGTCAGCCATCTAGAACTGGTTTTAAGATATGTGGGCATACAAGAATTAAAAATCCCATATGGGCTAGATATGTCTCAGATTAAACATGTATATTGTGAACAAAATGCATTCTATGTCTGCTTGATGGAGTGGAATAGCATAGAAGGCACTCATATAAACATGAATTATGTCATTAAAATCTGAAATTGACTCCATGATCCAAAACCATATACCCTCCTCTTTGCCCTCCTCTTTGCTGGAGAGAGGGAGAGAGGGAGGGAGGGGTGGAGGGAGGGAGGGAGAGAGAGCGAGCGAGTGAGAGAGAGAGAGAGCGAGATAGAGATAGGAGCTGAAAGTCAGTAACTGCAATTATATCTCCCAGTTGTATTGGCAGGATTAAAGTGTCAGAAGCATCTGTAGACTGCCATTTGTGCGGGTTGCAGATGGCAGGCAATAAACCTGATGTCATAAAAGAATCCTCTCCTATTTTAATGTCTTACAAGACATTTGGGCTGGCTGCTGAAGGCCATTGATAAAGTGCGACAAAACAGTGAGGATTTTGAGAAATGTGAATCTCATCTGTCTGACATTTTGGAGTTGCTTTGGGAGTTCTTTGCAGTGGGCGTGGGAGGAAGTTGTAAAAATTATAGTCCCCAAAGGACAATTAAAACCAGAACTACCAATGGCTTGTTTTTAGTACTCATTGTTTTCCATAGTTGCAATAAAAAAGACAGTAATATCTGGAGGCAGGTCAGACTCAAAAAAAAAAATTCTATTGCCAATTAGCGATCAGACACTCTGAAGCATCCTTCCCCAACCTGGTGGTCTTCAAATCCTTAGGATAGTAACTCACAAACACTTGGCAAGTGTTCCTGAGAACTCTAAAGTGTTCTTTAGAGAGCCTGTGGGAAACATGGAACTGAAGACGTATGTCCATTTGTTATCAAAGGTACCAGTTCACCAATTACTACCCACCCCCCAAGAATAATCTTGGAATGCCTTGGGTAATCAATGCATAGGGGATTTCTGTTAATGATCACTAGACTCTTTCCTTCTGAATTGTAATATCCTGGAAACATGAAATAACTCCATATCCATCATGCACAATGATGGGCAATACAGGACCAGATATTTGAAGAGGTAGATGTTCATTTCCAATGAAAAAATGGTAAACATTGCCTTATTTGGTGATTTATTATTTGCTTATTATAGTTCTCAATTTAGGAGTCAGTCTTGGAATTTCCTGGCCATGTCTCAGAAAAATATTACTTTGGTCTGATCTTGCTTAATATTTTACAAGATCGGGCAAAATTGGAAATATGTTGATTTCTAAATAAAGCTAGGTTAGTAGGATCATAAAACTATTTTAATATAAATGAACATTTATGAAATATAAAGTGTACTCTTAGCAAGAAGATAAGTTGCAAATCATGACAGAACCAGGACGAATAAGAAATATTACCCCCCCCCCCCTTTATCTTTTGCAAAGTAATGATTTTTCAAACTATTAATTTGCATGTTAGCGTAATGGTAGTAATATAAGCAAACTGGTTTGCAGCTGTGTAAATTACAGACTATTTGAATACTTCAATTCTTGAAAAAGTCCCTCAAATTCAAATTTGATTAATTAGATTGACTAATTGTTTTATCTGATACACAACTATTATTCAGTCTTCCCCATTTTGTACAAGGGGTACTCATTGTTTTCTGGAAACTGAAGAAAGAATGTTCTTAATGGAGGTTCCCAAATTTTGATATTCCTTGTAGAAACCTTAAACCACATTTCTCTTTGTTAATCGTCTTTCACCTGTTCCAAGGCTGAAACATTTTTGCACACCTTTTGAATTAGGTTTCAATTTGTTATATATAATCTATTTTTTTCCACAGTTAAATTCAGTTGCACGTTACAATAGAAGCTTGGAATAAATCAGTGCAAGCTTTCACGATCAGTGTCACAGTTGCTTGGTAAGGTGTCAGGATACCAGAGAATTCGATCCCAGCTTATTAGCCCAGAAGCTCACCTTCATGGTTTGCAAGATTGTATTTCAATGCCTTTATGGAAGAGGATTGTATAGTGCCATGATGGCAAACCTATGGTACGTGTGCCACAGGTGGCATGCAGAGCCATATTTGCGGGCATGGCAGTCCTCAGCAGCCCTCAACTCCAGCACACATGCGCACGCCGGCCAGCTGCTTTTTGGCCTTCCATAGGGCCTGGGGAGGCTGTTTTCGCCCTCCCGAAGCTTCAGGAAAGCCTCCAGAGCCCAGAGAGGGTGAAAATTCCCCGCTGCATGGGGGTCGCTCACACATGCGCAGTGGGGGGAGGGTCGCTTGTGCATGTGCATGTGGGGTTGTTTGTGCATGCGCGGGTTAGCCATCGCTGGAAGAGTGCTATGGTTCTCCAACTGCGAAGCCTGGAGCCTTGAAGTACTGCAGCAAACTCAGAGGTACTGTTGGCTTTTTTACTACTTAGTAAACCAGTGATGGCGAACCTATGACATGCGTGTCAGTGCTGACACGCGTAGCCATTTGGGGTGACACACACAGGATTTCATGCGATTCATCCTCGGCTCCTGCACGGCCGCCGAGGATGAAAGAATCTGTGCTGGAGGAACGGGGGGGGGGGGGCGGGACGTGTGATCTCCCCCGCCCACACTCACTTACTGTATCGCCGCCGCCCCTTTCTGAGCGCAGGGGCTGCTGGTAAGGTGTGCGTGCCGTGCGCACACACATCATCAGCGCGGCGAGGGAGGACCCGCAGGAGAGGAGCGCGGGAACAGTGCGCGCCTCTCTCCAGTCAGGCCGGCACAGAGAGTCTACTCCTGGGACTGTCGGTTACGACCGCACCACAGCAGGGAACAGCAGAGTGCCAACGGGAACTGTGAGCGCCATTAGCAGCAACTATAAATTGCGCAAAATTATGTTTTTGTCGAAGTGACACACAACGCGAGTTATGCTCGATTTTTTGCCGATTTTTGACACACCACGCCAAAAAGGTTGCCCATCACTGTAGTAAACGGTACTAGTGGGTTCACTGTAGCCTCTCAGGAAGCTGTGGCATACCATTTGGAACTGCCAGAGGGTCTGTGGAAAAATTACTCAGACATCAAGATCACCACAAACTGAAAATTTAGGCACTTCTAGTGTGGAGGAAAAAAGAGGTATACAATTCACTGAGTAAATGCACTGCCTCTTACGCATCAAAGAATCGGACCAGAAGTGTGAAATGCAAGCTCTGGTGCTAAATACTAGAATGAGTGTTTAAAGGCAGCATTCCACAACCTCACAGGTAACAAGCTATGCAGAGATTTCATTCTCTATATCCAAATGCAACAACTTAATTATTGAGGAGCAGGATATTTAAGTAGTGCTGATAGAAGAAGAAATGTCAGAATTCAATACAGAATTCAGTACTAGGCTAAGTAGTTCCAACATAGAAAGCAGGGCTCTTGTTGAGGAAGCCAAGATCACCTGCGGTCACCATTAGAAAAATACAGCAGGACAATTAGATAAGCTGATGTGTGATTCGCCTGGCAAGCAGGCACGTCCCAGCCTGATTCACACTCGATTTGCACACATATTTAGCTAAGCCAGAGCGAGGGCTGCATCAAAAGTTTTATGGAGATGGAGAAACTGCCTCTATCACCACGCTCCAAGCAGTGGTGGGATCCTGCCGGTTTGGTGACTGCGTGCTTTGCACGCGCACACGCCTGACGGATGCTCTCTGGGCGTCAGTAGTTTTAACAAAACTTATCTTCCACATTACTTCTGGGGAATAACAGTTGTGGCATGGTAATCCACTCTGCTCTGCGAATCAGCTGAGAGGATATAGGTAAGTAAAGCGCAGGAGCGGGTGGGCAGGCCAACCTGATTGTCGGAGTGAACCGGTTCGCTGCCCAGCTGATAGTTGGAGCTACAGGTTTGCCCGAACGGGTCCGAACCGGCTGAATCCCACCCCTGGCCCCAAGCCATTTAACAGTCACTATGAGAACAAACAGCAGTAGCACCCTGTAGAGGACTGTAGTCCCTTTTTATTTTACTGATTATTTTGTATACCTGTGAATTCAAGGCATGCGAGGGTCAAACCTCAGCCTGTGGTCTGGACTACATTAAGCTGGGAGATTGGCTTAAAACCACTAAACTCTAGTGGAGCATAAGCTCGAACCTGGATCTTCAGCTATCTCTGTATCTGTGAGATGAGATCAGGCTTCTTATGACCCTAATGACTGGATTTGATTATGTGCCAATCAAATTGGTATTAACTGTTAGTGATCATATAGATGGACTTTCTGTAGTGGGATCTATTCCCCAACCTGGTCCTTCAGATCTTCCAATAGCCTAGCCATCATCCTAGTAATTGGGTCCATCTACTATGCTGCTGGCCCTTCTCTTTGATATCCTGATAATTTGTTTTATATGGAACTTTCTGAAAATTTGAATGATGCTGTATAAATTCTGTGGTGGTGGTGGTGGTGGGGATAGTGATAAAAATAAGGTTTCTGTTACCTTATTATGTTTTTTTTTTGTCAGGGAAATTTCACCATAAAGGCCCACTGTCCTTAAGTGTAGAAAAGCACAGAGATGTCCTTGGAAAAGACATGCAGAGACTATTAGCAGAACATGCGCTCAGTCCAGACAAAAAGAAAAAACAAACCAGAGAAAAAATAATCAAGATTGCCCGACCTTGACCCTCTTTGGCATAAGAGGGAGGGGGAGGAGAAATGCTGTCAGGCTATCACGGTTTTATATGAAATGCAGTTTGCCTTTATGGTAAAGACCTTGAAAACCTTTTCTTTTTATTCATTACGTATATTGATTGAAGTAATGAAATAAGCAGAGCAGGAGGAAGATAAAATAATATTGATCCTCAAAGTTGCAGTTGATTTACATGTGGACTTTGACTAGATGGTTAAGTTTTCATTAATTTTACTCCCCAAGACTCATTTTTAAAAACGTTCAAGGCCATGTGAATTATACAACAATGAAGTGAAAACTAGGAAAACAGATGTGGATATTTATATACATTTAAAGTGTAAAGAAAGGATTCCTACTTTCTATTAATTATTATTGCCCAAACAGCTTACTTTTTCCTCTGTATATTTATGCATATATACAGTTTGTGGTGGAAATCCTAAACGGAGGATCCTTTATAAATCTGGATCACATATAACCAATGAATAAGATATAATTTGTACAGAGGGAGGGCTTCCTTTTTCTTTCATTGATCAGAACTATAAGCAATTCATGCATTTTCTCATAATAAGCTACGGTTACCTTGTTTCTCCCCCACAAATAATTCATTTCTCTTTTCCTTGCCCTAAAAGAGGTTTGAAAGAAGCATGACAAATATATCATTTTCAGACAATAATTGCACAATGCCTTTCAGAATCTTAAAAAATGGTAAGTGATTATGAATTTTATAGTGATGGGCGAACAGCCTGATGTAGGCTGTAATATGCTATTGCCACCTAGTGCTCACTGAGTCTAAAAATTTGAGATCTTAGTGGAAGAAAGAAAATTCTGAATTTAAAAGAAATGTGGTTTTACTCTACCATTACACCTGGCCCAATAACAAGGATGGGAATCCCCCATCCCCCTCCATCTCCATACTCTCAGCAAATTAATCTTCTACTTTAAAACTTAATTATTTGTGTTGCAGAAAATGGCAGGCTTTAGACTTCTCAGGATACAGGAAAAGTTTATTTGGCAGCCAGGTTCAGAAAGCTAGCCCATGGCTAGCATTGCAAGTTCTGAACAGCCTTCATTATCGAAGCACACATTCAAAGGCAGCGTAACACGGAAACACTTAACTCATTACCTTGAGGAAAAAGCCTTATAAGGAGATGAGGGTCTTACTTCTCCTTTTGTTAAAGGTATGGACTATGTGTGAATGAACTTTATCTGAACCTTGTGGTTTGGACTTTTGACATAGGGACGTTGGCTAGAACATCTTGTGGTTAGAGAATGACGACATTTCTTTTAAGCAAGCTTCTAACTATCCTTTTTATGCCACGTCTTCATTCTTATGTTATTAATCTATATTTTATTCTACTTTATTTGGAGAAAAAGTTTTGAAGAAAAAGTACTCAATCTGTTGGAACAGTTGATAACCTTTGTCAGCTTGTTCTCCAAATGAATCGGATAGATTGCACCTCATCCACAGTGGCTGTGGCTACAAAATTTGTACAGGGATACACTGGAAGAATTCCATATTGCTAGAAAGTGCTTTGTGGCATGCTGTGACTTTCTCCTACACTAGGGTAATTTGTTTTGACACCCAAAATTAGCTACCCAAATAAAGAGATAGACTCTCGAATGGCTTCAGATATATTTTAAAAAGAAGGGGAGCTGCCCTGCAAGACACTGTGTAGAAGTGCTGCCGCCAAACTGACCTCTCATCCCTGCCCTTCCCTCTTATCTTCACAAGTTTGCCAGGCATTTGGCCCTTAAGATTAAAAAAAACCCTGCCTTCCCTTGACTTAAATAAGCATGAATAAGGGATAGAGCTTTCTACTTTCCCATCTGTAATTAGTTCAATGGGGAAGAAAGATTTAGGGGGATCCTGGGCAGATCTTCATTTTCTGCTTCTGTTGGTTGGCAATTACTATTTTGTGTAAACTTGTGTAGGAAGTTGGCACCCACCTCTCTACTAGAAAAAAAATGAAATATCCTAGAAAATATTGAAAAGGCAGAATATTATATTTCCCTGGATAAGAAATGGAGAAACATGTTTTTAGGCAGGGAACAGAGTCACTCTTAATAGGCCCACCTTTGTCAAGTCTGCTAGTTTACTCTACATAACAAAGATAGGATTAGCCCTTTACTCATCTCACCACAGGGCACCTGGAAAGAGGCAATGCTCAACCAAACTTGGACTCAAAACACAGCCTAGAGAGTTGCCCCACATGGCCCCATGGGAGTCTGATAACCAATCAGAATACATTTCTTACACAGGAACAGGAAACAGAGAGGTGGGGCTAAACAGAGAGTATAAAAAACCCAGGAACTCTCAGCAAGCTCTTCTCCCTTTTTTTCCTTCTTCACCCAATATCTGGAAGCATGCGGTCATGCTTCCCCAGGACCTCAAGCCATGTGTCCACCATTAAACCATCTTTCCAAGCAGCCTCCATGTTTCCAGTGTCTTTCCCCCGCTTGGAACTGAACCCAGATGGTTGTTTTCTTCCAACACTTGCATCAAGCAAGCAGTTAAATCAATGAACTGTCCTCATTGCTGGAGTGCTCCGTTCAAGGCTTACATCTCCCAGTGCACACTTTTCCTGCCAAAACTGGGGGCAATATGCTTCCTTTGCTTTCTCACCCTCTTTTTATGGTTCTACAGAGCTTCCTTTCCATTTATCTTTTTAACACCTTTAACTGGCAAGATAAGAATATCACTAGTTTGATTCTGTGAAGCTGAACTATGAGTTTTCCCTTCTTTCAAAATACTCATGGACCTACCCAGAAAGGTAGGAAGAAAGAACAAACTGTTCCTTTTGCTTTGGTTACTGAAGCATCCGTGCAACAATGGAACCAAAAAGGAGGGGGGGGGAGATCAGCATTAGTGTCAGGGGACATCTGTGTGCGATGTGCAAAAGAGAGAGAGAGAAGGAGAGTAGAAGAACATAATGTGCAAATATCTAGAAAGCAAAACAAATGTACAAGGGACTAGTGAGGAGAGAATAATCCTTAAAAGGAAATGCAGGGACTGGTCCAAGCAAGAGCCAGCTAATGAGGTTTGCCTTCCCTGAATGGATGAGAAGGACAAGATGGAGGGCAATAACTCATCAGGTCTTATAGTGGCTGCAGGCTGGACAGAGCACCCACCTGCTCCCATTTCCAGCCCATTGAAATCTGGAATAGAATTCCTGAGGTGTGGTTAGCTCAGAGGTGGGTTCCTACCAGTTCGCACCTATTCGGTAGAACCGGTTCATCAAATCTACCAGACCGGTTAGAAGAGGTTCCACCAGTGGACCCAGAAAGCAGGCCACACCTACAGAAGAGGTTCCAAATTTTTTTGAAACCCACCACTGCTAAAGGGTTAGGGGTGCAAGGATCTTGTAACTTGACAGCTTTAAGACTTGCATGCTTCAATGCCAGAGTTCCTGAGCAAACATGACTGGAGGAGGAATTCTGGGAGTTGAAGTCCACAAGTCTTAAAGCTGTCAGGTTTGAAGACCCCTAGTTTATTTTTCTAAAGGGTTAGGGGTGCAAGGATCTTGTAACTTGACAGCTTTAAGACTTGCATGCTTCAATGCCAGAGTTTCTGAATAATTACTTGGACCAACCTAAGTACTAATTCATAATTTCATATCTGGTCACATGGGTTGCAAGCCACTCCCACAGAGGAGGCCATACCCACAGAGTAGGTTCGAACAATTTCTGAAACCCGCCACTGGGTTAGCTTAAGAAAAAGCCAGGAGCAGCACTTTAGACTGCAGTGCAGAGTTGCCCCTTAAATCTGTTTCCATCCCTGGATCTGGTCAAGAAACCTATACAGGTTCGCCTTATTCACACATTTATTGCCAAGAACACCAGCAACATCGATCCTTTCTCACAAAGAGCTATTCTCCCCCTCCTTTTTTTTCTTTTGTTCTTTTTAATAAAAAATAAGTTGTTCTCTATTTTCGGGTCAGATTTCAAGACTGCTGAGAGGAGGGTTTTCTTTTACCTTAAGGGCATCATAGTATCATCAACATCAACACACACAGGAGAGAGGGAGGGAGGGAGGGAGGGAGGGAGGGAGGGAGGGAGGGAGGGAGGGAGGGAGGGAGGGAGAGAGAGAGAGAGAGAGAGAGAGAGAGAGAGAGAGAGAGAGAGAGAGAGAGAGAGAGAGAGAGAGAGAGAGAGAGAGAGAGAGAGAATGAGAATGAGAATGAGAATGAGAATGAGAATGAGAATGAGAATGAGAATATAGCCTGGGAGTTGAAGGGAGACATTTTAGATCTCACATTTTTAGATTCTCTTGTTATGTCTCATAGACGGACAGACAAGACAGCAAGTTTTTGGAAAACCTCCTTTAATACCAGTCCTCTCGGATACAAAAACTAGGGAGAGCCAAGTAGAGCATACTGAATTGGTAGTATATGCAGCACGATCAGAGGGTGGGGGTGGGATGGGGATATCACCTTTTTTTAAAAAGGCAATTGCAGCAGCACAATCCAAGTCTCCATCTAGTTGTATATGCATTCAGTATTGACAAAACATTTTAATCTTAGAGGGAGAAAAATTAAGGGAGACAGTCCTCAAATCCACCTTCAAAACTAGAAACTATTGGTAACCATTGGAAACCATTGGCTGTTTCTTCAGATAATTCTCCACAACTCTACTCAAAAGTAGAGCTGGCAAGTGATATGGTGCTGGCAGTATGGCCAATGATTTCTTCAACATCTTATTGTCTCCCTGGATATCTAGGTCTAGATATCCATACATATGTAGACCTAGGACAGCAGGTCTAGAAATTTTACTTTTGTAATGGTTAGCCTTACACTGGTTTCACCTTCATACAAGCCTTTTGCTCTATGTTTTGCATTCAAGAGAAGTATTTGGCTCATATCAAGTGTTGGAGGCCATGGGATGCCAAACATTGCACATCAGTAGAGTAGATAACCTAAGGGTAGCAGGGCTCTAGACAGAGATTACTACAGCTGGCTCTGCCATAGATAAATACCAGTTGTTACTGTCTCCCCAAAATTCCTTGACTACAGTATTTCCACATTTTTTATAGTTCTGTACAGACCTCTCCCCAAGTAGATGATTATTATATACGTAAACATAAGTCCACTAAGGAGTGTCCTAGCTATGCTCAATACATATTTTCATCTTATTTGCTTCTACGTCCATCTCATCTGCCTCTTATTAATAGCACTTAGACTTAAATACTACTTCGCAGTGCTTTACAGCCCTCTCTAAGTGATTTACAGAGTCAGCTTATTGCCCCCAGCAATCTGGGCCCTCATTTTACCCACCTCAGAAGAATGGAAGGCCAAGTCAACCTTGAGCCTGGTGAGATTCGAACTGCCAAATTGCAGGCAGTCAGCAAGTACTGTACTGCACTCAAAACACTGAGCCTCTGTCTCAGATTTTGAAGTGTAAACAATTTCTTAAGATATTGCCTGCCAATTCCAAGTTCGCTTTTAAAGATAAAGATAAAGAATTCTATTATGACAATACATGCAAAGCAGTGGTAGGTTCTGAATCCCGTTCCAACAGGTACGGTGCTATGGGGCCCGGCGTCCACCACATGAACGTGTGCAGCATGTGCGCACACATGCTTAGTGTGTGCGCGCATGCGTGCTTACCACCTAAGACACCCCGTACCGGGGCATATTGGTCATAACTTACCACTGATGCAAAGGCATATGAGTTTAGTCCAATGATGGGGCATCATATTTCTATGACCATATTTATTTCTCAATATGTACATGGAGACCTGCACATATTTTTGAATGGAATAATTTCCTCTTTTTTGTAATGTTTAAGTTGTTTATTTATCTGTTAATGCTATCATGGCTGGAAATTTTTCTCTGCTGATAACCCACATTCATATTAAACATACAAAACCATCTTGTTTTGCTTTATGTTTCCTGTTCATTTGGTCTCTGATCTATAGTTCATAGTTCTCCTGCCATTAACAGTACATTAGCTAATGGTATTAATGTACTACATTTTAAAAGGAAATATAAACATGAATTAAAGCTACCTTGACACATTTCTAACCCTTAGTTAGCATCTAATAAAAGAGATAAATCTAGTCTTAAATGTGTCCCACTGATATCCATTGTCCAGATGTCTACAAGTTCAGGATGCTATCACTAGGTGGATCATGCCATAGCAATTACTATCCAACAGAATAAGGAAGGACAAAATACAGTATTTCAAAACATTTTCCCCATAAATTTTATCAACACCAGAGGGCAGCATGATAATGTTTCTAAAGCTGGATTCCTTAGATTTGTATAGAATAGAATATTTATGAGACTGCAAAACAAATTTTTCATCAGAGCTGGTAAAAATGAAAATTGGGGTAGAGAGGAGAAATGTGTCAGGAGGAAAACATTTTAGGAGCCTTCTTCAGCATATTCTTTTTTTAAAATGTAAATTGTCTGGTGGTAAAAATAGATTTTTTTTTAAATCAATGCATGTCCACTCTTATAATCAGAAAAATTTGACCTCCTGTTTGGCAAAAGAAAAGAATTCGTTTTTTAATTCTTTCCAATTAAGGGCACTTGCACAAAAGCATTGTTTGTTCCTGTTCAGTAGGTAATCAAAGCAATCTGAACAACCTGCCTTCATCTTCATTTCTGCTGACCTCAAAATCCTGAGAATGTGAGGTTTACCATTAGCTTGTAGGATGGCTAGAATCAGCTGGAGGGAAGGTGAAACAAGCTGGGGTGGGCTTCAAAAATTTTAGCAAGCGGTTCTCTGCCCAGTTGCTGGGTGGGCATGGCCTAGTTGGCCTCCTGCACCATGGTGGGAGGGCGTTTTTGCCCTCCCTGGGGTCTGGAGGCTTTTCTCGAGCCTCCGAGAGGGCAAAAACGGCCTCCCCAGGCTCCAGAGGCCCTCTGAAAGCCCTTCCCAAACTTCTGCTAGGTCCAGTTTTCACCCTCCCCAAGCCTCCGTACGTCCCCTGCACTTACTTGCATCCAAAACGGTCTGCGTGGGGACTCCTGGGAGAGGGTGGGCAGGGTCAACCAGGAGTGGGATTTGGGGGTTCTCTGAACTGCAGAGAATCTTAGCTAGAAGTTCTCCCAAACTTCTGCGAACCCCCAGCAGCCCACCCCTGGAGGCATGAAAGAGCTGCACCTGGAGGCAAGGTGAGGCAAACGCTGCCAATATAGAAAATGAACCATCCACAAGTCTTGCAGAGCTGCAGCATTACAAAAGAGAAATCTTGGAGTAGGTGGATTTAGAGCTGGTTCTGGATGGGCAAAAAAAAAACAGTCCACATGAAAACGTCCTACTTTTATTTGTGATTTTAAAAAATACTTTTTTTTTTTGCTGGAGATGCAGGTTCCAAAATCAATCCTAGTATTCCTTCTGATTCTAGATAAAGGCAACTTGGGTTTTCTAACCTTTTCTGCTACACCAAGAGCAGAGATGTTATACCTAGACAAGAGGTGGGTTGCTGCGGGTACAGCCCAGTACGGCCGTACCGGTAGTGGCCCGGAGCAGCTGAAAGCGTACTGGTGCAGTGGCTCTTTTGGGCCATCTGCCCACCCGCGCTCTAAATCTGTTTTTATGGCAAACAGCAAAGTGCGCACGCGTGCACAGTGTGTGGTGCCTGCGCGATCCCCAACAATCAGCTGGTTGTCACAGGGTCACATGTGTGCACAGCGCAAGTGAGGTGCATCCGCAAACAGAATGCATGAGCGCATAATCAGCATACCAATAGTGACAGTAAGAGCAACCCACCACTGTCCTAGGCAATCTGTCTTTAGCTTCAATCTGCACTTAATGGGTTGGGGTGGGATACATTGTGGAAACCTTGGGGGGGGGTTTCTTTTCATTTTCTCTTTTTCACAAAGTTTGGGGTTCTTGCCGGGTCTATAAGGGTTATTTTGTCAACAAGTGGAGCCCTCTCTGTGCCTATTAGACCTCCTGGGATGTTTTCTTTGTGTCCACAGCTGATAGTGAAAATGATTGTTTGCTTTACATCTGGCTCTCCTGAAAACTAGTAGCTTATATGGGAATCTCCCAGGATTTTATCCCCAGAGCAACCATACTGGGAGGAAGCCCAGCTGAGTGAGATTTCCTAAATCAAGGGCTCAGGGTGGGTTTTTAACACAAAGCACATATTTACTTATCATTATTTTATTAGTCAAACATGTATAAGATAGCAGGTATACATATAAACATGAATATGAATGAAAGAAATGAGTACAAATAGATTGGTACAGTAGGACAGGGAGGGTAGGCACACTGGTGCGCTTATGCACGCCCCCTTTATGGACCTCTTAGGAATGGGATGAGGTCCACAGTAGACAGTTTAAGGTTGAAGCTGTGGGGGGTTGAGGAGGTAACAATGGAGTCAGGTAGAGCATTCCAGGAGTTGACCACTCTGTTGCTGAAGTCATATTTTCTGCAATCAAGTTTGGAGTGGTTTACCTTGAGTTTGTATCGATTGTTTGCCCGTGTATTATTGAGGTTGAGGCTGAACATAAATATGTATATGTATATGACTTATGTATTTATATGACTTTATGTGTTTATGTATTTGTACAATATTTATACATATCTGTATAAATATTCATGTGTGTTTTACAGCCTATTCCCAGATCATCAATCAGCCTTCTGCAGAGAATATGCAACAGTTACATAGACAGTGTTCAAGGGTTGTGTTGTTGTAGCAAGTGAGAAAAAAAAATTTCAAATGGGAAGCCCCAAAAGCATGCTAAGGACAGGAAGATCCAAGATTAGAACGATCATGGCTCTCAATGGAAAAGGCGGGAAAAGAGGGGTGCCCTCATCACTTGCCAAAGGAGTGGGTAGAAATTGAGGCTCTGGTTTTGTGCAGGCACATAATAGCAGAACTCTGGATAACTCATCAGTATTTTGTGCAAATCAGACGTTATATAAAAAAAGGCTAATGGGCAGAAAATTGCTTGGAATTGTTAACACAAAATAGGAGGCAGTGCTAACACAGCACATTTTCATCCATCAAACTGTTCCAAATAGATTTCTACAGCCATATGTTACTTAACACAGTACTAAAAACATCTAACCCAACCTATGAAATTAAAAAAAAAAACCTAAAAGATGAAGCAACCCAGGGCTCATTATATGAGGCATTTGCTCTGCTTTTTCTTTAAAAAAAAACTTTAGTAGTTATAGAAAGTGGAGGTCAGCTCTCTCCTACATCTTCTCTGCTCCCTAAATCGATGATGGCAAATCTTTAGACTCAGCAGTTTAAAAATTCTAAAAATGCTAACTTGACTCTGGTGGTATGTTGCACCCCCAAATAAAACAAAACAATTCTCTCTCTCTCTCTCCCTCCCACCCATCCCCATCTTGGCCATCTTGAACTGCAGCACTTGATGGCAGTACTGAGGCTAAGCTTGAAATAGAGGCCCAGGCCTTGACTTCAGCCCTAGTGCTACTACTGCCACTCAAAAAGGCTGACTCATGCCGTTCCTGAAGGAATGTGAGCCTTGGGGAACAGTGCAATTGCCCCTGTGGTCCAGAGCTCCCCAGCATTTGCCATGCACCATTAGCCTTGCCAATTTCTCTTTCTCTTCTTGGGCCCTTGCAGCCTTCTCGAGGCTACGCCTGGTTGAACAAGGTCTTCGTTCTTGAAGCCGCTTTGGAGAATGCTCTTCACTTTCTGGAGCAGTGGTTCCCAACCAGGGGTGGGTTTCAAAAATTGTTCGAACCTACTCTGTGGGCGTGGCCTCCTTTGTGGGAGTGGCTTGCCACCCATGTGACCTGGTGGGAGTGGCCAAGACGATGTTACTAGATATTACTAATTACTAGATATTATTAATATTACTAGATCATTATTAATGCATAGATAACTGCGGGACATTACACACCCACCCACACCCACAAACTATGACAGTGCTAGGAAAACAACCAAAAAATAAAAACCCCCCCCCCCCCCCCCCCAAAAAAAGACTGCCAATGAAACCAGTTTTTTTTTCCTAAGCCTAAGAACAGGGAATATGGTTTTTATTCACTGGAATAAAAACCATCAAGGCAACGTGGAAAATTATAAAGGACAGGCACTCACAGAACCATCAACCACCTCAGAATTACCTAAACAAGGAGTGTCAGCCTCTGCTTCACTGTTGCTTCAGCTGCCATGAAACGGGGAGGGAGGGCATGGAAGAGTTCTGGAATTCAAGCTTCTGCAGAGGGGTTTTTAAAAAGAAAACAGTCTTTTTGGGAGGGGGAATGGGCTGTGCTCCTGGTTTTGGGAATTCCCCCTCCCCCCACCAAAGACCAGTTGCAAATCTCTCCAAATCCTTTTCAGGATTTTCTTTTAAAAAAATGCCTCTCTGCAGACGATCTTGAAAACCCCCATCCCATCTCTGCTTGCCTATAGTCTTGGAAGCTTCCACTGAGAAGCTTCTGCAGAGGGGTTTTTAAAAAGAAAACAGTCTTTTTGGGAGGGGGAATGGGCTGTGCTCCTGGTTTTGGGAATCCCCCCCCCCCACCAAAGACCAGTTGCAAATCTCTCCAAATCCTTTTCAGGATTTTCTTTTAAAAAAATGCCTCTCTGCAGACGATCTTGAAAACCCCCATCCCATCTCTGCTTGCCTATAGTCTTGGAAGCTTCCACTGAGAAGCTTCTGCAGAGGGGTTTTTAAAAAGAAAACAGTCTTTTTGGGAGGGGGAATGGGCTGTGCTCCTGGTTTTGGGAATTCCCCCTCCCCCCACCAAAGACCAGTTGCAAATCTCTCCAAATCCTTTTCAGGATTTTCTTTTAAAAAAATGCCTCTCTGCAGACGATCTTGAAAACCCCCATCCCATCTCTGCTTGCCTATAGTCTTGGAAGCTTCCACTGAGAAGCTTCTGCAGAGGGGTTTTTAAAAAGAAAACAGTCTTTTTGGGAGGGGGAATGGGCTGTGCTCCTGGTTTTGGGAATTCCCCCCCCCCACCAAAGACCAGTTGCAAATCTCTCCAAATCCTTTTCAGGATTTTCTTTTTAAAAAATGCCTCTCTGCAGACGATCTTGAAAACCCCCACCCCATCTCTGCTTGGAAGCTTCCGCAACTTCACAGTAAAAGCAAGTAAGAATTTCTCTCTCGCTCGTGAGATTTTCTTTACTGTGCAAAGGCTTGGTTTAAAACTGCAGGCTCCCGGGGAGGGGGGCAGGGGAAAATGCTGCCCATATGCCCCCTTCCAAAGCAACCTTGCAGGTTTTCAAGATCATCCGGAGAGGCATTTTTTAAAAAGAAAAACCCTGCAGGCACCCAGCGACAGGGGCTAGGAGCTAGGAACCCGGAAGTTAATTACTTCCGGGTTCACTGACGAACCGGATCGCAAGAACCGGTGCGAACCGGCAGGAACCCACCCCTGTTCCCAACCATTTTTTTTGGGGGGAGGGCATGCCCCACCTAAGCATCTCCAAAATCCTGATCCTCCCCCCACCCACACCGTGACATATATAATTCTTACTTTACTCAAAAAGTGAGCACCATTCATGTGGAGGAAGCCTAAAAGGCCATTAGTTTGGTTTAAACAAGATTCAAATTGCCCCCATTAATAAGAGAAATATGATAGAAGAATTCTTGCTTGCTCTTGCTTCTGCAATCGGAATTTTCTTTAACTTTCTCTCTCTCTCTCTCCCACCACTGGTGGGATTCAAAAAAAAAATTACTGCCAGTTCTGTGGGCATGGCTTTGTGAATGTGGCTTTGTGGGCGTGGCAAGGGAAGGATACTGCAAAATCCCCATTCCCTCCCCACCCCGCTAACCTGCTTTCCAGCTCCGTTCTCCTGTTCAGGGCAACAAAAGAAGATCAGCTGGGAGGCAGCAGGGGCGGGGCCAGCCTATTTGCCGGTTCTTTGAACCACCTCAAAATTTCTGCTACCAATTCTCTAGAACTAGCAGAATACCACCTCTGCTGCAGACGGGCTGACATGAACACCTTCTAAATCCCAACTCTGTGTTGTGCAAAGATGTATCTCCTGCATGCTGATTGGTTGATCTGACTTCCTGTTCTGTGCTTTGCTGTTTGAATGTCCCTTAGCCAGAATGTTACATTTTCAGATATATAAATGGATCGGCAACCATCTGCTAATGACAGGCGAATGCATTCCCTGATGTGCAGTGCCAGAGAAGTTTATTGCCTCCTAAGGTGGAGCTAAAATTCACAGTCTCCTGGCTTCTACCCAGTTCGTTAGCTACTACAACAAACTGGCTCTTCAGACAATTTCCTTTATGTGAAGAGTTTGAACTGCAATGTTTGTTTGAGAGCACAGAGCACTTTTATGCATAGAATTCTCCCTATTGATTTTGCCTCCCTACTTATCACATTATTACTGGCTCCCCAATGGTTTTCCCACTGAATCGGCTCTCATTCGGTTTTGGATTCTTGGGAAACGATCAGATCAGTGCTGAAATTCAATTTTTCTTTACTACCAGTTCTGTGGGCATGGATTGGTGGGCATGGTGTGGCTTGGTGGGTATGGCTTGGTGGGCATGGCAGGGGAAGGATACTGCAAAATCTCTATTCACACCCCACTGTGGGGCCAGCCAGAGGTGGCATTTGCCAGTTCTCTGAACTACTCAATATCTCTGCTTCCAGTTCTCCGAACTACTCAAAATTTCTACCACCGCTTCTCCAGAGCCTGTCAGAACCTGCAGCTGGATTTCACCCCTGGATCAGATGTTTCGCATACAGAAGACCTTTCTTGTGATGTCTCTTTTATTTATAACATCATAGATAGGCAAAGTTTTTAGTTTTGCTTTCAGCCCAGCAAACTTATTTAAGCCAAGCAGCAGGTAAGTCCAGGCCTTCAAACAACCCTCTTTTGTGACCTCTATCACTCTCTAGCCATCCTACAGCTTTTACAATTACAATGATTTATGTGTCTCTTCTAAATTATCTTTACGTTAGCTATTATTTGTAGTGTGATTGCCTAGATCTATTTATTTTAATAGGCTATATATCTGTATACTTGCTAAGCTATACAATAGGTCAGGAGTGAGTAAATTTTCCCAAGGGGCCACATGAGAAGCTGGGACTGTGGTGGAGGGCTGCCATTCTGCCCCCACCCCTGCCCCCACTCCACCCCACCCAATGCTGCTGCTGTACCTCCGTTTCCCCCCTGCCACTGAAGCCAATGTTATAGGCTGGGATTGGGACCACCTGCAAAACAGATATGGCCCACAGGCCCTAAAATGCCCAAGTTTGATATAGACTATATAGGCTATGTAGGAAGTTAGCACCCACCCCTCTCCTAGAAAAATGAAATATCCCAGGAAATATTGAAAAGGCAGAATATTATATTTCCTTGGATAAGAAATGGAGAAACATCTTTTTAGGCAGGAAACAGACTCACTTTTAATAGCCCCCACCTTTGTCAATGGGCCATTAGGGGCCCTGAGCTAGTCTACTCTACATAATAAAGGTAGGATTAGTGTTCTACAGAAAATCACCACATGGCATCAGGGAACTCAACCAAGCTTGGCCTCAAAACACAGCCTAGAGTGTTGCCCCCCCCATGGCCCCATGGGAGTTTAACAATCAATCAGAATACATTTCTTACACAGGAATAGGAAACAGAGAGGTGGGGCCGAACAGAGAGAGTAAAAAACCCAAGAACTCACAGCAAGCCCTTTTTCTTTTTTTTCTTCACTCAACATCTTGAAGCACGTGATCACCTTTTCCCCCAGGATCTCAAGCCATGTGGTCCTGTCCACCATTAAACCATCTTTCCAAACAGCCTCCATGTTTCCAGTGTCTTTTTCCCCACTTGTAACTGAACCCAGGAGGACATTTCTTCCAACAGCTATGTGTCTATAAATATATGTTGTATAAGTTCCCCCAATCCCTTTCTCCCACTCACTTAAACAAGGGCATCAATTATCCTTGGCTGGCAATCTCTCACAGTAGTCTAGTCTTGATCTTCCTTTGGAACAGTATCCAACAAAATATTGTCCTCAACTCTGGCCAGTTTCCATGACATGTTGATCCTCCCCATTGTTTCACCAAGTAGTCTTCAGACCATAGTGGAAACTTCAGCAATCTTTTGCTGATCTGCTCTGGAACAGGCTAGGATTCAGCACTCAAAATTGTGTAATCAGTTGAATCTTGCCAGCTATTCTTACTGTATCTTGTTTCTAAAACTTCAAGCCTAGCCAGCTGTCTTCTTCCTGCCAATGTATCAGAAGTCTCTATTTGTGTGTGAAGCTTCCCCCCCCCCCCCCGTGATTTTGGACAATCACCATATTATAATTCTTTAAGGATACCCCTATTACTCTCTTTGATCCTGTTCATCTTCCATTATGTTCCCTTTATACTTAGCTTAGCCAAGCATAATTATCTTTTTGTAGCCCATAATTTACCTGCATCAAATGCCTAAACAATGTATTTCTCTCTTTGCTGATATCGACTTCCAGGAGTAGCTTTCTTTCTTTCTTTTTTTTTTGTAAACAAGGGATTTTTTATTGTGAAGAACTTAACACAGGAGGAAAACATTCTAGGAGTGTGATCATTCAAACTTACTTGCCCTCTCCCCCCCCCCATTTTAAATATTGACTAGGCTACTGAGTCGCCTGCCTGGAGCAGCAAAGAAAACCAGATTCTTTATGAATGGCTGTAGATTTGGGAACCACACGGTGTAGTCATACACAAAGATTGAAGACAGCCACATCATCCTCCATAGAAAACTAGTGCATGCAATTAACTCTTTGATATCATAAACCCCAACAACAGGAAGGAAGGGAGAAATAGTAATTGGTCTAATAGCTGCTAGACAAAGGTTAGTAAATACTTCACGTTTTACCTCAGAAAGCTAGATTTGTGATCTGTACTTTGAATTAGCTTACTTTTATTTGATCTGAAAATTGGTAGGCAGCTGATGCCTTGCTCCCATCCTCAGTCTTCATCTTACCGGATTTGTTCTTTGCCAGGAGGAAAAAATAAGGATGCAGGAGACTGACAAATAAAGGCTCAGATCAGACAGAAACTATGGGTATGGGGGGGGGGGGGCACAACAAGTTGTCAAGGTGTAGCACCTATTTCCTCAGAGGAGGGGAAAAAGGAGGAAAGGGGCATTTTAATGGGAAATTACTCACCCTGAAGCTACAAAGGAAATACTACAAAGCTATCACCTTCATTTTAGGAGAGGGAAAATTAACAATTCTATTGTTTGCCTTTGAAAAACTAATTGAAGTGCCAATGCACTGTGGAAGGGGGTAAGATGTCAAGCCTCTGTCTGTAAGAACTAGACCTGGAAGCTGACCCAGGAAACCATTCAAAGACATATATCTCTGATCAGTTGACGATAAAAATTCAATGAACTGCTAAATGTATGACAAAATAAAACTGCTAGAAAAAATTCTAATGTCTGCTGTGCATTAAATGAAGGCCCTATTTACAACAATCTACATTAAATTCTTGCACGTTTTTCTCCCTTCTGTAAAGGTGGTAGAAAGAGTTTTCCCTCTTCTCTTGTCATGAACGATTGCAAGCTGTTATTTTCAAGCTTGCCAGAACTAGTTCACCTCTAAGCAGAGGTAATCTCAGATCTCTTGCATTTTGACACCTGGCTTAGGGGGGGAAGATATAGTATCTTTTTATTCCGTTTGATGGGTATTTTTTCCTGCCATCCTTTCTATTTACACTGCCCTAACAATGCCTTGTTTTTTAATGTCTGTAGCTTATCCTAAGGGTTGATCATATTCCATGATAACGCATGACACATTGCAGTCTGAAAGCCAATAACGGGTATCAGAAAATAAAAATACTATCATTCCAACTTCACAGATATAGATGTAGGAATAGACACTTGGAGATGGAATAATAAGCCATGATATGTAGCCCAGGTATTTTGAATTGTAATCCAGTGTTTTCACCACAATTTTTTTGTGGGGGAAATAAATAATTTCCCAATTAGTGAAACTTGGTGGTGAAACTTGAAATTCACCACCAAGAAGCGAATTAAAACATTCTCTCCATTCTACTTCTAATGCCAACCTGGATATCATTATCCCTATTTTAAAAATGTACAGTTTCCAGTTTATTTAGGCTGTTTCAATTAATGGATGCCAGCAAGATTTGTCCCAAGTGTTTGATGTGAAAATGAAGCCAGCAGCAAAGCATGAGATTGACAGAGACATTGGAAAAACTATTTAGTGAGACAGGTTTCACCTACCTCCTTATAATGATGCCTAGAAGCTAGCAAAGAGCAAAGACACATGGTTCTAGAGCAGGGCTGTCAAACTCCCAGCCCACAGGATGGATGTGTCACACGCTGGCCACGCCCACATCCAGTTTAGTGAAAGGGGGGGGGAGTTCCAATACTTCATGTGATGTTGCCTTGTGTGTTAATAAAAAAAGGAAGAGAAGGTAGTGTGATAGTAGTGGAAGAAATTACTGAAATCCACATTGCCAGTCTTTGCAAGTGTCAACAGAGAGCCATGCATTGTCTCTAAGATTTCAGAAGCAAACAAAGTGTTGCTAACCGAATAAAATATCTGATTTTTGCTGGGCTTTAAATACCTGAAGCAGAGAGAAGGGTGATGAAGGAAGGCCAAACTATAATCCTGTGTTACATGACTGACACACAAATGGTGTTTTTTCAAGGATCTCACATTTGTTCTAGTGCTTTTTTGCACTGCTAAATGGTTTACTGAGCTGGATTGTTTGGAGGAATGAATTGGACTTCATTTGGCATTGCATCCCAACAAGAGAAGGACGTTCATTCATAATTTGCTGTATCTGGTTTGGGGATTTATTTATTTATTTATTCATCCGTTCATTTATTTATGCCCCTCGCACTGATACAGTATTTAGTTGTATTAAACTTGTGATATTAATTTATTAATAATAATTTATTAATTTATTACCAAATTAATTATTAAATTGTATTATTACCAATACAATTTTTATAAGAGGAACTTTCTGTCTGCTCTATTTCTTTAAGGCACAGATACATTGTTTGCTTATTATATTCTTCCCTCTATGCATCAGGATCTCATACCATTCTATAGTGCCTCTACTATTCAACTCTTTGCAGAGAGGGTTAGGATCAAGGTTAAGGTCGGCTAATAGAATTGGCCCAGCTTGGAGACAAAAAGCTTGCCATGGGATCAGCTCCCCTAAAGCAATCCATAGTCTGTTGGTGTTATCCTGTTGTGGCCCATAGATTGGGACAGTGAGGAGGTTGGGGAGGAACATGGGCCAGTCCTGGAGTCTGGGGAAGGCTCTGATGAGGGCTCTGTGTCGGAGGCATAGAGGGGGCCATAGCTGTAAGCCAGTTATCAGCTGCCTTCAGATTCAGATATCAGTGAGGCAGATGAACAGCTGGAGCCTGTTCCCAGTTGCACATGCACAGAGTTGCCAAATTAAGGGAACAGCTAAGGAACAGGGGTCGACTTGCAAGTAAGGCCACAGGTGGATGATGAATGGCCCTCGCAGAGGAAATAAAAGAGGAGCGAAAGGGGAGTGGAGTTTGCAGGAGACAATTAGTTCGCTTAATTGGTTAGTGGCTCTCCGAGACTCCTTGCCATGTTTTGTAGATATCGGCCTCTCAGCTTTCCAAGCCAGATAAGGTCTTTGACTGTAAATCCTCCTTTGAAAGACTTTGCTGGATGTGAATGAGCAGTAAATTAATCAAAGGGTTTTTTGTCGGGACAAAAGGAATTGCCTCATGCCCTAGGGAAGCCTCGGTCAGAACATATCCAATCTGATGCTATCCACACTGCTTCTACAACTCCCTTTCCCAACCAACCCAGTCTTGAACCATGTTGACTGCTAGAGATTGGAGTTGCGGTCCACTATATGGAGCGTCGAGTTGTGGTTTGGTCATATAATATTCCTTTTACATTCTTGTATTTCCAGACCAATCTTCACCAAGTTCAATCTTTACATAATTACTGTATAACAGGAAGAGAATGTTCTGGGTTTGTAAAGGAATGTAGGATGGATTTTGAGGAAGATCTGAGAGAGCAATTCAAGGGATATCTCCAGAGCAGATTTTAACTCTGAGAGTGAGGAAGAATTTCAAATGAATCTACCCTTGGTTTTGTTTAGTAAGCTACTTTTAAAAAGAATAAAGGCAGGATAAAAATAAATAAATGAATGAATAAGAAGGGACAAAGAGGAACTTGGGCAAGCTTTCAAAGTTCTGTTATTCTATCTTATAATAATAATAATAAAAAACAATTCCTAGAATATCTATCCTATTTTTTTGACCTGACCTGCCTGAAAAAGCTGACAGAGTAGGCATTCTAAGATAGATTGACGGGGAGGGGGGGGCTTAAGACCTAGCGAAAAATATTCTCAGGGGCAATCCCCTCTTCCTGGAAGAACATAGCCTCTGACCGACCTCCCTGAGCAGTAGGTGTACCCACCCCTTAATATCCTCCAAACCTTTTGGGGATGGCATTTGGGCAAGAACATCTTCCTAGCAGCAACAATTTTTATTTAACAGTCTTGTTTCTATCCCAGAGAAACTTCTTGGATGAGAAGCGAACCTTTTTTTAAAAGGAAAAAACAAAGCCCAGTTGCTTGTTGAAAAGCACCAGAGGTGGGTTGCTGCCAGTTCGGCCCGGTTTGGCTGAACCGGTAGTGGCCCGGAGCAGCTGAGAGTGAACCGGTATGGTGGCTCTTTTGGCCCGCCTGTGTTCTATACCTGTTTATATGGCAAAAGGCAAATTGAACATGCGTGCATAGCGTGCGCTGTCTGCACGACCCCCGACAATCACTGAACCGGTAGTGATGGGAAGTACAACCCACCACTGAACCATGACCTGGATGATTGAGAATCTCCAAAGACAGTTCTACTTCTAGTGAATTGTTTATACAGGTATTTTAGTTTTAAATATATAAGCCACCTACCTAAGCAGGCACTGTGTAAAGGTAAATAAATAAATCCATCTTAAATTTCCGACTTTGATGTTGCATCTTTTTGCTGCTGTCATTCAGTTGATTAGCATTTTTTAATGAAAACTTGACAACCATAGAATACTGCACCTGGTTCCATCATATTATTGCAAATCATCTACAAAGGCTAAATCTCGCCAAGCATTTTATTTAGCCAGTTATTGGCTGATGCTTCAGAATGGGTAGGAAAATATCTCTTTGTGGGAGTTAATAACTAGGAAAATTTGAGATTTCTCTGGAATATGCTGAAGAGAGCAAAAGATTCATTTGAAAAAAGATGACATTACACTTCTTCCTCCAGTTGAAGGAAAGTGGAAGATACACACAACCGATGTAATTGCCAATGCACCTTTGAAGTAGAGAACTGGAAGGGAAGATGATGGGGAAACCCAAAGCATTTCGCTATCATAAACAGAACAGCAAATGATACAAATTTTCCTTATAACAACAGTGGCATTATATCTATGATTGCCCAGATTCTGAGAAGGAAATCCCATAAATTCAATAAATTATAAATGCAATAAATTACATGATTATTAGTAAAAGTAAAGGTTCCCCTCGTACATATGTGCTAGTTGTTCCCGACTCTAGGGGGCGGTGCTCATCTCCGTTTCAAAGCCGAAGAGCCAATGCTATCTGAAGACATCTTTGTGGTCATGTGGCCAGCATGACTAAATGTCAAAATAAATGCCTATTTTTTAACTTGCATTTTTACATGTTTCGAACTGCTAGGTTGGCAGAAGCTGGCACAAGTAACAGGAGCTCACTCAGTTACGTGGTGCTATGGATTTGAACTGCCAAACTGCTGACCTTTCTGATCGACAAGTTCAGTGTCTTAGCCACTGAGCCAACGTGTCCCTTCACATGATTATTAGGGGGGTACAAAATGAAATAAATATCTGAAATTATTGCTTTTATCTTCCTAATGATGAGGTTAAGGTGATGCTAGAAGATTAAGAGGGTATTTTAGGGCAATCAGTCTGAATGAGCTCCACAGAGACTCCTGGGGTGGGTCTCTAACTGTTAGAAGGCTCTGCCTCTGAAGCCAAAAAATAGCTTGTAGTTTGAGTTAAAGCCCAGTTTTCTCGGCTGCTAAAAGTTATCCCAGGAAAAGAGATTAACAAATATTTTCTCAAATTTTGGATACAGCCATAGGCATAGCAGTAGCCTCATCAGAGAGAGAGAGACTTCACAAAACTCAGTAAAATGGAAGTAGATTCGAAACCAAACTAAACACTGAAAGATAACAAATTACATTCTCACTCAGTTACAAAAACTATAACTGGATCGATAAAATTGGGCTGTTTGGTGGAGTGTCAGGCCTTACCTGAAGCACAGCTCCGAATGTCCCTTTTCTGTGGAATGGTCACCCACATTTTCTCTAAAGGTTTGTAAATTGTTGCATTTTAATCTATCTTTCTTTCTTTTTTTTTTTTGCTCCACTATACTCTCTGACTACAACTGTGGAGCATCAATGCAAATCTCTGCTAGAACAGTGGTCGTGGGCCTGACAAATTTCTCCCCAGGCTCTTCACTTCTCCTGCTCCCTTGAGTGTCAGATGTTTGGGTTTGCTGTTTCTGAGATGAAAGGTTTCCTGGAAGGAGACCGCTAATTGACGTGATATATCCCTTGTTCTTGAATTGGGATATTATTTCACAGTCACCAGAATTTTGTAGCCTAGGTGCTATTGACCCATAGCAGGTGCAAAAGATTCAACCCCACCAAACGTTTTGTTGTGTTGTCTCCTTGAGTATTGAATCTTTTGCTATGGTAGAAGCTGATTTTTCCTCCATTGCACTGATTCCCACATCCACAGTTAAGCTGTTTTCCATCCCTTTAATATACCCCCTATTCTTCCTTTTCTCTGGAGTCCCTGGGTTTCCCCTCTTCCTTCAGCTGCAGAGGTGGTATTCAGCCGGTTCTCTCCGGCTCAGCTGAACTGGTAGTGGCAGCTGTGGGAGCCTCCGCACACCCTCCCCAACGTAATGCGCAACCTTTTGCACATGTGCAAAAGGCGGTGCGCAAGCGCAGAAGGTGGCACGTGCGCTCACATTTGTGAACCGTTAGGGAAGGTAAGTGAATCCTGTTACTGTTCAGCTGCTGTTCTTCTTGTAGGGCTCTTCCTCCTTTTCTGTTAACTGCCATCCAAATGTGACCCACCAACCATTTTATACAACATGTCCTCATGACCTTGCTTTACTTTCATTCCAATCCTAGCTAAGGCAGCTGAAATCACTGTTGTTTTAAAGTAGGCTTTCTCGTCTCTTTCCAAAATAGTGTTTGTGGTGGATGTGGTATTTGGCATGCTTCATCTATGGTGGAGAATGAGGGAGCATCCCAGTGCACCTCACAGTCTCTTATCCGTGCCTGGGTCCTGTCGAGCCATTTCTAAACATGAACTTATCATTCTTTCAAAAGGTGACTTAGACCCACGTGACATGAACATAAAGGAATGTGATATTGGGGTAAGTATGAGAGCGGCCACTATAGAGGATATTACAGAGTACAGAGACATTCAAAAATAACTCAGTGTCAGGAAACAGACAACACAAGTAATACCAAAGCTCTACTTTGTTGATACAGTTTATAACAACAAAATCTTGAAAGCCTGATAGCATTTCTCCTTCACTCCTCTTATGCAAAAGAGAGTCAAGGTGGGGCAGTATTAAGTTTCTTTCTCACGTTTTCCTGTTTTTCTAGGCTAAGCTCATGTTTTACTAACAGTTGCTGCCTATTTTCTTCAAAGTCAACTTCATGCTCCTCTATAAACTGCCTTGATCTTAATTTGTAAACGATAGGAGAGAGAGAAATTGGGGCAGGCTTCCAAGACTCTGTTTTTCTACCTTCTGCAATACAAAGCATTTCTGAAGTCCCAGCTATACCTGTTCTTTGATCTGGCCCACAACAAAGTGCTGAGAGAGCCCAATACACAATCCAAATCATGGACTACCTTTCCTCTTGACCTGTCAGTTAGGTAACTCAGGGGTGGGCTGCTGCAGGTTCTCACAGATTTGGGCGATCCTCTAGTTAAGGCAGTTTGGCGAACCCACAAATCCCCACCACTGGCTGGCCCCTCCCCGGAGTCTCCACACAGATCCTTTGGGATGCCAGGTAAGTACAGGGCCCGCGCAGAGGCTTGGGGAGGGTGAGAAATGAGCTTCCAGGAAGTTCCAGAAGTCCTCTCTGGATGGCTTCTGGAGCCCAGGAGGGGCATTTTTCCAAGAAAAGCATCCAGAAGCCAGGGAGGGTGAATCCCTCCCCCGTCATGGCACAGGAGGCCAACTAAGCCATGCCCACCATGGCCACACGCACCCAGCAACGGGGCAGAGAACCCTTTGCTAAAAGTTTTGAAGCCCACAAAGGTAACCTGAGGTAACTCAATAGGTGGCTGAACCTGCCATTTGCAGGTCTAATCACAACATGTCCTCTGGCTCAGACAGATTACATCTGAGTGCAGCCATCTGGCTAGGTTCTTATATTTTATTATCCACCCAGACCATAAGCTGAATGCTGGGATAACTTTTGTAGTCAGCAGTTGTTACCTATTAACCAGTCCTTTCATTGGCTTGTTATATGTTCATGAAGACTTCAAAGCCCATTAAGTCTTTATTTTGGGTGAGATTGTTTCATTAGTAAATTATTTTTAGATTCTATACAATTACAATTGCTAAAGATAGCAGCTAGTACATTCTGCCTCTAGCATCATGTCTTCTTCAAATGGTTAACACTTGGTTCAAATAGTTTAGCATAATTGTTACCTGAAGCTGTATATCTCCTAGAACTGAAGTTCAAGCCACCAGCAATCTTACAAATGCTGGTCAAAACACAAAATATCCCTAGCTTTCATTCATGTTCCATCTGTCTGTCTGTCTGTCTGTCTGTCTGTCTATCTAAAATATAAAGTCTTTTTTTTAAAGAAGTAAAGTAAACTGAGATTAGTTCTATCCCTCTTCACTTGAAATATAGTGGTATTCAGGTACTGATTTCCTCATCCGCAGCTTAAGTGGGAACAACACTATAAGATTATTTTATGACACAACTCTGTCATAAAAGCAAAAATAAAAATAACATAAAAAACAAACCATCAGGATTTTAGGAGACAGATTTACATAGATATTCCGAATTCCAAAACTTTTCAGACTTCCTTCCATGCTTCAATGATTGATCCTTAATGCCTGATCTCTTAAAGTACATCTAAGTACACCTTGTCTGAATCTGAAGATTGTAGTGTTGAACTTGTGCCCATAACCAATTGCATTTCCAGGGTGCGATGGCTCAGGCAAATTGTAGAGCAGGGCCCCTATTTCTTTATGATTTTATAACTTTATAAGTTACCATGTTACCCAAAAAATAAGGCAGGGTCTTATGTTCTTTTGATCCCTGAAATAAGTGCTTGTCCTTATTTTTGGGGAGGTCTTATTATTTTTGAGGTGCAGGAGACAGTGAGCGTGGTCATTTCATGGCTGCTGCTGTGCTGCTATATTTTCGAAGGAGGGGCTTTTATTTTCAGGGGAGGGCTTATTTTAGTGCATGCGCTCAAAAGCCTGATTGGGCTCATTATCCAGGGAGGTCTTATTTTAGGGGAAATAGGGTAGGTTATAGCCTGCAGAGCTTCCTATTTCATCCTGAAACTCTAATGAGGTTTGCCAGATAAATAATAACATGTTTTACTTTGATCTTCAAGGGCTATCTTAGAATTGTTCATGAAATGACAGTTCTTAAAGCTTCTCTACAGTGACCTTTCATATCAGGATTTCTAGAAGGGCACTACTTGTGGGTGTGCCACGCACACATGCTTGATGCACAGTTCAATAAAATTGTTCTGTGTATGCGCAGAAGCAAAAAACAAGATGGCGGCGCCTACGGCCTGTAGAACTGGTTCAGGGGCATGGCAGGCCTGGGTCACTGCCAGTTCCAGTGACCCAGGCTGCCAAACCACTACCGGTTCAGCCAAACCGCTCCGAACCAGTAGGAACCCACCACTGCACTACTGGCTTTTCACTTCAGTGTAAAATTTTAATACTTAAGAAGCTCTAAACCATATTTTGGGTACTAATGGATATAAATTTGATTGTAACCAAGCATTTTGCAATTATTAGGAACAATTGAATTTTTCATTGCAAGTTTTGCAATGGAGTGGCTTACTTAGAAAGCCAGGGCGGTAGGTGGAAGAAGAGAAAGGCACAGATAGGTTTGTAGAACTTGGCTGCTCCATTTAATGAATTGGGAATCTGGAGACTAACTTCCAGACTCATCATCACCAAATATTCCTGCAGAGGTATTGTTGTGGTTAAAAAGCTCCAGGCATTTCCCCGTGAGGGTTATGCACATAGCACCATCCAGATTTGCACATACAGTAGTTGACATTGAGTGGCCAAAATTAGGCACACGATTGTTTGGCTCTAGATAATCTCCTATGAAGACATTGACTTACAGACATGACATGCACTTGTGATGGCTTCCCAGACATAAACTCAATTATGAATGATCACTGCTTTGTGTGAATTTTCCACTCTCAGTTTCATTGGATTAGTCCAGCGGCCCCCACCCTTTTGGGCACAAGGGACCGGTTCCATGGAGAGAGGCTTTTCCATGGACCAGAGGTGATGTGGTTTCGTGTTCTGCCTGCATCCCATGGATGGGGCTTCGCTTGTTGGTGTGGCCCAGTTTCTGGCATACTGCAGCCTGGTGCTGGTCCACAGACCGGGTGGGTGGGTAGGTGTTGGGGACCCTTGGATTAGTCTGGTTGTGTGACTGTATGAGAGAGACAATGCTGGGAAATTTTATATACTCTTATCATACTCTCCTTTCGCTCCTTTCCTTCCTTTAGCTGTCCCTACCCCCTACATGGCAGTTTCACTTAATTGAAAAATATTCACCAGACTCTTTATCATGTTAGTTGCCTTTTAATGAAATTAAAATGAGGAAAAATAAATATTATCATTGGCCATTATATAAGAAGCTATCATAGATCCCTACATTCACTTTTCATCTCATTGCATAAGACATCTTTGGAGGGCAGTTAAGCTATAAATTCTATGACTTCTCCAGCAGTAAATGTGGTATAATTAAGTGTACTTCACAGAACTGAGAGTACAGCAAACAAGCTAATAGTATGGCATGTTCAAGGTCTTCAGTTCCCAAGAGAGAATTTGATTGCTGTTTGCAGGGAACGCGCGGCAAATTATACTGTTATTTTTTTCTCTTTTACCAGTCTTGAAGTAGCATTTTACTGACTTATATTGAGTGCCGATTCCTCCGTTTATCTCCTGTCCTTTGTGCTGATGGAACTGAAGAGACGTCTTCAAAGGAAAGTCATTGTGTGAATGGCCCAGTTGCAGATCTCTGCCAGAGAGTAATTTAATTGCTGTTTTGAGATCCGTGTCTCCTCACCTTGACACTTAATCCTTTCGGCAAAATATCAACAGAAAAGAATTGCTTATGTTGTTGCAGTTCAAATCACGCCTTCACAAGGAAAAAATATTTCTGGGTCAATGCATAGTTATTGTTTTCCCCAGGTAAATATATATTTTAATAAACAGAAAGGCCAAAGTTAGTGATAACCAGGTCAAATTTATATTTTTTTAAAAAGGAGAACATAGCAGAGTGGCAAATGAAATCCAAATCTAAGCTCAGAGGTCTACCACATGGTTCTTCCATTTGTTCTGTTTGTGATTAACATTGGACTTGGGAGCACAAGCAGAGTTTCTGCTACCTTCAATTCTTCTGGTCTCCAAGTCAGCTGATCGTTGGGGTACCCCCTCTCTGTTTAGAAACTGTAAGCGCGTGGGACAGGATCCTGTGTAAAAGGCAATCTCGGTAATAAGAGATTAATCCACGTGACATTGCTGATACTGTAACAAAGGCAACTAGTGCCACCACACCAACGTGAACTGTAGGGAAGTCCATTGATATAAGAACATGTTTGTCAATTGCTGAACAAATAGATCATTATTTTTTTTTTTTTTGCATTGCTGAATCACCTCAAAAAATAGAAGTTCTGCTCTACCTCTTTGGCTCATCCCTGACTTACTGATGATGCATCTGTCATGGCTCCTTTCTTGAAATCCTGAAATCTCATGGTTTCGGGAAGCTCAATGACCATAGAATTCTTAGTGCCAGCTACATCCCTGATTGTTCCTGGGCCTTACAGGGATCTGATTCAGAGGTGGTATTCAGCCAGTTCTGACAGGTTCTGGAAAACTGGTAGCGGAAATTTTGAGTAGTTCGGAGAACCAGCAGATAGGCTGGCCCCACCCCTACTGCCTCCCAGCTGATCTTCTTTTGTTGCCCTGAACAGGAAAACGGAGCTGGAAAGCAGATTAGTGGGATGGGGAGGGAATGCGAATTTTGCAGTATCCTTCCCCTGCCACCCCCACAAAGCCATACCCACAAAGGCACGTCACACCACACCCACAAAGGCATGATCACAGAACCAGTAGTAAAAAAATTTGAATCCCACCACTGATCTGATTGACCAGGCTCTGTGTACTGATTACAAGCATCATTGGGTCACTGTAAGGCCCACTGACCGTAAGCCAGAGATGGGTTCCTACTGGTTCAGACTGGTTCAGCTGAGTAGGTAGTAACTCAGCCGCTCACACACCCAAACTGGTTCTACTTTTGGTGGCATCATCTTGATTTTTGGTTCTGCACATGTACAGAACAATCTCCATTGCAGAAATGTAGTTCCCCCCCTTTTCTAATGTTCTGCACATATGCAGAAGTTTTTTGGTATAAATGCGCATGTGTGCAGAGTGTAAGTTTGGCGTGCATGCACGCAAAATGTTTTTGCACTAAACTGGCAGTAATGCCGGTAGCAACCCACCCCTGCCATAAGCCCACTCAGTAACGAAGCCAGAAGGTCTGATATTGGCTTCTGCATCAAGAGTTTAGTAGCTAGGTGCTACAGAAACAGGGCTCTGTGGAAAAACAATGGCAGTTTCAACTAATGTAAGACACAAGTGGAGAGGCTGGCATGAAGGATAAAAGAGAAGGTAATTCATTTTTCAGCACTACCCACCTACCTCTTTGGGCAGTGTACAAAAAAAAAAGAGAAACAAGTTCTTATTTCCCCTGCAGTTAGGGTTAGGGTTGCCACTGAATTTAAGATTTATGGGTGGGGAAAGAAATGTTGGGGTCTATGGAGAGCAATTGTACCTGTAGGAAGAAAAATCCAGTCTGGTTCCAAGCTGGGAGAAAGACGCTGGAAATAAAATGGAGGCAGGCTGCAGGTAAAGAAGTCTTCGTTTATTTGGTAGCCAGAAACTTCAGTGACAGCAGCATGTTTCTGGGGTGGCTGACAAAATGGGGATTGAGAGTAGGTGAGCTTTTATACATTCTTTAGGGCTTTGTGATTGAGATCCCTGTTCATTGTGAAATGTACTTGGATCTGTGCTTGGGTGTGCCCTTTTTGGTATTCTAATTCTTGTTGCCTGACTCCCATTGCAGCTGGGATGTCATGCCCTGTCCTTGGAGCTGGATGGGGAATGTAGTTTTTAAAAGTGTTTGTTTTTCTGTTTTTAATCTTCTGTTTTCAGTCTTCTATGTAGCTGAAGGCGTTTTGTTTATGAATGGAGCTGTCTGGTTTTCTGTAAATGGAAACTGAATGGAATGCTCCAGTTTTCTCAGTAGATACAAACATATCTCATTCATAAAATTTAACTGTTGCAGGGATTGCCTGGGGTTTTTTCCTGCTAGTGGAGAGTAAGTGAATGATTTGATCCTAGGAAAGCCTCCTTTCTGGTGTGTGTGTGTGTGTGTGTGTGTGTGTGTGTGTGTGTGTGCTTGTTTTGTTTATGTGCAAAATGGAAAAGGCCAGGATAAACAGGAGATTCAATATAGATTCAATAGCATCTCCAATGTGGTGCTTACAAACCTTGATTAAAGGAAAGGTCCCTTTTGGGTTTCCCATAGCATGGGCCATGAGATCCAAGGACCAAGAGCTCCCTTGTATTTTACAACCAGGTATCAGGATTTTCTTTTCTTTTTGCATCTGTTGCATAAAAAACACCAGTCTCAACCTTGCCCTGGCAACATTCAGAGTTCTTCTTGTGTAGAACGGTCAGTTAAGATCTGAATTTTCCAGAAAATTATATTGGAAAAATAAAAATTCTATAATGCAATTGGCCAGAAAATGTCTCTTGCCTTTGTTATCTGAGTACCCAGTTGCATTAAGTTTGATGCGTCACTCTTAAACGGATGAGCTCTAGGGGGTTTTGTCATCACAAAAAATGATTCAGTTGTCATCCTTATGCAGTAGACTGTGATCGGAAGGAGTTAGGGCGGAAATATTGGAACTGCTGAAAACTGCCTCCCTTTTTGTTATAGCAAAGTATTTTTTCAAACATTCACAACTTGCACCAGCTTAGTATTTGACCTCCCTTTTAAATGAAGCAATTAATTAATCTAAAAGACATTTGCAGTTCATTTAATAAGTTGATCTAACACCCATCCAGATCTTCCAAAACATTCTGCAGTTTAATTACAGATGGTATTTAAGTTTTTTTTTTTAATTTGGCTGTCATACATTACACAGTGTATCATCAACTACTAATTGTTTTTTTTTAAAAATAAGAAAGGCATATTCTCAAAGATCATCTGAACCCAACCTTGAAATAAATCTATCCAAGATGTTTGAGTTTAATTGAGGTTAGTTGGGTGTGAATTTAACAACAGGTAAAATTGAAAGAAAATATCAAACATTTCGGTGAAGTAAAATAGTCAGATCTATACCTCACAGCCTAGTATAAAACTGGAGTGAAAATGGGAAGGGAGTCAAATGATTTCAATAAATAAAATAAAATCTCTTTGAATCCATCAATCAATCCCTTGTAGAAGTTATTTTGGCGTTTAACAGAAAGGGATGACCTTGAGATCAAATGCAGCTGTATTATTTTTTTCCCCTTGGCACACTTCATTGTTCAAGGAAATTTTAGTTAGAAAAAGGCAATAAAATGACAGATTTTGCTGAGCCAGACTAGACAACTTGTCCCAGTGGCTTTGTTTTACATGGTACATCAATAGTCCTTAGTGACTTTGGCATGGAATGTCTGTTATTTAAAAACAGACCCCAGAAGAACATTCATTGCACAGTGGCCGAATGCAGAAAATCAATTTTGCATTATGACAGATGGCTGTAATGTAGCAGGTTTGAGTTCCTTCTTTAATTTGTTTCAGCTCCTCAATTAGCAGCTATTACAGCAGATCCCAAGACAATATTTGAGCAGAAGAACTGTTCATTTGCACCGTGGAAAGAAGTAAAGTCGAAAGTGCCTGGGGGAAGAATAAATAACTGCTGAAAGAGCCATTGTGAAACTTGCTAGTTTGCAATCGCAGGGCTGTAAGAGTTAATTCCGAAAGCTGCAATGCTAAGTCGACATAGGCGTATATGTTAAGAACAGGGGTGAAATGCTACCATTTTGGGCCAGTTTGCCTGAACCAGTAGTAAAACATGGTAAAAAAAGAAAAAAAAAGTTCTAATGATCGGCTGTGTGGCAATCAGAGTGCCATGTGAACGTCGGAACTTAAAAAAAAAACTTGTTAGCATTTTTAAACTACTGGTTTAAGAGAACCGGTAGTTAAAAAATGCTTTAAAAAGTAAAAAAAAAAAAAAAAGGGTGGCCACGGCCACCCAGTCACATGATCCCCACCAAGCCACGCCCACAGAACCAGTAGGGAAAAATTTTGAATTTCACCACTGGTTAAGAGTATGAGGAGAGCCCGTTTGGTGTACTAGTTAAAGCACCTGGAGTTCTAGTCCAGTTTAGACAGAAGCCGACTGGGTGATTGTGTTCACTGAGAGCACACTCAGGCACAGGTCAAAGTACATTTCACAATAAATAGGGATCTCAATCACAAAGCGCCAAAGAATGTATAAAAGCCCACCTACTCTCAGTCCCCATTTTGTCAGCCATCCCAGAGACATGCTGCTGTCACTAATTTCTGGCTACAAAATAAACAAAGACTTCCTTTCCTGCAGCCTGCCTCCATTTTATTTCCAGAGTTCAGCCAGTCTCACTCACTGAGCAAGATGATCTTGCTCATCTGAACTCCAAGAAGCAGGCAAGGGAAAATCACTTCCCAAAAACCTGCCAAGGAAACTGCAGGCACCTCACCTGGGCAGTCATCAGGCAGCAATATTGACCCAAAGGTACACATATGTGTGTGGGTATGCATGCATGTACATGACCACAACTGCCCCCAAAATGTATGTTGCTAAGTGAAACATTTATTAGCAATAGCAATAGCACTTAGACTTATATACCGCTTCATAGTACTTTACATCCCTTTCTAAGCAGATTACAGGGTCAGCCTGTTGCCCCCAACAATCTGGGTCCTCATTTTACCCACCTTGGAAGGATGGAAGGCTGTGTCAACCTTGAGCCAGTGAGGATCGAACTGCTGAACTGCTGACAGTTGATAGTCAGCAGAAGTAGCCTGCAGTACTGCACTCTAACCACTTTGTCACTGCGGCTCTTTAAATGAGCTTTGCCCCATTTTACGACTTTTCTTGTCATGTTTGTTAAGTGAATCACTCTGATTGTTAAATTAGTAACCCAGTTGTTAAGGGAATCTATTTTCCCCAATGACTTTGTTTGTCAGAGAGTTACAAAAGGGGATCACATAACCCCGGGACACTGTAACCATCATAAATGTGAGTTAGTTGTCAACCATCCGATGGTAAATAACATGACTATGGGGTCAAAGTCTAAAAAATGGTCATAAGTCACTTCTTTCAGTGCCGTTGTAACTTTGAACAATCACTAAGTGAACTGTTATAAGTCAAGGACTACCTGTATAAATGAATGCCTGCATACATGCATGCTTGCTATGGATGGGTTATTGCTTAAAAGCTCCCCTCCTTTCTTCTTCCTTCCTTGTTCTGCTCCTCAGGCAATATACTATTTCCGCAGCAATATCTCCTATAATAGATATTTTTTATGGTTCCATATCTCTGTTAGTGCTTCCTTCGTGAAATGTTAACAGTGCATTTAGCAGGGAGGGAATGGACTATTGTTTACTGCACAGCTGGAGCAAAAATACAATTATTTTTGTGCCAAGTTCTCTGTCAGCTCTTCAAGGTAGAAGATCAAAGTCATGAAGGCTGAAATTATCTTTGTTATTGGGTTACAGTAAAAGCATCATGCAATTCTGAATGTATCTCTCTCTTTCCTGCTCTTATCCTAAAAAGATCTAGGGAGAGTCCAGTCCGAGATGCTTTATCCAATTCCATTCTTGCTTTGGACTGGAATTTCTGTTATTTGACTTTTACCTTAGTTGTGGCTGTTCCTTCTCTTCCTCAAGGTCAGTCTTAAATAAAAGAATATATGAAGATTTTGAAAACTGTAAGAAACCCTCCCACGGGAAAGTTTTTACTGATTGGAATTTACACATATAAGAGAAAACTGAGAGTTTATTAGAGATTTGGAACATTGTAATTAAAGGAGAAGTGACCCATTAATACAATAGAGCAATACTATTTGATTACCGAAGAAATTAAGGCTGTTTGAGAACAGTGTAGTCAGAAATTACTTATAAGATTATCTGGTATAGTAATAATGGATTTATCAGAAGATATAGAAGATGAACATACTTGATTGAATAAAACCAAGACTGAGGCTGATTGGAATGTAAATTTGAAAATGGATTTTTAAAAATGCCAGACTACAGGAGTGATATAAAAAAAGATGCTTTAATGAATTTACATTTGAAAATGGCTGGTGTTAATAACTAAATAATAAATAACTAAATGAGATATGGGAAGAAGATATTTTTATTAAAATTCTAGAGAAGGTGTTAAGTTACCAAAATATATAACTTTATCACTTTTTATCTCTTTGCTCTTCTCTTTTTCTTTTTATATTTTTCTTAGTTTGTATTAATCTTTCATCTTTATATTGATAAACTGTATTTTTTTTAAAAAAGAAAGGTTCTTCTCACATCCCATTACACCCCGAGGAACAATTGCAACACATACATCCCAGTTTGCCAGAGTGTAGCCACATCTTTATTCCAGTTTTCTCCCCCAGTTCTGCTATTTGCTATACATGCTAATTATGACCGTAAAGTCTGTATGAGTTTTATTTAGCGATTTCCAAACTCTGTTATTATATCTCTTAATGCTTTTTGGGACCGCCCCACCTTTAGGGACTGGCAATGTGTTGACTGGCATCACGTAGGATATCACTGTCTAAGCTTTAATACTTCTGAATAAAGGCCGTTGGGTGATTAATTTGAGGGCATTGTTGAAGACCGCATGAGCTTCTGAAAGAGAATAATTTAGATAGAATTCTCATTTTTGTAGTTAATTATTACTACAATAATAATTGTAGTGAAGAAAGTTAGCACCCACACCCCTCTCCTAGAAGAATGAAATGTTTTAGGAAATATTTAAAAGGCAGAATATTATATTTCCCTAAAGGAGAAATGGAGAAACATGTTCTTGGAGACAGAAAGCAGCCCCCACGCCTTTCTTAATAGCCCCAGTACATATTTAGGTGCCCATTAAGAGAGATTGGGCCAGCCTATTCAGAAACCACCTTTTAGAAATGGAGATTTGGTAATCCATTCAGACCAAGATATTTTGAAACAAAGGCAGAATGGTAGGATTAGCCCTCACTCAAGATCCAACAAAGGACAAAACCATTAAGCCACAGTAGGAATTATTGCATCACCCTCAGAACAGTCCAAACTTCAACCAAACTTAGCTCAGAGAAACACCTAGGATTTGTACCTTGCCTATAGAGCCAGCTATGATCCCTACATAATCTCTATATGGCCCCATGGGAGTCTGACACAGCTAGTAGAATACATGTTCTTGCACAGGAACAGGAAGCTCAAGTGCAAAGTCCAAGAGAAAGTATAAAACCCCCTCACTCTCAACTCCATTTTGTCAGCTGGCCAGAACCCATGTGCTTCTGCTTCATCATTAAACCATCTTTCCAATCAGCCTCCATGTTTCCAGTGTCTTTCTCCCGGCTTGGAACAGAACCAGATGGATATTTCTTCCCACACCTTTAAGCAATATTGGTGGGTTTTTTAAAATAAGCTTTGCTCCTGCTACAAGCCTGTCTTCAAATCATGTGCTTAACTTCACTTTGATTCTGTAAAATGTGTGCATGGAAAGGTTTTTTTTAATAGTTGAATGAGTATCACAGATGAACAGATATCTAATAGGACAGCCTCACGTATCCTATACTTTTTAAAAAAGAATAGAACCAGATAGAAATTTGGGCTCTCTCCCAGCACTAGGAATGAGGCAAGGGGAAATCACTTCCAAAAAAAACTTGCCATGAAAACTGCAGGGACAAATCCAGGTGATCAGGAGTCAAGACTGACATGAAAAATACCAAACACCAAAAATAAAACACATCATATTTAATGTTCAGGGCTAATAATGATCGCCATAATCAACCAAGGCCTGAAGCTTTGGGGAAAACACCTGCAACATTGAAACAATGTGCTAATTGTTGCTCCTACGGTGGCTTGTGGTAATTTTGTCCTACAGACAAATCTGACTATATAGGGTTATAATGGCTTCCTGCTGAGCCTATGAGTAATGCAGTGAATAAAAAGAAGCAGTTACCAAGCAATTAGCAGAGATAATGATACTGGACAAGATTTTTTTTTATTAAAGTTTTTTATTTTTAATTTTCAAAACAAACACAACACATAAAATCTTCCTTTTTTACATATCGTAGAAAGTGTATCAGTTGGTTACAAAAGACTTGTGCATCTCTTCCACAGTCATCAAGCATAATTCATATTAACTCAAGTATTTTAACTCAGATATTTATACATGTTACTGTCTCATACCTCCATTTTCATTTGATTATAGTTGTTTAAATGTCCTTCATCATAAAATATACCAAGATTAATACATAACCACATACTGACATTTCATTTACTATTTCTAAAATCCTCCAATGACACTAAATCCTTATATCCTATTCTAGCTAAACATCCTTAATATTTAATAACAAAGTTTTCTATCCTTCTTTCCAAATCACTGTTTACAATTTACATCTCATTTCCTTATATTGTACCCATACATATACATACATACATACATACATACATACATACATACATACATATATATATATATATATATATATATATATATATATATACATACAGGGCGGGGCATAACCTTTTCCTAGGGGGTCACAGCAAGATCGACAGCAGTTTACAACTTCCGCGACACCTCATTTTAAAGCCCATAAAAAACTGAATTGAATGAGCTATTAAATGTTAAATTTGCTTTAAGAATGGCTGGAAAATTCGATTCGGAAGAACAAAGGATCATTGACAGAATAAAATGCATTGCCTTTCGAGAGGCTCGCGATGCTGGAGCGATGTTTATCAATCGAAAATGGATTGCAAACAAATTGAAACGTCATCCGGATTGGGTTACTGATAATTGGAACAAAACAGCCCAAGAATGTTTCACAAAATTTGGAGAAGGGCGTCCTCTGCAACTGTCCCAAGAAAGCAAAGCCATCATTGCAACTGGCAGTCACAAACAACGAAAAGGAAACCGAAAAGTGGCCCAAGAAATCCTTCAAATTCGTGGAAAACGAGTTGATCAAAGGACAATCGGCCGATATCGAGAACGAGAAGGTTTGAAGCCATTCCACGTCATTTGCAAACCATTGAAAACTCAAACACACGTTCAAGATCGGCTTTGGTTGTGCGATTGGTTGTCTGAATGGACCGAGGAAGATTTTCTTCATTTGGCGCCATCTGACGAATTCTTCGTTTATGCCATTCGAAAACCGAATTTCCAGAACGATCGAATTTGGGCTAAAGATGTCGACGACATCGCCAAACATGAACGATATCGACAAATCGTTCGCAATCCGACTTGCATCGGGATTTTCGTCATTTTCACAGCCAAGAAACTGCATTGGGTTTTGAAGGATAAAGGGGAATCCTGGGATGGCAGTTATTTCCGTGAGAAAATTTTATTGGAGAATGTCATTCCATTTCTCAGTGATCCAGACAATGTCTTGGTGGTTGGTGAGGCTGTCTTTCTTCATGACAAAGCTCCTTGCATGCGTGCAAATGCGACTCAGCAATTGTTAAAGGAAAACAATGTCGAATTTTGGGGCAATGACGTCTGGCCGGGAAATTCGCCAGATCTCAATCCGGCAGAGAACATTGGGGCCATAATTAAGGATGAAGTGGAAGCTCTGATGATTCAGGAGCAAGGTCAAAATCGATATTCGGTTGAAACTTTGAGAATGAATTTGGAAACTGTGTTGAAAAATCTGGAAAATCGAACGGAACTGTTTGAAGATTTGTTGTGTTCTTATCCACCTCGTTTGAATGCTGTTCGAAGGGCTAATGGTGGTCATACTGACTATTAAATCGTGTCAATAAACTCAGTTTTTGATGGGCTTTCGAATGGTGTATGAATTATTTGTGTTGTTATTACAAGTGTTGCTGTGACCCCCTAGGAAAAGGTTATGCCCCGCCCTGTATATATATACATTATTATCATTATCCCTCCTTTATTTGACTATATCCTGCATCATATCATTTCCTCCCCCCCCCCCAGTAATCAAGACTTAACTGAATCTAACTTAATTCTTTATTATTATTATTATACAATTGTATCACAGCGGCCAGTTGTTTAGCCGGATTTGGCATTGGTTACTAGTCAGGCCCCACCCAGGGGCCTAGGACGTCGTAACGTATTTTCATAATATGCGTGCAGATCCAAGCAGTGCGGCTTTTTGCATTTGACTGATGGTGATTTTGTCAATTTTTAACTGTTTTAAATGTAATTCCAGTGCTTTTGGAATAGCACCCAGTGTGCCAATTACCACTGGAATTATCACTGCTGGTTTGTGCCATAGTCGTTGAATTTCGATTTTTAAGTCCTGGTATCTTGCGATTTTTTCATGTTCCTTCTCGGCGACCCTGCTATCACCTGGTATTGCGATGTCTATGATTGTGACCTTATTTTTCTCAACCAGTGTGATGTCTGGTGTATTATGCGCCAGTATTTTGTCGGTTTGTATACGGAAATCCCACAAGATCTTGACCATCTGATTTTCTTTTTCAGGCTGATGTTCCCACCAGTTTGTTGCTGTTTTAATATTATAATTTTTGCACAAATTCCAATGGATCATTTGTGCTACTGAATTGTGCCGCAATTTATAATCAGTCTGCGCGATTTTTTTACAGCAGCTGAGTATGTGATCAACCGTTTCATCAGCTTCTTTGCAAAGTCTGCATTTGGCATCATCAGAGGATTTTTTGATTTTGGCCTTAATGGCATTTGTGCGGATAGCTTGTTCTTGCGCAGCCAGGATTAGTGACTCTGTTTCTTTCTTTAATGTACCTGTTGTTAACCATAACCAAGTTTGTTCACTGTCCACTTTATCTTTTATTTTTTCCAGAAATTGGCCATGCAGTGCTTTGTTCTGCCAACTCTCCATTCTTGATTTTATCACATCTTTTCTGTATTCTTGTTTCGTCTGTTGGGCCTTCAGTAGATTTTTGTTCTTTACTTCGATTAATAGATGTTCTTGACTTTCTTTTAAATAATCAGCCAGTGCATGTTTTTCTTCTTCAACTGTTTGCTTCACTTGTAATAATCCTCTGCCACCTGATTTTCGGGGCAGATATAATCTATCAGTATCACCACGTGGATGTAAACTGTAGTGCATTGTCATTAGTTTCCTGGTTTTTCGGTCCAAAAGGTCCAAATCAGCTTGTGTCCAGTTAACTATACCAACTGTGTATCTTATAACTGATATTGCCCAGGTATTTATGGCCTTGATTGTGTTTCCACCATTCAATTTAGATTTCAAAATTTTCCTAACTCTGTTGGTGTACTCTCGCCTGACAATAGTTTTTACTTCTCCATGCTTGATGTTATCCAACTGCAGAATGCCTAAGTATTTGTAGGCTTCATTTTCTTTGCATTTAATTAATTGGCCATTGGGCATTTCAATTCCCTCACATGCAGTGATTTTGCCCCTTTTTATGGATACAGTGGCACATTTTTCCATGCCAAACTGCATTGAAATATCGGTGCTGAATACTCGGACTGTGTTTGTCAATGATTGGATTTCTGTTTCTGACTTTCCATAGAGTTTCAAATCATCCATATATAGTAAATGCGAAATTTTTTCAGCTTCTTTAGCTGTTTTGTAGCCTAATTTCATTTTTTTTAAGATTACTGATAGTGGGATCATTGCGATGATGAAGAGAAGAGGTGAAAGTGAATCACCCTGGAAAATTCCTTGCTTGATATTAACCATTCCGTAGATCTCATTCCCTACTGCCAACTCAGTTCTCCATTGTTTCATCGCCTTTTCAGTAAAGGATGTAATATTTTTGCTAATGCCAGTTGTTTCTAAGCATTTTATGATCCAACTATGTGGCAGTGAGTCAAATGCCTTTTTGTAATCAATCCAGACCATATTCAAGTTCGTTTTTCTGTTGTTACAATTTTCTAATATCATTTTATCAATTAGGAGCTGATCTTTTGTGCCCCTGCTCCTTCTTTTGTTGCCTTTTTGCTCTACTGGCAAGATGTTGTTTGTTTCCAAATAACCCATCATGTTATCTGCAATAATGCCTGTGAGTAATTTGAAGGTTGTTGGCAAGCATGTTATTGGTCTGTTTTCAGGTGTTGTTTTCAGGTGTTGTTCCTTTAGTTGCATCTTTCTGAATCAAGTATGTTTTTCTAGTTGTCAACCATTCATCAATTTGGCCCTTTTGTAAAATTTCATTCAGTTGCCTGGCCAATATTGCATGTAAACTGGTCAGATATTTGAGCCAGAAACCATGTAATTGATCCTTTCCAGGTGATGTCCAATTCTTTACCTTTTTAACTTGATTTTTGACCATCTCAGTTGTTATTTCTAATACTTGCATTTGTTTGTTGCCAATGCTTTTCTCAAAGTCATGTATCCACTTTGCTTTCTTGTTGTAATCCTTTGCATTTTCCCACAATTCTTTCCAGAATTCAACTGTGGCCTGCTTTTCTGGTTTTTCACTTTTGGTGTCACCATTCACATTAAGACTTTGATAAAAACGCCGTTGGTCTGATCGAATTTGCTGATTTTGTTTATATTGGATGATTCGTGCCTCATATCTTTCAATTTTTCTAGCTGTTGCTGTTATCTGCTGTTTTACAATCTCTACAGCGTCATTGATGTTTCTTGTATCCAATCTATATCTTCTGATTAGCCGATCTATGATTTTGTTGTTTTTAAGCCATTGCTCATGCATGTTTTTTAAGTTACTAGCATCTGCCCTTAATTTTTTGATTTTTTGTTCTAAACGGATTTTCCACTTTGGCTTTGATGCTTTTTCTGTTGTGTGACTAGGTACTTTAATTTTAATGCCTAGTTCATTAGTGACTATTACAGCTGCACTGTACATTAACTGGTTTGTTTCCAAGATGGATCCCGGTTCAATTGTTGAAAACACTGCATTAACCATTTTCATGATAGGGGCCAAAATTTTCTTAGGCACAGTTTTTAGTGATGGTAAACGTTGCCTTTCCTCATTAAGCAGAAAATGCTCCATGATCTTATCCTTCAATTCTTTTTGTTTTTGAGTTAGTTCATCAGTTGGTTCAGTGATAACTGGTTCTAGTGGTGGTGATGTTATTTCCTCCCCGAGAGCTTCTTCTGGGAGTTCTACTATAATGTCTTTAGTTGTGTCTTGAATATCAGTTATTTCTGCTTGTGATATTGTTTTTTGGGTTTTGCAATTTGCCTGAATTTCCTCATGTTCAACTTCACTAAACACTTTATTCCGTATAATAAATCGCCTTTGATCTGCTAGTCGTTGTTCACTAACATTTGAATCTGGATATTGTTCTTTCCATAATTCATACATTCGCTTTAAGTAACCTCTTTTTTCTGGCTCTGAGTTGTAGTAACAGGCCATTATGGCACGGTTTTCATCTGCACTATATTTTTGTCGTTTTGTTGGCTGGTCCACTTGTAGCCCACTTGTCGACAGATGTCCAGAGACCCCAACATCTGCCGCGGCCCTTGTTAACCCGCGCGACGACCGATGCGGTATGGAATTCTTATTTGTTTTTTTCACCATATTGTATGGGTTGGCGGGTTTTTTTTTACGGGACCAGATGCCAACCCGACCCCAACCCTCCTCCTTTCTCATCCGGGCTTGGGACTGGCAACGGCGGAGTTGTTGTTGTGATTATTATTATTATTATTATTATTATTATTATTATAATACAATTGTATCACAGCGGCCAGTTGTTTCGCCGGATTTGGCATTGGTTACTAGTCGGGCCCCACCCAGGGGCCTAGGACGTCGTAACGTATTTTCGCAATATGCGTGCAGATCCAAGCAGTGCGGCTTTTTGCATTTGACTGATGGTGATTTTGTCAATTTTTAACTGTTTTAAATGTAATTCCAGTGCTTTTGGAATAGCACCCAGTGTGCCAATTACCACTGGAATTACCACTGCTGGTTTGTGCCATAGTCGTTGAATTTCGATTTTTAAGTCCTGGTATCTTGCGATTTTTTCATGTTCCTTCTCGGCGACCCTGCTATCACCTGGTATTGCGATGTCTATGATTGTGACCCTATTTTTCTCAACCAGTGTGATGTCTGGTGTATTATGCGCCAGTATTTTGTCGGTTTGTATACGGAAATCCCACAAGATCTTGACCATCTGATTTTCTGTGACTCTTTCAGGCTGATGTTCCCACCAGTTTGTTGCTGTTTTAATATTATAATTTTTGCACAAATTCCAATGGATCATTTGTGCTACTGAATTGTGCCGCAATTTATAATCAGTCTGCGCGATTTTTTTACAGCAGCTGAGTATGTGATCAACAGTTTCGTCAGCTTCTTTGCAAAGTCTGCATTTGGCATCATCAGAGGATTTTTCGATTTTGGCCTTAATGGCATTTGTGCGGATAGCTTGTTCTTGCGCAGCCAGGATTAGTGACTCTGTTTCTTTCTTTAATGTACCTGTTTTTAACCATAACCAAGTTTGTTCCCTGTCCACTTTATCTTTTATTTTTTCCAGAAATTGACCATGCAGTGCTTTGTTCTGCCAACTCTCCATTCTTGATTTTATCACATCTTTTCTGTATTCTTGTTTTGTCTGTTGGGCCTTCAGTAGATTTTTGTTCTTTACTTCGATTAATAGATGTTCTTGACTTTCTTTTAAATAATCAGCCAGTGCATGTTTTTCTTCTTCAACTGTTTGCTTCACTTGTAATAATCCTCTGCCACCTGATTTTCGTGGCAGGTATAGTCTATCAGTATCACCACGTGGATGTAAACTGTAGTGCATTGTCATTAGTTTCCTGGTTTTTCGGTCCAAAAGGTCCAAATCAGCTTGTGTCCAGTTAACTATGCCAGCTGTGTATCTTATAACTGGTATTGCCCAGGTATTTATGGCCTTGATTGTATTTCCACCATTCAATTTAGATTTCAAAATTTTCCTAACTCTGTTGGTGTACTCTCGTCTGACAATAGTTTTTACTTCTCCATGCTTGATGTTATCCAACTGCAGAATGCCTAAGTATTTGTAGGCTTCATTTTCTTTGCATTTAATTAGTTGGCCATTGGGCATTTCAATTCCCTCAGATGCAGTGATTTTGCCCCTTTTTATGGATACAGTGGCGCATTTTTCCATGCCAAACTGCATTGAAATATCGGTGCTGAATACTCGGACTGTATTTGTCAATGATTGGATTTCTATTTCTGACTTTCCATAGAGTTTCAAATCATCCATATATAGTAAATGCGAAATCTTTTCAGCTTTTTTGGCTGTTTGGTAGCCTAATTTCATTTTTTTTAAGATTACTGATAGTGGGATCATTGCGATGATGAAGAGAAGAGGTGAAAGTGAATCACCCTGGAAAATTCCTCGCTTGATATTAACCATTCCGTAGCTCTCATTCCCTACTGCCAGCTCAGTTCTCCATTGTTTCATTGCCTTTTCAGTAAAGGATGTAATATTTTTGCTAATGCCAGTTGTTTCTAAGCATTTTATGATCCAACTATGTGGCAGTGAGTCAAATGCCTTTTTGTAATCAATCCAGACCATATTCAAGTTCGTTTTTCTGTTCTTACAATTTTCTAATATCATTTTATCAATTAGAAGCTGATCTTTTGTGCCCCTGCTCCTTCTTTTGTTGCCTTTTTGCTCTACTGGCAAGATGTTGTTTGTTTCCAAATAATCCATCATGTTATCTGCAATAATGCCTGTGAGTAATTTGAAGGTTGTTGGCAAGCATGTTATTGGTCTATAGTTTTCAGGTGTTGTTCCTTTAGTTGGATCTTTCTGAATCAAGTATGTTTTTCCAGTTGTCAACCATTCATCAATTTGGCCCTTTTGTAAAATTTCATTCAGTTGCCTGGCCAATATTGCATGTAAACTGGTCAGATATTTGAGCCAGAAACCATGTAATTGGTCCTTTCCAGGTGATGTCCAATTCTTTACCTTTTTAACTCGATTTTTGACCATCTCAGTTGTTATTTCTAATACTTGCATTTGTTTGTTGCCAATGCTTTTCTCAAAGTCATATATCCACTTTGCTTCCTTGTTGTAGTCCTTTGCATTTTCCCACAATTCTTTCCAGAATTCAACTGTGGCCTGTTTTTCTGGTTTTTCACTTTTGGTGTCACCATTTACATTAAGACTTTGATAAAAACGCCGTTGGTCTGATCGAAATTGCTGATTTTGTTTACATTGGATGATTCGTGCCTCATATCTTTCAATTTTTCTAGCTGTTGCTGTTATCTGCTGTTTTACAATCTCTACAGCTTCATTGATGTTTCTTGTATCCAATCTATATCTCCTGATTAGCCGATCTATGATTTTGTTGTTTTTAAGCCGTTGCTCATGCATGTTCTTTAAGTTACTAGCATCTGCCCTTAATTTTTTTATTTTTTGTTCTAAACGGATTTTCCACTTTGGCTTTGATGCTTTTTCTGTTGTATGACTAGGTACTTTAATTTTAATGCCTAGTTCATTAGTGACTATTACAGCTGTACTGTACATTAACTGGTTTGTTTCCAAGATGGATCCTGGTTCAATTGTTGAAAACACTGCATTAACCATTTTCATGATAGGGGCCAAAATTTTCTTTGGCACAGTTTTTAGTGATGGTAAACGTTGCCTTTCCTCATTAAGCAGAAAATGCTCCATGATCTTATCCTTCAATTCTTTTTGTTTTTGAGTTAGTTCATCAGTTGGTTCAGTGATAACTGGTTCTAGTGGTGGTGATATTATTTCCTCCCCAAGAGCTTCTTCTGGGAGTTCTACTATAATGTCTTTAGTTGTGTCTTGAATATCAGTTATTTCCGCTTGTGATATTGTTTTTTGGGTTTTGCAATTTGCCTGAATTTCCTCATGTTCAACTTCACTAAACACTTTATTCCGTATAATAAATCGCCTTTGATCTGCTAGTCGTTGTTCACTAACATTTGAATCTGGATATTGTTGTTTCCATAATTCATACATTCGCTTTAAATAGCCTCTTTTTTCTGGCTCTGAGTTGTAGTAACAGGCCATTATGGCACGGTTTTCATCTGCACTATATTTTTGTCGTTTTGTTGGCTGGTCCACTTGTAGCCCACTTGTCGACGGATGTCCAGGGACCCCAACATCCGCCGTGGCCCTTGTTAACCCGCGCGACGACCGATGCGGTATGGAATTCTTATTTGTTTTTTTCACCATATTGTATGGGTTGGCGGGGTTTTTTTTACGGGACCAGATGCCAACCTGATCCCAACCTTCCTCCTTTCTCATCCGGGCTTGGGACCGGCAATGGCGGAGTTTTATTATTATTATAATACAATTGTATCACAGCGGCCAGTTGTTTCGCCGGATTTGGCATTGGTTACTAGTCGGGCCCCACCCAGGGGCCTAGGACGTCGTAACGTATTTTCGCAATATGCGTGCAGATCCAAGCAGTGCGGCTTTTTGCATTTTCTGGCAACGGCGGAGTTGTTGTTGTGATTATTATTATTATTATTATTATTATTATTATTATTATTATTAACCTTTATATATAATCCAAAAGGGTTTCTAATTTTCCTTTCATGGGTACCATTCAATATTCATATCCAGTTATTACTTATCATAACACTACACATTGTATATATTATTATCATTATCAATTATTTATTTAACTACATCTACTATCACTAAATTTCGCTAAGTTTAGCTAGTTTTAAATTATATTCTTCCATCTATCAATCTGTATCTTACCAGTAACAAAACAGTGTTATATCTTCTGCCATTTGTGGCATCAGTCCTCTAATCATCTCCTTAATCAGCTTTGTATGGACTCCTCTTAGCAACTCTTTGCTTATAAGATCTCTCATGTAATTTCGATGCCCTTCTTCTGTTTCCTTAATCTGCTTATCTTTGATTGTCAGTGTTATTATCAAAACTATTGCTAATAAAAATTTTCTCTTTAAATCTATAAATTCTTTTATTTTTTCCTCTTCCGTATCTTCCCATCTGAGGTGGGTTTCCCCTCCATTTAATTCCTCTTTCAGTATTCCACTCTTTCCGTTTTCAGAAACAAACCAATCACCATAAATATCAGCAATTTTAATTTCTTTATATTCATTTCCCTCTTCAATTTTTTGGATTTTAACCACCACTTTTTCCATTTGATGAACATCTTCAACTTCTCCATCATATTTTACTGTTAGATGCACTAAGTATATATATAAATATTTTCCAAAAACAGTGCTGTGGAAGGAAAGACTTGGCACAGAGCAGTGGTGGGTTGCAAATCCCATTCCAACCATACCGGTTGGAACGGGGCTGCAGCATCCTCATGGACGTGTACAGCATGTGCACAACATGTGCATGCATTCAAGTGCCTCTGTAACACTCCAGCTGCTACACAGAGCATCACACAGGCACTGTATGCACCATGTGCATGTGCGGAAGCACAAAAGCCTTTAAACTCCAGTAAGGAGCTCGGGCAGGTGGGTGGGCCCTCTGGAGCACTGTACCGGAATGGTATCCAGTGCTCCGGGCTGGCTCCGGTACGCGTGTACTGGGGCCTACTGCCTGCGACCCACCACTGGCACAGAGTCTCAGATTCATGGACAGATCTTCACACTCCTGAAACAAACTAACAACCAAATGAACAAATTGTTTCCTGCAAAAGCCCACTCCTCTTCCCTCCTCTTTTATTTCCTATGGAAGAGGCCATTCACTGTCCACCTGTGACCTTACTCCCAAGTCGACCCTGATTTCTGAGCTGTTGTTTTCTTCTGGCAGCTCTGTATATGCACACACTGGGAACAGGCTCCAGCTGTTCCTCTGCCTCACTGCTATCTAGCTCCAGCTGAGAACTGCCAGACAGCCTTGGCCCCCATCTCTGCCTCCAACACATAGCCCTTGTCCAAGCCTTCCACAGCCTCAGGACTGGCCCATGTTCCTCCCCAACCCCCTCACTGTCCGACTCTGCTGCTAGCTGTGCTGGCTGCTGGCAGGCCATAACAAATTGTGATCTGGGTGCTTAGGAACCGGCTTCCACTTCCAATGGTTGTACCGGTCCTGTGATCACATGATGGCAATTTATGACCTTTGTGCTGATTTTCTCCCTGACTTGTGGGCCACCTGCACACCCTCCCTCATTTGGCAGCAGTCACTTGCCTGCCTGCTAGCCTGCTTGTAAGTTATATGGATCTGTGATCCTCACTTATCAATGATAACAGGGAGAGCCAAGATTGTCTTTGCTAAATGATGAGATTGTGTGACATTGCACTTTATGATTGTGTGGCTTAGCAATGGAAATTTCAGCCCCAGTTAACTGTACTACCTATATTACAGATACAGACAATCACTGTGCCAATTTTGGTGTTGCAGCGCAGGACACACCTGAATAGAAAGCAACCAATGGATATCTAATATAGATTTTAATCCTATGGAGAGGCAGAAGGTTTCTGTCCATCCATGCACTGGAGAAATTGTAATCTTCAGTGCTGAATGGAAGTGACAGAGAACATAAATAAAATATAATTGGTTCACTATAAACCATAGGAATATACTGCAGAGATACAATATTAGATGAGGTGGATTATAGCAAGAGCAGAACAGGATAGTGGAAAGATATTGCATTTTTTTTTTAAAAAATGATTGGCTTTGCTGCAAATAATATTTTTGAGGGGCAAAGATTGCAGTGAATTGTACATGTGGATTGGGCTGGATTATTTCATTTTCTCCCCTAGATTATGAGTGTGCATGGGTTTGGATCGGCAGTTTTAAAGTTAGGACATGCAGTAAAGGGGATTTTGCGTGTGTGATTTCTACCTGAAAAAGGTGAGAAACCTCTGCAAATTTGTTCAGTAAATAAATGTGTTCTGTAACTTTTTAACAATTCTGTTAAAAAGATGTATCTGGACTACAAAACTCTGGACTTTTGAGACCACCTATTGTGTTCTCATTACACATTACTCTGTGTGCAGCTTGATATGCAGCTAAACTCCAATAAACCAAATTGTATGCATAGATCTTGGGTTTTATTTAAGGAACAGGATGAGTGAAGCTGGGAAACAATAGAAATACATGCAATAAGATCCCAGATACAAAATAAGCAGTGAGCATAACAATTAACAAATACAGAATAAATCTATATCTCACCAGTGATTCTTTGTGTCTGGGATGTGGATTTTTATCTTCAGATGAACATGTGTCACAGATTAGGTTGAATTCTTCCTGGTGCTTTTGTTTCCTCCGAATGCTAGAGGAAATGTAGTCTGGCTTCCCAGGATGCACTTGTTTTGGGAGTGAGGGTTGATGGGTAGATGATCCTTAAAGGGCCTGCTCAGCTTCCAAACAATATAGATTAATAATTGGCTCCAGCCACTAGATGGGGCCAGAGAACAACAACAGTATATAAAAAAATTATATGTTGGGGCATGACACTACCAATCAAACTCCCCTGGATAAGGATAAAAAATTAGACTCTCTTTTAGGCAACCCCTCTTTAGCTCCATAAAGTATCTAGCATAAAAAGTTGCATTTGCCCTGATTTTATTTCATAGCTTGATGCCATACTGGAATTAGGCTTCTCCCCCAATGTTTGTTGGCTGAGACCAGAGGAGCACCTGTATAGCTTCATATCTCCTTCATCATGTGGTGCTGTTGATACAAATATTTTCTAATTGTACCAGTCTTTAACAAACAAGAGCTCAACTGCTTCTTTCTGTTCTGCCAAAAGACCTGGATTTACAACAACAGAAGAAAAATGTAGAGAAAAAAGAAATAATTTCACTAAAAGAAAAACTGCTACCTTTTCATTTATTTTGGCAACGATGCTATATTTGCATTTCATATTTCCCATAAAATTCTTGCTCCGTGTTGCTATATTCTCTAACATTGAGCCTAATATAAAGGAATTAGATAAAATAGCATATGTTTCTTGAGAAAGTTAATCTTGCTGGTCTTCATTTAGAGAAGAACAAAACCACTCCTTGTTATGTACGCTCTCTTTTTAAATTCCTCCCAAAACAGCTGCCAAGAGTTTGCTGTTATGTATCCTTAAAACTGTGTGTGTGTGTGTGTGTGTGTGTGTGTGTGTGTTTAAACTGCCCAAACCTAACTTTTGCTTACTGTACTATTTAATATAAATTAAATTAGAATTTTAAATTGCCTTCAGATTCCCTATTAAGCAGCATTAGCTTCATTTATTTACCATAGCCGCAGACTATGCCTTGCTGTTTGATTTTTTTTAGCAGAAGCCTAATTCCCAGTTAATGCCTCCTTCTTATCTTTTTCCTGGGTTTGTACTGTGATATAAGCAATTGGCTTTTTCTCCTATTCATTGATTAGGATCATAATTCACCATATACCTTATTCCAATAAATTGTAGAGTATATTGTAGAGTATCGGCCACCGGAGAGGATTGTGGTACTTTCTCTTTAACATCCAGACTGTCAGGGTTCCAAATAGCATCCAAAATTAAATCAGAGTCCAAGGCAAAGTAATGCTCAAAGTTCTAATATATTAAGAGAGCCATGTTGGCACCCCCGGGGGAAACCTGAATCTGAAGCTTCTCGGTTTACCCTCCCCAGTTGAAAGTTCAAGACCTTGCCCCCACACCCACAAGTCCATCACATGGTCCAATCTCCCACTGTCATGTTGGCAGTTCCACCCATCCAGTTCCGGTCAGGTGCAAAGGTGTAGACACAAAGAATGACCTTGGATTCTAGAAAGAGATTTTATTTTGGCTACATAGCATTCCACTCTATACCATCCCCCCAGCAGAAATGACAAGTCGAATAATAGAAAATGTGGCAGGCCAAAGATCCAAAAGGTAATATGGCTGCAGGCCTGACAAGGACTGCATAGAAAAACTAGTGAATGTGACAGATTTAAGAATGCCTGCTAAATCCAGAAGTTTCATCAAAATGCTAAAACTTGTGATTCTGTGATCCAAATTCCACCCCTTGTGTGAGTGTGCAAATGACATAGGAAGAAAAGAAGCAGACCACATCTTTCACCATACCTCTTTGAACAATCCTGACTTACAGGCTAGCTCAGTGTATGGCTAACCTTTTCGGCACCGAGTACCCAAACTGGAATGCATGTGCATGTGTGTGTGCTGGAGCTCCAGAATCCCCTCACTGGCCAGCTAGTCTTTGGGGTTTCAGCACACACATGCATGCCAGCCAGCTGGTCTTTGCACGCACCGGAGCATTGGAAACCTGAAGACCAGCTGGCCAGCGTGTGCATGACTGTTTTGGGGGCGTTTTCTGGGTTGGTTTTCAAACTGATTTTCGGGTTTTTTCGGGTCCTTTTCTGGCGCTTAGCCTGAAAAATGGATCAAAAAATGCCTGAAGATGCCCACCCAAAATGACCTGGTTTTTTGGCCCTTTTCTGGTGCTCCGTTGCCTGCGAAGACCAGCTGGCTGGCATGTATATGCGTGCTGAAAACCTGAACATCAGCTGGCCAGTGCATGTGCCCACAGAAAGGGCCCTATGTGCCACTTGTGGCACTCGTGCCATAGGCTCACCATCACAGGGCTAGCTCATGAGTCCAAAATATTATGTGACTCGAAAAGTCACTGGCTGTTTTCCATCAAAAAGCAATTGCAAGTTATTTTTCACACCTCTGAATTAAAGACAGATTCTGAGTAGCAAGGGCTATAAGTTCGGATGGCATGATGCAGGCCATTGGGTCCCCCAAAGCTCTTTTGAGAACTGGAACTAGTAGGGTACATTTGACAGGGAAATACAGGCAGAAGCAAAAGGCTGCTTTATTTTCTTTTCAGGGTTGCTTTGCTCTGATGTGTTGATTTTATCTTTGCCTTCTCTAATTATTTGCTGAATGGTTTGGTTAAATTCTAATTAACGTTCAGTTACATCTTAGTACAATAACACTCTGACATCAAAATAAGCCTTTCTCTTTGATTCAGATCAAGGGGCTGTATCGTGAATTTGCACTGGTCAACTTTGCAGTGCTGCAGCTTGAGCCAACCCAACCTATACATTAGATCAAAAGATCATGCTTTCATCAGACAAAACAGTACCCTCAAATTTGGAACTGGATTATAACCACACAAGGAAACCAAATTCACAAAGGCCAATATTACTTTGATTATAAAGATGTCATAACAGAATCATGCAGTGATGGTGTAGTGGTTAGAATGCAGCACTGCAGGCAAAAAAAACCCTATGCCCACAGCTTAGAGTTCGATCCTGACAGGCTCAAGGTTGACTCAGTCTTCCATGCTTCAGAGGTGGGTAAAATGAGGATCCAGATTATTGGGGGCAATAGGCTGACTCTGTAAACTGCTTGGAGAAGGCTGTAAAAGCACTATGAAATGGTATATAAGTCTAAGTACTAGTGCTATTGCTATCATGCCTGAATGCTCTTCCGAATCCCTCCCCTTATTCATGTAAACAATAGGGAGGTTTCATCTGAGTCATTTTCTCAGGTTACAGTTCTGGCCAAGACTCAATTTACTTTTATTTGATTGTTATCTTGGTAGCAACTCTTCCTCCTGTCCCTCAAAGTGATTTCCTCTACCCATTACAGACTTTAGAGTACCATCCCTCTGGCATCTGTGATTTCAAGAAATCATAGATTACAGCTGTCAGAATTGTTGTGTGACAGAATTGTGTACTGTGAAGACTTCTATTTTAAGTAGGTTTAGATTTATTAAATATAATGTTAACATAGGTCTGGATTTTGCAGGGTGTGTTTGATTTCCATGCCCGTTTTGCCTTGGCCTTCCAAGAAGAAAAAGAGTATGGTTAAATATCTGAGATTGGAGCTGCACATAGCAGGAAAGCACCAACAGGGAGTGATACCCCATGCTACATTCAGAACAAAATGGCAGTCCTTCCAGCCATATGCAACAATGCTTCTTAATTGGTATCTGCAGGAGAAGACTAAGCATCTAAGTAGAAGCCAGAAAGGGAAAGAGGAAACAGGAAAGAGGGAAGAGGGAAGATGGAGGGAGGGAAGGAGGGAAGGAGGGAGGGAGGGAGAGAGAGAGAGAGAGAGAGAGAGAGAGAAAGAGAGAAAGAGAGAAATAGAGAGAGACAGAGAGCTTCTCATCTAGCATGTACTGGTGTGACTACCAAAGGCTTCCACTTTCATATGACAAATTTTGATTTTTACGTTACAGCAAATTGCAATTTCATACCAGAGACATTGATGTAGTGGCAGGTACTTCTACTTTCATACCGCAAACCCTGGGTTTGGACATTGTAACAGGCAATGTTTTATAATTGACAGAAGGTTTTGATTTTGAAACACTAATTGCACTCCAATTAGGTATGGTGGGAGCAGCCAAAAGAACCATAACTGGCTTAACAAGCCATTCACTGTTTCACTGTACTAAGTAAAGCTAAAATAATAGATTGATATAATGCCCCCTCCAGAAGCTGCAAGCAACAGAAGCTAATGTCCACTAATGTACATGCATGAGCCAGAAGGGTAAGAGAGGGCTTTTCCTTACTTTGAGACAGGAGAACATTCCACTCCCATAAACTCTGCTGCCTTAAGGATCAATCCCTCTTCTGCTTCTGTAGCAAAGCTGGCAAGTGCTGATGCCAATATACTTTTGTTGCAGGACAAGTTTTTAAAAAGTGACTGGAATCGCACAGTTTCATTTCCCGGTCCATTGAGTATTGCTGAAGAAGCTTCTTGGATGAGAAGCGAAATGTCTTCAAAGAAAAACCAGAAAGTCCAGTTGCCCCTTGAAGAAAAAAAGAACCTTCACCTGGATGACTGAGAATCTCGGTAGACAATATTCAGCGTGTTTATGCTGTTGCTGGAACGATTGTTAAGATGAACCCGGAACGTCTTTATAATGGCATTCTCTACAAAATAATTTGGAAAGGTACAGTTCTACACTTCGCAGATATATCTGTGCATATGAACATACATACATACAAAACTCACAATATCTATCGGTATGCGTGTCTGGTTTGCAACAAACAACAGATTAAAGAGAATTTGACAATAAGGGAAGGACCAGAGGTACTATTTAGCAGGTTCTGACCAGTTCTGAAGAACCGGTAGCAGAAATTTTAAGTAGTTTGGAGAACCGGTAAATACCACTTCTGACTGACCCCGCCCCCATCTATTCTCTCTCTCCTGAGTCCCAGCTAATCAGGAGGAAATTGGGATTTTACAGTATCCGTCCCCTGCCACACCTACCAAACCATGCCATGCCCACCAAGCCAGGCCACGCCCACCAAGCCACGCCCATAACTGGTAGTAAAAAAAATTGAATCCCATTACTGGGGAGGACATTTTGGAAATGTGAGGGAGGGAGTTGCTTGGTTACTGGGCTGTTCCTTAAAGTTCCCACCTGCAGCAATGTGTATACTATTCACATGCCTGTATATTTTTACCGAAGAATAATAAGTAAAAACTTCAAAATATTCACAGGGGCTAGTGAGTTAATGCTTCCTACTGGGTAACCTAGGGACAAAGGAAACCAGAGGTCCCCCTTTTGGTTGAAGGGTTGGCAGCAAAGCTTCATGGGAATCTCTCTAGGGAAGCTGCTCTCCAATTCAGAACTGGGTCTAGGGTTATAGCTGGGGCTACATTAAAGGTAAAGGTAAAGGTTGCCCTAGCGCATATGTGCTAGTCATTCCCGGCTCTAGGGGATGGTGCTCATCTCTGTTTCAAAGCTGGAGAGACAGCACTGTCCAAAGATGTCTCCGTGGTCATGTGGCCAGCATGACTAAACACCGAAAGCACACTGAACACTGTTACCTTCCCACCAAAGGTGGTCCCTATTTTTCTACTTACATTTTTACATGGTTTTAGCAATAGCAATAGCAGTTAGACTTATATACCGCTTCATAGGGCTTTCAGCCCTCTCTAAGCAGTTTTGTACTGCTAGGTTGGCAGAAGCTGGGACAAGTAACGGGAGCTCACTCCATTATGCGGCGCTAGGGATTCGGACCACCAAACTGCTGACCTTTCTGATTGACAAGCTCAGCATCTTAGTCACTGAGCTTCCGTGTCCATTTACATTATGCTACATTATTTCTCTGCAATTTATTTTAGTTTCTTATAATGTGCAAGCTACTAAAAAGGAGAAAAGCACTGCATTTCCACAAGACAGCTTTTGTAAGTAAGTAAGAAAGAAAGAAAGAAAGAAAGAAGAAAAGTTAAACATAAATAAAACAAAACCAACATCTATTACGATAGAGCAATAACAATGGATTGTATTTTTGAAGACATTCAGCCTTGTCCACGTAGATTCATAGTGATCATTGTTTTCCAGTTGGGTTGATAAAGAGGCTGTCCCAAAGGGGAAAGAAGAGCACTTTAAGTTTGGATGACTGTTTTTTTCCCCCACAAGCAAAATCACCTTCTTGGCCACACTCTAAACTTGTTAAGTCTGAAACTCTTCATATACTGATGTATCCTTAGGAGTTCAGTATATAATTCAACATCACATAAGGACCTTTAAATCTGATTTCTGTTTGTGCTCTCATTAACAATGATTTTCTGCTTCTAATGGAACTATAGAAATCCTCAATCATACCTATCAATAAGCCTTTCAAAGGCATTAGACTTCAAGGCTAAAAATCTTGACATCCCTTGCTTCTTAAATATGTCTGGAGAGTTCAGTCAACATGAAAAGGGATCTTCTGATAAATGTGTCTCATAAGATCTTAAGAGACATATTTTTTTTTAAAAAAAAAAACAATTGATTTTTTTAAAAAACGGGTTATTCAGCTCTTTGCTCTAAATAGTCAATATCTGTCTTAAAAATACTTTTTAGCAGAAAAACCCTATAGGTTTATAATCTTCCAAAACATCTTCCAATAAATTAAGGAATCCAGAAGCTGCTCATTCATCAGGTCCAAATCAGTCCATTTATTGCTGTATCTTAGTGTATCCAGTAATCTACAAAGGTTGTGGCTTTTCATAATTTTATATGGGACATGTCATCCTAGTAAAGTCCTTCCTTTATGCATGCTATAGGTCATGCGATTTACTATTGACATCTCCAGCTGAAATTATAATTCATCTCCAATAGTGCTTACGGAACTTGTTGGCAAGCGCAGTGACAAAGGCACTTTCGGGACTGTTGGTGCGATTTCCTTTGAATCGTCTCGGGAGCTATTTGGATTCATTTTATGGCGTTGTTGTCAAATTGTCTCATTGCTGCTAACCACTTTGGGAGGGAAGACGATTGTTGTCAAATGGTCTCATTACTGCTAAGTGCCTGAATGAAAGTACTAAGAGAGCTGGGAGGGCAAAACCATTCCTTTGGGTTTTTGTGGTTGTGATGTTGAGGAAAATGGGGTCACACACAGACAAGTGGGCTTTATTTTGCCCATTCGGTAACATTTTCAGCATAAATATTGCATTTGTCTTGAAAATTAGGAAATAAACAATACTATTAGATGTATGCTACGAGAAAGTCAGAGATCATTGAGGTATTAAATAGAGAAGATTTCCCCTGGTGGAGGGCAAAACTATAGCAATAAACTAAGTTCACTGGGAAATATTCACTCTTTTTTCTATTTCTCTTCTGTTCTGGGAAAAGAATGACCTCAGTCAAGCTTTTAAGCAAGGAGAGAGAATCCTGTGTATGTGGTGATACAGTGGTTAGAGTGCAGTACTGCAAGCTACTTCTGCTGACTGCCGGCTGCTGGCTGCCTGTAATTTGGCAGTTCAAATCTTACCAGGCTCAAGGCTGACTCAGCCTGTCATTCTTCTGAGGTCGGTAAAATGAGGACCCAGATTGTTGGGGGCAATAGGCTGACTCTGTAAACTGCTTAGAGAGGGCTGTAGAGCACTGTAAAGTGGTATATACCCTGTTTTCCCCCAAATAAGACCTCCCCGGATAATAAGCCCAATTGGACTTTTGAGCGCATGTGCTAAAATAAACCCTCCCCCCAAAATAAGCCCTCTCCAGTAATATTGCAACACAACAGGAGCCATGAGGTGACCACCCTCGCCGCCTCCTGCACCTCAAAAATAATAAGACCTCCCTGAAAATAAGGTCAAGTGCTTATTTCAGTGGTCTAAAGAAAATAAGACCCTGTCTTATTTTTGGAGAAACACGGTAAGTCTAAGTGCTATTGCTATTGCTATTAACTGGTCATTCACCACAAAAAAGCACCCAGGTTAGTAGAGCTCAAATGAGCACCCTATCTCAGTTAGAGATAGATCATGGGTGTCAAATTCGCTGCATCATGTTGATGTCACATGATGTATCATGACTTTTTTGCCTTCACGGAGCTGGGCTGGGCATGGCCTGCGCAGGACGCATCTAGCCCGCGGGCTGCCAGTTTGATACCGCTGATGGATGTTTATGATGATTTGTCTAGGAAACACTTATCGGTGCCTCTCTTATCAGAATGGGCTATCCATTCAACCTTCACATTCTTGGCACTTTCCAAATATCTTGGATTTAACTTAACTCCCAGCAAGCAGGAGGCAGATTTTTTGAAAGAGATGTGAAAACTCATTCTTTCATCAGGAAGCACAAATAAGGAGACCCTGTAGTTTTAGTTCAGTGGAAGCAGAAATATACATACCGTGTTTTTGGAGTATAAGATGCACCAGAGTATAAGACATACCAAGATTTTGAAGAAGCAAATTTTAAAAAAAGTTTTTGCACTCTGCAGACCTCCCAAAAATGGCCTGTTTTTCACAAAAACGGGCCTGTTTTTTGTCAAAAAAGGGTATGCATAGCCTTTAGGAGGCTTATAGAGTGCTCCTGGAGGGCTGGGGGGCAGAAACGAGCAATAAATGGCCTGTTTTTTGCTCATTTCTGCCCTCCCCAGCCCTCAGGAGCACTCTGGAAGCTTCCTAAAGGCTATGCATGGCCATTATTGCAAGGGGGGGGGGGTTCAGGAGGCCAAAAATGCTGTATTCAGTGCATAAGATGCACCCAGATTTCTACCCTCTATTTTGAGGGGAAAAGGTGCGTCTTATACTCCGTAAAATATGGTATGTATCTGCAGGGGAGGCAAGGAGCAGGGAAGCAAAGAAAGATCTCTTCAAGCAAATACTTAGGAAAAGAAGATAGGGATATATTTTTTAAAGTAAAAAGTTAAGTAATTGTGCTTGGTTGTTTATTTTATTTAAAGTGTTTATAGATCATCCGAAGCTTCATCAGAGTACTTTATCAGGTAAACATTTCCCACAGTTAACTAGACAACATAATGAACTGCAATAACCGTTAAAAGACTTTAGCGTGCAGTGCAGCAGCAGTATATATAAATTTAAAATATAAAAATGAGGGTGAACTTGGAGCAGTCCCTCTCTCTCAGTCCCAGGAAGAAGACAAGTTCATTTATCTGTAATGTGTTTGCTGGACATTTTCCAAAATTTCCAATCCAATCCTGTGGTCTTGCACACTTTTCACTAGTTTGAGGAAGGTTATGGTGGAATGTGTTTGCATTACGCAAACTTAGGAGTGATGGAGGAAAAAAAGAGAATGGTGTCTTTAATTTTAATTTAATTTTGATGACTGCCTAAAGCCATTTCTCACCTGTATTCAATGGTACTTGTAAGCTGATGGGATGCAATGGCATGGGTGAAATTCATTATTTTAAAAATACCAGTTCTGTGGGCATGGGTTGGTGGGTGTGGCAGGGGAAGAATACTGCAAAATCTCCATTCCCACCCCACTCTGGGGCCAGCCAGAAGTGGCATTTGCCAGTTCTCCGAACTACTCAAAATTTGTGCTACTGGTTCTCCAGAACCTGCTGAATTTCATCCCTGTGTGATGGCCAACAGCCATCTCATTGCAGTCAGCTGCAGTATCTAACATACTGAGTCACATATATTGCTGTGCAATGAGTTAGAGAGAGAGGGCATTTGGGAAGTAATTCTCAAAATTGTATTTGCTTTTGCCAACTGAATCTTGCCACCATAAGATGATTTTGATATTAGCAGGGAACAATGCGTAAAAACTCTAGGAAACTCTAGTGCCATAGGGCAAAAGAATCTGTATAATCTCATCAGCCACAGGAAGCAGCACACGGCCAAGTGAATTATAGGTATTAACCTCCATCCAGGCTTCTTTTATTTGTTTGATTTATTAGCAGATGGTGAGGGCCAACATTTTTACTCAGGCTTCAGTGTTAAATGCAGATGAGTTGCTTCCACCGCAGCTCATAGATTGACACTCTTTCTTGAGCATCCTCACATTTTCTCAGGAACGTTCCCATGTATCTCCAGTTCTCTGGAGTCTAAACAAAACTTTTCAGAAACTCATTTTGCATATTTCAAATGATGTTCCTCTATCCTACGCTCAATTGTGCAGTGCAAAAGGACATCAATAGCACACAGGTTGTGCAGACAGACTCACACAGTGCGACTTATTTGGATTTGGCTCTGTATGGTGTATGGATTGAGGCAATGTGGTCCATTATGAGTCACTGTATGAACCAGGCTATTGTGGCTAAGGTCATATATTCTACTAATCCATGGCTTGTTCAGCAAACCATTGTGGTCTGGTTCACAAGTAACATTGTAAGCTATAAACCATAGTTAACAAATTATAGTAGCTCTGTTCATGTATCCTACTGTTGGAAGAAATGTGCATCTGGGTTCAGTTCCAAGTGGGGGAAAAGGTCCTGGAAACATGGAGGTTGATTGGAAAGATGGTTTTTAATGGTGGATAGGGCCACCAATGGTTTGAGGTCCTGGAGGAAAAGGGGGATCACATGTCTTGAAGATCTTGAAGAAAAAAAAGGGCAGAGATGCTGAGAGTCCCTGGGTTTATGTCCTTTCTGGGCTTTTGAACTTGAGCTTGTATTCTGATTGGTTGTCAGCAGTGATGTGCGGTGAGCTTCATGGCCAGTGAAGCAACTGCGAAAGCCTCGCTGAAGCCCCGGTGCTGCGTCCGCCATAGAGTGGGACTGGGACCCGCTCTATGGCAGACGGCGCCGGGACTTTAAAGTCCTGCCGCCGGGGCCCTGCCGCCACTTTAAAGCCATGCCCCCGGGCACTGACTGCTCCAGCGAGGCTTCCAGCTCCATCCCGGTGGGCAGAGAGGGCGAGGGAGGCCTGGAGGTGATGGGCAGGCAGGTGGCGAAGTGAGGCTGCTCGGCCGGCTGAGGCTCAGCCGCCCCTCGTCCCTCAGGCTGGCCCTGCCGGTGCAGTGGCATTGCTGAGCCCGCCCGCCACCTCCAGTCCTCCCTCGCCCTCTCCGCCCACCGGGATGGAGCTGGAAGCCTCGTTGGAGCAGTCGGTGCCCGCCCTGCCATCACTTTAAAGCCATGCCCCCGGGCACCGATTGCTCCAACGAGGCTTCCAGCTCCATCCTGGCGGGCGGAGAAGGCGAGGGAGGACTGGAGGCGATGGGCGGGCAGGCGGGCTCAGCAGCGCCATTGCACTGGCAGAGCCAGCCTGAGGGACGAGAGGTGGCCGAGCCTCAGCCGCCTGAGTAGCCTCACTTCACCGCCCGCCCGCCCATCACCTCCAGTCCTTCCTCGCCCTCTCTGCCCACCAGGATGGAGCTGGAAGCCTCGCTGGAGCAGTCGGTGCCCGGGGGCATGGCTTTAAAGTGGCAGTAGGGCCCCGGCGGCAGGACTTTAAAGTCCCGGCGCCGTCTGCCATAGAGAGGGTCCAGGTCCTGCTCTATGGCGGACGGCGCTGGGACTTTAAAGCCCTGCTGCCGGGGCCCTGCCGCCACGGAGGCTCGGCCACCCCTCGTCCCTCAGGCTGGCTCTGCCGGTGCAGTGGCACTGCTGAGCCCGCCCACCTGTCGCCTCCAGTCCTCCCTCGCCCTCTCCGCCGCCGGGATGGAGCACATCAAGCATGTCTCGCTGAATGGCCAGCCTGGAAGGCATGCTGGCACTTTAAAGTGCATGCCACCTCAGCCCGCCATAGAGCGAAACATGTCCTGGTTTGTGGCTGGGAGGCACGCTGGCACTTTAAAATGCATGCTGCCATAAACCAGGACATGTTTCGCTCTATGGCGGGCCAAGGCTGCATGGCTTAAAAAAATAAAAATAAATGTGCCAGCCCGTGTGCCAGCAGAGGCGGGTAAAAAAAAACACACACACACACAAATAAAAACAAATTACAATTACTTACATTACAAATAATTTTGAATTCCTCCCCCCTGCCCCCTCCCTCTGACCCACATACCTTCCAGCTGCATCAAAAATGCAAGATTTGGTCTAGCCAGGCCAGGGCCAGGCAGGCTAGGATAGTTGCTGCTGGAGTCACCACGTGAATGACTCTGCTTAACTGTTTAAAAAAAAGCCTCTAAACAAAGTGCCCTCTGCAGGAGGAGGTGAGAGAATCACGTGCCTCATTTGCATAATGAATTTTTCGCCTTTTAATCCTTGGTTAACTCTGAGCAACGGTTAAAAGGTGAAAAATTCCTTATGCAAAGGAGGCCCATAGTTCTCTCGCCTCCCGCTATAGTTAGCACTAAGCAGACTCAGAGTCACTGTGACTTGGAGTCTGGCAGCAACTAGCTTGGCCTTTTTAATTATTTTAAAAATTCTTTCCTTTTCCTCATGAGACTGGTGAGGCCCCGCCGCCCCTGCCTCCCCTGACTGCACGTCCCTGGTTGTCAGACTCCCACGGGGCCAGGCAGGGGCAACTCTGTAGGTTGCCTTTTGAATCCCAAGCTTGGTTGAGTTGTTGCTGGGTGTTGATGCAATGAAAGGGCTTTGGGATTCCTATTATGGATCTGCCTGAAGGAGGTAGATCTTTGTTATGTAGAATAGACTGACTCAGGCCTTAATGGCCCATTGACAAAGGTGAGGGGGGATGAGTTTCTGCCTCCCTTTTAGTGGGAAATATTCTGCCCTTTTAATATTTCCCAAAATATTTCATTTTCTAGGAGAGGGGTGGGTTTTAACTTCCTACACTACTATGCCAAAAATTAACAAATCACATGATGTCTATGGAGATTCTCAGTCATCCAAGTCACAGCTGTTCCAAAGGTGCTTTTTCAAGAGGCTCCAGAACTGAAGAAGGATGAGAAGCGAAACGTCTTCAAAGAAAAACCAGAAAGTCCAGTTGCCTCTTGAAAAAAGCACCTTTGGGAAAATCGCATTATGGTTTGAAGACTTGATACTTGAATCCAATCACTGTGTGTATCTGAATATTTTGGGCACTTTTCATAAGGTCTGAAGTAATCCTAACATTCCAGAAATGGAATAGATGAAAGAGAGAGAAAGTGAAGTTGGTTTGGGCCTTTTCAAACTTAACTTAGAAAATTGCAAAGCAGAGTCTACTAAAACTTGAAGCTGTTTTTGCACGCCTTAAGGTAGCCACCCACTTTGGGAATGTGCCATTGCGGAACGAGGTTTCCTACACCTATCCAGATGTGTCTCTTTCATCTCCCTGCTGCGGCTCCCTGTTTCTCAAAATATGCATCACAACTGCCTATGTGCAACACCTGCCGGCACCTGATTTATTGAGCTTTTCGACCAATCTTTTTTCCCCCCAGAGTTCAAAATATTTTTGTTGTGTGCAGAAATAAAAATGTATAGCAGTTCATTGATTTCAAACATGCAACACACTATAGTTTTTTTATACATAGCATAAAGGTAAAAAAAAAACAATATATGCAGTGTTATCTTCATTTTAGATGTCCAAAGGGTTTTGTGGCTCCCAGTGTTTTCTTTTCTGTGGGAAACAGGTCCAAATGGCTCTTTGAGTGTTTAAGGTTGCCGACCCCTGACTTAAATGAATGAGCAAAAATTATACCTATTAGCCTAGAGTAAAATAGTATTATACCAATAACACTCATACTAATCTAATTTCCACCAGTTTGGTCTGAATGTGCCCTGCCAAATCTGATTGGCAGGAATGAATTGCTTTATGGAGTTGTTTGTGGGGGGGGCATAAAGCTACGGTGTAGGTCACTGATACCTCAATTGCAGATATCACAACTGCATAATCTGGAGCACTTTTCTCCACTGCTCTGGACCTGTAGGTTGTGTAGAGACAAGAAATCTCCTTACAGTTGTTGGAAGTTAAAACCCAGCCCTCTCCTAGAAAAATGAAATATTTTAGGATATACTAAAAAGGCAGAATATTTTCCCTAAAAGAGAAGTAGAAACCCAGAAAAGCAGAAATTCAGCACCCACCTTTGTCAATGGGCCATTAAGGCCTGATCCAGTCGATTCTATATAACAAAGATCTACCTCCTTCAGGAAGACCCATCTAGCAAACATGAACTCACCACATGGCACCTGGGAAGATTACATCAGCAAGGCTCAAACAAGCTTGGGTCTTAGGACAGCCTACAAAGTTAGCTAAGACACCTGCCCCCTGGGAGTCTGCCTGGCAGCCAATGGGATACATTTCTTGGACAGGAATGGGAAGCTCTGGGGTGGGACTTAGAGAGGGCATCTCTGCCCTTTTTCTGCTCAGGAACTCAAACCATGTGATCTTGTTCAGGAATTCAAGCCATGTGGTCCTGTCCACCATTAAACCATCTTTCCAAGCAGCCTCCATGTTTCCAGTGTCTTTTTCCCCACTTGGAACTGAACCTAGAAGGACATTTCTTCCAACACAGTATACTGGAAAAGACTTACTAGTCCAGCCATTTCATTGTTGTCTGTTTTGAAACAGATATTCCTCATCCTTTCAGACAGACCACTTACTTCTCCAGATAACAGAGATAAAATCTAGAATGTGGAAGTGCCTGCATGTTAATCCCATGTTCCATCGTTCTCATAGCAAGCTGGTCAAAGACCAAAATAAAGAGATCTGATTTATCACAGCCCTTCCCTGGTGAAATATGTGACTGATTCTGAGCAGACAACATAATTATTCTCAGATAAACAGGGATGTTTTACTTGATTATTGACAGAGACACAATTTTTCATGCACCAGCAGTGTGCCAATTTCCTGACAGGTTTTTCATAATAAACAAAAATGCTTTTTTCATATTGAAATGACAGTGTTGTCAGCACCGGAAATTCAGCAGCTTCTCAGGAGGGCGATCTGTTTTGCCTGGGATGGATTTCTCACCACCCCATCCCCAAAATCCTCTGGGTTCTGTATGGCACTATTTCATTTCTGCCTCCAAAGGGGCTTTGTGTTATTTTCAGGGAGTTTGCATTTCCTTTGTGTTTCATGTGATGCATTTTTGCAAGTAATCTTTTGCTTCCCTTCCTCCCAGCCTCAAGAATGACTTCTTCTCTGATACAGATTTTAAACCAGGTTTGCATCCACATCTATGTGGTTTCTTATAATACTTTTAATGTGTAGCTGCTCCGCAGAGCTTCTGCAGATTTGCTGCTCCATGTTGGTCATGGAGCTGTCACACTCCAGGTCATTCTTTTATGTTTTTGCTATCAGGCTTCTCTTATTCCGGCCATCATTCTAAAGTCATCTCTGTGGAGGGGTTGTAGGGAGAAGATTATAAACCAGCAGCAGTGATGTGCAGGCAGGGGAGGCAGCGGAGGCAGGGCCTCACCACTGTCATCATGAAAAGAAAAAAAATTAAAAGGAAAAAGGCTGAGGTAGTTGCTGCCAGAGTCACAGTGGATGACTCTGCTTAGTGCTTAACTGTTTAAAAAAGCCTCTAAAAAAGTGCCCTCTATAGGAGGAGGCGGGAGAACCACGTGCCTCATTTAGTCTATCTTTATGATCACTCAAGCAGAGTTAAGCAAGGGTTAAAAGCCAAAAAATTCCTTATGTAGATGAGGCATGTGGTTCTCTTGCCTCCTCCTGTAGAGGGTGTTTTTAAGAGGCTTTTTTAAACAGTTAAGCAGAGTCATCCATTGGGGACTCTGGCAGCAGCTAGCCCAGCCTGACCTCAGCAGCTCTTGCCTTTTTCCTTTTACATTTTTACATTTTCATCATGGCAGACAAGAGCAGAGTTGAAATCCTCTGTGAAACAGCTGGAAAAGGTATGTGGGTCAGAGGGTGGGGAAGGAATTTAAAATTAATGTAATTTGTAAGTAATTGTATTATTGTAAGTAATTTGTGTGTGTTTGTGTGTGTGTTTTACCCGCGTCTGCTGGCGTGCGGGCTGGCACTTTTTTTTATGTCGGACATAGCGGCAGGGCTTTTGGACATAGCGGCAGGGCTTTTGGACATAGTGGCAGGGCTTGGCGCTGTGTCCACCATAGAGGCGGGACGCCTCTATGTTGGACATAGTGCTGGGGCGGCAGGGTGGCTTTTGCCTCTTGAAAGCATCCCACCTGTATGGCGGACATAGCGCCGGGGCGGACATAGCACCGGGGCGGCAGGGGGGCTTTTGCCTCTTGAAAGCTCTGCTGTGGGTGAAAGAAAGTGCTTTAATCAGTGGGGTGCTGGGGGAGAGGACTGCCTCACCAGCCATAAACCTCACCGCACGTCACTGACTAGCAGGATAGAAAGTCAGAGACTGTGAATTCTGAGGTCTGAAAGGTATACATTCACATAGTTATTTATTCTTATTTATATTTATCACTTTTACACATTTATTTTTCCACATCAAAGGTTAAGATATACATTCTGGTTGCTTTGCTTACCATCCCATACACCTATTTTGTATTATCACCACCCTACTTTTCTTTTCTCTTTTCCTCCCTTCTCTACTTTCTTTCTTCCTCCTCTCTTTTCCCTTTCCTTCTTCCTTTGCCTCTCCCCTACTCCTCTCTTCCTCTTCCCCTTCCTACCCACTCTCCTTCTCTTTCTATCCCTTCCAACCTTCCTATCCTTTCCCCTTCCTTCCTTCCTTCCTTCCATCCTTCCTTCCTTCCTTCCTTCCTTCCTTCCTTCTCCTTCCCTCTCTTCTCCTCTCTTCCTTTCCTTTTCTGTTGTGGTTATCTCTTTTCATATCTCAACTGGTGTATTTTCAGGGTGGTATTCCCACAAACCCGATTATGATTTTATACTTATCGTTTCCCATTCCCTTTTCTTCACTATAAAGGGAAACCTTTACCCTTTATAGGGGTCTTTTAGGATTTAGATTCACATCGAGAAATAGATGTGAATAGAACATTTTGTACAATCTCAAGAGTCCATTGGAGTTGGATGGCTACAATAAATTTAAATAAATAAATAGCACTAATATAGTATATAGTAAAGGTCTATTGATACGAGTTAAGTGAGAAGTTATGAAGTAAATAATTTTGTTAAGTCTCTTTGTTTAATAAAAGCCTCCCCGCCAGTAGAGGAAAGATGACAGGACCCTCTCTTTCATTTTCGAAAGAATTTCTTCATAGAGACCACTTGAGCAAAGAGAAGTGTGTGAGCTTTTCTCTGGTTTTAAGAGAGGAACCGACAATCAAGTCCACACTGCAAAGATTGGGATATGGGACATGCACGTGAATTTTAAAATAATGTCTACTTCAGCCTTGTTGACTATAGCAAAGTATCTGATCTCCCTGAACACCTACAATGATGGAAGGACCTGAGAGGAAATAGTGTTCAAAATTCAGATATATTTATTAAGGCCCTGAAGCCAGATACAAACAAGATATGGAGTAAAATAAATATTGCATCTTTATCGGTGTATGTATGTATCTAGAGAAGTATATCCCACTAGATGTCATAGAATAATAGAGTTGGAAGGGACTTAGGAGGTCTTCTAGTCCAGGGGTGTTCAAACTTGGGAATTTTAAGACTTGTAGACTTCAACTCCCAGAATTCCCCAGCCAGCATGGCTGGCTAGGGAATTCTGGGAGTTGAAGTCTACAAGTCCTAAAGTTCCCAAGTTTGGACACCCCTCTTCTAGTCCAACCCTCTACTCCAGTGTTTTTCAACCTTTTTGTGCAAAGGCACACTTTTTTCATGAAAAAAATCACGAGGCACACCACCATTAGAAAATGTTAAAAAAAATTAACTCTGTGCCTATATTGACTATATATAAAGTAATTTTCCCACGGCACACCATACACTATGTCACGGCACACTAGTGTGCCGCGGCACAGTGGTTGAAAAACACTGCTCTACTCAAGCAAGAGATTCTATACCATTTCAGACAAATGGCTGTCCAACTCTTTTTGAAAGCCTCCAGTGATGGAGCACTCATAGCTTCTGAAGGCCATTGGTTGATTGGTCTCACCATTAGGAAATTTCTCCTCAGTTATAGGTTGCTTCTTTCCTTGGTTGCCTCATCTTTGTAGCAGCCCCTCAGATATTGGATTACTGCTATCATGTCTCCCCAGTCCTTTTTTTTCTCTAGACCAGACATACCCAGTTCCTGTAACCATTTTTCATACACTTTCTGCATTTTTCTGCACACTTTGAAAAAAAGAGTAACATACATACACTATATCTATGCATGTGTAAGAGAAACACAGTAATAGAGTCTAAAAATAATTAAGAACATAGATACTAAAATAAATCCAAATAAAATATGAAAAGAGAGTTTCAGACAGGGGTGAAATTCAGTAGGTTCTGACAGGTTGTGGAGAACCCGTAGTGGAAATTTTGAGTAGTCCAGAGAACTGGCAAATATCACCTCTGGCTGACCCTGGAGTGGGGTGGGAATGGAGATTTTGCAATTCCCCCAGGAGTGGGGAGGGAATGGGGATTTTACAATTCTCCCAGGAGTGGGGAGGGAATGGGGATTTTACAATTCTCCCAGGAGTGGGGAGGGAATGGGGATTTTGCAGTATCCTTCCCCTGCCACACTCACCACGCCATGCCCACAGAACCGGTAGTAAAAAAAATCGAATTTTACCACTGGTTCCAGAATATTGATTTAAACAATAAACAAGAAAGATGCCACAGGCAGAACAAAATGGGGAGACACAGACCAGATCTAGACTGGAGAAGCAACAGGAATGTGTCTTATTGCTACTTCTATTCAATATATACACGCAAACAGTTTTGAAGAATCTCAATGTAGATTATGGAAAATTGGAATAAAAACTGGCAGCAGAAACATTAACAATCTAAGACATGCAGACATCACCACTCACTCCACTGGCAGAAAATGGTGATGCTATAAAACAACTTAACCTATAAGTCAAGGCTGAAAATGAAAAATCTGATTGCATTTAAACATCAACCAGACTAAAATAGTGACAACAGCTGGAAGTTGTCACATCAGTGAAAAAATTAAATTAGTCCAGAATTTTATTTTTCTCAGTTTCCAAATTGACTGAACAGAGTCCAAGAGACACTGGTCCCAAAATTAAACTAAAAGTGTCACTTTGGCACCCTCGGGCTGTCTTATTTTGGACATGTATTCAGATTCCTTAGAAAAATCAGTTATGCTAAGAAAGGTTGGAAGTACTAGAAAATGAGGCTGCCAACCCACTAAATACAGCCCAATAAGCAAGATGCTGATTTAAACTAAGAAACATTAAGCAAAGTTATAAAACATTGGGAAAAATGGAGAAAATTAATCTATAAAAATCTCTGAAAGTTGGATGAAACTGAATGGAAGAGAAAGAGAGAGAGAGGGAGGGAGGGAGGGAAAAAGAGAGCGAGAGCGAGCAAGGAGGAATATATGGTTCTTGGAGAGGAAAAGCTTGCTCACCATTGCTCTAGGACTATGAATCTTACTTTGGACATGACAGATCCTGCAGTGAGCTTTGGAGGCAAAAGAGGCTCTTGCTTTTAGAACATCTTTTGAGACAATTCTACTTTCAGACTTTCCTAGCAATTGTTCTCCCGCCCTTTGGTCCCTAGTGAACCAAAGTCCAGAAAATGGGCTGCAGTGTCTTTTGTTCTGCCTGTCTACTTTCTTGGCGGGCAGCTTGGAGAAAGGGAAGAAAATAATGTCAGCTCTGCATTAAAAGGTCCCTTCCTGTGCTATGAGTAAGGCACAGTTCCTGGGGGAGCCATCTAATCAGCAATTAGCACTGCGATGGTTGGGTATCTCTGTTGTTATTAGGGACTCTGCAGGGATGTGGGGGAGCTTGGTTCCTGGTAATATTATTTATGTGTGGTTAATTTGCTGGGGAGGAGGCTTGGCCCAGTTGGCCTGCTCCCACTCACCTCTCCTAATCTCATTGTTTCTTAACAGAGGCAGTGGGAGGTGGCAAAGGGTTGCATTCTTGCAGAGCTTCTGCCTTTCCAATTCAGCAAGGCTCCAAACTTTGTCTCCTTGACTGAACTACACAGAGAGGCCTCCTTAAGGAGGGATCAGGCAAGGTTCTGTATTGCTATGTGCCTGGGACTCTGGTTGGGATTGATATATTCTGAATTTCCCACTACTATCATTTTTTTGTTTCAAGCTTCAGCAGAGTTCTTTAATGTGGAGGGTGGAATCAATGCCTATTAAAATTCAGTGTCATAGTAGAATGGCTAGGCAGTTTTAGGCCAAGGTCTTATTGTAGATATCAGGGTGATAGGCAGTAGTGGGATTCAGCCAGTTCACACCTATTCAGGAGAACCGGTTGTTAACTTTCTAAGCAGTTTGGAGAACTGGTTGTTGGAAGAAATCTCATTTTGTTTTTTTCCACTTTACAGGGCTAATCCTGTAAGGAAGGCAGGAAGGAAACATTCTGGTGTTGTTTCTAGCCTAACTTTATTGCCCTGCTTACAGAAACTGCCTCTCCGGTTAACCCTTATTACATTGTAACAGCCAGAGGTGGGTTCCTACTGGTTCAGTCTGATTCGGCTGAACAGGTAGTAACATGCCTGCCTGGGTCGCACAACCGGCAGTGGCCCAGGCTGGACACACCTCTGAACCAGTTTCCCGGTCGCTGTCACAGTTGCCACCACTGCCATCTTTTGTTCTTTAGTTCTGTGCATGCGCAGAACAATTTCTATTGAACTGCGCATGTGAGTGCGCACGCAAATCATGTGCAAGAGCAAACCGGCAGTAACACAAGCCAGAATCCACCCCTGGTAACAGCTAAGGTGAAGCACCCATCGACATGAGTGACACTGAGTTGGCCACGCCCACCCAGTTACATGACCACCAAGCCATGCCTACCTAGCTGGTCATTAGGGCAGAGAACCTGTTGTTAAATTATTTGAATCCCAACACTGGTGATAGGTCATTATTACATTTTCAAATGTCTCTTTGAAAACGTTTTGGATGAAAACATATTAAACTTGGCTAAAAGCTTTCAGAAGATTTGTCTGTTCAATTCCACAATTTAAAGAGAGAATTTTCTTTTGTTTTCTTCTCTCTCTCTCTCTCTTTCCCCCCGCTCCCCTCTTTTTCACACACGCGCACACGCACGCACACACAAACCTTTCTGCTTGCTTGTATGGATAGCACACAGTCCAAAGTTGTGAACTGCTTTTGAAATACGGTACACTAAATGTTATTATTTTTCAATGAGGCACTTCAGAATTTCTACAGTTTTGCTTGATGCATAGAACAGACCGACCATAAATAATGTAAAATCATAATGCGTTAAGGTTTCAGTTGCTTAATGAAAATGTGCATTAATAATTCAGATTCCTGTAGGATCTCACAGCAGAGTAATGGAACTCAATATGACAATTGTTGCTTAAACTTTTGACAGCCAACTTCTATTTCTTAGGCGGTGGTGAAATGTGGATCTGTGGATAGACAGAAATACCACGTTATTCCTCATTGAGTGACCTTTAATAAAACTGAGGCTTGTTAAATAATGATGTATAATATGTGCCGCCTGCATATAAAGATCCATTCCTTGAAAAATATCCATTACACGTAGTCTTCGACTTACAAGCATTTATTTAGTGACTGCTACAATAGCACTGAAACAAGTGACGTATGACCAGTTTTCACACGTACAACCATTGCAGCATCCCCATGGTCATGTGATCAAAATTTGGGTGCTTGGCAACTGACATGTATTTATGACAGTTGCATTGTCTCGGGTTCCTGTGATCCCTGTCTGTGTTCTCAGCTGGCTTCTGACAAACAAAGTCATTGGGGAAACCAGAATCACATAACAACCTCATGATTCACTTAACAACTGTGGCAAAAATGGTCATAATAAAGGAGGCACAACTCACTTAACATGTGCCTTGCTTAACAGCAGAAATTTTAGGCTCCATTATAGTTGTAAGTAGAGAATTACCTGAATACAGATGACTAGAGTTAGAACAAAATTAACCATGGCATTTTTTTGGAAAGGCTGACATTGGAGGTATGAGCCTCAGTGGCGCAGTGGTTAGAGTGCAGTACTGCAGGATACTTCTGCTGACTGTTGGCTGCCTACAATTTGACAATTCGAATTTCACCAGGCTCAAGGTTGACTCATCCTTCCATCCTTCCGAGGTGGGTAAAATGAGGACCCAAATTGTTGGGGACAATATGCTGACTCTGTAAACTGCTTGGAGAGGGTTGTAAAGCAGTACATAAGTCTGAATGCTATTGCTGTTTCATGGTTGTACTTCTGTTCTTATTTCCAAGATCAGTTAAAAAACGGCATGAGGGATTACTATTTTGCCTTGTGGCATTTATGTATGGAGATGCACTGAATTCTATATGAAATGGATTGTTCAGGTCATCTGGAGATGTGATCTTTGAATCATCGACTTTTATTTTATTTAGCATCCAAATGTGGTGCATCAGAGTTGGTTGAAAAATGGGTGGCCATGTCTGTGTTTTAAATAAAGAAATACAAACATTTTGAATGAGGACCCAAGAATAAACTGAATGAGGGCCAATAAAGTAAGGCTCAATCTGTGCAAGTTATGTCTAACTCAATGGTCTCCTCTTCTGAGTGAGGTTGCAAGCCCTGTAAAGACTCTGAATCACATTTAGGGAGTTTTCTTGGAATCGGCACTGTAATTGAAGTCTTCCCTTGGTGACCTGGAATGCCTTTTATCAGCATAGGATGTTAGTGTCTGCTCTGAAATGGATCGAGCACATGGTTGCCATCTTCCATTTCTCAACTTGCCACACAGTTTGGGTAGGAGGGGGAGGAGTGGAATGCGAACTAGCCAAAACAATCGACTGTCTCATGGGAACCAAGGTCTCTCCCAATAGGTGCTGGCCAGAGACTGAGACTGGTTGCCAAGGAGACACCAGAACATCTAACTGGACACCTGTGACACTAGAGGAGGGGGGATCTCTAATGTTTAATTATATCAAAACCATGGAAAATAACCAGAGCTGGTTTGGGGATCATCCGTGCCAAAATGTTGTCCTCAATAAAGCAGTTTTTTGTGGAAGCTGAAAGTCTTGGAGTGCTGACTCAGTTGGGTTCACTAATCGGAATTGACAATGATCTGACCTGCTTTATTCCACAGAAGGCAAAGGAGACATTGATAGATCAGCTCTGTAGCTATTGAAATCACTAGAAATCATACTAATCAAAAGAGAGAAAGAGAATGAATTGATATGTTAATCAACATGCTCAACCTACAAATTTGCTATTTCCAGCATGTTCTGGTATTATGTCAAGTTGCAAAATGAATGGAATATTTTCTGACTAAAATAGTGTAAAAAGAACTTCAAATTAAAATTATACAGAGCGTAAATAAGCAAATATTATGTGGAGCCCATCACCATGAGCACCGATGATGTTACTTAGTTGGAACATCTGCAAGCACCCAGAGGGCACCAAAGACTCAACAGTACAACCCTGAGCTATAGATAGTCTCTTCTATTGATGTTCAAAAGTTCCTGCATATTCATTTTCATATTTTACTACTCACAAAGGTAATACCAGTGGTGGGATTCAGTCTGTTCGCACCACTTCGGGAGAACAGGTTGTTAACTTTCTGAGCAGTTTGCTGAACTGGTTGTTGGAAATAATCATTAGGGCAGAGAACCAGTAGTTAAATTAATTGAATCCCATCACTGGTAATACCCCTTATAAAAACAACCAAGTTATCTTTGTGAAGTTGAAGACGGAAATTGCTCAAATAATGTGCAATGGGATGATGGTTTTGCACAATAAAGAAGCACCATGGTGCCATCCTACAAATGATGTGAACTATGTAATTTACATCAACTATGTCATGACATAATTTGCATCATTTGTGTGAATTGTATCATATATTGCATGACATCATTAGCCTTTTCTTTCTCACAGAAGCCAATGGAGTGTGGGCCTGATTGGACTTAGAATAGCGTTGAATCTCTTTCAAATGCTTCTCTGTGTGTTTTTCCTGGAACAACCAGGCCCAATTGTTGGGCAGGGCTACTCAAAATGGATCCACACCAACTTCCTCTAGTCAGCAATAATAATTCAACCTACTTGATAAGTGGCTGTACTGACACCAACAAAAGTTGCAATACTCCGGGGGGGCGGAACCTGTTGCCGAGGAGGGCTCAACCGAGCTCCTCTCAGAGATCTGGTCTGTATATCTAAATAAGATCATAGATATCACCCCTTTTTGGCTAAGAAAGGGGCAGGGAGTAGCTCTGTGTGCTAGGGTCTATTCGTAATTCACAGCCTTTCTCTTTTTCTTTGGCTGTGGACAGAGATTAGATCCAGCGTGAGCGGAGCTTTTATCTCCAGCCAGTTCTTCTCAGCTGCCTTTTTTGCAGCCCCAGACAGGCGAGCCCCCCCCCCCAGGACAAAGCAAAGTTGTTTGAAGCTAGGATTAATACGGGCGGGTCCCACCCCTGTGAGATTTATGCTTTTATTACTATCTTAAACACCAGCACCATTTGTCTTAGAGGCTTCTTTGTTTAAACGGACTTCAAAATGGCGATTTCTCCCCGTTGGTGACTGATAGGGGATGTACTTAGCCGGTTTTACCTTCCTGCAGACCGCTCCTTAACAAAATAATTTTTTTTTTTTTTTTGGAAACAGAGGGGAGCGAAAGCGCTGTTTATTTGTTTATTTATAATGGCACCCAGGTCAAAATCGAAGCGTCTCTCTACAAATGTGCCTAAAGAATCTAAAGAATCTATACTGGAATCGCAGCCCTTGTCTCCTACGCCCTCTACTGGAGAATTTTTAACACAGGAATTTTTCTTTCAAATGCTTAATGATTTTAAACAAGAAATTAAGGAATTTGTATTGGAGCTATATGATGATTTAAAGTCTAAAATTGACCAAATGAAGGCGAATACGTTTGCAGCCGTGTCTGCCCTGTCAGATTATTCTGCTGAAATAGAGAATAAATTGGAAAGCTTGGAGGAGGCTAATTTTAATTTGACTACTAATATTCAAATATTACAACAAAAAATTAGAGACACTCAAGAACAGCTCGTGATGATAAACTTTAATAAGAAGGCATTCGCAATAAGAGTCAGAGGATTCCGCGAAAAGGAGCGAGAGAATCTGAAACAGACCTTTGTTGAAGCCTTCAGCCATGCGGTGGGAAGCCCGGGACTTAACTTTGATTGGCAGATTCGGAAAATCTATCGCCAGAACTCGTTGGTAGCGGAACAGCGACAGCTCCCGAGGGACATAATTATATATTTTTCCACAAAAGAATCCAGAAACGCGATTATGCAAAAGTTTCATAATAATAGTCTGCGAGTTGATGACCAGGACTTGATTGTCTTCAAAGAAGTACCTTTCCAGATGTTGAGAGCAAGAAGAGACTATGCTTTTTTAACTAAAGAGCTTAGAAATCAACAGATTCAATATAGATGGGAGGCCCCAGCCGGCATTATGGTCACATTTGAGAATCAAAGACTTCGTCTTAACTCTGTTTCGGAGGCTCGAGATTTCTATTACAAGACTTTGAAGGCGGGACTTCCTGATTCACTTGGAAAAGAGGAGAGACAAGCTGAAGGAGAAGGCAAGCAACAGACCACATGGCTGCAAGATGGAGGGGGTAGCCTTTCCTCCCTCGGAGAAGCAGAAAAGCGGAGATCGAGGATTTAGACATTTTAAAATATTTGCCAAAGTTGTGGACTGAATGGGGGTTTGCGACCTCTCTCCGGTAGAAAAAGCGGAACTTATTGGTGGGGTGATACTGATTGTATATATGTAAAATGAATGCGGAATGATTTATGTTGTTTAAATTCTGTTAGAAGGGATTACTTTAAAACAGAAGGTAAACTGATTCTTGTTGAAAGTATTATTTGAATATGTGGAATGATCCATGCTATTTAATTTTTATTAGAAGGGAAAGCTTGGTGAAATTATTTTGAGTTGGATTTTAAATTAATGTCTGCATAGATTTGATAGTGGTAAATATCAGAGAAGCAAGGGATGAGGGTAAAATGCATGCGGAATGATTTACGTATATTGGTGGGGTGATATTGAATGTATATATGTAAAAGGATGCAAAATGATTTATGTTGTTTAAATTCTGTTAGAAGGGAAAGCTGGACGAGATTATTTTTTAAAACAGAAGGTTAACTGATTCTTGTTGAAAGTATTATTTGAATATGTGGAATGATCCATGCTATTTAATTCTTATTAGAAGGGAAAGTTTGGTGAAATTATTTTGAGCTAGATCTTAAACTAATGTCTGCATAAATTTGATAGTGGTAAATATCAGACAAGCAAGGGATGAGGGTAAAATGCATGCGGAATGATTTACGTTGTTTAAATCCTATTAGAAGGGAAAGCCAGTCGGGATCATCTTAAGATAGAATGTAAACTGATTTTTGTGTAAAGTAATACTTGATTCACGCTGCTTAAATTTTACTAAGAAGGGAAAGTTTGGTTAGATTATTTTGAATTACTGTTTGAAAATAAGGTTAAGAAAGATTATTTACGCTGTTTAAATCCTATTAGAAGGGAAAGTTTGATTATTCTTCTGTAAAGTAATATTTGAATATGTGGAATGATCCACGCTGCTTAAATTTTACTAGAAGGGATTATTTTTGAGCTAGATTGTATATTGATGTCTATACAAATTTGTACAAATGTTTATCTGAATACAAGGTTAAGGAAGAGGAACGGGAGAGTCTACAGGAGGTTGGGGTAAATAACAAAGAAGTAAGAGACGAGAATAAAATATAGATAGAATGACTTATACTATTTAAGCATAGATAAAGATGGGGGGCTGAGCTTAACACAAAGAGTTCTTTTTCTTTTTTTTCCTTTTTCTTTTTTCTTTTTTCTTTTCTTTCTTTTTTCTTGTTTTTCTTTCCTTTAATATATTACTTTTATTTTTAATCCATACGAACACAAGATACTTTAGATAGAAGGCAGTGCCAGGTGTGCAGGAGTCGGGAGGATTAGGGATGGGGATTTATGGGGGGTGGGTGGGTGGGTGGGTGTTAACATAGTCTCAATAAGAACAAGAATGCACTTATATACGGTTGTTGTTTTTTTTCCTTTTTTTTCTCTTTTCTTTCTTTATATTTTTTTTTCCTTGGTTTATTTTACTTTTTATCAGATTAAACAACACTTGAATAAAGGCATACACCAAGGAGGGAGGTAGAGGGAAAGAAGAGGGAGGAGTAAGGAAGGAGTAAGGGGAATGTAAGGAGGGCGTGTTGGGAGTAAGGGGAGAAGGAAGGTTTGAGGGGAAAGGGAAGTAGGAGGGGAGTGTTAGAGGGAGGAAAGGAAAGTTGGAGGGGGTAGATGGGGTGTATGGAGGATGGAAGTGTCAGGTGGGGTTGTGAATGATGAGTTGTGTTTTCTTTTTTATTTTGTTTTATTTTTTTTTATTTTTATTTTTTTCTTATAGCAAATACCCTGTATATAAGTGATTGTAAAATGGAATGTGAAAATGAATAAAATATATTTAAAAGGAAAAAAAAAAAGTTGCAATACTGTGTTTTCTAGTCACAGTGATGAGGCTACCAGAGTAGTATCCAAGGCAGCCTCTTTGATACCTCTCCAATCCCCTGGCCCATCTGACTCTAATTTTGTTTAACATACTTTTCACTACAGATCTATAGCAGCCATGGCGGCACAGTAGTTAGAATGCAGGCTAATTCTACTGACTGCCAGCTGCCAGCAGTTCGATTCTCACTGGCTCAAGGCTGACTCAGCCTTACATCCTTCCTAAGTCAGTAAAAGGAGGATCCAGATAGTTGGGGACAATACACTGACTCTGTAAACTGCTTAGAGAGAGCTGTAAAGCACTGTGAAATGGTATATAAGTCTAAGTGCTATTGCTATTGCTGCTATAAATATAGAAACTATCCTGGGGCTAAACAGGAAAGTGATGACAAACTAAACAGTCTGACCTCTGATAAATACCATAAATATTGTGGACACTGGATATAATCATTCAAGCAGCCATTTACAATGCAATACAACATGCCATCCAAGTTGGAGCTTCTGACTCTGGACTTTAAAACTTTGGATGGCTAGAAGGTAGTAGTTGAGAGATGCAGAAAACACCCCCGCTCCCCATTCAACTAGTGATACCTACAGTGGGAGTATGGGGAGATCTATTCAGAATCATGTTTTATGACCTATTCCTGCTGTAGGGCTTCTAATGGCTTTCTCAAGTGTGTTGTATGGATACTGTTAGAAAGTTAGTGTTAGAATTCTTCCAACAATAGTAAAGATGAAACAGGACTCATTTATATTGCTAGTGACAGGAGTGGGGTATAACCCAGGGAAGGAAGGAAGAGAAATGAAAAGAGTAGCCTTGTGCATTTTCATACTGTATGTCAAACCTGTAGCATCTATTCACTTGTGTCTTCCTGTGCAATTTGCCCCCATTCTGTAGTTAAACTCTTGTGTCCATCCATCATACCCCTTCGTAGCTTTATTCATGCAGCTCTTCATAAATAATTGCTTGTTGGCGTCTCAGGGTTCAAAATGCCAGTCGGAGGCAGATGCTCCCTCTGACCACATTATTGCAATTGAGAATCTCCCTCTCAGGTTGCAGCCTCCACAGCCTTCGGAGGGTATCCTTTGTCTTTCTTGTTTTGCATTAATCCTCAGCGAGGCAACACTGTCAAGCTTTTTGAAGGTTCCACAGAAGCACAACAAGAGCTGAAGGCTTCCCAGATGGGCCTCCATGGAGCACTGGGGAAATCTCAGAATAAAACAGGATAGCCTCCAGGACAGGAAAAGAAGACATGCTTTCCATAAGGAGGTAAGGGAGCTGTTTCATTTGTAGAGAGAAAAAAACCCAGCCAGCCAGACGGTACAAAAATATTTATTAAAGAAATAAAAGAAAAGCAGAAGCCATTCCGTCTGTAAGTAACGGTGCATGATCTTTAGAATACAGGATTTTTTTTTCTTTCTTCTCTGAAAAATTGCAGTCTGTAAGTAACTAAAAACAGGAAAGCATTGGAATCTGTCATTCAGCCTGATGTTGGTTAACTTCTTGTTTCAAAACAAAAACACCTGTGATGCTATGGTCAGAGAACGGAATCTGGGCATTGTGAATGCCAACTGGTCCCCGAGAGATGTTGCCTGCATTTATCTGTTTTTGAAATAAGCTTATGGGCAATGAAGGCTGTATTTAATTGTGAAAATAAAACCGAGTGCCATTTTCAAGATAACCTTTTGATTATTTTTAGATGCCGTCTGAGTTACATTGATACATTATAAAGGGAGGGCCTAGGGCCAGAAACTATGAGAAGCCATAAAGTAAAACAAGTGAGTTAATCTGCCCTCCACTTTTCTCAATAGGAAGTAACCTTTGGCTTGAAAAAGGGTGGAGAAGGGGGAAACAGGATGAGCATTAGCATTCTACCCGTTTCTCTTCTCTTTGTGGCTTAAAGCAACTTCAGTGGTAGTTTAAAAATGAAGGATGGAGACAAAGAATTTTAAATTGCCTCCACAATGCCAGGGCCTTTATACGTATCATTTAGATTTAATACACAAAAAGATGTTGGAAGACCTAATCATGGATGCCATCTAATTTAGCATCTGCTGCAGTGCTTGAAAAAAAGTCCTAGGGTCAAATTAAGCTTGATATTATTCATGCAATTGCTGTAGTGGTTAAAAAAGAACGATAACAAATGAATGTGGTTCAGTCCCATGGTACGGAGGCAGTGATTGACCCCCTGTAGCCATAGCCTGCAGTATCTTCCCACTAAAGTTAGTACTTATTACCCCATTTCCCTGAAAATAAGACCTCCCCAGATAATAAGCCCAATTGGCTTTTGAGCACATGGGCTAAAATAAGCCCTCCCTGAAAATATTACAACACAGCAGCAGCAGCCATGAGGTGACTGTTCTGACCCCCCCCCCTCTGGCCTCCGAATCACCCAGACACAGGCTTGACTGTTTGCCGCTATTTAATCACAGAGCTATCGACTCCTTTGGCTGAAGGCCCAGACAAGACTCACATGCAAGAATAGTTGGCAAACCCAAATTCAACAGACACGGAATACAAGACAGACAGAGTTTTCCAATACTGTTTCGAATGGTTGTGTCCTGCAAATGTTCCCTCCCAACTTCTCCACTTATATACTCTCTTGGGAAGGACCAAGCCACAACCACCTGGGCTTAATTATCATCTCTGAGTCTGCCTCCAGAGTTGCTGCTTCCGTTTCTCCGCCCTTCTTAATCTTGCGTCAGGGACAAACTGCCTTGAATCCTCCCCACTGCTCCATGCCTCAGGTGCCTCCTGGTAGCCTACCAGCCTCTCTGGTCCCTGTTCTGCATCTGAACCCTGCCCAGTGTCCTCCACATCTTCCCTGGCAGACTCATATGGTTCCTCGCTATCCGAGTCCATCAGCAGCTCAACCGGATCCTGCTGGGCCACAACAGGTGACCATGCTCACTGCCTCCTGCACCTCAAAATTAATAAGGCCTCCCTGAAAATAAGGCCAAGCATTTATTTCGAGGTTCAAAAGAAAATAAGACCCTGTCTTATATTCAGGGAAACACGATAGGGCTGGAGAAAATGTGTTGGTCTTTTTCAGGCTTCCATGTGAGCCTAAAAAAAATGACTGCTTTAATAATTGTGTAACCTTCAAGTCCTTCAAGTAACATATTTTCCCTCACCTGATGTAGAAGTCTTTGAAAGTTGAGCTGCTAACAGCAGACATGCTGTGCTAGAGACAGCAGGACACCTGAAGCAAATCTTCCAAATCTTTTTGAACAGTGCACAACCCTATTATTTACCCCAATTTGCCAATTTGGATTGGGACCACTGTAGGACAAAGGGTTCAAGGGTTTATCTACCCATGGTAATATCTTAGTCAAGATCAGCTCTAGCTGCAGTTCCTATTAATTTTAAACATATCTTACAAGTAGCAACATTTAATTTGACCTTAGTGTAGAATGTATGACAAATAACTCAGAAGGCTACTAAAACTGTGCATAAGCAAGCATAAGCAAACTTTATCTTTCATATAAAGAAAGGAGAATTAAGAACATAGAATACTGATAATTTGGAATCCAGGGTAAGAAAAGCTAATGGGAAACAGAAGGAAACAGAAGGTAGCAGTGTGTATGTACGTCAGTGGTGGGTTCCTATCAGTTTGGACCGGTTTGGCTGAATTGGTAGTGGTTTGGTGGCTTGGGTTGCTGGAATCGACAGCGACCGAGGCCTGCCATGCCCCAGAATTGGTTCTCCTGGTGGCACATCTTGTTTTTGGCTTCTGCACATATGCAGAACAATTTTTCATTGTACTGCATGCTGCACATGCAGCATGCATCAAGTGCATGTGTGATGAGCGCCCATAAGCGAACCGGCAGTAGTGGCTGCCGGAACCCATCTCTGATATACATGCAGAAGTCCAATTCATTAAAGCAGCTACATCTTTTTTTCAGCCTTGAATAGGAGGTCAAAAAGATGTCAGTGCTTTAATGAATAGCAGAGCATAGAAGAACACCTGTTATAGAATGCCTGCAGAATAGTTTTCTGGTACAACTCTTGATATACATCTTTTTCCATCGAGATATAAAGTCTACATGACAATGAGTTACTTTTTTAAAAAAAAGTCAAAATAGCAGTAAGATATGTGGAAGAAAAGTCAGTGTTATATACTCCATGTTTTGTTAAGTCTAAAATGTTTCCTTTTTATTTATTGTGGAATTTTTGATCCAGTTAATGGAAAGTTATATTTAAATACAGTTTTCTGGTTTATTTACTTATATATACCCTTTGGTTCTCTCATCACATATCAACAATCTTCTTGTGAATCTGGCAGCTTAAAAATTCAAAAGACAGGCTTAAGATACAGAAGGATCTTGACAAATTTGAACATTGGGCACTATCTAACAAAATGAAATTCAATGGTGAAAACAGTAAGGTTCTACATTTAGGCAAGAAAAACAAAATGCACAGGTACAGTATAGGTAGTACCTTGCTCAATAGTAGTAACTGTGAGGGGGATCTTGGAGTCCTAGTGGACAACCATTTAAATATGAGCCAGCAGTGTGCAGCAGCTACCAAAAAAGCCAACACAGTCTAGGCTGCATAAACAGAGGGATAGAATCAAGATCACGTGGAGTGTTAATATGATATGATATGATAGCAGTAGACTTATATACCGCTTCATAGGGCTTTCAGCCCTCTCTAAGCGGTTTACAGAGAGTCAGCCTATTGCCCCCAACAATCTGGGTCCTCATTTTACCCACCTCGGAAGGATGGAAGGCTGAGTCAACCCTGAGCCGGTGAGATTTGAACCGCTGAACTGCTGATCTAGCAGTAGCCTGCAGTGCTGCATTTAACCACTGCGCCACCTTGGCTCTAATACCACTTTATAATGCCTTGGTAAGGCCACACTTGGAATACTGCATTTAGTTTTGGTCGCCACGATGTAAAAAAGATGTTGAGACTCTAGAAAGAGTGCAGGGAAGAGCAACAAAGATGATTAGGGGATTGGAGACTAAAACATATGAAGAACAGTTGCAGGAACTGGGTAGGTCTAGTTTAATGAAAAGAAGGACTAGAGGAGACATGATAGCAGTGGTCCGATATCTCAGGGGTTGCCACAAAGAAGAGGGAGTCAAACTATTCTCCAAAGCACCTGAGGGTCGGACAAGAAGCAATGGGTGAAAACTAATCAAGGAGAGAAGCAACTTAGAACTGAGGAGAAATTTCCTGACAGTTAGAACAATTAATCAGTGGAACAGCTTGCCTCCAGAAGTTGTGAATGCCCCAACGCTGGAAGTCTTTAAGAAGATGTTGGATAACCATTTGTCTGAAGTGGTATAGGTTTCCTGCATAAGCAGGGGGTTGTACTAGAAGACCTCCAAGGTCCCTTCCAACTCTGTTATTCTATTCTATTCTATTTTTATTCTATTCTATTAATAATTTATCTGGAATTCCTTTTGTAGCAGAGTCAAAAATGGTTCACAGTTGCTTTAATCTAGCTTGGCAAATATGAGAAAAATAGTGCAAGAAACAATTAGTCATAAGGTCTGTGTACATGTACCTTTGTGACTTTTCTCCATCATAGATTTTGAAAAAGCGGATGGCTGCATGCCTAGCCCTGCTCGATCACAAGCAATGAAGATCATACCACCCTCTCTGACTGGTTCCACTTCTAAAAATTGTCTGACCTTGAAGTAGAATCTACCCTCCTGTAATCTAAGACCAGTTTTCCATCTTCCACATACTAGGACAATAGAATAAAGGAGATATCTCTGTGATAATTTTTCAGGTATTGGAAGAGGGCTTATCATATGCTTCCACTGTCCTTCTCCTTCTCCACATTCCTTTCTCTCTATTGATTTAATTGCACCAAGTGAGTAGTCCACCACCATTTTCTTCTTGGCTACCTCTTTTGAACTCATTGCTGCCCTTAACACTACAGGTTAAAGTTAAAATATATTTGGAAGGAGTGATGTTCAAAAAGCTCGTTTTCCCCTTGATCTTTAACTACCAGAAGAATCATTTAGTTTGAAATCAGAGGAGTAGAGGTTTTACAGTGGAAATAAACAGAGCTTCACCCTTTGGTTAATGACCTGCCAATACCTGAAGGTTTGCAGATGGAACATAAGAAAAAGCCATCCCTGCAACAGCATCCAAATTCTTTACTTTCCACCGTGGCTCAAGTAGGACTTTCTTTGTTGTCCCCTTCAGTATTACATGTTTTTTCCCCTCAGTGGTTTGCTATTTTCATTTATTCTTGTAGATGTAGACTTCTTTCAGTGTTTTATTTTTTCACACAGCTCTACACATCGCTGGTTTCATTTTGCCTTGGGAATTGTAAGTGGTGGAAAGAAGAAGCATAAGTTTAAATAGTTAATCAATAAAACCCAAAGAACAACCTCTGGCAATGTGTAGCAGAAGGCAGAATTAAAGCAGTGAACCTTATAGGAAAATGAAGCTGTTTTCCATATTTTCCATGTTAAAAATGTGCTGCATGCATACAGGGTTGGAACTGAAAAATTGTAGCAACCGATTCTCTGCCTGGTTGCTGGGCGGACGTGGCCATGGTGGGCTTCCGGAACTTCTAGGAGGCCTGTTTTTTGCCCTCCCAGAGCCTTTGTGCAGGTCCTGTACTTACCTGGCATCCAAAATGGTCCATGTGGATACTCCTGGGAGGGGCGTGGTGGGCGGGGCCAGCCAGTCCTTGCAACTACTGGTTCGGCAAACCAGATGTAAAATTAGCATCCGGTTCGCCTGAACCGATCCAAATTGGCTGAATTCCACCCCTGCATGCATCAGACTTTTGCCAAAACCATCTCTAGAACAGTGTTTTTCAACCACTGTGCCGTGGCACACTAGTATGCCGTGACATAGTGTAAAGTGTGCCGTGGGAGAATTACTTTATATATAGTCAATATAGGCACAGAGTTAAATTTTTTTAACATTTTCTAATGGTGGTGTGCCTCGTGATTTTTTTCATGAAAAAAGTGTGCCTTTGCACAAAAAAGGTTGAAAAACACTGCTCTAGAAGACAGCAAGGTTGGGCGTTTGCCAGGACTCCAAGAAGAGCAAAAGATATAGTACGATTTCGATTTAGGATTTAGCAATAGCAATAGCTGTTTAGGGTTTAAGACAGAGCATCTAGGAAGATCAGATGCAGCTTGAAAGAATTTCTATTTGCAGCTTTGTGACTTCAGGAGGACAGGAACTGCTAAGGGGAATGGGTTCCAGGGTATTCAGATCCTTGGGGTTAGAACTGCCTGTGTCAGCATTTTTGCAGTTGTGTTCCCACACAGCTCTCAGGTTCTACAAAAACCTGATGGATTTGTGCAAAACTAAGCGATGGGAAAGGTCACCGAAACACAGCCTGCTTTCTATCACTGGAGCTTTGCCTCTTGATCAAAAGTTCTTCTTTTTTTTTAATGAGTTCTGTGACTTGAGAATTTTTGAAAACCCCTGGCCATGTGCGAAGGTGGGGGTTGACTCCTGTTGTCCATTTTGAAAAACCTAAAATAAGAAATTCTACTAAAGTGCAGCACTAATAGGGCAGGAATGCTCCTGCTCTATGGTCATCCTAAAAGTATTCTCACGCCGCCTTTGGTATTCTTGTAGTTTGATTTATAAAGAATACATAACCGGGATAGGTTCTTGGGGATGGTCTGGCCTACAGTGCAGTAGACCACAGAGGAGCATTGTGATAAAATAACAGCACTTATCCCCTTTTGATTGTATCTTGTCCAATCTATTTACAGCTAATGAATCCGTTTTGTAGGGCCAGCTACAAGTTGGCTTATTAGCTTTGGTTTTAACTAAGGCACAGTAGTAACTCCCTAGTCGCTTAAATGGTTAGGACTCTGCAATCTACAACCACTTTTGTATATTCTTGTTATTGGAATACCTGTTGGAAGAAACAGCTGACTTTTTAAGCAACTAGATGGGAGGGGAATTTGCACATTTTAATTGCACTGTAGCTCCATTGTGAGTATGAATATTATCTGTAGGAGAATGTATTTAAAGAAAGCATTCATGCCACATCTTTTAAAACAAATTTGATGAAATACAGACACTTAGAGTCATCATTAAACCTGACTCATTTTAGACTAGTGTATGACATTTTTGTGGCTTCTAATTGCTCTAAAGAGCCACAGCCTGGGGACTTGTAATGGAAAGTTGCTTTAAAGGGGATTTTAGACCTGGGCAGGATTAACTTTATAAAAAGAACTGAAAAACACATTAATTTGCCCTTTCTAAACTCCAAGTCCTAATAGAATTTTTCTTATTATTATTAGGGAAAAAAGACTGAATGTATGTCATAATTCCAACATATTTATAAATTTGATTCATCTGTCTAAATCAGCAATAACCAAGCTAATTGGGCGAAATGATTTGGAACTTTGGAAGCATTTGTAAGCCCTTTTGTTGTTAGTTGCGAAGTTATGTCCAACCCATCGTGACCTCATGGACAACATTCCTCCAGGCCTTCCTGTCCTCTACCATCCTCTGGAGTCCATTTAGGCTCACACCTGCTGCTTCAGTGATTCCATCCAGCCACCTCATTCTCTGTCATCTCTTTCTTCTTTTGCTCTCAATTGTTCCCAGCATTAGGCTCTTCTCCAATGAGTCCTTCCTTCTCATTAGGTTGCCAAAGTATTTGAAACTATTTGTAAGCCCTAGCCCAATGTGATTTCAGGGTGCAATAACATACATTGTTATTGCAAATAGAACAGCCAGTCACAAAACACTTATTTCCCAAGAAGCAAACTGTTACATATTACTTGCTAGTTACATACAAGTTCCCCTTACTTTGATATCTTTTTTTTAAAGTTTTTTTTTCTTTAAGTTACACACTAGCTCCACTTACTTTTATCTCTTTTCTGGTCCGGTGGTCACATTTCCAAATGAAGGACTGGTGGAATTACTCAACGGGTTATTTTTTAATAATGTTAATGGGAACCATATGGAGCAGGGAATGCTGGCTGGGGAATTCTGGGAGTTGAAGTTCACATGTCTTGAAATTGTTAAATTTGGAGGTCCCTGATATAGAGCCTAGGATAGGCATAGCCAACCTTTTGGCTTGCTCTGGCCAGATTAAGTGAAGAGAAATTGTCTTGGGCTGCATATAAAATATATAATATAGTTACTCTGTCTGTCTGTCTGTCTGTCTGTCTCTCTCTCTCTCTCTCTCTCTCCCTCCCTCCCCCGTGTATGTGTGTGTGTGTGTGTTTATGAAATGTTAAAGGTTTATGAAAAGCCACATTACTAGCTGTGCAGAGCCGCTGGTTGGATATGTCTGATTTAGAGGAATCCCTGTCCCTAAATATGAGGCAACAGAGTAGTATTTTTTAGGCTGCTAATTTCCCATTTAATCATTTTAAGTAAAGGTATCTACTGTAAAAGTTTGATAGGACAAGGTGTCTGCCAAAACAAGTACCGTATTTTTGGCGTATAAGACACACTTTTTCCGCCACTAAAAGTGGGTGGAAATGTCTGTGTACCTTACGGCGAATGTTGCCAAAGCCTGGCCCACCCGCTGGCCCCAAACCTTTGGTCATTTTTGGCCTCCATGCATCACATTTTCGGTCTCCACATGCCCTATTTTAGACCCGTTCCAGGCTGTAGGGATCACCACAGCACATCATGGCCAATCACCACCTCCGAGCGTTGCATTTTTGGTCTCCACATGTTGTGTTTTTGGCCTCTGTGTATCGCATTTTTGGCCGGTTCCAGGCAGCGGGGAAGGCGCTGCTGCTGCTCCCTGTCACCTGGAACTGGCCAAAAATGTGATACGCGGAGGCCAAAACTAGATGTGTGGAGGCCAAAAATGCAATGCGTGGAGGCAGCAATCAGGGACAATGTGCTGTGGTGATCCCCACAGCCTGGAACAGGTCTAAAATGGAGCGTGCAGAGGCCAAAAATGTGATGCGCAGAGGCGGTGATGGGCTGTGGCCATTCCTGTAGCCTGGAACAGCTGATTGGCGGTATTCCGGGAGGCCAATTTAACCGCCAATCAGCTGTTCATGCTAAATCAGGCTGCGATAACATGCTGAATCTGACCAGGCTGTTTGCTGTTTGCTGCAAGATGAATGCTACTAATGGATGCTAGTAGACAGTGGCAAATTTTTTTTTCTTGTTCTTATCCCCAAAAACTAATGTGCATCTTATACTCCAGAGCATCTTATACTCTGAAAAATACTGTATACATTGGTACCAAATTATCTTACCCAAGAGTTCAAGTTTTTGTTCTTGTAATTGCTTTATTTTATAGAACAGAACAGGACAAAATATAGCAAAAAGAGAGAAAAGGATAAATAATAGCAATAAAATGATCTCTCTCTCTACACAGACACAGACACAGACACACACAGACACACAGACACACACACACACAGACACACACACACACACCTTCTTCAAGACTAGATAGAGAAATCTATTTCGTACAACAGTTCCAATAAAGGGTGGCTCTATTTCATTGTAATCATCCAAGCATAACATAAGCCTTTAAGCAACTTGTTTGTACATTGCAAGTAACATCAAGCTTTCAGCCCATTGAGTAACTAGAACCATACATTTACCTCTCCAATGATGAAGGACTAGTTTCCTAAGAATAAGAAAAATGTGTATAATCCAGCCAATTCCCATTTAATAGGCAGTAGCAAACACGAGGCTCTTTGGGATGGGGATGGGGGCTGTAAAGGACAAATCCAGACTCCTTGTATTAACCGAGTTCTATCAGTCAGGTCCACTTGACCTGAAGAGAAAACAAAGAAGTCCAATTGAGCAGTTTATTCTTTCTAATTGACATTAAAAAAATAATAATAGGAAGGCAAAGAATGGAAATACAGAGTATATATGTAGTACAGTAACCCACCTAAGTTAATATTTTACAGATGCTGACCTGAAATTCCCATCAACCTTTTGACCACATTATGACATATTTCTTAGATCTTTTTATCACCTCCTTAACTAACTCTTTCTTGTCCCATTCTGCTGGGTACATCTTTCCTAAATCTGTCTGTGTTTTTTTCAACTTATTTTGCTGATAAACAAAACCACACCTGCTGCCTTCAAGGGTATAGTATAGTATAGTATAGTATAGTATAGTATAGTATAGTATAGTATAGTATAGTATAGTATAGTATAGTATAGTATAGTATAGTATAGTACAGTACAGTACAGTACAGTACAGTACAGTACAGTACAGTATAGTATATAGTGGTGGGTTGCCAATTTTTGTACTACTGGTTTGGGCGCACTCACGCACGATGCTTCTGCACATACGCAGAAGTGTCCAGGTGGGTGGGTGGAGCCTCCAACTGCCTCCACTACTCATTCGCCTAATCCGGGCCAAACCGAGAGCAACCCACCCACCTCTGATAGTATAGTATGGTATGGTATGGTATGGTATGGTATGGTATGGTATGGTATGGTATGGTATAGTATAGTATAGTATAGTATAGTATAGTATAGTATAGTATAGTATAGTATAGTATAGTATAGTATAGTATAGTATAATAACAACATGGAAATTGCTTTGTTCCTTTCATTTTACTCATCCTTTATACTCCATTCTTACTGAATGTCTGTTAAATGGAAAAATACATCATCAATGTAATGTACGACCTTCACATAATGGTATAATTATGCAAATAACCTAAATCACCATCAGTATAATATATTTAAGGTTATTTCAAGTGGTTCACATAGACTACTTCTGATAGGAAGAAGTTGTCATTATTTCAGGAGATGCCCAGATAGAAATTTTGATGTGAAGTGTCACTGTATAATTTTTCTCACATTGTGAATTTTCATCATTTTGGAAAATATTAATATATTCTGCAGGAGTTAAAATTCAGTAATTAGAATTCTTCAGTATTTGTAGTTAAGGATGAGGGTAGGCAATCTGAGGTTTTAGGATGGAGGCCTAAATCCATCTGTCTCTTAATTATATTTTGGCTAGTTAATTTTATTCCTCAATTCATTGGTAATAATTAAGATAAAGAGCTTGAAAGTGATCCTGGAAGTTTAATGTCAAGGATGAATTTCAGCAGAGTTGCGAGCTAAACATTCTAATTATAAAATTTGATTTTGATTTGTTGAAAAAAAAAATTTCTATTTAGAAAACAAAACCTGTTTCAAATAATTCAAATCTTTGTATGTGAAAATGAAGCTCCTAACGTTTCTAGATCTTCTAATTAAGGGCATATATTGGATTGTACCAAGGATTTGGATCATCAGGCAGAGTAATTAGGTCCAGATTTTGTGTATTGGAACTATTCCTTTCTGATTTTGACCTTCTATAAAATACAGCTCTCAGTCTGTTTCCCTGGAAAAAATAATTGTTAAGAAGAGCATCTTCAGGAATCAAATTGTCTGCTTAACAGAAAACAGAAGATAGAGAAGAGAAATCCAGCAAACCAAGACACTTATGTGTTCAACTTGTGAAAGAGATAATGGATTATTGCTGTCAAACATAAAGGTTAAATGTGAAACATAAAATAGAGTTAAGTATGCCAGCCTGGAGGATATACAGTGAAAATCGATACAAAGAAGAGTTGCAGTACACTTAACATGCCAAAGAGAACCTCTGGTGCTGTGACAAGAAATAAGAGACATTGTGAAAACCAAGTGCAAAAAATGTTCCCCAAATTTCAAAGAATCCAGAGGCTTTTGAAACAAGCTGCCCTAATACGCAGAGAGAGAGAAAGCCCGTGAGGATATCTAACTGAATGCAAACTTTCAACATCCAGAAAGGATAAAGGGAAGATGTCCTAACCAAGAATGTTAGTAAACTGAGCAAACTAAAATAAAAAAAGTGATTTTTTTTAAAGGTGATCAGAGAACTCACAGGAAAATTAATAGCTAAAGTAAGAATGTGCAAAAGGAATCATTGGATAAATCTAATAGAGGCAAACGAGATTGTTCTAAAATCCTTTACAAATAGGATTTAGAACGACAGAAACATTTGCAGATAGAGACTGCAAACTGAGGGATAACCAGCAATGCATCAGCTGCTAAATAGGCATAGATGACCTGTTCAGCTGCTCAGAACTGCAGGAGAAGTGGTAGATAAAGCTTGACATCAATAAATACGGAGCAAGGCTGTAGCTTTTTAAATATAAGGTTAATTATATGTGATAATATACTGTCTTTTAGATGAAATTAAGAGGATAACATTCTATGAATACTGGTTTTTTAAAATATGTTGACTGTTAGCATTTTAAGGTATTTTATAGGTTACTGACTGATAATCCGGCATTGCCCAGGTATTTATTTATAGGGGGAGTATGTCCAGACCAAACATAGTTTTTAATGTTGGATTTTCCCCCTTACCAGAGGGAGCTCCCTTGTGGAGTACTGTGAAGCCGTTACCATGACAACTCCATTGTGCTGTACAGTAGAAGTCATTTTATGGCAGTACAGTAGAAGCCATTTTAAGGCACAACAGGCTGTATCTTAACAGAACACACACACACCCCCAGGGTTTTAGGAGTGTCTTACCCCCACAGTATTTTTTTCCAGAGAGTAAGTCACCTGTGTACCAAGTTTGATTGAAATTGCTTGAGAGCGTTATGTGGAACACACACACACACACACACACACACACACACAAAAACACACACCCCAATAGATAGATAGAAAATAGATAGATAGATAGATAGATAGATAGATAGATAGATAGATGATAGATAGATAGATAGATAGATAGATTTGATTAAGTTTAGAGAGGGTTGCTTGTGTTGTCAAAAACAACAAATAACTTTTGTGGTATTGGTTTGATGTATACTTTTTGTCACTTTCATTTCTTTTGTTATTCCCTTTCTCCTTTTCCTTTATGATAGTTTGTATTTTAATGTTTGGTGTTGAAATCTAAGAAAGATATGATAAAATAAATAAATATGGAGCAAAGCTATCTGGCTAGAGAATCCAAAAGCTTGATACATACATACATACATACATACATACATACATACATACATACATACATACATACATACAACAAGGAGATGCAAGAGAAAATGGATTGAATAATTGAATTAATTCCTCACACAGCAAATTTTGTTTAACAGTTCACAAAAAACAATTGAGCTACCTTGGATTGCAAAATGGCAAATAAAGGGACAGCTTTGGGAAAACGCAGAGAGGCACTGGACCAATAGCTAACCAATAGTAGGAAATAGGGAGACTCAAAGCATAAAAGGGGGGTTTAACATTGCTTTATTGGATTCAGCTACAGTAGAGCTGCCCATTTGATTGACTAAATCATATCAAAATATGGAATATATTACGGCTAATGGATGTGCTGAAACACTTATTATGAACATTCTGAAGAATGTTTTCAGTGAAACAAGAGGCTAGTTTAAGAAGTGAATTTGAAAAACAGTGATTCAGACAAGAATGCCTATTGTTCCCATCTCTACTTAATCTACACCCATCATGTATTATAAAAATTGTAGAGTTGGAAGTACTGATGGCTGGAATCCAAAAAGGTGGCTAAAACAGTGATTATTTGAGAGGTGCCAATGATCTTACTTTATCTACCAGAAGTAAGGAAGAATTAGGAGTAGTCACAATGAAAGTGAAACAACAGGATGTTAAAATCATGCCAGACTAATCTTATTGCATTCTTTGACAAAGTGACAAAATTAGTGGACCACAGGAATGCCGTCGATATATGTAGTTTACTTGGACTTCAGTAAGGCATTTGATACGGTAGACCATAACCTACTACTAGATAAAGTAGAAGAATGTGGGTTGGATAGCATCACCACCAGATGGATTCGTAACTGGCTGACCAACCGCACTCAACGTGTAGTCCTCAATGGAACTGCATCTTCATGGAGGGAAGCATGCAGTGGAGTACCCCAAGCAGGGCCGGATTTTCCTATAGGCTAACTAGGCTTCAGCCTAGGGCCTCAAGATCAAGAGGGGCCTACATTCAAATTGTTAGCAAAATTAAAATTACACTATTCTAAAAATAGTGAACACTAAAACACTGAACCGAAAATAAGGAGAAATTCTACGCATATGACTAATAAACAAACATAAAAATGTATTGGTTAAAATCGTTCCAGCGCCGCAGCAGTTGGGGAGCCCGCCCACGTTCCCGGCACCGGTGGTCGGGTGAGAGGCGCGGCCGCTCCCAGTAGCCGCCCTGTTGATGCGGAGCCCACCAGCGGCCAGGCAGGTGAGGGCGAGGGGGCCGAGCCGGACAGCTGAGCGCAGCAGGGGAGGCGGCTGGCCTCGCTGCCTTTGCCGCAGAGCATAGCCGCCCTCCGTCGGGAGGCCAGCTATATATATTGATATATATTGATATATCACAGTAATGATGTATTTTATTGTCTCTCATGTAATTTACAAACTTAAAAATGGGAGGTCATAAGTAGAATAGCCTAGGGCCTTTTTTCATCTAAATCCGGCCCTGACCCCAAGGCTCTGTTTTAGGCCCAGTACTCTTCAACATCGTCATCAATGATTTGGATGAGGGAATAAATGGGGAACTCGTCAAATTTGCAGATGACACCAAGCTGGCAGGAATATCCAACAATCCAGAAGACAGGCTTAAGATACAGAAGGATCTTGACAAACTTGAACATTGGGCACTATCTAATAAAATGAAATTCAATGGTGAAAACAGTAAGGTTCTACATTTAGGCAACAAAAATGAAATGCACAGGTACAGTATAGGTGGTACCTTGCTCAATAGTAGTAACTGTGAGAGGGATCTTGAAGTCCTAGTGGATAACCATTTAACTATGAGCCAGCAGTGTGCAGCAGCTGCCAAAAAAGCCAACACATTTCTATGCGGCATAAACAGAGTGATAGAATCAAGATCACGTGAAGTGTTAATACCACTTTATAATGCCTTGGTAAGGCCACACTTGGAATACTGCATTTAGTTTTGGTTGCCACAATGTCGAAAAGATGTGGAGACTCTAGAAAGAGTGCAGAGAAGAGCAACAATGATGATTAGGGGATTGGAGACTAAAACATATGAAGAACGGATGGAGGAACTGGGTATGTCTAGTTTAATGAAAAGAATGTCATGGGGAGACATGATAGCAGTGTTCCAATATCTCAGCGGTTGCCACAAAGAAGAGGGAGTCAAACTATTCTCCAAGGTACCTGAGGGTAGAACAAGAAGCAATGGGTGGAAACTAATCAATGAGAGAAGCAACTTAGAACTGAGGAGAAATTTCTTGACAGTTAGAACAATTAATCAGTGGAACAGCTTGCCCCCAGAAGTTGTGAATGCCCCAACACTGGAAGTCTTTAAGAAGATGTTGGATAGCCATTTGTCTGAAATGGTATAGGGTTTCCTGCCTAGGCGGGGGGTTGGACTAGAAGATCTCCAAGGTCCCTTCCAACTCTCCTATTGTATTGTATAAAATCTTGTTAATATAGGTAGCCCTTGATTTAGAACCATTCGTTTAATGATTGTTAAAAAAGCACTGAAAAAAATGACTTATGGCCATTTTTCACTTACATGGGCACCTTTGCAGCATCCCCATGGTCATATGATCAAAATTTGGATGCTTGGAAACTGGATCATATTTATGACACTTGCAGTGTCCCAGGGTCATGTGATCACTTTTTGTGAACTTCTGACAAGCAAAGTCAATGGGGATGCCAGATTCACTTAAAACTGTAATACTAACTTAACCACAGTGATTGACTTAACAACTGTGGCAAGAAAGTTTATAAAATGGGGCAAAAGTCACTGAACAATTGTCTTGCTTCAACTGAAAATTTTGGGCTTAATTGTGGTTGTAAGTCAAGGACTAACTATATTAAATATTAAGGAGACAAAATAAATGTCAATCCGCATGCTTAGTAAATGCATAATTGATTGCAAAGAAGCAAAGACTCCCTTGAGATCAGCAAACAGAAATTCGCAAACTTTGGATGTATGAGAGGATAATGGATTAAAAAAACAGGTTATATTTGGCAAGGTAAATGGAAGAAAGAAAAGGCAGTATACTAAGAGGACGGATAGGATAAAGAAGAGTACAGGAAATTGGGTTCTTGGTGTTGACTGAGATTGGTTTTCTTTTTTGCAGAGTTTCATTACCAGACTAAAATAACACCATCAATGTTGTGAAATGGGAAAAGTTAGCTGGATGTTAATATTGAGCAACTTGTATTCCCAGCCTTCTTTTGATTTAGGCAGGGTATCTTGATTAGATATCCTGTTTCTTCTTTGTAGGTCAAATAGGTAGAAGATTGATAGAAGGCATCCGCGAACATCAATTGACAGTCAGGAGACGTGATGCACATTCATTAATTTCATAGCAGAGGGATAATGAGTTCAACTATAATTTCAGCTGGGAAGCTATAAACAATTTTAGGTCTTAAAAGGCAAGATAATTTCTAGAAATTTAATGCAAATTTGGGGCATTGGCAAATTAGCAATCAGCTACAGAAATAAGCTGCATTTATGATTGTGTTAAAAGAGAGAAGCCAAAGTCAGAAAAAGGGGCAAGCAGTCCAAACACATCTAAGCTTGAGACAGAGTAACATGCTCATCAGAGAAAAAATCCCTCCATGAAGGAACACATCCTGGCCAAACTCACACAAAGCAGAGAAGACATGGAGTTGTATCTTCACAGCAAAAATCTTCAGTTTCCCATTTCAAAGCAGTGACAGGTTACCAGTGGTGGGGTTTTACCACCGGTTCTGTGGGTGGGGCATTGTTTGGTGGGCATGGCTTGGTGGGCGTGGCAGGGGAAGGATACTGCAAAATCCCCCTCCCTTCCCCACTCCAGGGCAAGGATACTGTAAAATCCCCATTTCCTCCCCATCTCACTAACCTGCTTTCCAGCTCCATTCTCCTGTGCAGGGCTACAGAAGAAGACCCAGCCGATCAGCTGGAATGCTGATCACCTGGGACTCGAGACGCAGCGAATAGATGGGGGCGGAGGCCAGCCAGAGGTGGTATTTGCTGGTTCTCCGAACTTCTCAAAATTTCCACTACCGGTTCGCCAGAATGGTAATGAAGCATGCAAGAAGAAAACCAAACTTAGACAACACAAAAAAAAGCAATAATATATTCTCCATTACTGCAATTACAGGACTGCTGTAGGCAATTCAAGATGGCGAGCACTTGCCTATGTAACCACAAGGAATAAACTCAATGATACCTAAATATCTAGCTTAAAAAAACATGCATTAATTTTATAAAGTCTATCTTATTTTGACTTGTCATAATAATAATGATGCAGTCATTTGGATCTCTGCATTCACCTAACTGTAATGCATCCATCTGCCTTGCTCAGAAAACTAGAAAACTGTCAGAATTGGCATAATACACACAGTGATATATTTTGACAATATATTCAGAAATAATTAAAAGCTGACAATGAAATAGTGCCAGTTTGTTGTAGTGGTTACGTTGATGAACTAGAAACTGGGAGACTAGGAGTTCTAGTCAGACCTAAGGCCTGAAAGCCAGCTGGGTGACTTTTGGGCAATCAGTCTCTCTCAGCCCAACCCACCTCACAGCAGGGATGTGTAGTCAGGGGAGGCAGGGCCTCACCACTGTCATGATGAAAAGAAAAAAAATTAAAAGGAAAAAGGCAGAGGTAGTTGCTGCCAGAGTCACAGTGGATGACTGCTTAGTGCTTAACAGCAGGAGGAGGCGAGAGAACCACGTGCCTCCTTTACTCTATCGTTATGATCACTTGAGCAGAGTTAAGCAAGGGTTAAAAGGCAAAAAATTCCTTATGCAAAGGAGACACATGGTTCTCTCGCCTCCTCCTGCAGAGGGCACTTTGTTTAGAGGCTTTTTTTAAACAGTTAAGCAGAGTCATCCATGTGGTGACTCTAGCAGCAACTATCCAACCTGGCTAGAGCAGCTCTTGCCTTTTTCTTTTTACAGTTTCACATTTTCATTGTGGCAGACGAGAGGAGAGTTGAAATCCTCTGTGACACAGCTGGAAAAGGTATGTGGGTCGGACGGAGGGAGGGGGGAGGAATTCAAAATTATTGTAATTTAATTTGTAAGTAATTTTTTATTGTGATTAATTTGTGTGTGTGTGTGTATGTGTGTTTATTTCTTCACTTCACTCAAGCAAACTCAATTTGAGAGAGAGTTTATTTGAGAAGAGAGGGAAGGGGGAGAGGCAGGGAGGGCAGCCTTGTTTGAGAAGAGAGGGAAGGGGGAGAGGCAGGGAGGGCAGCCTTGTATGAGAAGAGAGGGGCAGCCTGCCAACAGAAGCGGGTCTTTTACCCACCTCTGCTGGCGGGCTGGGTTTTCTTTGTTTTGCCTGCTGTGCCCCCCTTCCCTTTCTCCTCTCCCCCCCACCAGGAGCCCCGTCCTGCTCCCCTCTCCATTTCCTACTCCTCCTCTTACCTTTCTTTGCCGGCTGCCGCCTTGCCCCCCGCCTCCTCCGTCCTCGCCACTGTGTTCAACAGGCGTCTCGTGTTTATGGCGGACATAAACACGAGACGTCTGTCAGGGACAGTGGCAGAGACACTGCTTCTTGCCACTGCCACACTCCGCCACCTTGCCCCCCACCTCCTCCATCCCCACCACTGTGTCCACAGGCGTCTCACATCTATGGCGGAAATAAACGTGAGACACCTGTCAGGGACAGTGGTGGAGATGCTGCTTCTTGCCGCTGCCGCGCTCTGCCGCCTCACCTCCCACCTCCTCCATCCCCACCACTGAGTCCGATAGGCATCTCACGTCTATGGCGGACATAAACATGAGACGCCTCTAGGGGACAGTGGCGGAGAAGCTTCTTCTCACCGCCGCCGCACTCTTGCCTCACCAACCATAATCCTCACCGCACGTCACTGCCTCACAGGGCTGTTTGTTGGGGAAATAGAGAGGATTACGTATGCCACCTTGAGCTGTATGCAATAAAGGTGGAACAGATTGCAGATTAATAGAGTTGGAAGGGACCTTGTAGGACTAGATGACCTACAAGGCCTCTTCCAACTCTGTTAAATCTGTGTCTGCATCTATCTGTAACATCAATTTAATAAATGCCTTTAAAGAATATGAATTTGTTTGTAAAATCCAAATAATTTTTATGGCCTAAAGGAACTGCTGCCTTTTAAATTTCACCTCTTTTCTATTCTTTAAAAAAAAAAATTGTATATAGTTGCTAATCCCATTTTTTACCCTATGAGTTACTATGGCATCGTAAGACCTACTTTTTATCTGGGCTTTGGACTGGTTTCTCATTGTGACTATTGGGAAAAGGCTAAATAAAATGCTGTAGTGTTCAATGTATGGTATCTGCTATCTGAGGACAGTTTTCGAAATTGCAGGTTTATTGTGTATCTACAAAGTGAAACTACTATATTTGATGATCAGGCAAGGGGAATGGTGTCTGTTTCTTCTTATCCATGTTGCAAAGCTTTAAATAGTTTAAATATGCAATCAGAGATCAAAGATGAAGTATGAAGGGCAATCAGCAGCACCTATTATTTAATGCAATATCTGTGACAACTTATAGTGCAATATCTGAGATGGCTTATAACCTGGCAGGGCTTCTAATGAGGTTGTAAATGTGGAAAGGAGGGAAAATCAAGGATCCATCTAGGCTCATCTCAAGTATGATGGATTCATAATGATTATTATATTATATTATCAATATTATATTACATTGAACTTTTCTAGGAGAACTTCTCCAGTTGGACTCCTCCAGTATGTTGGGATTATAAACTTATTTATTTTAAAATTTATAAGGTTGATCAACTCAGAAAGCATGTCCCTAGGCTGTGTACAACATAAGCACACCACAAATTGAAAAGAACAAGCAAATATCTAACAACAACATGTAAATATAAAACTGTAAAATTTGACTTCCGGCTGGCTGTGGCGTCTGAAGAACTGTTTTTTTTAGCAGCTCCAGTCCCAAGACCATGTTACGCTGTCTGAACAGCATTCATCAGCTGTTTGACAGATTGATTACCTCTTCTTCGGGTGAAGAAGGGGGTGAGTAGCTGGGCCTGGGCAGAGTTCCATTAACCCCCCCAGGAGAAAATTCTGGGGTGTGGAAGGTGTGAGCCCCCCTGCAACTCAGTGAACTCCGCGCCCGGGATTCATTCTGCTTTTCTGCAGAAACTAAGACACACGTCCACCCCTTGCTCAACGTTTGATTTATACTTGAATCCAAGACAGGCTCAGCAATACTGGAGAACTTAGAACTGTATGTATAAACTTTAACTCCTTCTACTAAATTAACATGACGGAAGATAAAAATGGCGCCGAAGAACTCTAAGGGTGGGTTTTGCTGTAATGCTACAAGCTACCACAGAGCTTAAAATTACTTAAAAATCACTAAACCAACAGTGATTTATTAGCAAGCTACAGAAAAATAATTGGAACAAGCGGCCTGTCTGGACTTATTAATTGGGTTGAAGATAAGATTAACTGAGGAAATGGCTTCAAAGCATGCTAAGACAACAATGGCCTCGAAAAATGCGGGGGGTTCCCCAGCTCCGATAAGTAAATTACAGTCATTGTTAACCCCCCCAACCCCCCTCCTCCTGCTGGAGAACCTTTAACACAAGAAATATTACAAAGAGTGTTAAATGATGCTTTAAAAGACCATGCAGCCGTGTTAGAAATTAAAATACAGGAGAAGATTTCTGCTGCTTTTAAGGAGATCTCGGAAGAGGTTATGGGGTTAGTTCAGATTCATAACCAAGAAATTAGAGAAGATATTTTAGAAGCCTTTAAATGCTTATCTGGCTATGTATCTGTATTAGAGGAATAAGTGGAAGATGTTAATGAGTCCAATATTAATCTGGAAACTAAAATGGATGCGGTCGAAGGCAAGATTTAGGATGCAGAAAATGAAATCACAATGCTGCAGTACAGGCAGATGGAATTTGCTCTCAGAATAAGGGGCCTTAAAGAGAAAAATCAAGAAAATCTGAAGGAGATTTTTTCTGAAGCCTTTGACCAACTGATGGGCCGGTCGGGAGGGGACTTTGACTGGCAAATAGACAAGACATATTGTGTTAATTCATGGATTGCTAGACAGAAACAACTCCCAAGAGACATTGTAGTATATTTTGCCACAAGGAATGTGAGGTACCACAGACCTGGTGTTAAGCGACACCAGCCGGAGACCAGGGTCCTGTAATCCCAAGCACCCGGGGGTGTGAGAAGGGCGATGAGGGTCGGAATGCGTGATCACTCTTAAACAGCGAACCCGTGTCCCCCAAACATAATTTGGCCCTCGGCCCCACCATATCTGCCTCTCCCACAAACATTAGAGATGGTAAACCCCCCAATGAAATGGCTTAATTTCTCCCCCGGAATACCAACCCTTCCCAGCACTCCCAACACGTGCCCATTAGTTAGCTCTGGTCTGGCAGATTCCCCCCAAGCTTGTATGAGCCAACCCCCCCCTTAAAATTTTATTTAAAAACCCCTGTAAGAAACCCCTAAGAAGTCTCTTCTTCGCATGCCACTTCTCGGGATCCCAACGTCCATGATTAAGGAAGCATCTTGATAGACAAGAAGGCCATCCCTGGGAAAGGGGGAGTTCCCGAAGGGAGTAAAGTTCTGTCGCAGTACAACATAGAGGAGAGTGTGGCATCAATCAAATGGGATGACATCATGGGGAAATGGAACTGGGAGATGACATGTCCACGAGGGGGGGGGCAGCCGACAGTGTTCAAGGGGGTAGCGGGAAGCTTATGTCCATCATAGCAATGGTCAGTGTTAAGGACAATATGTAGGGGTAACAGCCAGATGTCAAAATCACAGCAGATGATAAATTGCGAGGTGGTGAAGCGGCCAGTGATGGTGGCGGTGAGGACAGTGGTGGCAGCGGCGGCTGATCCAACAGCTCCAACAACTCCAACAACTAAGCTCCATCCACGCCAGCCGCATTCATATCCATCGCCAGGGCCACAGTCCATTGACCTAGTCCATAGTGTCACAAGAGGAGGGGCCAAATGGCCAAATGGCACAATACAGTGACCCAGGCAATGACGGTGATACCGGAGGGGGCCACAATGAAGGACACCCCCCCCACTCCAACTGCGCCCATGCCAACTACCAAAGCCATCTTCCACTGGCATCAATATCCATGCCAGCTGCCTCAGCCACTCCCCACTGATCCAGCCTATCATGTCCATAAGCAAGGGGGGGGGAGCAACCAGGATAACAACATGGCATGGGGAGCAGCAGTGGCAGAAACCCCAGGCAGGGCGTCCCACCGCCGTCAACCACACCCATACTGGCAGCTGCAGACGCTCTCCATTCTCCATTCACCGACAACCGCCCCGTTTCACTCACGACGTTCCCGCTACGAGGCAGGAAATTGCAGCTCAAGGGTTCTCATAGCTGGACCTGGAGCCAATGATGGAATAGGGTACCCCTGCAAGCCCCGAGAAGGACAATCATCTCCCTGAAGCTCTCCTCAAATGCGACAGGACACCATCTTCGGCATGCTCAGTAGCTGTGAATCCAGGAAAAGCATCACCTTGATTGGATTTCTATCCTGTCTTTCATTTAAGAGCTCAAGCTAGCTTCCTTTTCTTATTCTGCCTCCTGTTTTCTGACCCACTGATTCTGTGTTCTGCTTTCTTGAAAGTCCTACTGAACTCTATGAGATTCAGCTCTGATTACGCATGCGTAAGATTGTATGATTCCACTTCTGCTGTCTCTCTGCTGCTGCTGTGCATACATGCACAAATTGGCCAGTTGCTTTAAAAACCAGTATAAAATGTGGGCGGGCAGGTGTGCCAAATGAGCTACCGTACCGGTATACTGTCAGCTGGTTCTGGCTACTACCAGCATGCCTGTACCCGGCCAAACTGGCTGGAACCCACCACTACTTCAGCCCCAGAGAGAGAGTCCTCCAGCCAATTATATTGGATGAGCAGGAGGGAAAAAAGGCAGAAGACTATAATCTTGAATTCACTTCATTTCAAGCACAGCAGTTGCTTGAATTCCTTCATAACCGCGTCATTAGTTCTTGCAATAAACGTACGGGGTGGGGTGGTGGTGTCCTTGGATGCAGCTTCCAGTCCCTGTGTTTATCAAGAAAGCCTGATCCTCTCCCCATCCCTCCCTGCTGATCCTGTTGAAGATCTGCTTTTCCAGGGTGCATGGAATAGTTTCTACCCCAAGATTGTAAGAGAGAAGTGTAATGGAGAATGCAATCTTTCCAGCACTTAACTGAATCAGGAACATTTGGTTCATGGTTTTCAAGAAAGGTTCCCTGCAACTGCCAACATAGTGCAAGAATGCAATTTTAAAAAAGCAGTTTAAAGCTTTTTTTTTTTTTTTAAGGCATACATGTTTCAAGATAGCTCCATAGGCAGCAAATTGAAATAATAAAAAGACTTCGGTTAACTTTCACCATCTAAAGTTTAGGAACCCAATGCTGAAATGCCTACAAAATAGCAGGATAAATTAAAAATCACAATTTTTTCCCTCTCGGAAAAGGGACACAGAATAGTACCTGAAGATCAAGATTACTTTGACAATCATAGCAAATGTATGAGTTCAAACTGGATGAATATTGAGCACAAAATACAAAATTCTCTTTTGTTCGTGCCATAGTTTGATCCAGTCATAACTCCACAGACCATGAATCTTTGTATTGTGTCTGTCTGTCTGTTTGTCTCAGTGGTGGGATTCCAAATGTTTGCCTGCTGGTTCTATGAGAGCGTGCAGCACTCAAAGACTGCCCTCGGTGTCAGCATTGGTGAGCTGAGCTGTTTTTTAGCTCAGCTGAGGTGCAGCAATCCACTCTGTGGTACAAATCAGCTGAGATAAAAACAAGGGAATATAGAACAGAAATGACGGGGGCAGGGGGGCAGGCAACCAGAGGTGGTATTTGCCAGTTCTCTGAACTACTCAAAATTTCCGCTACTGGTTCTCCTGAATCGGCTGAATGCCACCTCTGGTCTGTCTGTCTGTCAGTCACACTCTTCCTCCCTCCTCCCTCCCTCCCTCTGCAACTCCACTCACCTGGAGAACCAGTCACTAAATTTCTCCACATGAATAGCAAAGTGCAGAGTTAGAAAATTAATGGAGAGTCTCTTACCTTCACATTTTATTGTTTGATTTAAATTTGCCATGTTCTTTGGTTTATTTGTATATGTTACCTATTCAGAAGAAAGCTGTTCCAGTTTGTGGGGAATTCCATTTTCTGTTAAGGATCTTCACTAGTTACTCTTACTTAGAAGCAGCTGAAATGTGTAAGATGACAGCCTTCCATTCCCTTCCCTTTAACTCCATTTCATTCCATTCCCTAGATAGTACAGGGTAAATCATATAAATGATATTCTCTTCCTTTGTGTTCACAGAGGCTTATTTCTTTGGCCTTGTATCCCACTTTCTAAGGCTTGGATGAGGGCAATGAGAAGTGGCAATGAGTCCATCAGCCCTTGCACAAACTGGGCTTTCCAACACATTCCTGAGACCACATAAGCAAAGGGTGTCCCAAAGATACTTTTTTTCAGGAGGCAATTGGACTTCCTAGTTATTTTTTTCTTTTGAAGAAGTTTCGCTTCTCATCAAGAAGCTTCTTCAGCTCTGACAGGATAGTGGGGAATGGAAGGATTTATATTCCTTTCAGACAGCTGGTCATTTGCATCCTTTTAGAGGGTCCTTGAAGCACTTGGACGTTTATCTGTGTCTTCAGGGTCACTTGAGCAGTGCTCCTGGTTCCTGTTGTCTGCAATTTTCCCTCTGGAAAGCCATTCCTACTCACACATGATTCAAAGGGTGTCTGTCCCAAATTGTATAGCTGAAAGTCTGTAGAGATTCTCAGTCATCCAGGTCATGGTTGTCCCAAAGGTACTTTTTCAGGAGGCAACTAGACTTTCTTGTTTTTTTCTTTCTTTTTCTTTTTTCTCCTTCCATTCTTCACTATCTTGTCAGAACTGAAGTAGCTTCTTGGATGAGAAGTGAGACATCTTCAAAAGAAAAAAAATCTAAGAAAGTCCAGTTGCCTCCTGAAAAAGCATCTTTGGGATAACCAGGGCCTGGATGACTGAGAATCGCTACAGACCATACGCAAGGGTTTCTTGCTACCATTTCTCCTGCACATTCTAGATACGAATTCTAGCAGACTTTGGATGGTAGAACTAGAATAAATGTGGATGCATACATGTAACATTAATTCAAGCAGTGACATGCAGTCAGGGGAGGCAGGGGAGGCAGAGCCTCACCACTGTCATCATGAAAAGAAAAGAAAAATTAAAAGGAAAAAGGCGGAGGTAGTTGCTGCCAGAGTCACAGTGGATGACTCTGCTTAGTGCTTAACTGTTTAAAAAAGCCTCTGAAAAGTGCCCTCTACAGGAGGAGGCGGGAGAACCATGTGCCTCATTTAGTCTATCTTTATGATCACTCGAGCAGAGTTAAGCAAGGGTTAAAAGCAGAAAAATTCCTTATGTAGATGAGGCACATGGTTCTTTTGCCTCCTCCCGTAGAAGGCATTTTAGAGGCTTTTTTAAACAGTTAAGCAGAGTCATCCATTGGGGACTCTGGCAGCAGCTAGCCCACCCTGACCTCAGCAGTTCTTGTCTTTTTCCTTTTATATTTTTACATTTTCATCATGGCAGACAAGAGCAGAGTTGAAATCCTCAGTGATTGTGAAACAGCTGGAAAAGGTATGCGGGTTGGAGGGAGGGGGCGGAATTCAAAATTAATGTAATTTGTAAGTAATTGTAAGTAATTTGTGTGTGTGTGTGTGTGTGTGTCTGTGTGTGTGTGTGCTTTTCTTCACTCAGAGGGAAGGGGGTAGAAGAGGCAGGGAGCGCAGCCCGCCAGCTTTCTTTCTCTGTGTTGGGGAAGCCCGCCAGCAGAGGCGGGTCTTTTACCCACCTCTGCTGTCAGGCTGGCACTTTCTTTCTTTCTAGAAAGTGGCTTGTTTGAAAAGAGAGAGGCAGCCCGCCAGCTTTCTTTCTCTATGTCAGGGCAGCCCGCCAGCAGAGGCAGGTCTTTTACCCGCCTCTGCTGGCAGGCTGGCACTTTCTTTCTTTCTTGAAAGCGGCTTTTGGCCGCTCCGGCACTATGTTCGGCATCAGAAGGTGACTGAGCAGGAAGCGTTGGCAGCCCGTAAAAAACGAGCCATGGTCGCCTTCCGATCACTGACCTGGTTTCTCCCCCCAAGTCCCACTGGGCAAGAAGGTTACACAGTATACATCTAGGACAGGAGAAGGAGGCAGTCTGGGTTCGGGGCTGCAAATTGAGGTCCGGCTCCTCTCGCATCCTGCCCCCGTTGAACATGGTACCTTCCAGCTGTCCCCGGGGCTGCCATTGCAGGTGCTGCAGTTGGCTGACAGACCGAAGCCCGGGCACTGCCTGTTGCGGACGTCCCGCGGAGTCGGGGGCAGGCAGCCATTCCCCACTGCCTGAGCTCAATGGTCCTTCTCACCTCGCGGGAAGAGCCTGCAGCGGTGCTGGAACGGACCCACGAGTTGAGAGCCCAAGAGGCTGCCTATCAGGCTGGCCATCCTCCCTCCGGGTGGGAAGCAAAAGCCAGGTGTGGCGGGATGCTCCACCAGCAGAGCCACCAACCAACCACCGCTCTGCAGAGGAGCCAAAGAGAAGGGCCGGGCTTGGGACAGTGCAGCAGCGGGACACCTCTATGTCGGACATAGCAGCGGGGCGGCCAAAAGCCGCTTTCTTTCTTTTTGCCTCACCAGCCATAAACTTCACCACACGAATTCAAGTGATTGTCAGTGATAGTTAGGTAAGTAGACGTTCCAATCTTCTTTGGTTAAAAACAAATTGATAACAACTGTGTACCCCCCAGAAAAGGGAGCTCTATGTCAGATACATAAGCTTTCTGGTGGACACAGGGATTTAATTTTTTGTTACTGCTAATACTAGTGACAGTATCTGAGAAAACATAATTTAAATTTGGCTAGTTGATCTGAATTATGTACTATTTAAAAAAAGAGAGAGAGAGAGAGAGACTAAACTTATTTACTGGGTGATCCAGAATTCATTAAACTGAGATACAGAGCTGTTGTAAGCACAACATACAAAATTCTCTTTTGTTCATTATACTGAGCTTAGAGGGTGAACTGTATGCATAAATGATATAAATACATCTAGGATATGTATCATACTAGTTTAATAATTCAATAATAAAAATGGATAAGATTCCATTAAATATCTTTTGTCTGAAGAAACAGGTCAGTGAAGTGGTGGAAACTGGCAATGTTATACATTTTTTTCCTAAAGTATAAATTAGTTGACCGTATCTCCTATTTAGAGTCCTGAGTGTTTTTGCTATTAAATATGGAGTAGAAAAATAATTACATTATTGGAATTGTTTCACTTGAGGGATTTTCTGGAGGTAAGCTCTTTGATGAATCATATTTCTTGCAGGCACTTTTTGAATCTTCCAGAAAGGAAAGCAATTTAGTTTAGATTGTGAGCTCCTGCCCCCTTTTTAATAAAATTATCCAATTGGGGATATAACAGGCAAAAATAATATATTCCAAGGTGTTTTTTTTTCCTGCTGCATTCCTTAGATGACTTAAACTTGCTTTTTATAAGTCTGCGGTGGCTGGTAAGATTGGTTGATTCTTCTGTGCCTGTTCCTATATTAAGAAATGTAAAAAAAAAAACCAGAGTAAAATATTATAGAAGGAAATGCAACTGATCTATGAATGAGACAAAGAGCTTGATGATCATTAAGATAATATCCTTTTTCCAGGAATCTAAAATTCCAAAAGGGGGCAGTGTTGCACTCTGCCAAGGCAATACTGTACTGAACCTCTATATTAAAATATCCATACACACATACAGTACATATATAGGCTAAATCACATCAGTTTAGCATCAGATATCTTCTATCCATATTACATTGTTCAGATTACCTCCCCCGTCCCCCCCCCCCGAATTATAACCCAGGTGGAATGTATTAATTGTTCTAGCAGAAGTGTATAACAAAAGAATAATAAATGGTTGACACAGGAAATCTAACCAAACCATTTCAATCTTAGAAGAATAAACCATAGTCTCAGGTATCCAGGCAGCAATAATTTCCTTATGTTTTCTTTTGTGATGGTGATTCTTAACATCCTTGTAGAAAGTCTGCTGATTCTACTTCACCTATTTTCTATTGAATACACCAAGTTTTCTTCTTTAACTGGCAATTAATTACAGTCTATTACATAAATCACAACAAGGTCAACCACAGCCTTTTTATAGATATTCTCTCTCTCTCTCTCAGTCTTTCTCTTTGTCTCATAAATTGTGATGTAACAAAAAGTTGCTCTCCCCCTACCCACCCATATCAAATAAAAAGGAATGTTGAGAATAAAATATGTAGATGAAAAAAGAACCCCTGGATTAAAACAAAATAGTGTGAACACGATCGATCCAATTGACAACAACAAAACAATAGGCAACAACCACCACAACAAAAAAAGGAAAATAAAAAGAAATATCCCAACATGAAATGTTATTACAAGCTGGAAAATGAGTATTAGAAACATATCATTACTAATATTGTCAGGCAGAGAAGATAGAAATGAAAATACTTGAACCATTTCGAAAATGACAATAAAGATTTATGGGTATATCTTTTTATCATTATGCTCTCTGTCTTATTAAAGAAACAAAAGTGGGTAGGAGTAAATCTCTTGTGAAAAGTTGGACGTTGTCAGCCTCAAAAAAACCAGAACAACTTCGTGAATAGGCCAAAGTAGTTTCATTATTGTTATTCCTCCATTTACAAGAAGCTCACCAGACTAATGGCCTTCTCTTGTGAATAGGCAGAGAAAGGCTTCAAGAGACTGTAACTTCCTCCCACAGAGTAACTCCAAGCCTGATGGCCTATTTACTTCCCCTTCTACTCTAGCTGGAGATGCTGCCACAGGTGTTCATACAAAATGAATCCATACTAGGGGTGGGATTCACTCGGTTTGGACTAGTTTGGGCGAACTGGTAGTTCCGGTGAGCAGTTGGCCTCCTCCACCCGCCCCTGCTCTTTCCTGTCCTATATTTCTCTGTTTTTTTTTAGCTCAGCTGGTTCATGCGGCACAGTGGATTGCCATGCGTCAGCTGTTTTACTTATTGGTGCTGACATAGAAGGTAATTTTTAAAGCTTAAAACGGGCGGTTTTTTAATCCTGCGCATGCGCAAAGCACATGTTAGGCACACGCACGTGCAAAGCGTGCAGACACGTACTCACCAAACCAGTTGTTAAACCAGTTGCATCCCACCACTGATTCATACCATGCATTTTTTTCATGCAGTGTTTAATAAGTGCATTGGCTTAGTTCTTCCTGATAGAGCCCACCAGACAACGCAGATCTCCATGCTATCTCAATTCAATGATAAAAGATCCCTTTGCTTATCGTTTCAGCCATTCACATTACTAAACATAAACAATCACCTATTATTTCATTCCATCAATGGTCACTATATCAGAGAATGGATATTTTATTCCAATGTCCTGCACTTCCCTCATTTTTTTCTGTAACAGAGATCAGATTTTTGACCCAACCAAAATGGAATAAAACAACAATTGCTCTTGCCAATGGGGTTATATCATTGGGGTGTAGAAATGTTTGGGTTTGTTTTTAAAAAAATTGATAATGGAAACAATCCACTTAATGCATCAAGGTTAAGAAGTGTAAATTGGATCAGTCCAATGAAAAAGGCAGACAATTTTTTTTTTCAATTTGGTTAGTGAAATTTGATAATTGTACATTCTTCTGTAGAATGATATGATCTGCACCTTTAAATGAATGTGCAATCTGACTGGCACTTACCTATCTACTGGGTTTTACCTTTTGCTGAATGATGCAACACCTTTTCAGCTGCAGAAATAGAATTCTTTAATATATTGTGAAGGCATAGGAAAACATTAGCAAATATATTGTATTTTATTATTATCCTAGTGCTCACCGCTTTATGAAAAAAAAATCCATGCTAAGTTTCAGTCATACTGATCTATGTTATTATTATTATTTTTCTGCTGCCTCATCTGTATCGTACCAGTAATACAGTAAGTCTAAAACCTGATAGAGTCTAATACCCAAGTCTCTTACTTGGTGGAGTGGTTTAGATGATGTGCAGTCTCTACATGATTTTAATCAGAGCAAAGGATTCTTTTCTTAATATAATATACTAAAAAATAAAATTAATCAAACATGGACCAATTTCTTGATCATGATTTTTCTGTTCAACCCTGGATTACTAAAATCCTAAGAGCACATAGAATTTGAAATGATAACATTTACATACAGGAGAAAGTAAGACTGCTATTCACCCATCTGTTAGCTGAATTGGGAAGATATGGGAGATTTACAGAAATAATTTTGTGATTTGACCATCCAATTAATGAAGAAACATGGAGTTAACTTTCCATGTCTATAACCTTTTGATAAATTATCCACTGGATTTCTTAGTACAGAACTCTTAGCAATGTTAACCAGTGGAATAATCAAAAAGTTGTTAATCAGTGGGACAATCAAAAACAGGGGAACAACTTACCTGATTGGACAACCATTCGTCTGAAATGGTATAGGGTTTTCTGCCTAAGCAGGGGGTTGGATTAGAAGACCCCCAAGGTCCTTTCCAACTTATTATTCTATTCTATTCTATTCTATTCTAATCTATTCTATTCTATTCTATTCTATTCTACTCTACTCTACTTTCTCAAGTTTCCAGATAAAGTTGAGTAGTTTAGGTCAAAGTTCTTCTTTGAATGTAAATTGTCCTTTCTCCCTCACCATAGCTCCCTTATGTATACTCATCATGGAATCTAGAAACTGATCTTTGAGTTAGGATTCCTAAACATGGGAATTGGAGAATGCTGTGGTTGGGTTTTGAATGTGTTTTTACTCTGAAATGATGCGGGTTATCAAGGTAAGAACAGCTATATTTTTGCCTTTTCCTCTCTCCTTGAAATTAGTGAAGTTAGGGACATTTCCTTGCCAGTGGCAGATCATGGATTGAGGTAAAGTAGTATAGCCAATGCAAATGTAATGCTGAACTTAAGTTTTAATTAAATTTAATTAATTCATTTTCTTGTGTTGTTGAATGGACCGCCTCTGATATAGGATTCGGTATAATAATCTGTTCATAAGACAAAAATGTTGGAAACAATCTTCTTCCATTTATGGCTTTAAAGGTAATTCCTGCTTTTTGCTTTAAATCAGGAAGGAAATAAGGACTAGTGAAAAAAAACTCATAACTGGCTTAATGCACACAAACAAGGACCATATTGGGCAGATTTGAGATAGGCAGTTTGATGTTCTGGTTAAGGTGCTGGCTTAGAAAGTAAGAGTCTGTGAGTTCTAGGCCTCCCTTTGACACCTAACCTAGCTGGATAACTTTGGGCTGGTCACTTTCTTGGCCCAACCCTTCTCACAGGATAATTGTGGAGGAAATATAGTTTTAAAAAAGGAGGAGGATAAAAATCTAATAATAATTTGCAGAGCATGATATGCTTCATTTGAAGTGACACTCCATCTTTAAGGGCTCTCCACATTTATTTATTTATTTTATTTATTTAGTTTGTCAAACATGTACGAGATAACAGGTATAAATATAAACATGGACATGAATAAAGGAAATGGGTACAAATAAATGGGGCCAGTAGGACAGGGATGGTAGGCACACTGGTGCGCTTATGCACATCCCCTACTGACCTCTTAGAAATGGGGTAAGGTCAACAATAGACAGTCTAAAGTTAAAGTTATGGGGGTTTGAGGATATAACAATGGAGTCAGGTAGAGCATTCCAGGCGTTGAACACTCTATGGCTGAAGTCATATTTTCTGTAATTGAGTTTGGAGAGGTTTACCTTGAGTTTGTATCTATTGTGTGTTCATGCATTGTTGCGGTTGAAGCTGTAGTAGTCATTGACAGGTAGGACGTTGTAGCAGACAATTGTATGTACTACGCTTAGGTCAGAACTTAGCTGGCGTAGTTCTAGGTTATCCAAGCCCAAACTTGGTGGCATAAGATATGGGAGCAGAGGAGTGGAGGACTTTTCTCGTGAAATACCTCTGGACTCACTCAATTGTATTAGTGTCGGATTCCAAGCAGAAGAGCTATATTCAAGAATTGGTCTGGCAAAAGTTTTGTATGCCCTGGTTTGCAGTACAATGTTACTGGAGAAGAAGCTTCACAAAATTAAGTTAACAACTCATAATGCCTTTGTCCAGCTTGCATTTGGTTTTCTGATTTTTGTTGTCAATGTGTAAGCCAGAGCATTTGTTGGTTGAGATTTGCAGTTGCCAATTGTTTGACCATTCTGACACATAGTCAAGGTCACTTTGTAGGACAGAAATATACATGCAATGCTTTAAGCCAGCTGAGAGTTTCTTAAACCATCTGAAATTGTTGAAGGACACTTGCTATAACCAAGGCCTCCTGAGTATTACAGGACAATGTGTAATCTCTGGATTCATTCAAGAGCAGCATGAATCTAAAATAACAATTTAACAACAATTTCCCAGAACTGAAACACATTTAAGCATTGTCATCTTCCAGAATTCAGTTTCAGGTTTTGGCTTTCTTTCAGCTCATTTTCATGTGTAGACATCACTTCAGCATCTTCATAGACTTGCTTTATTCTGATGATGAAGTGTGTCAGGATAAATGGATCTGTCAGTCTTCTTTTTTGCATCAGTCTGAAGGATCATTTTAAAGCTCACATGAATAAAGGTAAAGGTAAAGGTTCCCCTCGCACATATGTATGTGCTAGTTGTTCCCGACTCTAGGGGGTGGTGCTCATCTCTGTTTCAAAGCCGAAGAGCCAGCACTGTCTGAAGACATCTCCATGGTAATGTGGCCGGCATGACTAAACGCCGAAGGCACACGGAATGCTGTGACCTTCCCACCAAGGTGATTCCTATTTTTTTACTTGCATTTTTACATGCTTTCAAACTGCTAGGGTTAGCAGAAGCTGGGACAAGTAACGGGAGCTCACTCTGTTATGCAGCGCTAGAGATTCAAACCACCAAACTGCCGACCTTTCTGATCGACAAGCTCAGTGTCTTAGCCACTGAGCCACCTCATCCCAAGTATTCACATGAATACTTGTACACATTATTTGTGGCAAAGTGGTTAGAATGCAGTATTGCAAGCAAACTCTGCCCACAGGCAGGAATTCAACCCTGACCAGCTCAAGTTTGACTCAGCCTTTCATCCTTCTGAGGTCACTCAAATGAGGACCCAGATAGTTGAGGGCAATATGCTGACTTTGTAAACCACCTGGGGAGTGCTGTATATATACTGCTGTGGTGTTATATAAGTGCTATTGCTATTATTATATACATTTCTGCTAATATTAGCATTTTGTATATTAAGCATGAGGAATTTTCAGCCAATAGACCCAGAAGCTATCCCCCTTCTAATCCCCTTCTTTCCACTCTTACCAAGCCTCTCCTTTTTAGACCATCTATTCATCCTTCTAGTGAATTGCACCCACCAAGTACGGAAGGTGAGCACTTGGGCCCAGCACCACAGAGGAAAAGCTCATTACTTAGAAATAATCTTGTTTCAGAGGACCAAGCAGGTACAAGGCTTCCTTTCCCTCTTCTGCAGAAAGTAAAGGCTACTAGGGACAAGCTGACTTTGATAGTCCTGTGTTCCTGCCTACAGAACAGAAATAGATTGGGAGGTAGGATTTCTCCTTACATGGAATTTGATGTCATCCCGTTGTCAGGATAGATAAAGGTAAAGGATCCCATCCCACATATGAGCTAGTTGTTCCCGAGTCTAGGGGGTGGTGCTCATCTCTGCTTCCAAGCTGAAAAGCCAGCGCTTTTTGAAGATGTCTCTGTGGTCATGTAGCCGGCATGACTAAATGCCGAAGGCGCACAGAGCACTGTTACCTTCCCATCAAAGGTGTTTCCTACTTTTCTACTTGCATTTTTATGTGCTTTCAAACTGCTAGGTTGGCAGAAGCTGGGACAAGTAATGGGTGCACACTCTGTTACGCAACACTAGGGATTCAAACCACTGAACTGCTGACCTCTCTGATCGACAAGCGTCATCTTAGTCACTGAGCCCTTTTGTCACGATAGTGACCAATATATGCATGTTTGTGTCCCTTTTTCATAACTAGTGGCTTCATTTTGTTATTGTTTAACCACCAAGTCATGTCTGGCTCTTTGCGACCCCATGAACCAGATCATATTAGGCTCCCCTTGTCCTCCTGTTTCCTGGCGTTTGCCCAAATTCATGTTTATTGGGACAATGACATTACCTAATCATCTCATCCTCTGCTGTCCCCTTCTCCTTTTGCCTTCAGTCTTTTCCAACACCAGGGTCTTCTCCAGGGAGTTCTCTATTCTCATTTGGTAGATGAGCTTCAGCTTCAGTATCTGTCTTTCCAAAAGACAACCAGTGTTGATTTCTTTTAGGATTGACTGATTTGATCTCCTTTCAGTCCAAGGGACTCTCAAGAGTCATCTCCAATATCGCAATTCAAAAACTGTGGCTTTATAGAGATATGAAAAAAGTAGAAAGGTGGTGGTGGTTGTGGTGGTATAAAAATCTGCAGGTATTCCATAACAGAAATCTCTAGAGTCAAGCAATGCATATGTGAAAGCAGAATTCTGCAATTCCTGATTTGAAATGAAATTTTTGATTTCATTTCTGGCAGGGTGGCCAAAGGTATATCCAAAATCAGAGTTGATATTCTATAAAAATGCATCGGAATAGTCTTTTGTATCTAAGAGTGACAAGAATTGAAAATTAATCTATTCTGTGCTCCTCCCCTTCTTATGTTAGAATATAATGTAATGTAATGCAATGCAATGCAATGCAATGCAATGCAATGCAATGCAATGCAATGCAATGCAATGCAATAGAATAGAATAGAATAGAATAGAATAGAATAGAATAGAATAGAATAGAATTCTTTATTGGCCAAGTGTGATTGGACACACAAGGAATTTGTCTTTGGTGCATATGCTCTCAGTGTATATAAAAAGACAAGATACATTCATCAAGAATCATAAGGTACAACACTTAATGATAGTCATAGGGTATAAATAAGCAATCAGGAAACAATCAATATCAATATAAATCATAAGGATACAAGCAACTAAGTTACAGTTCTGCAGTCATAAGGTTATTTGTTACTGTGGAATAATTAATACAAAATCCCATGGCATGAGATTATCATCATCACAACAGCTGCCTCCTCCAGTAAGCCTGTGTATTTCCAAGATCAATATTATCAAATGAATTATGAGATGGGCAAGACGCCATAAGTACTTGGATTGATGCCCCATCTTCTCCAATTGCCATGCATATATCTTCAACACGGAGAAGCTAAAACTGTTCCTATATAAGCAGACTCTAGACTGCTCCCTTGCTCTTAAACCTCTACAGAATTGTTTCCAACAATGGTGTCAAGACTGGAGCAAATATGAACCATTTTATCCATAAAGCATTGGGCCAACTAATCATAGCAGGAGATTAAGTGCTTATTCAACATCTATATGAAGCCACTGGCTGAGGTCATCTCCCAGACCGGGGTTCAGTATCAAAAATATGCTGATGATACTCACTTCTATTTTTGAGTATATAGTGAGGTTTTCAAAGTTTGTCACAGTGGGTCTGGATGGGGAGGAATTGTCTTCAGTACCAAGATAGATGGTTGTGAAAATTAGGGTCACCCAGATCTTGGGACGTTCAATTTTTATCCTTGAATGGAATTACACTTTCCCATTCAAAGTGGTCAGTATCTGGTGATCATATTGGACTTACTGTTTCTGCAAGCCCACTGTAGGAGATGACCAGGCTGAGCCTGAGGGAGGGGTCATATGCTTCATCAGTCTCGAGTCTCTTCACACCCAGAAGAGATCTAAATGCAGCCCACCTTGAATCCATTGACCAACAATTTGCTTTGACTGTTAATAGTTCAGATTCTTGTAGAGAGCTTAAGTTTGCAATAAACCTATAGATTTATTTGAACTCCCTGGATTCCTGGTTTCCTGGTGCTTCGCACCCACCTGCAGTGCACACCTACCCTGCCCACTTTCCACCACAGCTCTCACTCCCCTGCCAACCCACACTTGGACAGATGTACTCTGCACCATTTGCCTGCCTGCCAACCAGCTTGCTTATTTATTTTATTTTATTTCTCAACAAGTACAAGGAAACAAGTATAAAACACATGAAAAAAATGGCACAAATAAATGGATATAAATAAGCAAAACATAGCCATAAACACATAAAAAGAGTGCATATAAATGTTTGAGTAGGACAGGGACAGTAGGCACCCTGGTGTGTTTATGCACAGACCTTTAGGAAATGTGTAAGGTCCACGGTAGACAGTTTAAGGTAAAAGGTATGGGGGTTAGAGGAACTTGCTTGTAAGCCACCTGAGACCTATGACTTCCTGCCAGCTTCCTCAGTGACTTTGCTTGAAGGAAGTCAGCAGGAAGTTTCAAATTACAGTTACATGCATTCCCTGCTTAATGACTTGCGATCCTTAACAACAGGGACTCCTGGGTTTGTCGCCGCTTAGCAACAGGGTCACATGATGTTGTGCTTTATATCTACTATACATCACTTAGCAACATAATTTCCAGTCCCAATTAGTATAGTGAAGTCATATAAATATCTGTGATATTAGAGCTTCAAAGTACTATTAGCCATTTTTCTTGGCAGCTTCCTGAGAATATTTAGGAACCTGTTGGATTTCCTAGATCTCTGAGAGTGGATCATCTAGTTAAGATTTTCAAGAGTAACCAAATTTCCAAGAGTAAAGCCCAAGTTAAATTGATTTCTGTAAATTTATCTATTTATTAATGTTAATCCATGATCTCAAATACTTGCTGAAGTCTAATTTAGGCTACTGTATTTGGGCTGGAAAAATTCAGCTAAACTCTAGTAGGGTAGGCAGAAGATATAGAATACTATTTTTTTTGCTGCCACACACTGTTTGTCTGGTTTTTTTCAATGAATATTTGAAGCTGGAAGTTGTTTTCCATACTCTAATTCCCATTATTTTTGTCAGGAAATTGCACAGCAGTTGTCCAAATGGAGTCAGAAACTTGGACATGAACGTGTAGCTTTATATAAATAAATATTTTTAACATCCATATTTACAGCAGAGAGTAGGGCACATCACTACATCAGGAGGCAAATCGCCAGGTAAATCAGAGAACAGCATGCAGAGCACACCGAAGAAAAAGATGGGAAAAAGGGAAACACCCCTTCTCAGCCAACAACCAATCATAATATAGATTGCCTCATGCAGGAGTTCATACTCTCCAACCAATCAAGTACAACTGTGTGTTATGGCCCATTACACACTTCATTGTTCCAGCTATTAAATTAAACATCACAATTTTGTTGACTGTTGTGACTGGATTTTTGGATACCAAGTCATGTGGCACCAGAAGCCTCCCACAAACCCAGGATTGGGTCCCAGTAAACCTGGAAGTCTTCTAGTCCAACACCCTGCTCAGGCAGGAAACCCTATACCATATCAGAGAAATGATTGTCCAGTCTCTTCTTAAAAACTCCCAGTGTTAGAGAACCCATAACTTCTGGAGGCAAGCTGTTCCACTGATTAATTGTTCTAACTGTCAGGAAATTTCTCCTTAGTTCTAGGTTGCTTCTCTCCTTGATTAGTTTTCACCCATTGCTTACCTTCAGGTGCTTTAGAGAATAGATTGACTTCCTTTTCTTAGCGGCAACCCGTTAGATTTTAGAACACTGCTATCATTTCACCTCTAGTCTTTTTTTCATTAAATTAGATGAGTCCAGATGTTCTTCCCTATACTGCCTCTCTCTCACTTATATGTTATGCTATTCTGACACCATAACATCATCACTGGGAAGATTCTGCTGCTAATATATTCCAAGACATCTGTGTGTCATTGTGTGTCCCCCCCCCGCGTCCCCCACTCTCCGTAGCTTTTTGGTCATAACTACAGCATTTCTCACATTTGTTGGAACAGTAAGGCTGTCTTCCAAACCTCCCAGCTCCTTAGCAGGTAAATGTTCCAGGTATGATTAGACTATTATCACTTAGTGCTTACTTTAGTCAGGGTTATAGCTAAACACTCTCTTTCTAATAGGGCAATCTGCTTGAATCCTGGGGTTAGTTGTTGACATAACAACATTAAACATCTGACTGAAGATATGGCAACAGACTATTTCTCTGATGGTAATTTCTAGAGCCTGTGATGTGATCATGGAAATTGCAGTAGGTCATCATTTTTCACAAGTTATGCTTATACACAGCATGGGCACCTGACCACAATCCAGCAGTATAAAATACAGTGTATGACTTGGTTGTTGAGACACGAGGGTGTGTTTGGATGGGGGGGGGGGGGGTTTGTATATTTCTACTTGACAACAGAAAAAAACTCCTCTATTTTCATGTTTTGCTTCCTCGATGAAGCTGAATTAATAATAGAGACAATGAGTAGCGAAAAAACATTAGAACTGCTGTAGAACATTTTCTGGGGTATTTGATGAAACTACTAATATCAACCCCCAGGCATCTGCTGATGACCTTTAAAATTTTTGAAAGCATCATCTTAATGGCTATGTGGAGTAATGTAGACCAATGATAGCTTGTTCTTATATGCTGCACCAAGATTTGGGAGTATCAATCCTGGAGCAATTGCTATCGCATACTCACAAGGTGGTAAAGAGACTAAAATGGGAGAAAGAAATGACTTACATTCCTGGAAGAAATATGGGATATATTTTATCAATATGGAGAATTTGAAGGATCTGATTTATTACATTTTTTAATCCAGCCTTTATTACAAGTAATTGAAAGCGGCACACACTCATAATACCACTTCCTCCTGTTCTTTTCCCCACAATAATAACCCTGTGAGCAGTGGTGGGATTCAGCCAGTTCACACCTATTGGGAGAACAAGTTTTAACTTTCTAAGCAGTTCGGAGAACCTGTTGTTGGAAGAAATCTCATTTTGTTTTGTTTTTCTCACTTTACAGGGTTAATCCTGTAAGGAAGGCAGGAAGGAAACATTCTGGTGTTGTTTCCAGCCTAATCTTTATTGCCCTGCTTACAGAAACTGCCTCTCCAGTTATCCCTTATTATATTGTAACAGCTAAGGCGAAGCGTCCATCGTCCTGAGTGAGGTTGAGTTGGCCACACCCACATGACCACTGAGCCACACCTACCCAGCTGGTCATTAGGGCAGAGAACCGATTGTTAAATTATTTGAATCCCACCATTGCCTGTGAGGTGAGGGGCAAGAGAGAGGGGGAGAGGGAGGGAGGGAGGGAGGAAGGAAGAGGAGAGAGAGAGAGAGAGAGAGAGAGAGAGAGAGGGAGAGAGAGAGAGAGAGAGAGAGAGAGAGATTGGTCCAAAGTCACCAGCTGGATTTCATGCCTACAATATATTCAAGATAAATCTTAATACATAAATAAATTTCCTCAAAAGCAGCAATATGACATTACAATGTATGCTCCTCCCTTTCATACACGTGTTATGAAGCTATATACAAAAAGGGTGGGGTTTGGATCACAATGAGGCAGCAAAGCTTTCATCATTTGACCCTTCACTCAAGATTCCCTCTGACACTTATCTACGAGGACCACATCTGTAAATAAATATGGTATCCTTGCAATATATTCAGCTATTGATCCTGTCATCCCCAGCCATCTTCTCCTTGCTTAGTCTTTTACTCACTTATTACCTGTGGCAATTATACATCATCTGCAGCCAGAGATAAACACATTCTTTATAAAAGTCATTATAAATCAAAGTAAACATGGAACCAATGTTTACTTCCTCCTAGGGTTTATTTTTCTCTTTAGGACTGTGGAACAACATTAACTTGAGATTGGTATCATTTGACAGCCAAAAGAAAATTCAGAGAGACAGCCTGAATTTCCCTTGAAGCTCACATCTAAAATAATTTCCCTTTGTGCAGATATTACTGCCTGATAGGTTATTTTGAGAGGACCTCAAGAGACACTAATTCCCGGTGCTGTTTAGCTGAGAACCTCTACAAAGCTAGTTCTCTTTGTATTTATTTGACTGCAAATTCTATCAGACTGAGCCGTCACGCCACCAACCTCCTGGTTGGGAAAGACAGATTTAAAATAATAGATATATCATGAACCTTTTATCTAAATAAGGCTCCTATAAAAACTTTCAGAGCAGAATATCTCCCTCTTATCCAGTAGGATTGTATACATAATTGGGATGGAGAAAGAGCCTATATTAAAGAATGTATTGAATGATCTAGAAAATCAGAAATCACATACAGTGTCCTCGGAGATACCCAATGCTTGGGCAGGGGGTTGGACTAGATGACCTACAAGATCCCTTCCAACTCTATTAATCTATAATCAAAGCCCTTTAAGAAAAGGATTTGGGTTTTGTTAGCCAGCCAGCCAGTTTATTGCAGTTTTAGAACAGTACAAGCAATGTATCCATGAATGCACTGTGAGTGTTTATAAAAGACAGTAGATAAAATGTAATACAAAATTAAAATACATTTATAAGACAGCCTGACCAGAATCTGTGAGAGAAGTCAAAAAGAAGTGACATATGTCTAGGTTATAAAAAAATATGTGAAATTAAATAAAACGTGATAACATTGAAAATTACAAAAATGTGAGGTTTTGTTCATTAGGATGGTGAGATGTAGATCAGAACATAGATGCCATGCATTTAGCCATAGGGATGTCTGCATGGGGTGGAATTAAAAGTTGATATGGAGGCCACGGTCATGTAGTCAAAGTTTTATTTGGATTGATGTACTATTTAGTATTTACAGGTAGCCTTCAATTTACAAGCACAATTGAGACCAGGATTTCTGTTGTTAAGCAAGGCAACTGTTAAATGAGTTGTCCACAGTCTGGAGCTTGATCCTCACTGGCTCAGTCTTCCATCCTTCTGAGGTCAGTAAAATGAGGACCCAAATTGTTGGGAGCAATATACAAATAATGATAATGATAAGACGAATAAGAATAAGAAGGGGAAGGGGAAGGGAAGGGGGAGGAGGAGGAGGAGGAGGAGGAGGAGGAGGAGGAGGAGGAGGAGGAGGAGGAGGAGGAGGAGGAGGAGGAGGAGGAAGAAGAAGAAGACCCAGCTTGAATGACTACATCCAGAAAAGTGAAGAACCAATGATTAAGGAGGTAAATAAAGGAGGCCTTTTGAAGACAACTAAGTTGAAAGCTGAATACAAGAAAGAAGTAATTGAGAAGCGAGCTGAAAATTGGAAAAACAAAGCTATGCATGGCCAATACTTAAAAAGTATTAAAGGCAAAGCTGAACAAAAGCTAACTTGGAACTGGTTAAGATCAGGAGTACTGGAAAAAAAACCCAGAAGGCTTTATTTTGGCAGCTCAAGAACAATCCTTAGCCACAAATTGCATGAAGGCAAAAATTCAGTATCTTACTACCAACAGCAAATGTCGCCTCTGTAATGAGACAGTCAACCATTTGATCAGTGGATGCAGCAAAATCTCACAAACTAACTACCTACAACACCATGACCGAGTTGCTAAAATCATTCACTGGAAATTGTGCCAGAAGTTTGGATTTGAGTACAGAAAAAACCACTGGGAACATCAGGTTGAGAAGGTTCTAGAGAATGAAAAAGTCAAGATCTGTTTATATTTCAAGGTGTTTATTCTAGATTTCTACCATATCCTTGCCACCCTCCTTAAAAAAAAGCACACTTCTTCATATTTTCCTTTTATTGTCATGTTGAAAGCGTTTGAAAGGCAAACAGGAATACAAGGCCACTGTTATTTGAAAAGCATATTGCATTTGTCTCCCCAACATTTCTTAGTGCTGTGAATGGCATAGTATGGAGCCAGCCTATTAAACAGCCTTTTATGCAAGGAAATTCTGAGTCCTCCTGTGATAGTCTGTTCCTTACTGGGTCCTTCCAATATGCCTGGTATACCCTGGCCTAAATGATCATTTGTTGAACAAATTCATGTTTTTATTAGTCAAAATATAGAGAAAACAGAAGCCCCCCTATGTCACGATATTTGTTAATGCACGGTTAATTATCACATCTCCCTTTCTATAATTCATTTTGCAGGGAGACCTCCTGCAGGTTACATACTCACAGTTTATGAAGCAAAATAACCTCACTGTGGATGAGGACTCTTTCACTGCTGGTCAGACAGTTGGGACTGCTAGGCCTTCTCCCTTCACCATGCTCCTTCAAACAAGACTGTATTTTTGTATGGGTCCTCTCAGTAAGACTGTAGCAGGGTTGTTCAAACCTCTCCCAGACCTAATTGGAGCGGCAATGCAAGCATTCATAATGAATCGTGGCCCGAGTTGGAAGAAATAGCTGAAGGACCATGGTAGCTTCCTGGCAGACAGTCCTGGTCACGCTAAGGCCAGGATTGTGGCTTGCTCTATTAAGTGACTGTTGAAATGTGTGGACTCGGCTGCGGAATTACGTGTCAAGATGACAACAAGCTGGCACAGTTCATTGAGAGTCTCAGCAAACGGGCCCATTTACATTTTTATTAGGAGATCAGAGGGATGAAAAATGGGGGGAAATGGCCAATGTCAAGACCTATTTGTTTTGATGGGTATACTGTAGATCAGGGCTGAAGAACATTGGCCCCTTTATGATTCGTGGACTTCAACTCCCAGAATTCCTGAGCCAGAGTTGAAGTCCAACCAGTCATAAAAAGGCCGAAATTTCCCACACTTGCGGGAGATAATAGTGGCAATATCAGTCTTCTGAAATGACAGAATCATTCCCTTCTTTTATCCTCATCATATAATAATGGATGTGAATTGTGCATGAAAATTCTTTGTATTGTCCTTCTTTCATGTAATGCCCATCCAGGTATCACTGTAAAAGGACTGCTGGCCTGAAGGCCTAATGCAAAAGATGGCTCCCAGGTCGAACAACTGCAATATGAAGGGGCATAATAGAAGAATGATCAGATGGCAGGTTGTGTTTTTCAGCCTGGTGTGCTGTTATGAAACCAAGAGTGTCTGGACAGGCTGTCTTAAATTTGCCTCAGAGACATAGTCAGAAAAAAGAAGTGTCTAGCAAACTTTTCCTTGCGAGTGATTCAGCTGGCACCCTGGAGCAGATTGACTTGTTGACGCTCAACAAACTTTTCCCTTCTCTGTTTTAATCAAATAATTGATAAGATGCCAGAAATAGTTATAAATGAGGCTGCCGCTGCTGAAACTGAATGAGATATTACCCAGTTAGTTGGCTTTTCTTTTAAATTACAGTAGGTTTTATTTTGAAGTCACAATAATCTTCTTTATTAATATTTCTAAGCAGTGTTGCATGGAGAAAAAAAATTAGGGAAGAAGGAGGGAAATTTTTTACAGCATTTCCTGAAGGTCTCAAACTGAAAGAGCAATTTATATTTCATTTTTTTAAAAAAGCACATAGTTGTTAATTTAGTAACTAATTCCCTGCTTTATAGTTTATCTGTGTCGTTCTTCATTGCAAGTCATAGAAGAGTTTATGCGAAGCCCAAGCAGCATTGATAGGTAGAATAGGAGCTCTAAGCAAATATGAAATCCAGCACGGAGTAAGAGATAGGACACATCCTTATTTATAGCTTAAGTTTTTTCTGCTCTGTGCTCATGTCAGCTTGACTCTAGCCAGATTTTTTTAAAAAAAAAATCCTGTCCAGACTGAGACACTTTAGCAATTGAGAGAATAAGGCTAGGGCCCTGAATTATTTGGGTAAATTAAATGAGGTTATTTGAGGAACCTGATAGACTCCATCTTGAATATCTGACCAGCAAGTAAGCTTTTCTGGAAAATCACAGGTTTGAGGATAATCAGAAAGTGATAGTGACCTGATCAAAAATAACCTGATCCCTCCCTTTGTAACAGGAAGTAGCAGGACATGTTTTGCAGGAAGACGGTAATGACTTTATTGTTTAGTTCTGGGAAAGCGAGGTCCTTTGGAGCTTCTGAACACGTATGTAACATTTGGGGAATTTCCATGTACTTTTCACATTGTTCTTGCTTGCACACAACTGTATTTTTGTATCCAAGTTGTAACACATATGATACGTCATTTTGTGTATTTAAGGTGCACCTATGTACCTTGTAGTTATTCTCATTTGCTTGGGAATCCACCTGCACTGGTGTAATAAAATAGGTGTAATAAAATAGTTGCTTTCTGTTGACCATAGCCTCCTTGTCCATTTTTTGGTATGAAGAAATTATATCTGCAATAGTTTATAAAGTATTGAGTCTAGACTGTAAGCAACCAAGTCCTCCCACTGGGCAATCCCCCTGCTTACATGCTTTCCCTAGATTTCACTTCCAATTGCTTTTTTTTCTGAGGTCTACTTACATAGTTTTATGTGTGTATAGAGAGAGAGAGAGAGAGGGAGAGGGAGAGGGAGAGATATATTTATGCATATAGTGTTCAAAGAGTAGTACTTCCATGGTTCTACTTTCTCAGGGGCTGGTTCCAGAGATGGGTTGCTCCTGGTTCGGCCCATTTCTGCCAAACTGGTAGTGGAATTCAGGCGTGGGTCACAGAACTGGCAGCAACCCAAGCCTGCCACGCCCCCAAATCAGTTCCCTCGCTGCCGCTGGGCCACCGCCATTGTGGTTTTTAGTAACTGCACATGCCCATGTGTGAAGAACAATTTACAGTGAACAGCACACCCACACGCAGTGTGCATCTGGTGTGCGCGCAAACAAAGCGAACGCACATGTGCGTTGCAAACTGGTAGTAAAATTGGCAGCAACCCACCCCTGGCTGGTTCCAATTGGTATCCAGGCTTTAAGCCAAGGTCCCCTGCTTTATGGGGTGGCTCAGGGCTTTATGCCGATGGTGGGATTCCAACTCTTTTCCTATCAGTTCTATGAGAGCATGCCTCGTGTGCACGTGCAGCATCAAAGATCACTCTTGGTGTCAGCGCAGGTGAGCTGAGCTGTGTTTTAGCTCAGCTGAGGCATGGCAATCCGCTCTGGTACATGAATCAGCTGAGCTAAAGAAACAAGGGAATATAGTACAGGGAATGACGAGGGCAGGATGGGAGGGGGGGGCAACCACAGTACCGCCAGTGCTCCAAACTACTCAAAATGTCTGCTACCAGTTCATCTGAACTGGTCCAAACCGGCTGAATACCACTTCTGCTTTATGATCTCTTTGTTTTTATTTAACATCTACATGAATCTCTTGAGCGAGGTCATTTGTCAACATGGAATCATCATGCGATTTCATCAGTATTCTGATGTTATATAGTTGTACATTTCTTTCCTGGGCTGACCAGGTGTTGCTGCTGAGGTGCCTAGAACAGTGGTGGGTTATGACCGGTACACCTGTATCTGCCGGAAGCACCAGGTATCATTCTGGTACGGTGCTCTAGAGGGCCCACCCACCCGCCTGCTATCCTTACCTGTATTTGAGCTCTTCAGGACTTCAGCGCATGCACATGGAGCATACAGCACCTGTGCAACGCCCTGGCGAGCAGCTGGAATGTCACAGAGGCATCTCGGAGTGTTGCAGACAGTAAGTACGCATGCTGCACATGTTCATGTGGTAGATGCTGGGCCCCCGTTGCACCATACCCATTGCAACGGGATCCGGAACCCACCATTGGCCTAGAACCTGTGTGGGTCTGTATGGGTGATAAGAATCTACCTCAAACCTAATAAGTGGTTTTTGTACAATGCATCAATTGTGCCCATTCCTGGAGTGTCAGGTCAGTTCAAGTACCTCATGCATAAGTCACCCTCTGGTAGACTTACTGTAAGATACATTGAACTGCCTTTGAAAATATTTTAAAATTGCAGCTGGTCCAGAACATAGCAGCACAGACCGTTTTTGGTATTTTTTCCTCATACCATACAATACTACTGTTCCACAAGCTTGAAGGCTTCCAGGTGTTGGTTCTCTCCTATCAAGGCCTACATGAAGTGCAAGTAGTCCTCAGGTTACTAACATAATGGACCCTGCCCAGCTTGGTCATAAATTGGGATGCTTAGTCACATGATCAACCAATTTTATGATCTTTTTTGCAGTGGTTGTTAAGTGAACACCATGGTTGTTACATGAATGCTACAGTATTTAAATGAATCCTTGACTTACTACGGACTGGATTTGTCAAAGACCAGGAGTCAATGCCAGTTTTCTACAAAAAACTATTGTAAAATGTGGTCCCAACTATGGGACAATGCAAATGGCTGTAAATCTGACCAGTTGCCAAGGGCCAAAAGTGCAGGCAGGTATGCCAGGCTATTTATGTGGCTGCCTCTCTTCCATTGTTTCTGTTCAGCCCAACAGATGTAACAAAGTGGGGTGAAGTTCCTTCAGTCAGAGTGTCATCTTGTTGGACCTACATGCTGTGATCTCTCTGTGTCAGTGCTTGCACTGTGGAGAAGTGTCACTCCAGAAATCTGGATGGCTTTGATCTTGTTATCCTTTTGTAAAGCACAGAAGACCTGGCTGTTCCCCCATTTTTTTGGACCAGGAGGTTAAGTTTGCTGCTATCAGTGTGTTGTTTTTACGAGTTGGGTTTATTGTTTTGACGTGATGGTTAGTGGTTGTTTTAACCCTCACTGTTGTGAGATGGATGGCCATATAAATCATATAAATAAAGTATCAAAATATACATATACAACAACGAAATCCTATCTTACTAGAAATAGTAGTTAGTTAACAATAATAATTGAGACCAGTTCTGGTTGTAGTTATTAAGTGAATCCCACACAGTTGTTAAATGCAATATCATGTGATCATCATTTGCAACCTCCCGTTGGCTTCCCCAGCAGGTGAAGACTGCAAATGGCAATTATGGGACCATGGGATTCTGTGGTGTTGTAATTGTGAATCAGTTGTCAAGCACCCAAACGGTGTGATCACCTGACTGTGGGGATGCTGCAGTAGCAATAGCAATAGCACTTAGACTTATATGCCACTTCACAGTGCTTTACAATCCTCTCTAAGCGGTTACCGAGTCAGCATATTGGCCCCAGCAATCTGGGACCTCATTTTTATCCACCTTGGAAGGATGGAAGGCTGAGTCAACCTTGAGCCTGGTGCGATTCGAATTGCCAAATAGAAGTCAGCTGGCAGTCACCAGAAATAGCCTGCACTACTGCACTCTAATCACTGTGGCACAATGCCACAATTTTGAGGGCCAGCTGTAAATCTCCTTTAAGGCTTTTTTCTTGATTCTGTCTTCAACATGATTGTTGGAAATCTTCTCAATGTGAAGATTTTCTATGTACTGTTGAAGGTTTTTTTGGTATGACACCCAGTGGATAACCATTGGAAACATCAGAGTTGGATTATGCCACAATTTGTCAATTTTGATTTTTAGATCTTGATACCATTGGTTGGTTGCATATTCAGCCAGATGTTTACACTGGATTTGGCATTTTTATTCACTTATTGAGTCCTTCTCAAGGACCTGGGATAGGAGAAGTTGTTTGATGATATATCATCACAGGATGTAAGGTGTTCCAAGTAAAGCTGCCTTTTGCAATCAATTATTATTATTATATACTTTATTCATTAAACATGAAACAGCCAACTGAACATTCAAAAAATGCATTACAAATACCAGTTACTGGTGCTAATAGTTGATACAGTTTGCTGCCAGGGTCCTAGGTATCAACCAAGTACCTTCTTAAAATATAAGATATTATTATTATTATCGCAACAACAGAATTGTATCACAGCGGCCAGTTGTTTCGCCGGATTTGGCATTGGTTACTAGTCGGGCCCCACCCAGGAGCCTAGGACGTCATAACGTATTTTTGTAATATGCGTGCAGATCCAAGCAGTGCGGCTTTTTGCATTTGACTGATGGTGATTTTGTCAATTTTTAACTGTTTTAAATGTAATTCCAGTGCTTTTGGAATAGCACCCAGTGTGCCGATTACCACTGGAATTACCACTGCTGGTTTGTGCCATAATCGTTGAATTTAGATTTTTAAGTCCTGGTATTTCGTGATTTTTTTCATATTCCTTCTCATCAACCTTGCTATCACCTGGCATTGCAATGTCTATGATTGTAACCTTGTTTTTCTCAACCAGTGTGATGTCCGGTGTATTATGCGCCAGTATTTTGTCCGTTTGTATACGAAAATCCCATAAGGTCTTGACCATCTGATTTTCGGTGACTTTTTCAAGCTTATGTTCCATCATCATCATCATCATCATCATCATCATCATCATCATCATCATCATCATCATCATATTTAAGGTTCCAGTCATGTTAGATAGAAAAGTCCACACCTCACATATAGCCCATAGAGCCTGATTTTACACACTATTCAGTGGACTGGCAGCAACATTATTCAGCAGTTAAATAATACTATATGTGTCTAATTCCAAAACTGTAATCCTATATATGTTTATTATTTTTATTAACTATTATTTATTATTCATCTAGCTCGGTGATCCTTATTACTAAATAAATATGTAGGCAATGTGAGTCTGAAGACATATATTTGCATTTGTGTGCATGGGTGCTGTTACATGAGATTCTTTGTTCCATTATAAAAATTAGCATAACAAAATTGAATAAAGTGACTGTTAATGACAAAAGCGCCCCTTTTAATTTCATTTTAAACAAATGGGTCATGACGAGTCAAATAGAGAAAAAAAAGACAACTGAATAGAGATATGAGACAAAGAAATTATTTCTACACATGTACAACAAGTATTTTGCATTTTAAAAGTGCCAAATTATTGTGTAAGAACCCGGTGCATCTAATTTCATGCCAAAATACAGTAGCAGCTTTCCCCCACTCTTAAAACCTGTATCATACTGAGTATAAAATGTGGTTTTAAATGTGCTTCACCTAAATGTAAACAAGATGAATAGGTCTATGATGTGCATAGAAGGAGAACTAAATTTACTGCATGGCTAATGTATTGTCAGATGTCACAATTTTCTTTCTTCACCTGTTCTGAGGGTAGTAATTTTCTGCTCTTTGGAAAAAATGCAGCAATTAAGTGTGATATAAAATAAAAAATGTATAGTTGGTACATTTCTGAAAAAGAATATCAAAAGCCACTTGTTAATATCTTTTTTCTTTCCTATTTTTCTTAAAACCATTTTTTTCTTTCATTGAGTTTTTGTCTTCTCTGTGATTTGCTTTCTTTTTTCTTCCTTCTTTTATATTCATTTGGATTAGTTTTTATCTTTTTTTGAAAAATTGCCATAAGAATCGTATTTAAAAAAGAAAAAAAATTCTCAAGGAGATTTATAATTGTCCCAAAATCATAAAAATAAAAATGCCAATAATTAAATTCATGATCAAACACAATATGAAAATGCACAATATAAACAACAAAGCAGTAACAAAAAAACCCAGCACTGGTGTATAAGCATGCTTGGGAGCATTAATATCACATGGCACCAGTAAGGCAATAAAATTAATGCCAGTTGCACCATACTGGAGAGAGCTTTTCAGGTGGAGCTACTACTTACTTGAAGGCCCTGTCCTAGACGTCTTTGTGTCATCATATTTAACAGTTACATCATTTTAAATCTATTTTTATCTTGCCTTTACATTTACATTTCAATTGCCTTTTAATTCAACTCCTCCCCTATAATTCTACATTCTTTTCCAAATTATTCAATTTTCTGTTTCTTTTTGTCTATATTCATTTTCTATCCAGTGATGAAAGCATCCCCATACCTTATAATACTCTTGATTCTTCCTTCTCTTTAATTGCCAATGTTAATCTGTTCTTTTCTGCACAGTCTAATTTTTTTTTTAAATTAGCTCTCCCTCTGAGGGGATTTTTTTTTCATTTTCCAATTTTATGCAAATACAATTCTAGCTGCAGTTATTACACAAATAATTAAACATACATTTTCTTTACTAGATTTCTCTGGTAAAATACCCAGCTTTTAAATCAATATGCTTCTTTTGACATTTCAACGCTCACCTTATTGTTGAAGAGGCAAATTGCCTTCTCATTCAATTTTCATAATGTTTCAAACTGATTTGGGGAGGGGTGGAACGAACAGGTGGCAGAATGCACAAACACACACACACACACACACACAGAGAGAGAGAGAGAGGAGAGAGAGAGAGAGAGAGAGAGAGAGAGAGAGAGAGAGAGAGAGAGAGAGAGAGAGACTACAGTCCATTTAGCATTTGCCTCTTAATTCTGAAAATAATTTAAAGTCCTCTGGTGGTCTTAGAGTCATAATTTAAGAACCTGTGGTTTAAGAAAAAGGGGGGCACTGTTATTTTGTTGAGTAACAAGACAGGCTTTTATGTACTTTAAACTGCATTACGTGTTAGAGGTTAATAAGTGAATTATGAGTTTTGGAATCAGACAAGAATTATTACACCCAAAGTCTCACTTGGGACATGATTTTGCTTGAAAGTCTGAGCAAACAGTAGCTTTAGACTCAGAACCATCTCCACCCCCTACCCTGCAAAGTATTCTATTTTTGTTTTTAAAAATATCCACTAAAAAAAAAACTTAAATGACATCCCTTAATGGAAGGCTGAATGACTGCATGCAGAAATAAAAGATCCTGCCTCTAAAGCAATGCACCCAACCTTTATAACATTATTCCATCAGAAAATACATTATTGTTAGAGGGGGAAAATGTGCTGATGGTATTCATGCCTACGCATGTATTTAGGGGAGTGTCACATCTCATCCAACATTTGTCTTCCCTGACTCCACTTCAGTGAATGCCACTCACAGAGACTACGGAACTGCTGAATATAATATTGTCCCCTGTTTTGTTTTTTTAAGGGAGAGAAGCAAAAACTATACATTGGGGGGGGGGCAGGAATGAAAGACATGCTTGTGTGCTTCATAATTTGTTGTTAAACCTTCGAGACTCCCTATTTTGGTTCCTCAACTCTGGCTCAGCTCTGAAGTGCTGATTTCCTGCTCCTGACTCACTTCTGACAACTATGTCTCAGTCTTTTCCCAAAGAATGCTTAGAAGAATCAGCCTTAGAGTCACAGATAGAGGTAGTTGTTCCAGGGATAGATTTCAGAGTTCATAAAGCTTCAACTTCCCAAGGGCACGTAACCATCCTAGCAGAGTTTTTGTCTCAGAAATTCTATACAATATGAACACAGAATTGGCTTTGTAGTACAAGAAGGCTATCAAGAATTAGATTTGCCAAACTTCAGTGGGGCAGGCAGTAGAGTCAGTCAAAGGGCATATTCTATAACTCTTATTATTCTGTTAATTAATTAAATAGTTAATTAATGTAGTAATAAGCCAGAATATTTCAGGAATGCTTATTAGTCAAGATCTCACCTGGAAAAACAATACGTCCCTGGTGATTGGAAAGGCCCAACAGAGACTGCATTTCCTTAGAGTCCTGCAAAAAAAATCAGGTGGAAAAACAGCTGATTACTTCTTTCTATCGGTTCATGATAGAAAGTGTCCTCACATACTGCATTACAGAATAGTATGCTGGTTTAACGGCTGTGGACAGGAAGGCACTACACAAAGAAACCATTGGTTGCCCTCTAACACCACTGGATGACATCACCAGATCTCGCTGCTTTAGCAGATTAAGGAAGATACTCAGAGATGATTTAAACTCTGGTCAGTATCTCTTTGCAGGTCTACAATTGGGCAGAAGACATCGAAGCATAGCCAGCCAAACAAATAGGTTTAAAAATAGTTTCTATCCTTTGGCTGTCAGACCAGGGATGGGTTGTTGCTGGCGCTGCTGCAGGTTCATTTCGTACGCGCTTCGCAGTTGACAATAAATTGTAAATTCTTTGTAGTCACCAGGAAGATATTCATTTAATTCTAATGGTCCTTTGTAGGAGAATTTTAAAAAAGAAATTGGTGTGGCTGAGCATGTATCAATAGGTAATAGCTAATAATTATTATATAATATATCATGTCTAAATCACTTACATAGATACCATCATTTTGAGGAAAACTTTTTTGTAAAGCAAAAGTGTAGAAAATAAAACCAACCAATCAAGTAAAAAAGCGAGAGATAAGAACAGGAAACACAGTTACATTTACAGGTGAAACTCGAAAAATTAGAATATTGTGCAAAAGTTCATTTATTTCAGTAATGCAACTTAAAAGGTGAAACTAATATATGAGATAAGACTCATTACATGCAAAGCAAGATAGTTCAAGCTGTGATTTGTCATAATTGTGATGATTATGGCTTACAGCTCATGAAAATCCCAAATCCACCATCACAGAAAATTAGAATATTACATGCAATCAATAAAACAAGGATTGTACATAGAACAATATTTGACTTCTGCAAAGTATAAACATGCGTATGTACTCAGTACTTGGTTTGGTCCCCTTTTGCAGCAATTACTGCCTCAATGCGGCGTGGCATGGAAGCTATCAGCCTGTGGCACTGCTGAGGTGTTATGGAAGACCAGGATGCTTCAATAGCGGCCTTCAGCTCTCTTGCATTGTTCGGCCTCATGTCTCCCATCTTTCTCTTGGCAATGTCCCATAGATTCTCTATAGGGTTCAGGCAAGGTGAGTTTGCTGGCCAATCAAGCACAGTAATCCCACAGTCATTGAACCAGGTTTTGGTGCTCTTGGCAGTGTGGGCAGCTGGAAAATGAAGTCAGCATCCCCATGAAGCTCATCTGTGGAAGGAAGCATGAAGTGCTCCAAAATCTCCTGGTAGACGGCTGCATTGACCCTGGTCTTAATGAAGCATAGTGCTCCAAAGTCCTGTTGCTCCTTGGTCCAAAGTCCTCTTTTCTGATGAGAGCAACTTTTGCCAAAAGCACCAAAAACTGGTTCAATGACCGTGGGATTACTGTGCTTGATTGGCCTCTCCATTTTCCTCCATACTCTGGGTCCTTGGTTTCCAAATGAGACGCAAAAGTTGCTCTCATCAGAAAAAAGAACTTTGGACCACTGAGCAACAGGACTTTGGACCATTGTGCTTCATTAAGACCAGGGTCAACACAGCCATCTACCAGGAGATTTTGGAGCACTTCATGCTTCCTTCTGCAGACAAGATTTCTGGAGATGCTGACTTCATTTTCCAGCTGCCCACACTGTCAAAAGCACCAAAACCTGGTGCTCACCAAAACTCGCCTGACCTGAACCCCATAGAGAATCTATGGGGCATTGCCAAGAGAAAGATGAGAGACCAATGCAGAAGAGCTGAAGGTCGCTATTGAAGCATCCTGGTCTTCCATAACACCTCAGCAGTGCCACAGGTTGATAGCTTCCATGCCACACATGGAAAATAGTTTGACTCCCTCTTCTTTGTGACAACCCCTGAGATATTGGAACACTCCTATCATGTCTCCCCTAGTCCTTCTTTCTATTAAACTAGACATATCCAATTCCTGCAACCGTTCTTCATACGTTTTAGTCTCCAGTCCCCTAATCATCTTTGTTGCTCTTCTCTGCACTCTTTCTAGAGTCTCCACATCTTTTCTACATTGTGGTGACCAAAACTGAATGCAGTATTCCAAGTGTGGCCTTACCAAGGCATTATAAAGTGGTATTAACACTTCACGTGATCTTGATTCTATCCCTCTGTTTATGCAGCCTAGAAATGTGTTGGCTTTTTTGGCAGCTGCTGCACACTGCTGGCTCATATTTAAATGGTTGTCCACAAGGACTCCAAGATCCCTTTCACAGTTACTACTGTTGAGCAAGGTACCACCTATACTGTACCTGTGCATTTTGTTTTTCTTGACTAAATGTAGAACCTTACTCTTTTCACCATTGAATTTCATTTTATTAGATAGTGCCCAATGTTCAAGTATTGAACATTGAAGATTACTGGGCCCAAAACAGAGCCTTGGGGTACTCCACTGCATACTTCCCTCCATGAAGATGCAGTTCCATTGAGGACTACAGGTTGAGTGTGACTGGTCAGCCAGTTACGAATCCATCTGGTGGTGATGCTGTCTAACCCACATTCTTCTACTTTATCTAGTAGTAGGTTATGGTCTACCTTATCAAATGCCTTACTGAAGTCCAAGTAAACTATATCGATGGCATTCCTCTGGTCCACTAATTTTGTCACATTATCAAAGAATGCAATAAGATTAGACTGGCATGATCTGTTTTTGACAAACCCATGTTGGCTTTTGGCTATTACTTTGTTTGCTTCTAGGTGTTCGCTAATTCGTTGCTTGATTATCTTTTCCAGAATCTTTCCTGGTATTGAGGTCAGACTGGTAGGTCGTAGTTTCCTGGATCTGTTTTTTTCCTTTTTTTGAAGATGGAAACCACATCAGCTCTTTTCCAGTCCTCTGGTAATTCCCCGGTGCTCCAGGATCTCTGAAAGATATAGTTCAGTGGTACTGAGATCTTGTCTGCCGGTTCCTTCAGAACCCTGGGGTGTAATCCATCTGGTCCTGGTGATTTGAACTCGTCTAGGGTAGACAGGTGCTCACTTACCATTGTCTTCCCTATTTCAACTTGTGTTCCTAATCTGATTTTTGTGGTGCTGTTTTTGATAGGTTGGACTGTTTTATCCCTTTGTGTAAAGACAGATGCAAAACATGAGTTAAATAGTTCTGCTTTCTCCCTGTTGCTTGTCACCTTCTTGCCCCTTTCTCCCAGCAATGGACCAATTGTTTCTTTATCTTCTTGTTTTTAACATGTTGGAAGAAGCTTGTTTTGTTATTTTTTACTTTTGTGGCAAGCCTTTCTTCATTGTGAGCCTTAGCTTTCCTCACTTTATCTTTACATGCTCGGGCTATTTGCTGATATTCTGCCTTAGTAATGTCCCCCCCTTTCCACTTTTTATACTTATCTTTTTTGTCTTTCAATTTGTCAGAGAGTTATTTATGCAACCATGCTGGTTTCTTTTGGGAGCTGTTATTTTTCTTCTTCATTGGTATTGTGCTACACTGGGCTTTTGTAATCTCATTTTTCAAAATTTCCCAAGCTTCTTGAGTTGTTTTCCCCTTGAGGAGTCTCATCCATGGAATTTTTCCCAAGCTCTCTCTAAGATAGATAGATAGATAGATAGATAGATAGATAGATAGATAGATAGATAGATAGATAGATAGATAGATAGATAGATAGATAGATAGATAGATAGATGGATGATAGATAGATAGATAGATAGATAGATAGATAGACAGACAGACAGACAGACAGACAGACAGACATAAATATATACATATAGATATAGATATATAGATATTTCTTTGTACATGTGTGTGCACATATGCACAGAGAGACAAACAAACAGATTGAGTTTCACACTAACTTAAAAAAGCAGGACAAATGAGTCAGAGTAACCTACACTTTAGAGGACGAGCTATCACAGTAAATCATTCCTCCACGGCACCCTGACTGCCTCTAGATCCATTATCAGTTCCCTTTTGTGTGCTACTGAAATTCTTGAAAAGTTGAACTACATAAGACCATTAATTGAAGACTTTATATCTGGTTGCTGCCTAAAGAGGTAAGTATAGGACCAGGGACCTAGAATGTTTGCAACAGTTCCAGAAGGCTGCTTGAGTAGATCCAAAATTGTTCCTGTCATGTAAGAATCACAACCTTTTAAAAAAAAAAGATGGATGAATTATTGCTTTTATGAATTCATTTGTATTATAGAGAGGTTGCTTTGTTCATGCTGAGGGTAAAATTTTTGCTGTCACCAATCAGTGGGTTTCTAACTTGCATGAGTCCAGCAGCATCATTGTAAAGAGGATTATATTATTTCCCCATGAACAACATGGCTGTCTCCAGCTTCACTTCATATTAAAGTAAGAAAAATTCACACAGAAAGGAATTGTCCAATGGGGATTTGATCTTTGAAGAATATATTTATCCCAAGCTCTGAAAATATCTACTATTCCCAAAGCTAATTTTACTATCACAATAAGCCCTAATAGCAGAATAATGTTTAAAGTAACCATTTTAAAAAGCAATCAGCTGTTTTTAATTTAACATTATTAATCTACAAGGCAATTATGAAGAAACAGTGTATTTTTAATGATACATTGGAAGGATATATAATCCTTTCATGTGATGACAAGCCCTGAATTATTGAAACTATATATCCCGTTATTCTGAGTATTATCCAGCAGGTATTTCTCACAATTAACATGCTTCCTCCAAGTTGGAATCCCATCAATACCTGTGGCAAATTTATTTTCCTTAGATAGTAAATTCATATTTCTTAGATCTGGATGAGGCACAATCCTTCAAGGAAGGCAAAGAGGATTTTGGTTAAGGTGCCTTAAAAATTCTCAGGATTCTGGCTTAAAAGCAATAATGAATAAATTTAAGATGGCATATTAAACTGATATCTGTATAGATCTGCCCTCCCATTAGCAGTGTTATTCTGATTTTGGGGAGTGAATAGGAATGAGTTTGGGTTAATTTATCTATTAAGGAATGGTTTACAGAACTGGTTACTATATAGGCTTAAAATTAAGCCATAATTGTCAATTGTCAATTGTTCATTTGGGGAAAAACATTATTCTCTGACCTGGTTTGATTTAGACTGACTTCTAATCCCTAGGAACCTCACTGGATAGCTTTGAGACAGGCACATTCTTTCTAACTAACAAAATCACTGGGTTGTTGTGAGAATAAAAGAGGTGAATAGATCCTATATATTGACTTTGGCTTCCTGGAAAAAGAAAACCTATGGTACTTTAGAATAGAATAGAATAGAATAGAATAGAATAGAATAGAATAGAATAGAATAGAATAGAATAGAATAGAATTCTTTATTGGCCAAGTGTGATTGGACACATGAGGAATTTGTTTTTGGTGCCTATGCTCTCAGTGTACATAAAAAGACAAGATACATTCATCAAGAATCATAAGGTACAACACTTAATAATAGTCATAGGGTACATACTGTATAAGCAATCAGGAAACAATCAACATCACTATAAATTGTAAGAATACAAGCAACAAAGTTACAGTCCTGCAGTCATAAGTGGGAGGAGATGGGTGATAAGAACGATGAGAAGACTACGGTAATAGTAATAGTAATGCAGCCTTAGGGACTAGTTTGACAGTGGTGAGGGAATTATTTGTTTAGCAGAGTGATGGCATTTGAGGAAAAACTGTCCTTGTGTAGTTGTTCTGGTGTGCAGTGCCCTATAGCGTCGTTTTGAGGGTAGAAGTTGAAACAATTTATGTCCAGGATGTGAGGAGTCTGTAGTTTTTTCACAGTCTTCTTTTTGACTTGTGCAGTGTACAGGTCCTCAATGGAAAGCAGGTTGGTAGCAATTGTTTTTTTCTGCCGTTTTAATTATCCTCTGAAGTCTATGTCTGTCTTGTTGGGTTGCAGAACCAAACCAGACAGTTATAGAGGTGCAGATGACAGACTCAATGATTCCTTTGTAGAACTGAATCAGCAGCTCCTTGGGCAGTTTGAGCTTTCTGAGTTGGCGCAGAAAGAACATTCTTTGTTGTGCTTTTTGATGAAGTTTTTGAGAACAGGTGTCCATTTTAGGCCTTGAGATATGATAGAACTAGAAATTTGAAGGTCTCTACTGTTGATACTCTGTTGTCTAATATTTTATGTTTATTCGTTACATCTATCAGAATTTTCCTTTTGCCTTCTTCAGGAATACAAGTCATGTGAGAAATACCTGTACATCTCAAGGGAACCAACGGGTGTTTCTCCATGACACTGAAATGATGCCACGCTTTGCAAATAAAAGGAGAGACCCCTTTATTTTGTCCTGAAAGAACACAAACTTCCTGCACCTGTCACTGCTCAGAACCATTTGTCCAACTAAATGTCAGCTCCCTCACCTCCAGATTGACTAAAGCTGGCGTAAAAGCTTAGCCTGAAAGCCAAGTTTCTCCACAAGTCTATTAAAGGGAAAAAATAACATTTAAGTCCTGGATAGTTGAGGGTATCATGAGGCATTAGCATAGGAATGCCAAGTTTAAGGCACTCACAAGCCTTCAGGAGAGCCTCACGTAGGGCTATATGACATTATTAATGGTAGTTTCTTCTCACACCCATGCCCACACACGGCTAGAAATCACCCAACACCCTGAGTGGAGTTTATTTATTTACTTTAATAAACAAGCAGCGGAGTCTGCAGAATGAGGCTATGGAAAATCACGTTAAATTGCAGCTTTGGGTGGACCTGTCAATCAACCTTTTCACTACCAATGTCTGTCTGCTGTTTATTATTCAGGACAAAGACATTAAAAATAAATATCTGTCTCCAGGTGAAAAATTTAAGAAACTAAGACATGACTGTATAACTGATCTAGAGAAGACCAAGCTAGGGGGGGGGGGTTGGGGGGGAATGCACACACACTAGAGTCTCATTGATGCTGACTGCCTGTGGGAAGCAGTCTTTAATTCAAATAAAGAGGAGTATTGTTTACATGTTCTGACAGCCAGCATAGGTCTTAGAATCACATCGCCCTGCCTTTTACACCTTGTGAATGGGTAGAAGGGGCAGTGGGCAAACAGAGCTTGCTAGCAGGCCAATCTGGGAAAGGGGATTTGGTAGCCAAATAGTGAATACCGGTAGTTGTTTTAACAGCAAAACTCTTGCAAAAAGGTTTGAAGAATAGCAGATCTGTCCCTTACCATTAACGTGTTCTCAATTCAAGGAATTGGTTTAATACACTGGTTCTAGGCATAGTACTGTATCTCTCGGTCTCAGCCACTTCAAGATGGGGAGTTCAGCTCCCAGAATTCCACACAGCTTGAATTGGCTGTGGTTGAAAAACATTTCTCTAGCTGACCGGCAGGCTGATGAGTTAAACCATGACTTTAGTTTGGTGTTCTGACAGTACCAGGAGTGACATGAGTTCTTCAGATGGACTTTGACACTCCCAATAGCCAAGAGAGCTGGACCTATGGGAACTATAAGGTAAAGGTTCCCCTTACACATATGTGCTAGTAGTTCTCGACTTGGGGGGGGCAGTGCTCATCTCCATTTGAAAGCCTAAGAGCCAGTGCTGTCCAAAGACATCTCCGTGGTCATGTGACCAGCATGACTAAATACCAAAGGCACACGGAATGCTGTTACCTTCTCACCAAAGGTGTTTCCTATTTTTCCACTTGTATTTTTACGTGCTTTCGAACTGCTAGGTTGGCAGAAGCTGGGACAAGTAACAAGAGCTCACTCGCTACACTAGGGATTCGAACCGCCGAACTGCCAACCTTTCTGATCGACAAGCTCAGCGTCTTAGCCACTGAGCCACCATGTCCCTAAACTATATGGAAACTATAAAATAAGCTATAGTCAAGATATGAGAAGGCTGGGTTCTGTGTTGTTTTCCTGCTGAGAATTTGAATATGGGAGTGGCCAATATTCACACTAGTCTAGGAATTAGGCTACTTTCTATTGGGACTGAACCTTCCATGTGTTTTTCTAATTGATCATGCATCCCAGGAGGCTGGGAGCTAGACTATTCTTGGATTACATACAATTAATTCTGGGAGTTGAAGTCCACAAGTCTTAAAGTTGCCAAGTTTGGGAACCACTGGATTACAACATCTACCTGTAAGACTGCCTACATCTATAACGAAAAGACAAGCCATGCTTTTTTTTAAAAAAAAAATCTTTTAATCTAAATAATTTAAGGCAATAAAAATATCTAATACTCCTTCCTCCTCTTATTTTCCCCACAACAACTCTGTAAGGTGGATTAGGCTGAGAGAGAAGGACTGGCCCAAAATCTCTCAGACAACTTTCATGCCTAAGGTAGAACTAGAATTCACCATCTGCCACTTTCAAACCTGGTGCTTTAACCCCTCTGCATCTGTCGATTTGCCACAGACAGCCTTCATGCAGCATGCTAAATCCTGAACCATGGTTTACTAGCCTTGATGGCTTAGTAGATAATATGAGCCTAGCATTCTTGCATAAGGATCTTTTTAAAATGTTCCTGCAACAATGTGGATGGTTATGTTTGGTGAATCAAAATCTGAGTTGCTCTGCCATCCCTTTCTACCCTTCTGCTCTGTTTTTTTTGGGCAACAACAAAGTAAAACAAGTGCCAACTATCATTTCTCTAACAAAGCCAGCTTCCAATTGTTTAGGGCATTCACCAGGGAATAACTAACAAATAAACAGTATCTCCTGAAACCGTAGTCTCTCTGCAAGCCTAATTAAAGAATACATCAGATTTCAAAAACCATCATGATGATTTCCTCCTTGAACAGCACCCAGTTGCCTCCTTTCCCTTCTGACTCAGCCGTTGCCGTTTGCAGTATTTGAAAATCAGATTCAACAGTGAGGCGGCCTGTTCTTAAGCAGACAAAGGGAGTGGTTCCCTAGCAACCAGAAGCAAATGAAAGCTTTTCACCTCCTTATGCCTTTCGACTTAGCATCTTTGGCACAGCAGCCGATCTGGGTTTTAAACTGAGTGGGCTTTCCAAAAATCCATAACCACAATCACTATTGCTTGAAAAGTCAGGTGTTTTACATTCAAAGTGAAATGAAAACAATGGTATTGGTTGGTGAGTATGGATGAGTTCCCAAATGCAGGATTGAAAAGGTTTGGGTCACCACAGTTCAGCCCTCCCTCCCTCCCTCCCTCCCTCCAAATCTTGGTTAAAAGGTTTACAGCTTTGAAATGAAGGAAAAGTAGTTAGGAGATCTAATGTATGTCTGGCTCAATGTGATCAGCCTTAGCAAACCAGCAGCTTTTTAAATTGGAGCTTCAGTCGCGTCATCTGTGTAATGGGTACTGTTAGCTAAAAAGTCAGGTTTGTTATGTATCATTTTATACCATTTAAATTCACTCACTCTGCAATCTTCTGCATCCTTGACAAGAAATAAACCCTAGCAGTGCAGTGAGATTTATTTCCGAGTAACATGCAAATTAAATCATTGTCAACGTATCCAGGGATGTGTAGACTTATTTAACATGGAACAGTTGAACTATGCTATGTTACACCAATGAATAATTGATTTTTGAAAAAGTGGAGAGAGAAAGTTGTGTAGTCATGACCTTTTTTAAAAAAAAAATTTTTCTTGTGCTTGATCAAACACAGTTTAAATGTTTTATTTGCCAGGCTCTTATTGATTCTTTTTGCATTATTACTGGATTTCTGTCTCACTGGTTATCTTAGGAGAAGACAATAAGGTAATACAAGAGCTCTCTGGGTAATTGAATAATGTGTACAAACAAATTGCTCCACAGCATTAAGGCACCATTAATGATTTGAGGAAATACACACATACATAATTTTTATTAAATAATGGTTTAAAAGAATAAAAACAATACAAATTTTGAAAAAGAAAAGTTAAAATAGTAAATAAGCAAGTGACAAAAAGTGTAAAGTGAGAAATAGAAAAGACGAAGAAAAGGATAGAAAAAGTTATAAAGAAGGGGATTCCGCTCATCTTAATAGCAGTTACATTACATTACATTACATAATGTAAATTTCAGTCCTTTCAGCCACATATTTTCCCATTGTTCCATCAGTATATTATTTTAGATCCTTTTATCATAAACTGTTTTACTTGTTCTTCCATTTCCAATTTCAACAAAAATTTAGCAACTGCACAGTAGCATTTGTACATACTATAGTTCAATTTCAAATTCTGTCTTGTGCTATTCAATTCCAAATGAACTATTATCTACCTTAAATCTTTCTCTTAAGTATGCAAATGAAAGACATTCCTCTCCAGTCAATAGATCTCCTGATTTTAATTTATATTCTCCAAGGTCTTGTAACAATTCTTGATAGGTTAACTATCTCTCTTTGCTTACTGTTTCTTTTCTAAGCAGTACTTCTTGTGCTGAGACTCATAAAAGCATTTTTAGGCACAGTCTGGTTTATATCTATCCCGTATTCTCAATGTGGCACTTCTAATAACAGTAATTTTAAAAACTATGTTAAGTTTAACTTCATTGTGCCACAGAAACACATACATGCCATACAAACCTCAGATGGGCTTTTCTAATTCTAAAATTCTCTTATTTCTCATCATCACCCACTCCTTCATCCAAACCAAGCAGCAAGCTATAAAATACATTTTCAAATCATGCAGTCCCAATCTTCCCCATTTCTTTGCAGGAAAAAGGATATAGAAGCTGCTTGAAACAGTGAAAAAAAAAATACAAGTGCCACAGAAATACGTGGAATTACACTGATGGGAAGTATGAAAAAGAATGCTCAATTGAACAATGAAAATAGGCTCTTGAAGAAAAAAATGCATATAAGAGAGTGGGGAAAAATGAGAATGAGGAAAGATACTATATAATGTGTATATACATACAAATACATAGGGAGATAAGTCCAAATAATTGAGTCAAAAGAATGTTTACAATTAAAAGAAATAGTAACTTTAGTGGTAATAAAAACTTGCTTTAGAAGTGAATGGAAAGAGCTAAATAAGGAGGTTCTAGCTAACAGACTGAACAGAAATATAAAAGTATTAAAACTATTTGGCGGAAAGGTGGAAATAATATTTTAGGGATTTGTATGGGAATGATAGTGTTATCTTGAGGAATTAAACTGAAATGAATGCTATAAATACTAAAAGAATGTTGCAAAAAGGTAAGCTATTAGCATAATTACTGCAACTGGAGAGATGTTAAAAGATGGATATGGCTTGCTTATGGAGGGCTATGCACCTGTTTGATGTGTGTAAATGAACGCTATATTCATATACATTGATTGAAAGTTATTTGAAGTGCTATCTGCTCATGCATTAATTTATGTTAATTCTTATTACGTTGTGCATCTTTGATAATGAAAACAGCATTAGCTTTACCGGTAGTCCTCAAATTACAACTAATTGAGCCCAGAATTACTCAATTAGAGTCATAATTTGGAGACTACCAGTAAAGCTAATGCAGCTTTCATTATCAAAGATGCACAACGTAGTAAGAATTAACATAAATTACTAGTATTTTGAAGAAAGTAGAAAAGTTTATTGAGTTGAGTTTATTGAGTTTATTGAGTAGTTTATTTATATGCCGCCCTTTTCCCTGGGACTCAGGGCGGCTTACAATTCGAAAGGAGGGGAAAACAAACAAATTAACACATAAGACAGTACATAATTAAAAGCACAACATTCATACAATTCGGGTGGGTTACGGTCTTTAACCACAGGCCTGATGGGATAGCCAGATTTTAAGGGCTGTGCAGAAGGTCTGGAGGGTGGTGAGGGTACGAATCTCCACGGGGAGATCGTTCCATAGGGTCGGAGCTGCCACCGAGAAGGCTCTCCTCCGCGTGGTTGCCAGTCGACATTGACTGGCAGATGGAACTCGGAGGAGGCCTAATGACCAGCTTGGATTACCTAAACCAGTTTTACCGTAGCCTTCATGAGATTGTAAACCACCATTTGAAAGTTCACTTCATATGCTCACCTAAATCTTGGTTTCTCTTTTAAACGTAACATTTTCTTTTAAATTGATCATCAAACAGTGGATCCCCATGTCTAATTCACCATTATATTTTGGGCTATAAATATTCATTGAATGGATGCTCTGTTATATAACAGACAAATTTTCCTAAAATGTTATTTTAGTTATTTATTTATTTCATCAAGCATGAATTAGATAATATATAAGTATAAACATGATTATGTATACATGAAATGAATATGAATACAAGGGAATATTAGGACAGGGACAGTAGGCATGCTGGTGCGCTTATGCACATCCCTTAGAGATCTCTTAGAAATGGGGTGAGGTTGACAATACACAGTCTAAGGTTAAAGTTTGGGGAGTTTGGAGAAGAAACCACAGGGTCAGGTAGTGCATTCCAGGCATTGACAACTCTGTTACTGAAGTCTTATTTTCTGTAATCAAGTTTGGAGCGGTTTACCATAAATTTGTATCTATTGTGTGCTCGTTGTGGTTGAAGCTAAAGTATTCATTGACAGGTAGGACATTGTAGCAGGTAACTTTATGTATTATGCTTAGGTTGGTTTGAAGGCAGCGAAGTTATAAGTTGTCTAAGTGCAAAATTTCAAGCCTGGTGGCATAAGGTATTCTGTTGCGAGCAGAGGAGTGAAGGATTCTTCTTGTGAAATATCTCTGGACTTGTTCAATTGTATTAATGTCTGATATGCAGTGCGGGTTCCAGACAGATGAGCTGTAGCCAAGAATTGGTCTAGCAAAAGTTTTGTATGCCCTAGTTTGCAGTTCAATATTACCGTAGAAGAAGTTACATCTGCTGTGAAGTGGATGTCCTTGCATATTGATATAATCACAAAAAGGACACATTACATCAGTTGTACAAATGGCACATTTGTAACTGATGTGTTTTTGTTATTTACGTAATGACACCATAATTTAAATTAGATTAGTCATCATAGCTGAGGTACTTGCAGACTTAGTAGGTATTCAGAAATAGCAGCCTCTCTTTGATTCCCATTAGTCTGCTAAATTTAGGTTTACTAAAATCAGGAACTGTAGTTTAGGATGAGCAATGTTCAACAACATTTTAGAGTCCAATTCATCTTTAAGTTGGTTAGAACAGAGGCTTCTCCACTCTTTTGCTAATACAGAATAGAATAACAGAGTTGGAAGGGACCTTGGAGGTCTTCTAGTCCAACCCCCTGCTTAGGCAGGAAACCCTACACCACTTCAGACAAATGGATATCCAACATCTTCTTAAAAATTTCCAGTGTTGGAGCACTTACAACATCTGGTGGAAGTTGTTCCATTGATCAATTCTTCTAATATCCTTTTACAGTCCATCTAACTAAATTCCAGATTCCCAAACAACTATATACATGTCTTTTTTTCCACCAATTCTTGATTTTTTACCAGGCCATAGACATACCATTATAATTACTTATGAAAGGGAATCCAAGATTTGACATTTAATGCCAGCTTATTAAGTGGAAGCTTAAACCCGGATGAAATAGAAATACCAGAGACTAATTAGCAAATTAATATTAAGGGAACATCCACCATTTTGAATGAAAAGGGATACCTTGATTTGAAAGTCTTACAATGAAATGCTAAAGCCAGTACTTGAAAAGAGAAATAAATATTAGAGAGGATTATGTTGGTTCCCAGGTTCTTTTTTAAAAAAAAAAAACCTTAACTGCTGGTTTATGAACTAGACGTCTTTCATCTGAGATTTGCCACTTCTATGGTAGAACAAACTTAAAGAATATTGAAGATGAACGGCTTTGAAGAATAGCCTTATAATTATGTATTTTTTTCTGACCTGAATGTTGAAAATTCATGAATATTATTTAAACATTCTTTTTATTTTAAATGAATTCTGCGGACTAGAAAAACTATTTTGAAGACGTTACCCCCTGCTCTGCCCTTCCAATGTCAGATGAAACAAATTCTGTCTCTGACTTACAGAAAATGACATCTCTATAGGTGGCTGGAAGCCAAAGAATTGGAGAATTTGCAGCCTAGAAGAAAAGATAATGGTTTACAGGCCTGTTTTCTGGCTTTTACCACTAGTGCATGATAGTGTTGTCATTGTTCAGAGGACTTAAAGATCAAATAATTAACTATCTAGACTGAATTGATCCTTTGAAAATATACAGTTTTCTCAGAAGAACTCATAGTGGAACGTATAATAATGGGGACAACAGCTGCAGAAAGAATCAGGCAAATACTTGAGTCAATTACGATGCAGTAGCAATCTCTTTTTTAGTTGGAAGGTGAAGAGATGCGGCTCAGTTGGGAACTATTTTCCTCCCTGTATAATCTGGCATGTTAATGGTGCTGTTGGATAGTATGCTTGCTATAATGAAGTAAATCCTTTTTGTTTGGCTAAGGACTCAGGGAATTGTACTTGTTTTGATTAGATAAAAATAGGATGAAATCAGGAGAGCTGTGAGGAGGACATCACAAAGAATGGTAGGAGAACTCTCTACAGGTAGTCCTTGACTTGCAGCCCAAATTTTCTGTTGCTAAGTGAGACACTTGCTAAGTGAAATTTGCCCCACTTTACAACTTTTCAATTGAATAGCACTTAGCAATAGCACTTAGACTTATATACCCCTTCAGGTTGCTTTACAGCCCTCTCTAAGCAGTTTACAGCGTCAGCCTCTTGCCCCCACCAATCTGGGTCCTCATTTTACCAATCTTGGAAGGATGGAAGGCTGAGTCAAACTTGAGAAATGAACTGTTGAATTGTTGGCAGTTGGCAGGCAGCAGAATTAGCCCGCAATACTACATTCTAACCACTGCACTACCACGAATCACTGTACTAGTTAAATTAGTAACTTGGTTGTTAACTGAATCTGGCTTTCCCATTGACTTTGCTTATTAGAAGGTTACAAAAAGTGATCACATGATCCCAGGACCCTGCAATCATCAGAAATATGAACCAGTTGCTTAAAAACATCTGATTTTTGATCACGTGACTATGGGAATCCTGCAAAGGTCATAAATGTGAAAAATGATCATGTCACTTTTTTCAGGGTGGTTGTAACTTTGAACAGACACTAAATGAACTGTTGTAACTTGAGGACTACCGTATTCCATCATTCAACTAGTTACATTTATTTTTTTATTAAGTTTAAGAGATCTTACTCCCATATAGCATAGATTGGAATGGAATTTCAATTAGTGATCAGTAAGGGAGCTGGGAAAAACATAAACCTGCCCTCACTTCAAAATACCGTGTTTCCCCGAAAATACAACCTGTCCTGAAACTAAAGCCTTGCCACATTTTTCGTGTGGGCAAAAATATAAGCCCACCCCCAAAAATAAACCCCCTGGACAACCACCACCCCCCGCCTCCAACCAGGCAGAGCACCACTCACCGACATAGCGGTATCCTGAAGGCTCCAAGCCGCAGGAGCCGGGGGGAGAAAGGCACTCACATTGCTTGCCGCCTTTGGGATACTGTTAGGTTGGGGAGTGGCATTCTGCCTGGCTGGAGGGGGGAGTTGCCCAGCTCTCCTTGCAGCAGCCGCTGCCACCGCCGTGCTCCGAGCATAATGTCTTCTCCGGCTCCAAACTCTCAAACTTGGCTGCTGAATCTTCCAGCAGCGGCAGCTCTAGGAGTGTGCTCTATGCCTGTGGGCAGGCTGTTGGAAGACTCTGTAAGAGAGTCTTCCGGACAGAGAGTCTTCCAGCAGCCAGCCCACAACTATAGAGCACACTCCTGGAGTGGCCACTGCTGGAAGACTCAGCAGCTGAGTTTGGGAGTTTGGAACTGGAGAAGACGTTATGCTTGGAGCGCAGTGGTGGCTGCTGCAGGGAGAGCTGGGCCTGGACATATTGAGACTAGGAGGCATGCCTGCTGGGGGCAGAACAGGCACTCGCGCAACCCCCTTCTCCAGCCCAGCAGAGCTCCATGCACTGACCTAGGGGGTATCCCTAATGTGCCAAGCCGTACCAGTGAATGGCGCTCTGCCTGGCTGGAAAGGGGGTTTGCCTGGTGGTTACTCGTGAGCTTGATCACCTCATGGCTTCTTCACCCCTGAGGCTGTGCCCAGATCTTCAGGAGCCAGTTCGCAAGGGAGCAGTTGCCCGGCAACCCCAAAACAATAAGCCCTCCCCTATAATAAGCCCAAGGCCATATTTTGTAAGTAAAAAGAAAATAACATCCTGTCGTATTTTTGTGGAAACACAGTAGCAAATGAGACTATCAAATCAATGGGCATCTCAACATTTCATTGTGGAATAGTGAGAGATGATTTTTCCATTTCTGCCAAATGGAGCAGTGATTTTCTTCCAAAATGCCACTTTCTGAGCATGCTTAAATGTAGCCTGCATGGAACACAATGAGTCTCACTTGCAAGGATAACAGAAAGTTCTCATCCCTCCAATCCCTTCTCATTAGAGCAGAAAGGTGTAGACTTCAACTCCCAGAATTCTCCAGCTAGCAAGGCTGGCTAGAGAATTGTATGAGTTCAAGTCCACACGTCTTAATGTTGTCAAGGTTGAGAAACACTGGATTAGAAGGAAGACTTTGTGTATGCTTTGCACTGGGAAAAAGAAATGAAGGCCAGCGTCTAGTGGAAGATTTTGGGAGAGGAATCAAGGCCATTCTGAATTGTTTGCATGTTGGATAGGAATATACTACATTGATCACAGGCTGGAAATTCAACAGTCTTGAGAAAGAAATTGCTGCTTGGATCTTGGAGAGTCTATATTTGCCACTCAAATTGAGCAAGACATTTTATTATATTTTAGCTGTTTTGTTTGGTTTTGTTTTTTACTAGCTGGATACCTGTGCTTCGCTATGAAATGATGTGATCGGGCCAACTCGCAGGCTGGATGAGTCATGCACTGGCCATGGCCATATAAAGCAACTGGCAGTTGGAACAGAGTTCCTTTCAGGGAGTAGGGGGAGTAGAATGTCTAACTCCTTAGCATGGAAGCGCATTAATACAATACTGTATAAGAAATACCAATGATCTGATGGTCATTTCGAAAAATACTTTCTTAGCAAGCACCTAGAAGCCAAGAGGAACATACATGCCGAATTTCAAGTTTGTAGGCTTTACAGTTCTGAAGATTTTGTGATGAATGAGTGGTATTTGGCTTTTATATATGTATACTGTATATATAGATTACCATCTTTATTACTACATAAGTAAATCAAGATGGCAAACATACCTAATACTGTTTCTTTCTCCTATTTTCCCTACAACAACATCCCTGCGAGATGGGTTGGGCTGAGAGAGTGTGATTGATCCAAAATCACCCAGCCAGCTTTGATGCCTAAGGCAGGACTAGAATTCACACTCTCCTGCTTTCTAGCATGGTGCCTCAACCACTAAATCTAATTGGCCCCCTCATTTTGGAGTCAAGTGACTTGCCTATCCTTGGCTTTTGCTCACGAGCTAAGACTTCTGAGATGTGAAGGGAAAAAAGGCAAGTCAGCCGTGTGCCTGCTGAAGAAAAGGAGCATATATAAAGGCCTCCAAAGTCAGGCCTTGTTGGTAAAAAAAAGGAAAGAAGATGCGATCCAGGGTTTCTATGCCAGCAGGTGTAGAACAGAAGAAAAGGTGATGTATTGAGTAATTCACCTCACAGTTGCTTAAATGTTTGTTTATTGCATTTTCTTTCAGAACCCTTGTCAGACTAAAGTCCTTCAAAGCTGCTTACATAACATCTGAGAATTTAAATCTATTTATCTATGATAAAATAAGAACAATAAGGAAATGCTAGAGAAGAGCAGTAAAAAACCCTGAAACACAGAAAAAGCCTGGCCCTGAAAAGCGGTCCAACATCTCAGTCAAGGACAGCTTCTTTGAGGAGAGTGTTTTAAATTCAGAGGGCTGTCCTGTCTCAGGTCACTACTCTGTCCTGCCTTAGATTAGTGTTTCCCAACCTTGGCAATTTTAACACTTATGAACTTCAGCACCCAGAATTCCCCAGCCAACATACTGGGGAATTTGTGCTGAAAACTAGGGCATAAAAATCTTTGCTAGACCAGTCCTTGAATACAGTTCATCCAGGGATGGGTTCCGGCTTCTGTTACTGCCAGTTCGCTCAGGGATGCATTTTGTGTGCGCGCATTTGATGCGTGCTATGCATGCATGTGCAGTAGTAAAAAAATTGCTTCTGCTCACACGCAAAAGCAAAAAACAAGATGGCGGCACCTAGGGTGCTGCCGATAGAACCGGCTCAGGGGCGTGGCTTGCCAAGTTGCTACCTCAGCCAAATCTGTAAGAACCCACCTCTGAGCTCATCTGTCTGCAATCTGCACTTTATATCAGACATTAACACAATTGAGCGAGTCCAGAGATACTTCATGAGAAGAGTCCTCCACTCCTCCGCTCACAATAGTATATCTTATGCCATCAGGCTTGAAATTTTGAGCTTAGACAACTTAGAACTACGCCTCCTACCGATTGACCTAAGTGCAGCACACAAAATTATCTGCTACAATGTCCTACCTGTCAACGACTACTTCAGTTTCAACTTCAATAATACACAGGCAAACAATAGATACAAACTCAAGGTAAACCGCACCAAACCTGATTGCAGAAAATATGACTTCAGCAACAGAGTGGTCAATGCCTGGAATGCACTACCTGACTCTGTTGGTTCATCCTCAAATCCCCATAACTTTAACCTTAAACTGTCTACTTTTGACCTCATTCATAAGAGGTCAGTAGGGCTGTGCATAAGTGCCCCAGCATGGCTAACGTCCCTGCCCTAACATCCCCATTTATTTGTACCCATCTCCTGTGTTCTTATTCATGTTTATTCTTTTCCTGTTATCTTGTACATGAGTAACAAACTAACTAAATAAATAAAAAATGCTGGCTCGGGGATTCTGGGTATTGAAGTCCACACATCTTAAAAATGACTAAGGTTGGGAAACATTGATCTACAGCAGGAGTGTCAAACTCACATTGTCACGGCAGCGTCATGTGATATATCAGGTCTTTTTTCCCCTTCGCTAAACTGGGGCTGGGTAGCACAAGACACATCCAGCCCGCGGGCTGGAAGTTTGCCAGCCCTGATCTACAGTATCTATTACTCATCTTTGAGTCATTCTTGATTCCTGGTGATTTTCTGGACTTGTCGTTTTCTTTTTGGAAATGGTTTTCCATTATTTTCTCCCTAAGGCTGAGAAAAAAAATATCTCCAGAATTGTAAAGCCTGCAAACTTGAAATTTGGCACGTATGTTCCTCTTGGCTTCTAGGTGCTAGCTAAGAAAGGATTTTCCGAAATGATCATCTGATCATTAGTATTTCTTATACAGTAATTAACACGCCCTGATGCTAAGGAGTTCTACTCTTCCTCCTCCACCTGAAAAGAACTCTGTTCCAACTGCCAGTTGCCTCACATTCCGTTACCTCAGTTCAAACTGGCAGACATTCCACTCCTTCACTCAGGAGTGGTCTGGGGCTCCTTACAGTAATAAACATCACTACCTCACAAAAATGTCTACTCCTTCCACCTGTGGAACTGCTTCTTGATTTAAGGTGGCAGGATTGGTATTTCCTTATGTGTTCCAATCACCGACCACCACTGAGCCAAAGGATTGTAAACTGAATTTCTCCTGCATAGCCCCATCACAGAGTTTTGTCGCGAAGCACAGGAATCCAGCTAGTTGTATATATATCTGAAATATTTATTTCCAAATTAGATATTATTGTTATGTAGTACTGTTTGTCTGGTACAGAAGATTTTCTTGAAGAAATTCTTTTTTTAAAAAAAGGACTGCTGCACTCATATTTCTGGATGTTGAGAAAGCCTTTGATCGAGTTAATTGGCAATTCCTGTTGAAAACACTGCAAAAAATGCAAATAGGAGAACGTTTCTTACAATCAATTAAAGCAATATATCAACAGCAAACAGCTCAAATTATAGTTAATGGAAGTTTAACAGATTCTTTTCAAATTGAAAAAGGTACAAGGGTTGTCCCTTGTCCCCATTACTGTTTATTATAACTTTGGAAATATTGTTGAATAAAATACATGGCTTGGAGGGCCTAAAGGGAATTAAGATTAGGCAGCAAGAATATAGAGTGCGTGCTTTTGTGGATGATCTGGTTATAATATTAACCCAACAGCAGGAATCTAGTATGATCTTAATGAATATGATTAATCAATATGGTCAAGTGTCAGGATTTAAAATAAATCTAGGGAAAACAAAAATATTAGCTACAAATATGAATACTAAACAAAAGGAAGAACTAGAAGGAATGACAGGATGTGAAATAGTTAAAAAGGTCAAATATTTAGAAGTTCATATTTCAACCTTAAACGGGAAGTTATATAAGTATAATTATGAACCACTTTGGCATAGTATACAGACAGAGATGAAAAAATGGGAAAAGTTACAGTTATCCTTGCTGGGAAGAATAGCAGCAGTGAAAATGAATATTTTACCTAAATTTTTATTTCTTTTCCAAATGCTACCTATACTTAAAAAAAATGCGAACCTGCTAGAATGGCAGAAGGGTATTAATAAATTTGTATGGGCAGGAAAGAAGCCGAGAGTAAAGCTAAAAATAATGCAAGATGTGCATGAGAGGGGAGGTTTGAAATTACCCAATTTAAAACTGTACTACGAAGCAGTAGCTTTATCTGTAATTAGTGATTGGATTAATTTAACAAATGATAGGATACTTAATATCGAGGGGTATGATCTGGTATATGGCTGGCATGCTTACCTGCTATATAACAAAAAAGTGGGCAAGAATTTTAAAAGTCATATTTTAAGGAATGCTTTACTGCGGGTCTGGAAAAAATATCAATACAAATTAAATGATAAGATACCCATGTGGGCAATTCCTAGACATGCAATAGAAAATATGAACATAGTACAAAAACAGGATATAATTACTTACAGACAGCTTCTTACCCTAGAAAGGGATGTATTACAACTAAAATCTTTGGATGAATTAAAAGAGGAAAAGGTAATTCAAACATGGTTCCAGTATGGACAGCTACAGGCCAGGTGGAAAACAGATCAAAAAATTGGTTTTATGCAAGTCGAGGATAATTTATTTAAACAAATAAGTGATCAAAGCTTAATGCATATAAAGAGACTATACAATGTATTAATACAGATGGATTCGGAAACAGAATTAGTTAAAGACTGTATGATAAAGTGGGCTCAAAATATTGAAGAACCAATAATGTTGGATACATGGGAAAGGATCTGGATAAGAAATGTAAAATTTACACAAGCCCAAAACTTGAGAGAAAACTTTTATAAGATGTTTTATAGATGGCATTTAGATCCTAAAAAGTTGGCTTCTATGTATCCGAACTTACAACCCAAATGCTGGAGATGTGATTCTCTCGATGCTACATATTTTCATATATGGTGGACTTGCAAAAAGGTTAAGGCATTTTGGATAAAAATATGGTGGATTATGCAAAATGTTCTTAAAAAAAGGATAAAGTTTACCCCTCAGTTATTTTTGTTAGGTATAATTACTGATTGTACAGCTGTAGATATTAATCTGATTTTACACTTAATAACTGCAGCTAGATTGTTGGTGGCGCAATACTGGAAGAAGGAAGATTTGCCTACAATTCAAGAATGGACATTGAAAGTCATAAATTTAGCCGAGATGGCTAAAATATCTGCATATCTTAAGGACCGCTCAAACGAGAGATATAAATGAGACTTGAAAAAATGGATCAATTATATACAAAATAAATATGGGACTAAGAAATTCCAGATAGCTTATGATTAAGATCAAGAATGATATAAATTGTTTAAAGCTAGCCTAGCAAGGAGGAGCTAAGTGCAATGTAAAGATGTTATCAATTTTTTATTCTTTTTTCCAATATATTTTAGACTGTTTTGTTAAAGATTTATACCGTGTATGGGTTCTGGGAAGTCGGGGGAGGGAAGGCTGGGGGGGGGCGTGGGGGGAGGGTGGGAGGGAGGGATGAATATTAGGCTTGACGAGGGGTGTTAGATTTTAATGTAATATGATTGCACATGTATACTGTCTTCTCTTATTTTTTCTTTAAAACCAAGATATGTTAAGTATATTGATATGGAAGCATAAATATCATCAACATATAATGGAGTTTGCTCAGAAGCTGAAATACACCAATAAGAGGAAGAGTGGGAAACAGAGGAGAGAAGAAAGATAGGAAGAGAGGGATAGGAGAGAGGGTAAAGGGGGAAGATGAGGAGGAGAAGGAGGAGTGGAATGAAGAGAGAGGAGAAGGAGAAAGGAAGGGGAAGTAGAGTAGAAAAGGATGATGGAGGGAAGAAAGGAGGTAGGAGAGAGGTAGAAGAAAGAGGTGTATGGAGAGCAGAAGAGCTAATAATGGGTTTTTATCTTTCTGGGCGTTGATGACAAGAGGAACTGATGTAATTACTACTTAATACAATAGGATATTGGCTATGTAATAGCATACATGTGATTATATGTTATGAAAGTGGAAAATAAAAAAGTATATTTTTTTAAAAAAGGGGGAAAAAAGGACTGCCAGCATGATGCAACACTGCTGAGAATAAGAGGAGTACATATTTCATATTGTGCAAATGTGACTTATTGAGAAGTCAATAAATGTCACACATATAGGAACACCGTTATTTTCTTCCCAATTTAAAATAGCAACATACAATTTATTTAGAAAGAAAAATGTGAGCTTGAATTTCTCTAGAATAGTATTGTTACTTTTATTTATCCTCACTGATTATTGTAAATAAATGTGATAACTTGAATTCAGTTTCAATCCAAGGTAAGCAATTGATTCAACACAAGGATACGTACCCAATATATTCCCCCCCCCCAAAAAGCCTGATACACAAATTTGTAAATATATTATTTTGGAGCTACAAATATAATTTTGTGACCCTCCTAAACATGGAAATTGATGTTTCACAATTTTATTAGGAGCTTGATATGTGAGTTACAGAGAACTTGAAGAAATCCATCTATCCATCAATTCCTATCCTTCAGGGTGTTTTTTTTAAAGAACATTTTAGATGAGGTTTAGCTTCTTATAGTGGTAAGCAACTTCTCTGTACCTGTTTGCATTACCATCCTACTCTACTCTTCTCTGGTTTGAAAGAGTATTTGGACAACGTAGAAGTACGCAGCCTACGGTCAGATTTAAGCATAAAATTATCCGCTACAACATCCTACTGGTCAATGACTACTTCAGCTTCAAGCAAGCACAATAATATAAGAGCACACAACAGATACAAACTCAATGTAAACTGTTCCAAACTTAATTGCAGAAAAAGCGACTTCGGCAACAGAGTCGTCAATGCCTGGAATGCACTACCTGGCTCTGTTGTTACATCTTCAAATCCTCCAAATTTTAACCTTAAACTGTCTACTGTTGACCTCACCCCATTCCTAAGAGGTCTGTAAGGGGCATGCATAAGCGCATTTCATTCAGCGTACCCATTTCATTCATACTCATTTATTCTTATACCTATTACCTTGTAAACTATTGACAAATCAAATCAATAAATCAGTCTTTATAAAAAAGAGGCATAGCTAGTAAATCATTGATAGCTCTTAGCCACTTTGCTGGGGCAACGCAAGACTTGAATCACACCCAAACTCCAACTTTGATCTTCTAGGGGAAAAATATCTGCTTTGGGATGGGAAAGCGTCCTTCAGATTGACTGAGAGATCCCTATACCACAAAACCATCAGGCTTGCCACAGATTAAATTTCAATCTGTTGCTCCTCATCTAAGCAGCAATCCACTTTAGGCAAGAACCAATCAGGGAGCTCACATACCGGACCGGTACTTAATAAAGATGGAAACTTAAGGTTCAAGAGCCTCATAAAGATGTTAAATGGTGTGAAGGAGAAGAACAACACTGCAGCAAAACACAGTGTAATGACGGTGGATCAGAAGTTCACCAATACTTTCTCAAATCTGTTTTTATTTTCTCCATATCAAATTGTCTCTTCCCCCTAGCTTCATTGTCATCCAGTTTCCTTCCTTTGGCCTCTATTATTTTCTCTTATGCATCTTCCTCCTCTAGTAGAAAAGAAAGTAAGAGAAGGTATATGTACATACTTACTGTATGTGTTTCTGCACATGATAGTGATTCGCATGTCAGAGGAGAAAAAGGTCTATGCAGGCATAAATTAATTCTATAAATTGAGTATCTTATTTTGTAGCCAATTAATTTTTATTTGCAATTATTAGTACATTTACTTTTTTGTCTTAGGCTTGGCCTATTTTGGAGTATGGCTTATGGCAGGTATACACAGTTTGTGTGTCTGTGTATTCCCATTTATTGAGGGGGAACAGGGAAATTATCTCCAAGACTGATTTCAAGATTGAACTTGCCAAGTGAAGATGGGCATTGCCACGATACCATCGACCATGGTATTTCGATACCATCGACCATGGTATCCTTTTGCGGCGGTTGCGGGAGGTGGGGGTGGGAGGCACCGTTCTTCAGTGGTTCTCCTCCTACCTCTCAGACAGGTCGCAGTCGGTGTTGGTTGGAGGGCAGAGGTTGACCCCTAGGCCCCTTAATTATGGGGTGCCGCAGGTGTCGGTCCTGTCCCCCTTCCTGTTTAACATCTTCATGAAGCCACTGGGAGAGATCATCCGACGGCACAGGATAAAATACCACCAGTATGCGGACGATACTCAGTTGTATCTGTCCGCCCCGTGCCAGCTCAGTGAAGCGGTTGATGTGATGTGTCAGTGCCTGGAGGATGTTAGGGTCTGGATGGGGGTGAACAAGCTGGCTCTCAATCCTGACAAGACCGAGTGGCTTGTATTTTTCCCTCCCAAAAATTGACCATGTATTCCATCTCTCAGGCTGAGGGGTGAAATTATACGCCCCTCAGACAGGGTTTGCAATTTGGGAGTCCTCCTGGATTCACAGCTGACTTTAGATCACCATTTGTCGGCTGTGACCAGGGGGGCATTTGCCCAGGTCCGCCTGGTACACCAATTGCGTCCCTACCTGAACCGGGAGGCTCTCACAACAGTCACTCACGCCCTTGTGACCACTGTTCCCTCTAAGGTGCGCAGGTGCGCGGCCGCGCACGTGGCAAGAAACCCCCGCGCAGAGGTTTCTAACTGCCACGCAGAGATTTCTATCAAAGCAAACGTGGGGAAGTCCTTTGCAGGCGGCTAGAACTGGCCGCCCTCAAAGGACTTCCCCAGACTGGGAGAGATATTTAAAAAAACGGCGGTCCTTCTAGCTCGCTTTGTTGCTTAGTTTGCTGCAGCCTGGGGAGCCATGGAGAGGGCGAGTCAGAGGCAGCCCAGCACCTGGCGTCCCCCCCCCGCCTCAGCGGCACTGAGATGGCTCTCCTGGACGTCTGACCTGCCAGTATCTCCTCCCCCCTCCGCTTTCCGCCTTCCGGAAGCCCATCGCTTCGGGCGCTTCAGGCTCTTTTCTTTCCTCCCATCCCTTGCCCTGCTTTCTGCTCGAACGGAATATCTGTTGCTGCCTCCTCCTCCCCCAACAGCACTGCCGGATTTGCCGCCCAACGCTGAGGCTGAGGTGAAGCCGCCAAAGCTCCCGCCAGCACCCCTGCTTAGGTGAGGTGTTCCGAGCGGAGGGGGAGGCACCGCCGCCGCTGCAATGGGCGGGGGCACCTGCGGGAGCTTTGGCGGCTTCACCTCGGCTGCAGCGCTGGGCAGCAAATCTGGGGGTCCTCTTGGAGGAGGAGGGGGAGGCGGCAGGAGTTATTCTGGGGGGGGGAGGCTCGTCGGCATCTTCAGCGGCAGCCCTGCCCCCTGTGAAAAAAACCGAAGATGGAGCAGATCCACGCAGATGACGTCGCCGCAACATGACTGGAGGAGGAATTCTGGGAGTTGAAGTCCACAGTCTTAAGCTGTCAGGTTTGAAGATCCCTGTGTTTTTTTCCCCTAAAGGGTTATGGGTGCAAGGATCTTGTAACTTGACAGCTTTAAGACTTGCATGCTTCAATGCCAGAGTTTCTGAGCCAACATGACTGGAGGAGGAATTCTGGGAGTTGAAGTCCACAATCTTAAGCTGTCAGGTTTGAAGATCCCTGTGTTTTTTTTCCCTAAAGGGTTATGGGTGCAAGGATCTTGTAACTTGACAGCTTTAAGACTTGCATGCTTCACTGCCAGAGTTTCTGAGCCAACATGACTGGAGGAGGAATTCTGGGAGTTGAAGTCCACAAGTCTTAAAGCTGTCAGGTTTGAAGACCCCAGAGGTTTTTTTTCTAAAGGGTTAGGGGTGCGAGGGTGTTGTAACAATAGCTTTAAGATTTGCGTGCTTCAAAAGCTAGACTTTCTGAGCCAACATTTTGGTTGCTAAACAGGACCATTGTTAAGTGATACTGATATTATATAACACTTTTAATTAAGCGGGTACCTTGAATAAACATAACTTTGAGTTTCAAATAATACTGATTTCGTTGTTGTCTTAGGTGACATCTGTTAAAAAAATTCAGGTGCTCAGGCATGAAAATGTACCGCTCAAACACTATACTTTTCCGCTCACACTGAAAAAAAATTAGAGGGAACATTGCTTGTGACCTCAAGACTGGACTACTGCAATGCGCTCTACATGGGGCAGCCCTTGAAGAGTGTTCGGAGACTTCAGCTTGTCCAGAATGCAGCGATTGTGGGTGCACCTCGGTACACCCACGTTACACCTATCCTCCGCGAGCTGCACTGGCTGCCTATTGGTATCCGGATACGCTTCAAGGTGCTAGTCGTCACTTATAAAGCCCTACATGGTATTGGACCTGGGTACTTGAGAGACCGCCTTCTGCCAATTACCTCCCACAGACCCATTAGATCCCACAGATTAGGCCTCCTCCGAATTCCATCTGCCGGCCAATGCCGGCTGTCAACCACCCGGAGGAGGGCCTTCTCTGTGGCTGCTCTGGCCCTCTGGAATGATCTCCCTGTGGAGATTCGGACCCTCGCCACCCTTCAGGCTTTCCATAAAGCCGTTAAGACCTGGCGGTTCCAGCAGGCCTGGGGCTGTTGAGTTCCACCCCTATTCAAATTGGTTGTGCTTGTTGTGACTTTTTAAATTGTTTTGTATTGTTGTTTTGTTTCTGTTTTACTCTTTGTATTTGTTCCCCTTCCCTCCTGGTTTGTCAGCCGCCCTGAGTCCCTTTGGGAATAGGGCGGCATACAAGTCGAATAAACCAACCAAACCAACCAACCAACCACAGGATTTTTGCCTGTGTTCATAATTTATTTATTTTTTTGCTGTCTTTGCTCTTTCACATTAGGAAGACCATCTTGAATTCAGGGTTATCTTCCTTCTGATAACTGTAGGGTTTAATTGCAATTTGCTTCAAATGCTAGTTTGAACAGCATGTGTGAGGTATGTTTATTTTGAAGTAAAAACTGAATTCCTATTCATGATGTACATATCACACTAATTTGTGGTTCCTGTTCATTGCACAAATATTTATTATGGCCCATACCATCAGTGCATTACTGAAATGGCTTCATAGCTTGTATGTTATGACAGCCCCACGGAGATATTAATACAGCAGCTGAGTAGAGTGAGCAAGTCTATAGTATCAAAGGTGCTGGGTAGTCAATCCACATTAATTGAATACTCTAGGAGACCTGTTTTCTTTGTAATCTGGCCACCTTGTATTCCAGCCATGACTATAGAAAAAAACAGATAGTGATCTGAAAACCAAGAAGAGCAAAAAAGGCAGAACATTTATATGCCCTTCTTTATAAGGGTCTGGATAAGGTCTTCTGTTTCAGGAACAGGGAATCTGAGGCCTACCCTTCTAACTAGACTACCAGACTAGAATTTTGGGTCATATTCCTCAAGTACTCTTCCCCCAGGCCTCATCTTTTGCATCCTCCCACTTTACAAACGAGAAACTCCATGCAGCCCAGGGATGATAAGGGGCAATGACCTGCCCTGCTTCTCCAAGATGAGGTCCAGAGCTCTGGAGAAGGGCAAGCACATAATGGGGGGGTGGGGGTGGCGGGACAAGATGGAGTGGGAAGCACCAATTTGAGATGTCCATTACTGCTAGCTTTAGTTTAACTTCCTTGCCTTCTCCCTGTCTAAAAAAGAAATGGGGAAGTAGACACTGAGAACTAATGATGCTGGCTCATCTTCACACTTTCCTTACAGCCGAAGCCAGAAAGAGATGCACTTTCAGGTACTCCAGAAATGCACACACTTGAGCAGACAATGTTGGCTCTGAGGGAGCCAGGACCTGGAGGGGCTCCAATGTCTTCTGTCACACACTTTCATGAAGCCAAGTGGAAAGACTCTACCACAAACACTCTACTGTTCCCTCCATCATTCTCCTTATCATCCCCATATGCTGAGGTCATATGCTAGTTCTTCAGAGTAAGACTCTCTGACATAGACATGGAAACTGATATAGATTCCTGCAGGGTCCCACTTCATGTACAGTAGAAAACTTACCTAGATACCAGTAACTCTGCTGTCAAAGTTTGTCAAGGATGACAATGGATTGGTCAGGACTAGCCATTTCCCCCTCACCTTCACATGTTCATTCACATGTCACAGAAGGCCTCAACAGAGTTTACATACAGGTAGTCCTCAATTTATGACAGGTTGAAGGTTGCTTACCAATGTTTTAAAGTTACAACAGACTCCCAAAAGCTACTTTCAATCCTGTTCAGAAGTTATGGTTGCTGCAATGACTCCACAGTCATTCGCCCCTACAACTGACGACAGGGATCCTGTAGCACCTACAAATTATTTCTGTCTCCCATCCTCCCCACTGGGTCCCTGCAAGCCTTGGGGCTGCTTCCTACCCCATCTTGTCCCCCCCCTCATTCCGCAATTACCCTTTTCCAGAGCTCCAGACCTCACCTTGGAGAAGGAGGGCAGGTGATTGTCCCTTAGCATCCCTGTGCTGCATGGCTATGTCCCAGAATTGGCCTCCATTTTCAGATCAACCATAATACCTTGCACCCATGCTGAAATGGCAGCTACTTCCAAGATGCAGCCATGTGGCTCAAGGATGAAATGGTTGACTCCGCTTACCTTTTTTTTAATAAATGTTTTTTTATTTTTAGACAAACATAAACAAACAAAACAAAAAACATAAAGCCATCTTCAATTACAAATAGTGTGTCGTGTTGGTTACAAGATTTCTGTGCATCCCTTCCATAGTCATCCCTTACATTTCCTTTATAATCACATATTATCAAATCAAAAATATTTATATACATTATATAAATATTATTATTATATATTATATACATTATTATTATTATTATACCTCATTTATTTGACTATCACCATTATTCTTCATTTTCCACAAGATATATTAAGTATTGGGATCATTTACACCATAGCAATTCAATATATCATCTTAGATAATTCCAGTAGTAAAATATTTTTATGTTATATTCTATATCATTCAATTGTTCTTATATTTACCACATTTTCTAGTAGCTTTCGTTTCTATATTTTTTTATCTAACCATGAATAAAATAAATCCCATATGCTATAAAATTGTTTATCTTCTTGTTCTCTAATTTCTAATGTCAATTTACTCATTTCAGCACATTCCATTATTTTATGAATAACTTCCTCCTGTATTGGTATTTTCTCATTTCTCCAATTTTTAGCAAATACAATTCTAGCTGCTATTAGCACATTTATAATCAAATATTTCAGTTCTCTATTATATGTTTCCGGTATAATTCCCAATAAAAAGATCTCTGGTTTAAAGTCTATATGTTTATGCATCATTTTCTCCAACCAAGTGTGGATTTTAGTCCAATATCTTTTAGCTTCTATGCAAGTCCACCACATATGATAATATGAACCTGGTGTCTGATGACATTTCCAGTACTTTTCCGATTTGTTCTTAAAGATTTTTGCTATTCTCATTGAGGGTAGATGCCACGACTCTGCTTCCCTAAAACAGTGTAGCCCTGCAGAAAGCTCGAGAATTTTATGCAGTGCTACACAGACCTCAGAATGGACTGCTTCAGTGGTGGGATCCTGCCAGTTTAACAACTGGTTCGGTGAGCGTGTGTTTCACGCTGCTCGTGCAGCCACAATTTTACCAAAACATACCTTCCATGTTACTTCTTGGGGAGTAACACAGCTGAGATGTGGCAATCCACTCTGCCACGCTAATCAGCTGAGAGGATATAGATAAGTAAAGTGCAAGGGCAGGTGGGTGGGGCAACCTGATCGTCAGAGATAACTGGTTTGCTCTCAGCTGATAGTCAGAGTTACTGGTTCACCCGAACCAGTCTGAACCGGCTGAATCCCACTCCTGGACTGCCTGATCCCTGGGCTGTGAAGTTGCATCCTGGAAGCAGCCGCCATTTTCAAAGCAGGCTCCATTAGTCCAGTCCAGATGACTGACTATAATAGTATGTGTATTTCCTTGTTTTGCCCTCCGTTCCCCATTCTTTTTCTATTTGTGTTTTGTTGGTTAAACTGTAAACCTGGAGGCAGAGACTGCTATGCTTACATACTGTATATGTAAGGCACATGTAAGGGGAATGTTAGACACAAGGGCAGCACTGAAGGCAATGGGAAAGCCATTTCTGCTGTTTGCTGTGCATTAGAGAAAGGACTGGTCTTTGCCTTAAGGGAGCTTTTTAAGATTGCCCAGCCACTTCTGTCTATTTTCTACTAGAAAATGGGCAAAAGAGCTAACTCTTTGCATGACTTGCAACACAAAAAAACAGATCACTGTATCTCTACAGTGGGCAGCCTATAAATAAAAGTAAACTTACAAACTTACCCAATTAAAAAATCTTATTTGGGATCCAGGGATCCACTAGCAGCTACTTTGATTTCATGGAAACAGAACCAAATGGAAGTTGTGAATTTCATGAGGATGGAGAAAAGACACAAATGCCCACCACCTGTTGTGGCCCACTGGTGGCCAGAGGAGCTGGCAGCAGAGTCAGACAGTGAGGAGGTTGGGGAGGAAGTTGGGCCAGTCCTGGGGGTTGAGGGATGCTCAGACAAGGGCTTATGTTGGAGGCAGAGAGGGAGCTAGAGGGAGCAGTGAGGCAGAGGAACAGCTGGAGCCTGTTCCCAGTGTGTGCATGCTCAGAGCTGCCACAAGACAAGAGCAACTAAGAAAGCAGGGTCGACTTGGTAGTAAAGCCAGGTGGGAGGTGATTGGCCCCTCCCATAGGAAAAAAAGAGGAGCGAACGGGGAGTGGGCTTTTGCAGGAAACAATTCAGTCCTTCAGTCATTTCAAGAGTGGAAAGTTCTGTCTGTGACTATAAGAGACTCCGTGCCAAGTGTTGTCTTGCCCTGCATTTGGAAATTAGTTATCTGGCAGCTCTCCAAGCGAGATGAGGTTCGTGTTGATAAATATTCCTCTGAAAGACTGTTGCCAAGCCTTGCTGACTGTGAATGAAAGGAATTCACAGTCGTGTAAATAAAAGAGGTTTTGCTGGGACCAAGACTCTCCTTCATACTTGTTAAGGAAGCCTAGGTCAGAACACCACCAAACAGAATATATTTTATGCAGTTTGAACCTTTGAATCTGATCAGTCTGATTGAACAACATAAACTATATAAAAATGTAACATTTTAGAAAGTACCTTAAGTGGATGAAAATCAACATCTAAGGAACCTGTGCACTGAATACAAAGGATGCATCCTAAGAAGTATTTTGCCATTGGACGACAGCAATCAGATTATGGTAATCAACTTAGAATCTCTGCAGGAACTGTTAAAAAGAAGAAAGACATTTCATACCTTGGGAACTATGTATGTATGTATGTATGTATGTATGTATGTATGTATGTATGTATGTATGTATGTATAATAGTTGCAACACCACTGGGGGAAAATACCCATCTAACGTCACTGGATGTTGCCTTTTAGAAAATTCTTTTTTGCTCCCACAAAAAAATTCTTTTTTGCTGTCAGGCATTTATTGGCCAGGCAGTTGTACAGCTCTGGTTTCGTCTTTGTAAAAATGTACGGTGCAAACAGCCAGATATATTGTGGATAAACTGCCTCGGCCAATCAGCTCATTTAATTACAGCAGAGGGTGTCTCTTGTTTAACAGATTGTGAGTGTAGTTCTCTCTACAGTCCTATCAAAAGAAAAGGATAAAGAAATGAGGAACAGGAACATCTTACATAGATAGTGTTCTCACCTAGCACATCTTAGAAGTGCAAAATAGCTTTTTGATGCCTATTTTGAAGCACAATGGTTTAGCACATGCTTTGTATTTCTATTCAATAGCCTACTAATTGATCTTAATTTCCTTCATGATGTACTCACTATAGGGATTTGTATCAAGATACGAAATGGACTAAGTGTTGTGGCTCTGGGCTAACAAACTAGGTGTAATATGATACACAGGGTAGTTTGGCTTAAGATAATAAGGCATCTGGGAAAACGCTGCCAAATCGATAAGGAAAATTCTAGGTTAGTCTGACAAATAGTCTGACATGATATAAGCAATGTGCTATAGCTTTAGGGATGTTCAGAAGACTTAAATCAAATCACAGACAACAAGACCAGTGTTCCTCAAATCTGGTAGCATTTACTGTGTTCCCCCCCCAAATAAGACCTAACTGTAAAAATAAGCCCTAATGTGTCTTTTGGAGCAAAAATTAATAGAAGACCCACTTTTATTTTTGGGGAAACATGGTAGCATCCAAAACCCAGGAAATTTGACCTCAGAATTCCCAACACATCTAGAATGTGCAAATTTGAGGGACTTCATCTATCTGATGAAGTGGGCATTGAACCATGAAAGTTTATGAAATAAAATGTTGATTAGTCCTTCAAATAACTCAAGAGATTTTGTGGAAAAAGCACTTGTATTGGCAACATAGGGAGAACGAATTCAATATTATTAGTGTACTAATTACATTGGTTTTAATCTCCAATAGTGTAATAATATTACCCTTATTACCGTAATATACCCTTTCTCCAGGTGAGCTGTTCTTGGTCTTCGGAGCATGCTGTGTGAATATGGAAGCAATAACTGAGACAGGCTAATGTTAGCAGGAGTCAAGCTGAAGGAAGATCCAGTAGGCGGCTAATCTCACAGATAAAGCCATTCTCCAAGGAGTCTGCAAAGAGCAGATTCAGTACACTGAGAAATTGTCATAAGATTGGGATGCCAAAATACTTCATGTCTCTTTTCGGGAGTGATGCTTATAAATTGCTTCTCTGCTGGCGTGTCTAATTTTATCATGAAACTGACACAGAATCCTACTCTGCTGCCTGGTACCTGAGTCTGCCCCAATGCTATTGAACCACTTACCGCTGAAGAAAACAAACAAGCAAAAGTCCGCATTTTTCAACCCGTGTCGTAAAAGCTGTTTTAAAATATGCTGCATACATTGTGGATAAAACAAATAGCTGGAGACTCTAAGGTTGAGAGTGGGGAATATGCCATAATTGTTGCATTGTCTTGTCCATGCAAAATGCACTCTGCCACAGTCTGCCATTGCAGTCCCTGATGGCAAATAGGAAGATTAATGCTTGCAGTTCTAACCACTGTTCATATCTTTACAGTTACACATTATTTATAGGAATCAATTAGCTCTCTGTCTCTGCCGTTTTATTATGGGCCTCTGTTCAGATCTCTGGCGTGCCCTTTTAAAATGATGATGGATGATGGGCTTTCAAAATGAGTAAAACCTGGACAATCCCAAGGGAACAAGCAGAGGGCAGGAGCCTTAAACGATGATAAAGCACAACCTTGGTGAGACAGTAAGAACCTGTCCATGGAATGAGTGTGACATTTGTTATGCTCGCAGCCTTTTTCTTCTTCTGCTGAGAAGCCTTAGGTGAGCTTTCATTTCTTTCTGTTTAAGGAAAATGGGAGCAAAAATGTGTCCCGCAACGTCTGACTTTCAAGAGTTACGCATATGCAACAGATCTGCATTTCAGTAGGACTCTAGGAAACCTTTATCCCAAATATTAGAGATGGTCTCATTTTACTTGTCTGCAGTAGAGTCCAGAAGGATTGTGGGGGGAGGGGGGGGACTTAAGCCAGGACAAGAAATACCTTTAAATGAATTAAAACTTTAATTAACATTAATGTATTAGCTACACTGACTCCTCATCTATTCGATAATTCCCCCTGTCCTCTGTCTAAAACTTGTAATTTAGAATCAACTTTTGAAGGCTCTCTGAGAACGTTTAGCCATTTTAGGTACTGCATTTTGTGCGCCTCTGATCCTGGATAATGCATGTGTTTTGAGGCTACACGGAGGTAGTGTTGCAACTAAACAGACCAAGGATTATGGTTCTGTAGAGTTCTATAAAGTGTATTGGTTCTATAAAGAGGTTTGGGATGAGTTGAGGTTGTCAGCTGAGAAATGATAGATTGATTTGTTTTGTAGTTGATCAGCTTCTAATCTGAGGCGAACAGAAAAATTAGGCCCCCATAGTAAAACTGTTACTAAAGGTAAAGATTTCCCCTGCCAACTGTGCTCTACTCTAAAGGGCATTGCTCATCTCCATTTCTCAGCCAAGGGAGCCAGCATTGTCCAAAGACATTTCTGTAGTCATGTGACCAGCATGACTATATCCCAAGGCACACAAAATACCTTGATACCTATTTATCTACTTAAATACTGGCATGCTTTTTAACTGCTAGGTGGGCAGCAGCTAGGCCAAGTAATCAGAGCCATCCACATAAAGCCAGGCCAGATATAGACAAAAGGCATGGAGGGAGCTTTGAGTAGGCAGGCCAGGCCAGGGCTGACAGGTTTACAAATGAGAGAACGGAAAGAAAATTCCAGTTCTGCCTGAATTTTGATCATGTCTCTGAGGAGGAGGATGCGACAATCATAAGTGTGAGGACTGGTCATACGTCACTTCTGTCAGTGCTGTAATTGTGAATGGTCCCTAAACAAATGGTTATAAATTGAGGACTACCTGTATGTCCCTGTAATCACTAGGAGTCAAATCCAAATTGCAAATGTACCTTTTTATAGGTGAAGGTTTGGAATGCATTGATTGCTTATTAGGTAACGATGTTTATGGTGGAAAGGTTTTTCATTTATGACAGTCAAGATACCAGTTGCACAACTGACAGATGAACTCCAAAACTACTATCGATTTTGGCTCTGAAATTGGGTGGATGTACGCTGAACTCTTCGTCCTAGGAAATCAATTTATATTCTAAAGTCCAGCCAGCTTGGAGCTTGCAATTCTTTAAATGATCTGTTGCCTTTGGGCTTAACTACACTGTCTGGGTGTCCAGAGTAGATAGGTACCTATTACTGGAGGGCAGAAATGGATGGTGTTGCTCTCTATTAATCCCCCATTCAGTGTCAATACTATCTCAAGGCCAGTTTATCTATTTTGCTTTCAAATTTCTAGCTTAAATCACGTTGAGTATTCTTGTCCATTTGGGCTAGACTGCTTCAATTGTTAGTAGGATAACCTCAACCGTTCATTGTTAGCTATGTGGAGAAAGGCTTGCTCCTTCAATTGAATCAATACTCAAGCTAATTCTATGCCCCTTTTTAGCAGCACTACTCATATAGCACAGTCCTTAAAATCTTTGCTCAACAGAGAGAAGGCTGCCAGTTTGGAGGCCAGCAAAAACATTGGGGTATACCATCATTGTTGTCATCATCAACTTGAGCAACAGTTTTTATCTACTGGCTTTTTTTAAAGTCCAAGGGTCTATCAGTTTTATCATTTTCCCAGTCATTTGAAATAAAGTGACATTACCCCAGCTCCTAGACAATAACCAGTGCTAAAAAAAAAACCAATCAGAATGATACTGTATAGAATTTAAAGTAGTCATTTAGTTGGGTTTTATATCTCTCCACAGGTCTCATTTCCTTCTAACCTCTAAATTCCAAACTAAATTCTCACACCAAGTCATGGATCAAGCTATTCTGTGGTCCATGACTTCCCCAGGACTTTCAATCTGCTATATTTCCAGATGGAATGGGACAACTCACCACAGCCAACTCGCTGCAGGGCAACTCATCACAGCCAACTCGCCATGGGACAATTGCAGGACAATTTAACAATTCTATTTAATTATGTAAAATACATTTAAAAATATGTTAATGGTTGCCATTCATATTTCATTCTGTCCCTCCTTTTGCATCCTTTCTTCAATGATTCTATTCCACTATTTCTTTCATAGTAGTGTAAATCCTGTCCTGCAGCAAGTTGACCATGGCAAGTTGACCATGGCAAGTTGGCCGTGATGAGTTGGCCTTGTCGAGTTGGCCATGGCAAGTTGACCATGTTGAGTTGGCCATGGCAAGTTGGCCATGGCGAATTGTTATAGACCATTTCCAGATGTAGCTACAGACCCTTCTAACCTTCTTAAGCAATAGAACTAGTCCCACCACAATTACCATCACTATCATCACCACATACTGTACCTCCAAAGACCTGGGAAACAACCAGCTACAAATAAACAATGCAAGTGCCCCTGAAAGCAGTCAGGAGCCTCCTACAGAAGGCTACACATTTCCCTCCTTTTGGCCTCTTTAACAGCTTTTGTGTGAAGCACTTTGTTTCTCCCGTTTGCTGTAATTGGATGACAAATGTTGCGGCTCCCCAAACAGCATATGTCTGCAGTTCTTGACAGGTTATTGTGCCCATATCAGAGCATGCTGATTGATGTTATCAACATCAAGTTTCTGACTCAAAAGGGTGGGCTTGTTATTGGCCCAGATATACCCCTGGATACCAGAAGCACCTTCAAACTCTCCTTTATCCCTCTCCCTGATGTGTCTGAGTGAAAACAGAGCACAGTAATGCATTCCTCTCCTCTCCAATTGCCCAGCCTCTATCAATAATCTAATCTGCCTGAAGTACATCGTTGTTCACGTATCCAGGTAAATATGTGTGTGTGGCAGCATGAGTGAACCTCAGAACCTAATCTCAAACAGCAGCCTTCAGTTTTCAGGAGATGAGTGAAATGCAGTTAACCTTGGAATAATTACAATGAATATTGTAAATGCTTGGTTATGTATGTTTATTAAAACAAGAATTTCAATGCTGTCCCTGAAACTCCTGCCTGTGACCGCTCCACATAGCACCCTCCACTCTCCTTCAATGTGTACATTGTTGTTACTATTGTAACAGGCAGGCTGTCCCCTGGGGTGTATTTAGGTGATGTGATTTATTGTCTGTCATTCTCTCTCATTCTGTGTGTGTGTGAGAGAGAGAGAGGGAGAGGGAGCGGGAGAGGGAGAAGGAAGGAGGAAGGGAGGGAGGGAGGAAGATGGGTAGGTCTAAATAGTTTTATTAGAGGATCACCGCTTTTGGGATGAAAGGAATATTAAAAAAACCAATGAATGCTGCTGTGGTTTGGTCATGCATTATCCACTATAGAACAAACTTTTGGGCAGACCTGATTATAGATTATGTATATTCTGGAGATGATAGAATCACCTTGGTGGTTTAGGAAGAGAGCTGGGTTAATCTGTGATAGCCCCAATTCAGGAGTTTGGTAAGGTAAAGGTAAAAGTTATCACACACATGCGAGCTAGGCGTTTCTGGCTCTAGGGGTTGTGCTCATCTCCATTTCTAAGCCAAAGAGCCAGCATTGTCCGAAGACATCTCCATGGTCACGTGGCTGGCATCACTAAATGCTGAAGGCTCACAAAACGCTGTTACCTTCCCACTAAAGTGGTCCCTATTTTTCTACTATTTTTTACGTGCTTTCGAACTGCTCAGTTGGCAGAATTTGGGACAAATAACGGGAACTCACTTTGTTATGCGGCACTGGGGATTCGAACCGCTGAACTGCAGACCTTTCTGATCAACAAGCTCAGCATCTTAGCCACTGAGCCACCATGTCCCTTTTGGTAGCAGGGGGTAAGAAGACGTTCTTATCCCTGTTCCGTCCACCCCCTTTTTTCTAGTTTTTTTTTTAACTTTAATTGCTTTTATATCCATCCTTTTACTATTTGTAAGTTGCCCAGAATCGCCTTATTGGTGAGACAGGTGGTATTTAAATTAAATAAATAAGGAAATAACTATTCTAAATAACACATTATTAAAAGGCAGAAGTTTTCGTGAGTTACAGCTTACTATTCAGATACATAAAATACCTAGACGGATATAGGATTTAAATGTAGATAAGAGAAGGAAGAAGAAAGAGGGAGATTTCAGGCTACCTCAGAAGGTCTCAACAAACAATGGGTTTTTTAACACATCAGAATTGATAATTGATAATGTACCTCACCACATCTGTCTCAGCAGGTTTCTGGCAGGTTTTGGAGAACCGATAGCAGAAAATTTGAGTAGTTCAGAGACCAGCAAATACTGCCTCTGGCTGGCCCCAGAGTGGGGTAGGATGGAGATTTTGCAATAGCCTTCCCCCAGGAGTGGGAGGGAATGGGGATTTTGCAGTATCCTTCCCTTGCCACACCCACCAAATCACACCACAGAACCGGTGGGGAAAAAATATTGAATTTCATCACTGATCTGCCTCACATGTAACCTGCAGCTGAAGAATTATCCTTTCCCGCTTCCTTCCACCTCATCCTGTTTTAAGGCCTACATCATTCATTCATTTAGCCATTCTATAGTGAAATAAGCTGTGGCTCAGAAAAGCTTCTTCTTTTAAGTATTCTCTGAAAGAGGTGTTGGAGTCCTTCTGACTCAGTTCTGGTGTCACCGTTGTGAGTAGGATCTCCTCCCCGCCTTCTCTTTCAGAATCTCGGTCTCTGGGCTGCCATTGATTACTTACTATTGGTGGCATTTGAATTCATTAAAAAAAACAACTATCAAAGTGTTACAGTAACACATGCATAATGTAAAATGAGCTTAAAAAGCCAAACAATAAATAAACATTTATTAGAGTTGCTGGCAGAGGGGAAGAGAACACGAAGTCAAGGGAAGGTCTGTATCAGTAGATAGGTTTTAATTATGGTGGAAACTTGTCACAGTGGAGCTGGCCAGGCCTCCTGGGGGGGTGGGGTGAATATGAAGGGCACAAGACCTAGCTGTGGTACTATCTGCAGGATATCAGATATTGAGAGGAGCAGAGAAAGAATAAGTGGATTTGCACATTCTCCTGTAGATCAGTGTTTCTCAACCTTGGCAACTTGAAGATGTCTGGACTTCAACTCCCAGAATTTCCCAGCCAGCGAATGCTGGCTGGGGAATTCTGGGAGTTGAAGTCCGGACATCTTCAAGTTGCCAAGGTTGAGAAACACTGCTGTAGATGATCAGGTACATTATTTCCCAGTGCGGCATGATCCGACTGTTGGTCACTTCTTGTGTCATGTGTGTGATAATACATCTCTTCTTCCCTCAGCCGCTGAAATCTTTCCCTGACATTTTTCACCTGAGGCATCTTTCTCTTGCATATTGCATATATATATCAAGGAAAAGATGACAGGAGTGCTAAAATCAAGATGGATAGATTTCTACAGAGAGGGGTCAGAAAAAGATCAAAACAATACGGAGATGTGATTTGCGTACAGAACAAATGGAGGTCCAAAAGTTAGGCATGGTTGCCTGCAGAGGTGGGTTCCTACCGGTTCAGACTGGTTCAGTCAAACCATAGGGGTTGGGCGGCCTGGATTGCTGAAACCGGCAGTGACCCAGGCCTGCCATGCCCCCAAACCGGTTCTCCTACAGGGCCGCCATCTTGATTTTCGGTTCTGCGCATGCGCAGAACAATTGAAATTGCACATTTTTTTAAATGTTTTGCGCATGCACAGATCTATTTTTGTGCAAATGCACACACGTACACCAAACCCGCAGTATATTTTTGCATGCACCAAATTGGCAGTAATGTCGGGAGCAACCCGCCCCTGATTGCAAGGTTGATGCCATCAGTTGCATAGTTGCCAGAGATAAATAAGCATGAGTGGGTTGACTATGTTGGAATCATTGCTGAACTACACAGACCACAATTTGCATATTTTTAACATAATGCCACCTGCAGGAAAAGATATTTGTTTAAAATTGCTTCTCTGGGAGAGGCGATAGCTAGTTTTGTTGGTTGGGATACAGCGAATAGTAAGTTTCTAATCCCACACTCATTTTTATCTGAAATAGTATTTTAGATGGATTATTGCATATCACACTAAAATGTATAACTCAGTGATCTGTTAAAGTCTTACAGTACTTCATTACAATGTCAGTGCATGGAATAGAGTTGATGGATAAGGTAATTTGTATTATTAAAAGACATGATTTGAAAGCCTTGATTGACCAGAGGCATGACAGGTAATAAGAGAAAAAAATATATGTGTACTCATCAATTGATTATACGGCATACATTTCCCTTTTCTTTTTTTCCTAAAGTCATCATTAATTTATTTGGCTTCCTATCTCTTATTCCTTCTTTGTACTTATATATCAGCTCCTTACCAAAAGATGGTGTTAGAATGAGATCCTCTCTCTCTTTCTCTCTCTCTCCCTCCCCCCTCTCTCTCTCCCTCCCTCCCTCCCTCTCTCCTCTCTCCCATACACACACATTTTATTACATTTTTGTTTATTTCTTTCAGGTGGGGTCCTCTGCTGTAAAAGAAACAGCAAACCTAATAATTATTGTATGATTTTTAAAAATGTGCAAAGTTTTAATAATGTGAAGATTTGTTCCTCAGCTCTTAAGTGTATAGTACTTCTTCTGATAATCTTATCATATGGTTCAAATGATAATTAAAATGTGAAGTTCATCATACTTATTTCATTTCATTTTCTCCTTTCCTTAGATTTTCAAGGTTTTGAAATAATCTGATTTGGCTTGCCTTCAAAGTAAGGTTTAAAATGTTTCTTTTGGTTTAGATTTTTCTTAGAAACTTTAATTCACTGAGAATGCTGCTTCTTCTTTTAGCTGATCCCATTTTTTAATATTAAAAAGTCAGGAATATAGTCAATACAGTCCCTTGACTTACAACCAAACTTTTTATTGCTAAGCAGGAAGCAGTTAAGTGAGTTTGGCTCCATTTTATGACCTTTCTTGGCACAGTTGTTAAGTGAAACATTGCAGTTGTTAAGTTAGTAACACGATTATTAAGCGAATGTGGCTTCTCCATTGACTGTTTGTCAGGTCACAAAATGGGATTACATACAGTAACTCTGGAACAAGGCAACTTCCATAAATACATATCACCAAGCATCCAAATTTTGATCACGTGGCCATGATGCAATGGTCCTAAATGTGAAAAATAATCACAAGTCACTTTTTTTCACTACTGTTGTAATGTCGAATGGGCACAAAATGAATGGTTGTAAATCAAGGACCACTTGTACAGTATTTTGCTCAAAGTCTCCAGCTAAGGACTCAGATTATTACACTTTGCTATGACTAAAGAAATGGGGATATGCTGCTGAAATTATAGGAATTGAAAATCCTAATGTGCAAAACTGTTTTAGGAATAAGTCACTGAATACAGTGAGACAGATACAGATGTGATTTACACTGTGAATTAATATATATCGAAATAGATTACAGTGTCCACAAGAGGGCAGTGTTGGTACACTGGAGAGGGATTTATTCTGGCCAGTTCTGAAAATCCTGAGTTCTAATCCTGTCCGATTAGTTGGCAAAAGTTCCCTTAAATGTAACCTTTGCAGCCTGATGGCTTCAAAATATGACACTGGCTGGTGTGTTGTGGGAGTTCCATTGTTTCACTGAAGAGAAGGCTGTTCCGGTAAATTTGCTGCTTCTTGTAGGTTAATATGAATTTGGGATAAAGGGAAAAAAAATTCTGATATTATCCTAGGGCACATATAATAATGGTATGTGGGGCTGACTTGAAAGACAGGATGAAGAGCTGCAACCTAGACAATACTCTGTTGAATGAAATTTGAACCTGAAGGAGGAGAGATAGTCAAAGAGTCTCAGAAGGGACCCACCCTGGTTTTCAGAAAAGTAAAACTGAAAGAAGGGAGGAATATTTTCAGACTTGCAAAACTGATGTTAGCCTTATCAGATAGTCCAGACAAGACTCATAATAAGAAGCACTCATTCTATCTTTACTGTAAGATAGAAGACAAGTTAAATTAACAGAAGTCTAAAAGTAATCTCCCTTCACTTTCGTTTTCCCCAAAACTAGGGTTGATCCTTTCGGGAATGGGGCTTTTTCTCCTGTTCCCCAAGATAATTCCCACAAACCTTAGTGTCAGGTTCCGAAGGGTTAATGAAACAGCCAAACACAGAAACGGTTTGTAAATGCAGTTTGTATTTTCCTCCGGCACGAACTGACCAACAATGCACTAAGGCAATGAATAAATTGTCAGAGCTTCCACCCGTGCTCCCCACCACCTTTTATAGTTACTTAGTAATTAGGATAACCTGCACCCCATGAGTGCGCACACCCATCCCCTCAACACCCAGAACAAAAACCACCCGGCAATAATTGTGGATTGTGTGTCAGTCAGTTATCACTAGCTGTGTGATTTACTCAGCTGCTTGTGGAGGAGTGAAGCCTTGGTGAGTCTTGGCAGCTGGCCTGGGTTTCTCCCCTGAATGACAGCTCCAGGCCTCTGAGCTGGCCGGAGCTGACACTTAGCACTGCGATGGCGAAGCTATGGCACATATGCCACAGGTGGCATGTAAATCTCTCTCTGCGAGCAATGCCAGCCATCGCCCCAGCCCATCTCTATCCCACCGGCCGCTGGTCTTCGGGTCTCTGCCATGCATGCACTGGGTGGACCGCATTCATGGGTGCCCCCATCAATGTTCCCTCTAATTTTTTTTGTGTGTGCGGAAAAGTATAGTGTTTGAGTGGCACATTTTCATGCCTGAGCACCTGGATTTTTTTAGCCATAATTGCCATCATAGCAGATGTTGGGGAGGAGGGCAAGAGTAAAAGGGTCCCCTCCCTCTCCCTCAGACCCCCAGGAAGGAAAGAAGGGAAGGGGAAGGGAAGGGATAAGGAAAGGAAAGGAATGGAAAGAAGAAAAGGAAAGGATGAAGAAGGAAGGGAAAGGGAAAAGGAAAAAAAGAAGGGAAAGGAAATAAGAAAAAGGAAAAGAGAAAAGAAAGGAGAAAGGAAAGGAAAAGAGAAAGGGAAAAGAAAAAGGAAAGAAAAAAAGGAAAGGAAATGGGAAAGAAGAAAGGAAAGCATGAAGAAGGGAGGGAAAGGGAAGGGAAAAGAAAAAGAAGGGAAAGAAAATAAGGAAAGGAAAGGAAAAGAGAAGGAAAGGAAAGGAAAAGAGAAAGGAAAGGAAATGAAAAGAGAAAGAAAAGGAAAGGGGGATAAAAGAAGGACAGAAAAGGAAAGGGAAGAGTGGAATGGATTGGTACTGGCTCAAAAATCAAGTCTCAGATCACGTGGACCCATTTGGCTCAGGCAGTCCAACTACACGCTGCTTCCCTCTCTCCGCAAAGCAAAGGGATTGCAGAAAGGCTGCTGAGCCCATAACGGGCCTTCAGACAATGCAATGCCTGAGAAACGCGGGATGTGCAGAGAAATGCAGGCTACTACTAGTGAATCGCGTTTTCCCAGGAACCGATGAAGCCCCAGAGGACCAATGGGAAGTCTCCCTTCTGCAGTGTCATTGGTCTCCGGGCAGAGTCTTCTTTGACTTCACCCGCTGGAGGAGAGACTTGGGTGCAGAGAGAGGAAGGAAGGAGGGGGAATATTTTAAGTCATATTTTAACATATTAAAAAACACTGTGCGACAATTGGAAACTGCTGCGCGGTGTTTTCTTGTTATTTATGCGGCTGTGCAGCTGCGCAGCCGTGCAGCTTATAGGAAACATTGGCCCCCAGGCCCCATTTTGGCTTCCAGGTTGATGCAGGAGGAATTCCAGGCCCAAAATAGGGTGCCAGGGGGGAAGCCCCCCGTGCCCTGTTTTGGGCCTGGAAAGCCTCCTGCACCAACCTGGAAGCCAAATATGGGCAAGGGGGAGCAGGGAACATGCAGGGGGGTGCATTCCTGGGGTGGGGAACATGGGGTGTGTGGGTGCATGTGGGTGCTTTCTCGTGCACATGCTTTCAGCATGCAACAACAAAAAGGTTAGTCAACACTGCCTCAGAGCATAATGGTTTGTACTAGATGTGAATATGGACCACAGGGTCTAATATGGGCCCTGATTTGGCAATTTGGAGAACTATTTAGTTCAACTCATCAGATTCATCTTGAGCTTGAATCCAAAACAATATTTCAAAACCTGTCCATTTCAGAGGACAGTCTGGGCGTAGTTCCCAATTTATGAGCATGAATCAGAAAAAAATCAAGTTTTAGTCTGGGGGGTTTTCTTCTTGTTTTATTTAAAAACAAAAATCAGCATCTCCCTCAGCGGTGTATATCTCCCTGTGGGGTTTTTTCTTTAACTGAGCAATTGGTAGGGCCCAAGAACTACACATCATTGACTAGGCAGCCACACACACAATCATTTTTTACTCCCTCCCTCCAATTTATCCTGAATTTCTGAAGAGGGACACTCTTCAGATAACCTCAGACTCAGAGAAAGAAGACAAAAGGCACCACCGTTGCTAAATTGAAGTTATTCAGTTCTTGGTAGAGGATTTGCACCACAAAGAATAAGTTCTGGCTCTCTCCAACTGATGAGTCCCAATAAGGATAAAATATATCACCTCCTGATGGCCAATATATCTTTGCAGGCGGTACACCCTGGTACGGGCATACCGGTGCCTGCCAGGAGCATCAGGTAGCATTTCGTTACGGTGCTCCGGAGGGCCCATCCACCCGCCGCCCGAGCTCCTTACAAGTATTTGAGCCATTCGGCACTTCCGCGAATGTGCACGGAGCGTACAGCGCCTGAGCTACGCTACGCCGAGCAACTGGAGCGTCACAGAGGCATCGTGGAGATAAGGATACATCCACACGTGTGCACACATGCTATGTATGTGGGGGACGCCAGGCCCCGTTGCACCATCCCGGTTGCTCTGGGATCCGCAACCCACCACTGCATCAGTTATATATTCACTCGTATCAAATGTTTAACAGGACCAAGAAATTTAATATCTAGGAAAAGAAAAGGCACTCAAAGGCTAATAGGCCATGTATTCCTCTTCATACCTTATTTGTGGTTCCTGGAACCCTCAGATTTTGCAGAAAAAATGGTCAACTTTACTTTCACAATTTTGTTTAGTTTGCCTTGATTTTCCAAGCATTAGGGTGGCACCGGAAGTAGCAGGCTTTGGGAAAGCAAACTGATGAAGATGGACAAGCCAGGCAGCGGGTTGGACTAGAAGACCTCCAAGGTCCCTTTTCTACCATTCTAGATGGGGAAAAAAGTAGAAGCTTGCAACATTGGGTTTTAACATCATTTCTAATTTTCTCTGACAGGATATGTTTAGAAATAAAAATGATGAGTCTCGTTTGCAAACCAAAGGAGCTCTGAATTAAATTTCTGATAGAAACTTGCAAGGTTTATATTGTTAAATATAAGAGATGATAGATGGCTAGCTAGTAAGAAAGTGGGACTTTAATGGAATAAAGACAAAAAGAATGTGACAGGTGAGACACAGTCGTCCTTTCCCTCTAACAGGTCGCAACTGTGTGCTCAGAAACTTTATTCAGAGTTAAAGATTTTAAGAATCTTTGTTCCCCTTTGTGTTTTGTGCTAACAGTCTTCACATTTTGATTTTTATTGGAATAACACTAATCGTTTAGAACAAACTGAATTGAAAATGACTTTTAATAGCCCATTCAATAGCCAGTACTTTCTACTCTTAACCACATTTTTTTTAAAATGAATAAAATAGGTTTTGTCAGGTTTGGAGACCTTTAAAATAAAAATGCTAAAGCTGTGATTTTCAACATATCAAATATAATCATGCCCATATAAACGTTTGTGCTTACATAAAGGAAAACAAATATGTAGCATAGAAGTTGGCACTTTTGAATGTCTATGCTGGTTTTACAATTTATGCCCTTCCGTGTAGGAAAGAATACATCTGCAATAAATGGTAGCCCACAAATAGCTTCATAGTCTCATTTTTGTTATAGATGGCCTGGGTTATTTTGGAGGAAAAAAAACAGGTTTCAAGTACATGTTTTCTTTCTATAATATAAGTATACAGAGGAACAGGGCACTTGGTACCAATCTTACACATTAGTTGTGTACTAATGCAGTTACTGCATATGCTGTAACTAATTGCTTGGTGAAAAAAATCTGATACCTAAGAATGATGGTTGTTGTGGTTGTGTGGTGTGTGGTGTGTAGTGTGTGTGTGTTTCTCCATGCATATATAGTATGCCATCTCTTGATTTCTCTTCATCTTTGGGATGGCAGATAATTGTGAGATTTAAGAACAGTGAACAGGAAATAGTTGAATAGACAAATGCCTTTTCAAAGGTGCTTTTTCAATCCTTTCATCGCCTCCATCATCCTGCCAGAACCGATGAGCTTCTTGGATGAGAAGTAAACATCTTTTTCCTCCTCAAGGGGGAAAAAAACCCAGTCAAGCTGTCTTTTGGAAAAGCACCTTTGAGACAACGATGTCCTGGATGACTGAGAATCTCCACTGACATTTTGCCATTCAGCTATTTCCTGTTCACCGTTCTTCCTGTTCACTGCTTGCATCGTCTCCATTCAAATACCTGAATGTCTGTCTGAAGGAGCTTTGCTTTCCAAAAACTTGACCCACCACAGCATTGAATATAGTTGTACATAATGTTTTATTGTAGCGCACTCTTATCCTGTTGCCTTGGGTCTACTCTACCTTCCTAGGCTTTGCAAGTTGATGTACAGTAACTACCTAAATAAATATTTGATGCTTAGTCTTCGTAAGAAATTTTATTTTATTTATTTTATTTGTTTAGTTTGTCAAACATATACGAGATAACATGCATAAGTATAAACATGGACATGAGCACATGAAATGGGTACAAATAAATGGGGACAGTAGGACAGGGATGGTAAGCACGCTGGTGCGCTTATGCACGCCCCCTTTATGGACCTCTTAGGAATGAGGTGAGGTCTACGGTAGACAGTTTAAGGTTGAAGCTGTTGGGGGTTGAGGAGGTAACAATGGAGTCAGGTAGAACATTCCAGGAATTGACCACTCTGTTGCTGAAGTCGTATTTTCTGCAATTGAGTTTGGAGCGGTTTACCTTGAGTTTGTATCGATTGTTTGCCTGTGTATTATTGAGGTTGAAGTTGAAGTAGTCGTTGACAAGTAGGACATTGTAGCTGACGATTTTGAGTACTATGCTTAGGTCAGACCTTAATTGGCATAGTTCTAGGTTGTCTAAGCCCAAAATTTTGAGCCTGGTGACATAAGGTATGCTATTGTGAGCAGAGGAGTGGAGTACTCTTCTCGTAAAATACCTCTGGATCCGCTCGATTGTATTAATGTCCGATATACAGTGTGGATTCCAGGCAGAAGAGCAGTTTTCAAGGATTGGTCTGGCAAAGGTTTTGTATGCCCTAGTTAGCAGTACAATGTTACCGGAGAAAAAGCTTCGCAAAATTAGGTTAACAACTCTTAATGCCTTTTTGGCAATGCTGTTACAGTGATCTCTGTGGCTTAGATCGTTTGAGATGAGTACTCCTAGGTCCTTGACAGAGTGAATGTCTTCATTTTTGTAAAGTGGCATATGACCTTTGCCTCCCTCCAAAAGTTCTTGCATGTGTTGGGATTAGGATCTACCTTCATGTAGTTGCTCTTCTTCTGATTTCTATCGGCCAAGCTCCAGACAGGAATCACATCACAAGGGGCTGTTTGCTGAAGCTTGTGGTCCTAGCAATTGACTGATGGTCTTCTTGCCTGCCTTTTATAGTCACACGTTCCAGACATTGCTTCCTCATCTTACTTGTTGTGTTCTTTCCCCCACCCTCCTACATGACCCACACTTTTGTAGGATAAGGACTTGTGTGGAGCAAGGATGTTTCTAATGTCAGTGGGTTCCTAGAAATGCCAAGATGTGATTCAATTAGCCAGACACTCGGAACATCAGTGAACGTAAATGTGAGTGGGGAAATGAATCAATGAAATTAATTAATTAATTAATGAACTGCTCTCAAGTTTCTGAAGCTGTAAACTTTTACTACCCTCTGGGAGAGGGGAAGAACTGAGTCTGTCCTTGGGGATGTGGTGGTGAAAAGCACTTCTGCCAGCTGCATTGGCTTTTCCCAACACCAGCTTCCTTCCCTTGCAACATGTATAAAAATTCATACGTTCAAGTCATCCTATGAAGATGCAGTCATTAAGTGATGGACCAGCATATAAGTAGTCCTCAACTTATGAGTATAATTGACCCCTGAATTACGGTCATAAATTATGACAATTTTTAAGTAGGTCACCATATACCCATGATGGTGAACCTATGGCACGCATATCACAGGGGGCACGCAAAGCCATATTCGCTGGCATGCCAGCTATGCGCTGGCCAGCTGATTTTTGGCCTTCCAGAGGACTGGTTAAGGCCATTTTCGCTCTCCCCAGGCTTCAGGAAAGCCTCAGGAGTCTGGGGAGAGTGAAAAACAGGCCCAACAGGCCAACTGGCTCATTGGGGCCATTTTTTGCCCCCTCCCCCCCAGGCTTCAGGAAAGCCTCCGGAGACTGGGGAGGGTGAAAAACAATTGTGTGCAACAATTGTGGCACACCATAAGAAAAAGGCTCACCATCACTGCCATGTACCATGCCTGGGTTTATCATCTTTTTGGGTTATTACCCAATGGATGTTTTGCTATAAACTGGAAGTCCTGGAAAATGGCAAAAAAAACACTGAAAATTTTGTTCACGTGACCTTGGGATGCTGCTAACAGCTGTAAATGCAAGACAGCTGCCAAACAAGAAGTGTGGTAGCTCATGTGGTTAGGACACTGGGTTGGAGGCTAGCAAGCTTGCATTTGAGACCTGAGTGCTGCTGCATGGCGGGGGTGAGGTCCCTGTCACTCACTTCAGCTCTTCGACAGCAACATAAAAGGACACTCCACAGGTGTTCCCAGGGCAGCAGTGATGTTACTAGCTAATCCTTTCAACCCAAAAGGGCCTTAGACAGGGCCTCTGACACGAATGGGATGGGAGTTGTCAAAAGCCCAAAATATGATCACACAATTATGAGTCTCTGTGTGTGGCCATCAGAACTTTGAAATCGGGTCCTAGGCAAGTTGTGCAGAGATTGGCCATAACTTCAACAGGTTGCTAAGTGACCAGTCATTAAGTGAGCACTACCTATCTGTGAATTAGTTCCATGCTGCCCCACAAGTGGCCTCTTCTTGAACTACAACTGCACAATAGAGGTGAGAAATGGATATAAAATCTTTTCTTCGCTGTGAGCACGAGGAAAGCTCATTAATTTTCTACACTAATGAAATATATACAGTTTCTGCACCTTCTTTAACTTCTAAATTTCACCAAGAGGGGAAAGGGATTTCTCCCCAAATTGCTCTGTAAATAATAAATATTTTAGTGTATACCAATGTCAGATAGTTATATTTTCATCAGCTGGCTAGAAAAATAGTTTTTGGGAAATTCAGATGCTATCTTTCTCTATGGAAAGTGGGTATCTGAATTATAATGAAAATGATGCTAAGGAATTAGTGGTAGCAATAACACCTGATACAGTATCATAATTTTGTTGTATGTGGAACATTTTTTATCCTAGTTCATTTCTCTGCGACATCTATTGCAGATTAACATCTGTGGTAACAATGAACTGTGACTGTTTAATCACTGGATAATTTCTCTTTGTTTCATGAATTGTTAATCTTTTTCTTCTGCAAAAAAAGAAGAATTAGTTTATATTGGTTTGTATAGAATGGAAAGAAGGAAGGGAAGGAATCCTTCTCTGTGGTTTGATAAGACCTATAATAAAAACAAAAAGAAAAAGAGAGAAGGAAAAAGAGGATTTCATGCTTGGGAATCTATATTTAAAAATTGGTAGTTTTAAAATAATGATTAGTAGGAGAGAAGGAACCAGAGAGAAGTTGAATGTTCATAAATATGAGTGGTCTACTATTTTATTGCCACTCACTGGGCTGATGAAGTCATTGTTGTTTTTGAAATGATCTTGAATCATGAATGAAAAACGTAGAATAAGGACAACATAAAAGGGAGTTTATTCTTCAGAGTCAGACATTTTATAGCTGTCTTGGCTCTTTGCTCTGAAAATGCGTGTGACCTTACAGCATGTATCGTATGTCTATAAATTATTGGCTTCTAAGAAAGGGGCTATCTGGCAATACAAATGACAGAATACCTCTTCCATTATATCAATGCATCGGTCAATATGATTTTTTCCCCCTTCAAATTAATTGTATCTGATTATCAGAGACTGTTTGGACAAGTCCCTGCCATTTTCCCGGCAAATCCCAAAGGTGCTTTTAAAGGAGGCAACTGGACTTTCTTGTGTGTGTGTTTTTTGAAGATGTTTTGCTTGTCATCCAAGAAGCTTCTTCAGCTCTGATAGGATAGTGAGGAATGGAAAGATTTATATTCCTTGCAGACAGCTGGTCATTTGCATCCTTGAAGCACTTGGAGGTTTATCTGTGTCCTCGGAGTCACCTGAGTAGTGCTCCTGGTTCCTTTAGACTGTAATTTTTTTTCCTGGAAATTCATTCCTACTCCTACACCATTCCAATAGATAAACCTCCAAGTGCTTCAATGACCTTCTAAAAAGAATATAAATCCTTCCCCCTACTATCTTGTTGGAGCTGAAGAAGCTTCCTGGATGAGAAGATAAATGTCTTCAAAGCAAAAACAAGAAAGTCCAGTTGCCTCCTGAAAAAGCACCTTTAGAACAACCTTCATCTGGATGACTGAGAATCTCCATGGACTTTTTTCTTGGCATGGTTTTCAAAAGTGGCTTGCCATTGGCTCTTTCCTAGGGCTGAGAGAAAGTGACTGGCTCAAGATCACCCAACTGGCTTTGCACCTAAGGTGGGACTATGACTGATGTTTTCCCCGTTTCTAGCCTCAAGCCTCAGCCACTACACCAAGCTGGTTCTCAATATAATTATACCATAATATTTAAAGTCAGTTTAAAAGCTAATGAATCCTTGATGAATTATTTTGGGTCAGCATCCTTTATACATTATACTCCCTTCCTAAGTGATTAGATGCAGGCAGAATATATAAATTAACCTCTACTTTAATCATGTACACAGTTCTTTATTTTTAAAAAAGCCTTTGCAATTTAGATTTATCTAATATTTTAGATGATCTATCAGTAAAATTTCAAACTCAAACTGGGTTAATTACATTACATGAATAATAGAATTGCATAAATATTCCATTAGTTGGCTAATATTGTATCTTCAGTGATCAGTTCAAGCTCCATTGGTTAGAAGTGAAAAAGATGTCCAATTGGGACGAGGATTTTACTTCATTAAGACATTGGTTTAAATCAACAGATTAGAAAATTTTCTTATAAAAACAGGGATGTGGTGGCTCAATGGTTATGTCGATCAGAAAGGTCGGCAGTTCAGCAGTTCGAATCCCTAGCGCCATGTAACAGAGTGAGATCCCGTTACTTGTCCCAGCTTCTGCCAACCTAGCAGTTTGAAAGCATGTAAAAATGCAAGTAGAAAAATAGGGACCACCTTTGGGGGGAAGGTAACAGCGTTCCGTGCGCCTTCAGCATTGAGTCATGTCTAAGGTGACCAGATTTTCAGATTGGTAAAGAGGCACACCATTAACCGGGGGGGGAGGGGGCCTTGATTAAAAAAATTATATTTTGTCAAACATGACCCCAGGACACTGAAACCATCATAAATACGAATCTGTTGCCAAACATCAAAATTTTGATCACGTGACCATGAGGATGCTGCAATGGTCGCTAAGTGTGAAAATGGTCACTAAGTGTGAAAAATGGTCATCAGTCACTTTTTTCAATGCCATTGTAACTTTGGTCACTAAATGAACTGTTTGAAAGTTAAGGCTAGCTTGCATTGCCTTATGCTAGCTTACATTTTCAAGAGAGAGAAGCTAAACTCCTTGTTAGAATTGAAATAGAAATGAATAGAGTAGAGTAGAGTAAAGTAGAATAGAATAGTTTATTAGTCAAGTGTGATTGGACACACAAGGAATTTGTCTTTGGTGAATATGCTCTCAGTGTACATAAAGAAAAATAAAATAGTAGGATAGTGGGATCCTTGCTGCACCAAGCTCAGAAAGCAACAATTCCATTCTCTCCCACGCCTCCTCTTTCTGAAAGAGGAGGTGGGGTGGGGGATAGCGGGATCCTTGCTGCACCAAGCTCAGAAAGCAGCAATCCCACTATCTCCCCCACACCTCCTCTTTCTGAAAGAGGAGGTGGGGTGGGGGATTCTTGCTGCACAAAACTCAGAAAGCAGAGATCCCACTATCTCCCCCACACCTCCTCTTTCTGAAAGAGGAGGTGGGGTGGGGGATCCTTGCTCACCAAGCTCAGAAAGCAGCGATCCCACTATCTCCCCCACACCTCCTCTTTCTCCCTCTCATTCTCTTTTTGGGGGGAAGGAGGAGAAAGGACAAAAAGGAGAAAGAGGGAGAAATGGCTGCAGGGAGAGCAGCGCCCGAGAGAAGTGGGCAAAAAAAACCCCCTTCTGACGGCTGAGCCGCTTGGCCCAGGACCGAGCCTCCTCCTCGCCGCGCTGCCACCACCAGAAAGCCGTCGCTCTTCCTGCAGAAAAACAATGTGCATTGGCGCGCGTACGCACAGGAGGGGAGGGAGCTTCGTCCCTCGTCGGGCGCTGCGAGTGAGCCAAGCGGAGAGAGGGAAACCACTGTCCTCTAAAGGCCACATCGGGAACAACACTTCAGAGAAATAAAAACTTTTTTTTAACGGCGTCCTTTTAAAAATTGTTTTCTTTCTTTTGGAAAATCAGGACTTTTTGAACATGCTGCGGGACATGGGACAAATTATTAAAAATTGTGACTGTCCCACCAAAAGCGGGACGTCTGGTCACCTTAGTCATGTCGGCCACAAGACCAAAGAGACATTTGTGGACAGTGCTGGCTCTTCGGCTTTGAAACAGAGATGAACACTGCCCCCTAGAATTGGGAACAACTAGCACATATGTGCAAGGGGAACCTTTACTTTTACCTTTACTCCAGCTTTTGTATTTTTTATTATTCTCTGATTTCTATGAGATTAAAACTGATCTCAATAATTATATTTCGTTGCAAAATCCTTATGGATTTGTCAAAAAAATTGATTTACGTATTTTTAACAGAACTCCCAGATGTCAAAGTTGTAACTTCTTTTTCGTGGATGTTCATTCTCTGGACTTTGGGGTTGAGGGGTGAAAATGGCCTCACTCGGAGATTAGATTGTATTTTGCATGTCCTGTATTCCAGAAACACTCCAGACTGTATTCAATTCTCACTGCTATTAAAGCTTCAAATTCTGCACTGGAATTTAGGAGAAATAGCCTTAGACTAAAGATAGCTGTCAGACCTGGAAGCCATCTTTTACATTGGGCTTTCAGGCCTGCCACATTTTCTACTGTGGGAAAATGGGAGGGGGGGATTATATGGAGATATATAGTCTAAATAACATTCTTTTCTCTGGGAGTCAAGGACACCTGGCCCTGCAGCTGGGATGCTGTGACTGGGAGGCATCTCCAGTTTTGGATGGTGCCTGTTTGAATCATGTGATGGACATGTGGGTGCTGGGCAGGGACTTGAACTTTCATTTGGGTGGGGAAAACCTGGAAACTTTCAGATTTGGGTTTTCCCAGATGTGCCAACATGACATCTCTAACAAAATGGAACTTTGAGGAAATTCAAGCCTCGGAGTCTTCTTTCGTTGGGGGTGTTACTTGGAACCCCGACAATAGGTTTTTTAAAATAGTTACTACAGGTAAGCCTTGATTTATGATCACAATTGGGACAACAATTTCCATTGTTTAGCAAGGGGATTGTTAAATGAATCCCATCGACTTTATGACTTTTTTTTGCCATGATTATTACACAAATCACTGCAGTTATTAAATGAATTGTACAATTGTTAAACAAATCTGACTTCTCCCTTTGACTGCTTGTCCAAAGCTGATTGGTAAGGTCTCACGTGGTAATGTGCAGTTATTGTAAATACACATCAATTGCCAAGCACCTGAATTTTGATCATGTGATTATGGGGATGCTGCAAAGCTTGTTTGTGTGAGGACATCTCAAAGACTTTAAATGTGTTGACCAGAAACTGGGGGTTATTTTCCCATGATAAACCATATGTTTCTGCACTCATCTTCACAATTGGTAGAATTGATTTTTTTGAGTGGAGAGTTGAACTTACTGCATTTACCCTTCACAATTTTTCTTACTAATGCTAACTAGAATCTCTCTTTGGGGGTTTGGGAAGATTTCCCTTCTTGGAAATGACTGAGAACTGTTCTGATGAAACAGGAGAACAAGCCACACATAGTGAAAGTTGCTGTAACTGCTTTTATTTCCATAAGCCATTCCAAAACAGGGACTGCTGGCTATAAAAGGATTGAGAGAATTTTGGTAAGGGCAAATTGCTAGCTGTCAGAGTTAGCAGCCAAAATCCAAAATAAAATTGAACGAAATATTATTCTTTGGACCATCCGTTAGATGTCAACCATTCAAATCATTAATTTTGTTTCAGACTTTTGACTGGTTTGTGAAACAATATTTGAACTAAAATTAGAAAAAATGATTTTTTTTTCCATTTGAAGAGTTGCTTGGAAATAAAAGACAGGCTGGAGCTATTCTAATATAAAGCAATTCTGTTTAAATATTGCACAGAGAGGGGTGTTAGGAATTGTTAGAAAAATTTACCTCAGTATCATAAATAGAGAAGAATAAACACCCATACATTGTGGGAAGTTTGAATGGCAATTTATATAAATACTTTGAGGACAAAAAATGTCAAGTGTTATAGATGCAAATTTGAACAAAACCTGTGATCACTAAAATATATGAGGTGTGAATAATAGAATAGAATATTTCATCTTTAACATTAAGCTTTGATTCTAGTATGATGAGGCACTTGAGCTGCAGAGTGCACCAACTTGTGGGATTTGTTTGTTTTTTAGTCATAGCTTGGAGAACAAACTCAATGGCCTGCTTTACTCTGAATTTTAGGTCATAAATAATATTTCTATCCCACAGTGGTTGGGTTCAAGTGTCACACAATCATATTGCGGCTTCGCGTAATATATGAGCTAGCCACTGTGTGCTTAGGTAAAGAAACCAGAATATAACACTCTAAATCAGTGTTTCTCAGCCTTGGCAACCTGAAAATCTGTGGACTTCAACTCCCAAAATTGCTGGCTGGGGAATTCTGGGAGCTGAAGTTCATATATCTTCCAGTTGCCAAGGTTTAGAAACAGTGCTCTAAGCAATTATGCTGTCACGGTATTTGAAACTATCTATTTTTCCAGATCTGAATTTTGCATAATTAGATAGCTAAGTGTTTGGTTTGTGTCTGTTCTACGCTTATTTTGGGTTTGAGTTTATTTTTTAGTTTTGCCTTGCTATCATAGGACTTTCAACAGAAGGGCTATTTGAATTGTTTTTGAAGTTAACAAAATTTTGATCAGGGCGATTTTTCACATCCTTAAGTTCCTTGAATATGGCATACCATGGAGATGAAATTTGTTATCCTTTCCAAGTTTTAAAAGTGGTGGCATTTAAAGTAAGCTGCAAAATGATGACCTGTGCATCCAGAGAGCACTGAACCCAGGACACAAGTCAGTATGTGCATAATGATGCTTGAAATAAACACAAAAGTCACATCTGTTGCACTGTGATGCCTGTAACAACTCAAATTCCTCCTCAATCTTGCTGGTTGATGCATATGACTGATAAGTTCCTGACATTAGGCTATCTATTTCTATGGCAAGCTATGAAAGTTTTACCTTCTACCCTTGCCATTTGGAGGAAATAAATGAGCTCAAGTAGGAAATAACACAAGTTTATTCCTCTATATCAGAGGTGGGGAACTATGGCCCCTTTATGACTTGTGGACTTCAATTCCCAGAATTCCTGAGCCAGCATGGCTATAAAAAGGGCCATAGTTCCCCACTCCTGCTCTATAATATGGAAGATACCAGGCAGTCAAGCTTGTGTTCCATTTTGCTCTTCAGTTCAATATATTTCTGCAAAACCACCCAAGGAATAATGCAATGGAATAAGTGATGAAAGATGACAGTTCTAATCTAGAGGGATATTTTTTTAAGATGGTGCAATTACTTAAAATGTTAGTTATCATGAGCACAGGACAAGCAGGAGGAATTGAGATTGAATTAGAAGAATGGGATCTGCTGTCTGAGTGGTAGATCCCAAGAAGTCATCAAGGGGGCTGATACTAAGCCAGTCTAATTGACACTGCGCCTCTTTTTATGACATGTGTGTGGCCTAATTTGCAGGACTGAAAATTCCAACTTGTCAGATAGCTGGAATGCCTCGAGAAGGAATTTCCTGTTGTGGCTTATGGGCCACCTCTCCTCGCCCCATGCCATTGCAGTGTCCAGTGTACTACTCTGTCTGAATATGTATTTTTATTAGGATAAATCCAGAACAGTCAAAAGGTGTTTCAGTCATACGTGGTCTAGGTGGACAGTCTGGCCTTTCTTTCCTTGAACAAGGAATGCCTGAAATAACCCAGCATAACACTGATTGATGATGCCACAGTTTACATGCCTATCTTCTGATCGTTTGGAATTAAGGACTTATTATCAAGAAAGCATTTTACTCAGTTTTCTTTTTTTTTTCCTAAATGTGTGATCTGTTTATATGCTGCAGACAGAATCATTGGGTTTAAATAGACTGGTGGGATATTAGAAGATTGGAGTTTCAGAAATAGATTTTTGTTTTTAACAGTTTCGAGAAATGTGTCAAAGTAGACATATGAAGCTAGATATCAACAGTTTATGGCAAACGTGGGTATTTTTAACTTATGAATATTAATAACCCTAAATAAAGTTTTGCTTGAGAATTCAAGTATATAATAGTGAAAACTGAAAGAAAACTAAATCTGTCTATTACTCATAGCTCTGCATAATCTCCTCTTTCCAGTGGTAGTTTTCTAAGAACTCATAAACTGATTAAAAACACTCTTTGAATTTTTTTTCTTCCTAAGATTTTCCTTCAAGTATGAGGTCAAATCAGAGGTGATATTCAGCAGGTTCTGACCAGTTCTGGAGAAACAGTAGTGGAAATTTTGAGTAATTTGGAGAACCAGTAAATACCACCTCTGACTGGCCTCATCCCCATCTATTCTCTGCCTCCCGAATCCCAGCTGATTGGGAGGAAATGGGGATACTGCAGTAACCTTCCCCTGGAGTGGGGAGGGAATGGAGAGTTTACAGTATCCTTCCCCTGCCACTCCCACCGAGCCATGCCCACCAAGCCATGTCACAATCACCAAGCCACAACCACAGAACCGGTAGTAAAAAAAATTGAATTCCACCACTGGGTCAAATCTTCTTCTTTTTTTGGCGGGGGCGGGGAATCAACCAAGTGTTGAATCATTGACTAAGACAAGAATTGATCAACTGGCTTGTTGCTCAAGCTGACATCATGGGCTGACAAAGAATGACTGGCCCAAAGTCACCCAGCTGGCTTTCATGGCTAAGGCAGGACTGCAGCTCACTATCTCCTACCTTTGTAGCCTGCTGTCTTCACCACTATATTCTTTGAACTGTAGGATTCTGAATGAAAGGAGACTTTTTATAGGCTTGTCTGTCTGTCTGTCTCTTGTCTCTGTGTGTGTGTGTCTGTCTGTCTGTCTGTCTGTCTGTCTGTCTGTCTCTCTCTCTCTCTCTCTCTCTCTCTCATCTATCTATCTATCTATCTATCTATCTATCTATCTATCTGAATCTATGAAAAAAATCAGAGCTTTGAAATGTTTATCTGGGGTTATCAACATTGAGATATGAATCTGAATATTTGTGATAAGACATTTGCTTATCTGCTTGGGAGCATGAGCAGTGCAGCCAGCAGCCTGACACTCAATAACAGGTGTCCTTTTGGTTTTCTGGAAGACATAGAACAAAATGCATGATTTGTCAGCATTCCTAAGTTGGGTTAAATAAGTTGCAGGCTCCACCAGCCCTTGCCAATTACTACTGCTGGTGCCATGCACTAAAATCAGATTTTCTGTCCTCAGAGACTATTGTATAAAACTCTTACGGTAACTCTGAAGAATAAAAGCCAAAGCTTTGTTTTGCATGCTAATTTTGATCTCTTCATGACTTGTAGGTTTTATGTTGCAATCCGGTAACAACTTCCCATCTCACGTTACTCTGGAAATTTAATTCAGATGTGTCACTTTGGATTTGTCGTATTCTTTAGCAGGAGCTTTAAAACCAGAATTGATGTCTAGCACAGGATCACCATTTATCAAAGAAATCACGTAAGCAGCTTTGTCTTTATTGCTACACCCTAAAAAGAAATAAAGTAGTTGATTCAGGTCATAGATGTGAGGTGGAAAGGTAACTTACCTGCTAGCTGATTGTTTCATAAGGCCTGCCTAAAAGCTCCTAAATTAGCCTGATGTTTTTCGGTATAGCCCAGTCTCACTTATAGTAGATTCAACCTGTAAGTTGGATTGGTCCAGCAGTAGGAAAAACAATGGATCCATCAATCCTTTGCTTCCAGCCTGGTTGCTGCACGAAATATGTGTAATACTACAGATTCGCTGCTAACCTTACATTGCTGTTTGAAAATTAGAACCTAGGTTACTGTTCTGACCTAGGCTTCTTGAGACAGTACAAAGCACATGCTTAGTCCCCCAAACCCTCTTTTTATTTCAATGGCTGTGGATTATGTTCATTCACAGCCTGTAATGAGTCATAAAAAGTTTGCAAAGAGTCTGACAGAAGTCTGCCAAAGTCTTTCGGGATAAGGCTGATGAGCACCCATCTTTATCTTCCTTGAAACGCTGCCAAAGACCTAATTGCCAATTAGCTTTGCAAGGCCACAGGGAGCACAGAGTCAAAACGGAGCTTCAGAATTTAAACCAACCAGAACAAACAAAGTTGCTTCCTGCAAAGGCTCACTTGCCTTTGCTCCTCCTTTATGTCTTATGGGAGGGGGCAATCATCTCCAAGCCTTACTCCCGAGTTGCCCCTTTTGTCTTAACTGTTCTTGCCTTCTGGCAGCTCTGCACATGCACACACTGGGAACAGGCTCCCCCTGTTCCTCTTCCTTGCTGATGTCCAACTCTGAAGGCTCCAGAAATAGCACATAATTCCAGATGGTCCTGCCCCCGTCACTGCCTCGGATGCAGAGCTCTCATCAGAGCCTTCCCCAGGCTCCAGGACTGGTCTCTGTTCCTCCCTAACCTCCTCACTGTCCGAATTTGCTGCCAGCTTTGCGGGCTGCCAGCGGACAACAACAGTTACAAGAAGAAGAAGGGTTGGTCTCAGAGTCATTTCTTTTAATATCACTCTGTCTAGTGTACCATAACACACATCTCAGCCTTTCATTTTGACAGATGTTGACTGCTACTCTAAGGCAGATAGATGCAGTATGTTAGGCTGAAGGCATTAATGTTTTCATTATCCTGAAGCACATTCAAGCCGCTTCAAATCTGAGGCGCTGCTTTGAACCTTACATGGAAATTCCTAATATTCAAAGGCCTGGGATTGAAGTGTACCCAGTGGGGTTCTCTGTAATGACACCGCGAGAAAAAAGGTGTAGGCTTAGAATGTTAATTGACAGGAAACAAATTTGAATGGAGGCCAAGAAGAGAAATCATGATTTTCATAAGCAACAACAGTTTGGCATTGTGAAAAACTCCTACAGTGTACAAAAATGTACCCTAGAAACATTGCCTTGTCATCCATACATTTATTATAGGTTTCTGGATGGAAAAAGAACCATTTAAGCTCTTGAAGCGTGAAATAAAATGCTACTCCACAGGGATGGATCTCCTACATTGCAGGAGCCTATGACTTTCTTCATGGAAATAAGTTTTATTCTGCATTCTTTCTCAAATCCCTCCATATGATTATGTACTTAATTGGTCACACCCACAAAAATTACATAAAAGACACTGGGAGGTTTCTGTAAGCAACTCTTTCCATATCAAATGCAAAGAACACCGTTACACATTTAATTTTTAAAAAACTAATTTGCTGCAGTTTTCTTCCAGTGCATAATAGCACAGACATATACTTTGCTATAATTACAGGAATCTCTTTCCCCACTAGCCCCTAGCAACAGAGTTATCAGTTGTTAGACTTTAAGGAAATCTTCCCCACTTTCCTTTAATGGATGGGGAAGCTAGTTGATCTAGGCACATTTGCAAACTGCAAAAAATTTAGGCTTGTTTTTCACAAGGTTTCACAAGCTGCAGGGAAACAGCTGCCTGCGGTTTAAACAAGGTATGGTTCGCCCAGGGAATCTTGAGCTTCCTTCAAAAGACATCAAAATCCAAGGGAAAGATCATTGTAGCATGGAGATCAGACTGCTCTCCGTCTTTAATTTTTCTTTTTAAAAAAACCTGCATATGTCTTGCAAAAGCTCAAAGCTCAACTTGTTAATATTTTATCTCTGGTCAAATTCAAATTCTGGGACAAACATGCTTTCAGCGTTAAGTAGTGGGTCATCATCTAGGATTGGAAACTTGGGCAATCGTTGCTGAATAATAATTTCACCCTATTCCCCAGTATTTGCCATGCTGACTGATCTGCCGATTGACATGGTTCGATAGCAGCTGGAAGGCTAATACTTCTTCCTCTCCATTTGTTTCTACTTTTAAAAGAACCAAAAAAAATCCCCAACCAAAAGCAGCACAACTGTTTATGAATAATAAAAAATAGTATTTCAAACTGTGGAGAAGGCAGGAATAAGGCAATAGATAAGGATTAGGGAAGAAGCAATGCCAATAGCAATAGTGTAATGTAACAGGGACACAGTGGCTCAGTGGCTAAAATGCTGAGCTTGTCAATCAGAAAGGTTGGCAGTTCAGCGGTTCGAATCCCTAGCACCGCATAACAGAGTGAACTCCTGTTACTTGTCCCAGCTTCTGCCAACCTAACAGTTTGAAAGTTTAGAAGTCCAGACGAAGGACGAGGCAGGAGGCAGTCTGAGGTAACCAACAGCTCTTTATTCTAGGCAACAGCACAGTTGACTATGTACATAGGCAGTTCAGCACCTTCCCTGCTTGACAGCTATTTATACGGAGCTGTCAAGCAGGGAAACCAATAGGCATGCCCTTAGCGGCCCGCATTTAGCCAAGCTGCGTCTTAACTAATCAGGACGCAGCTTGGCTGTTGCGAGCCGCTAGGTCGTAAGTCAAGGACTTAACAAATACTCAACAGAAAGCACGTAAAAATGCAAATAGAAAAATAGGGATCACCTTCGGTGGGAAGGTAATAGCGTTCCGTGCGCCTTTGGTGTTTAGTCATGCCGGCCCCATGACCATGGAGACAGCGCTGGCTCTTCAGCTTTGAAACAGAGATGAGCACCGTCACCTAGAGTCGGGAACGTCTAGCACATACTGTATATGCGAGGAGAACCTTTACCTTTAATATGTGCAAGGGGAACCTTTACCTACTGGTTGGAAGTTACAGGAACTATCTTTCCAGCATACAATAAGGGAATTACATTGGGGTGGAATAATGTATGTTCTGCATTGATGATATGGCTTCATGAATAAGGCAGGATCCCAACTCAGCATGAGACTGGTGCCCGTGTCAGATAAATGTGCTCACTGAATTATACTGAAAGAAGATCTGAGCATTTCAGTTCATTAATGATATTGAATTTGAATGCAACACTTCAAAGAGTGGTTAAAGTGAAACACTTGCTGGGGCATCTCTACGATATGTTAAAGGCATTCATATTATCGTGTTCTAATATGATGTCGAAAAGCTCTAATGCCTTTTTCCTGCTTTACAATTGATTTTCAAGACAGTCCCTGCCTCTCCCTCTCAAAAAAAGTCTCATTCTTTTTCTTGTTCTCCCATATTTAATTAATTATCACCCATATTTAATTACAGATATTTTGTTTGCCTGTGGAAACACTTCTGTTTCTGTATTAGCTTCTCAGAGTTACTGCGTGGTAAGATGGGCATCTAATAAATTTTACAAATAACATAATTTTTACAAATATATATATATATATTAGTAACTAAGGCATTAGTGCTAACTACTGATAGCATAACACAAGCTTGACAGTGAATGTAAGATTAAGAAGCATGTCAATCATTTATCAGTTTCATCCTTTCAACTGTCTCATCATCTCAGTGTTGTTAATGGTGCTTGTAGCTGCACCATTAGTATTTATAGGTCCTTTAACAGCAACCGTTCATGATACTCAACATCCAGTCATTTACACTATATCATCCACTGTCAGTTCCTTGTACTGTATATTCTTTTGCCCTTTTAAAATATTTAACATATTTTATGTCATAGAGATATTTTAAAATAAGTGTTTTCTAAACAAAAAGTTTTGCTAATAGGACAAATGTTAAATGTATGAAAGTTTCTAACTTTCTAAAACCTTGATAACTTGAAGATGTATGGACTGCAACTCTCAGAATTCCCCAGCCAGCTGTGCTGGCTAGAGAATTCTGGGAGTTGAAAATCCACATATTTTCAAGCTGCTAAGGTTGAGAAACACTGAACTATATAATTCTAGCAAACTGAACTCTGGGTCATATATTCAAAATCATTTAAAGGAGAGCAGTCTCAGAGAGAGAGAGAGAGAGAGGAGAGGAGAGAGAGAGAGAGAGAGAGAGAGAGAGAGAGAGAGAGAGAGAGAGAGAGAGTGTAGAGGGAGGGAGGAATAGGGCTCATTTCCTCTTGTCTCCTGTTTCTTGCAGGATGTTTGCTTCTAGGAACATTCTGAACTGTCCCATGTACAGAAGCCAATCGTGCTGACTTGGGTTGAACGGTTCAGGTGGAACATAGGTAGTCATCTTGGGTAGCTGGTGCGGGGGAGCCTATCTCAGCTGTAAGAAAAAAAATCTTCCTCTGTTTCCACGTGGTGATTGTCCTTTGTTCTCCTCTAGAATCCCACCTTCATTGCCAGCGTTGAGGGGTCAGAATGAGGAGGCAGGACACCTGGACAGGTCAGTAGAAATTGTTTATTGCAGTTCGTAGCAAAAGGCACTGGCAGTTCCTTTTAACTGGCGCACCGGCGTTTCAGCCACTCACATTTGTTCGTTCTCCCACCTTGGAGAACTGCCCAATGAGGGGGAAATGGTACATCATGACTTCTCCCTCCTCAGTATTTAACAAAGCCCACAACAGTTCTACTCGATGATCCCCTTCTCTCAACCAACAAAGATTGAGGTAGAGAAATCAAAGAAAGGATCTTCATCATAAATGCCAATTGATAAGTTGCAACTTTCAGAGGTTGAATCAACACATAGGTTTTCATGAATATGAATTAATGCAGATTCCCTCTCCCCCTTTTTAGCCATATTTAAAAGTACAAAGATGTGAATCCAGCAAGCCTCACTTGGCATTATTATTTGAAAGACCATATTCAATAACAGCAGGAAACAGTAGCCTTTATGAGGTATAAATTCTCTACTTTAAAATGTAGTATTCTTAATAAATCCATCTATCTATTACGTACATATGTACGTACGTATGTATATAAATGGCTCTGTGTGTGTGTGTATGTTCCAGCATAACTCTGGAATGCCTCAAGCAATTTCAACCAAACTTGGTACACAGATGACTTACTCTCTGGAGACAAAAACTCTGGGGGTAAGACACCCCTAACACCATTTGGGGTGTGTGTCCTGTTAAGATACAGCCTGTTATGCCTTTAAATGGATTCTACTGTACAGTGCAGTGGTGTTGTCATGGTAATGGCTTCACAGTACTCCACAAGGGGGCTCCCTCTGGTGAGGGGAGAAATCCAACATTAGAAATTACGTTTGATCCGGACATTTTCCCCCTATAAATAAATAACAACACCGGGTTATTGACTAGTTTCTTATATTTGTCATTCTGAACAATTAAAGGTATGATAAGTTTTTGGTTCTGCCAGGAAGACCTGAATTGTTCTTGGCTTAGTCAAAAGACTACTTCTCTTACACAAATCAGTGAATGGATAGCTGGAACAAACATGTTGTATTGTTGTTCAAAATGCAATATATATAATATAATTTCAGATATAATGTCATAATCTTTAGGACTGTACAAGCACTACTTACTGACGTTTTTAGGTTCCTTGTGATAATAATTATAGTTTGTCTGTAATTAAATAAGCAGCGAATAAATGGTAAACATTAAAGTAGGTATTTCTATAAGAGGCATTAGATCTGATTGATTTCCAGGCTGAACTGAACTGATTTGGACAATTTCTGAGGTGTTAAAATCAAATTAAGATCCGGTGGGCTTGAATAAGTCCCATAAGTTCCAGTGGGTTGTTTTATTAAGGTTTTGTATGATTAATGTTCTGCATCTAAAATTTGATATGAGCAGTTGCCTTTGGAAAAATACGAGAAACCAAACAAAGGTGCCAAAGGCATTTTCCTGTATGTAATGCCAGCTGCTTGATGATTTGTTTATCCTCTTTTTGTGGGATAGAAACATACAATGGTTAAAGCTGAACAGCAAAGAGCACTAAAGCAATTTCCCCCATGAGCAATTGACATAGTACCATTATGGAAGTGAATTGTCCTTTAATCCAACAATGATTGGATGATGCTGGAAGATGCTGGAAGTAACTTTAAAAGCATTCCCAAAATTGAACTGGATGTACAGATAGGCAGAGCCAGGTCTGAGAATTATCCAGAGCTTAATTCTATATTTATCTTTGTGGGTTTAATTGTTCACACAACGTGCTGTGGTCTTGCATTCAGAACACCTAAACTTTATAAGCAAATATTTTGTGGGACCCTCACTCTAATTAATATGACCGAATCCCTCTCATCACATCAATAGCACATTTGTGCATGAAATCCAGCTGGGTGACTTTGGGCCAGTCACTCTGTCTCACCCCTACTCACCTCACAGGGTTGTTGTTGCGTAGAAAATAGGAGAAGGAAGAAGTATTAGGTCACTATCTTGAGTTGTTTGTAAAAATAATAAAACGTGGTTAAAGATAATAGTAAAAAAAAACTTCCTTGCTAACATTTCACACTATGGGGATTAAAAGAAGTAATAGTAAATTAATGGGGAAGGATGGAATGCTTAATAAAATTATATTGACTAGGCCAGTAATCAGAATAGTTCATTATTTTGTCTTCACATCCTCTCTCTTCAGAAGTTTATCAAAGCAAACTGCTCTTTACTTGAACTAATTTCAGAAGTATTTTCTAAGGTACTCTTAAAAATAGGAGTCTGTGGTGATGTAAATTAAATGTTAACAGTTGAGGATTACGTTTCTTTGAAATCATTCCTTTGATGTCATTTCTCTGAATGAAATTACTTGTGTCGGTAACAAGATTTCCCCCTTTTGAAGTCCCCCAACCTGCTGCTCAGGCCCCCACCAATACTATTTCTGCATGTATTAATACACTGAATTACAGTAGGCTGTTGCACAGCTACTCCTATAGTGCCCTGTTTATCAGTCTTGGAGGATGGAAGTAACTGCTCCTCTAATTAAGTGTCCAGAAAAGTAGCCAAGTGGTGTACTAATAAAATGTCATTGAGATCCTTTGGATCTAAATATAGCTTAGGGAGGCTTAGTTTTATGTTGTATCTTTTGAATTTTAACATTTTTGTAGGAGGTTTCTGACTGTACATATACATCTGATTGTGCAGTAATACATCCAGGAATTGTACATGATGAGGATAAGAGGCGAGAGACCCGTTTGGATGAATGGAGGCTGTAATGTCAATTTTGCATAGCCAACAGGGCTATGCCATCCTTCTACCTGATACTTGAAGGGCTGTGACAGATGACATTTCTAGTTAATTGAAGCCACCAGGAAGAATCATTAAGGGGTTAGGGTTAGGGGAGGGGAGGGTTCCGGCCGGCTTTACTGCCGGTTCACTGGTGCGTGCGCTTTGAAAGCTGTGCGTGCATGCGCAGTTCAATTAAAACTGTTCTGCATATACACAGAACTTAAGATGGTGGTGGCGATAGCACCGACCGGCAACCGGTTTGGGGGCGTGGCAGTCCTGGGTCACTGCTGGTTCCAGCAACCCAGGTTGCCATACCACTACCAGTTCGGCTGACTCAGCCCAAACTACTAGGAACCCACCTCTGGGTTAGGGTTAGCCAATAGCCAATGGTCGATGACTCTGAGGATCAAAGCTCTCAAAGCTGGCCTGTCTCCTGCCAGTTTTGCAATTCTTGTGGGTCCATTTCTGTAGCTTCCAGTGCTACATCCAACCACCTCATGTGTTGAATGAAGATGCTGTTTTCTTTCTGGTGCACTTTTGTCTGGCATGATTTATTTATTAAATTTATATGGCACCCATCTCACCATCAGGCGACTCTAGGTGGCCTTATGACAAGGTCAAAACAACAATATAAAACATTAAAATGATAAATATTAACATTAGACGGCTAAGGAAGGAAGCAAAATACAGATAGGATGGTTTTCTCTCAGTCCACTAACTACGTCCAGTATGAGATGCTCTCATTTGGAACCCCAGGCCAGATTTTAAGGCCCTTCTGGAAGGACAGGATGGTAGATCTACTTTTGAGGGGCATGACATTCCAGAGGGCAGGAGCCCTGGAAAAAACAAAATCTTCTCTTGGGCCCCATCAGCTGGAATTCCTTGACAGGCAGAAATCATTATTAACTTTTCTATAATGCATCAGCCGTTATTATATACCCAAAGTTGGATAGTTTTTGTTTTGTGAACCTTGCTTCCAAGAAGTATTGAGGCTTGATTTCATCTAGTACTGAATGGTTGGCCCTAGAAATATGAAGTAGTAACAGAATTCATCAAATACTTTGGAGAAGGAAGGACTCACTGGAGAAGAGCCTAATGCTGGGAAAGATTGAGGGCAAAAGAAGAAGGGGACGACAGTGAATGAGGTGGCTGGAGTCACTGAAGCAGTAGGCATGAACTTAAATGGACTCCAGAAGATGGTAGAGGACAGGAAGGGCTGGAGGAACATTGTCCATGGGGTTGTGATGGGTCGGACACAACTTCGCAACTAACACCACCACCAGAATTCAAAGGAGTTACAATAATCTTTTTTTCTTGCTGTTGCAGATTCCATGCCTTACATCTGCACATCATAACAGGGAAGATTAATAATTCATGGAATCTTTGCTGCTCTCTGTGTTTTTCTTGCAGATGTTTCATTAGCAAACTAGGTAACATTATCAATATTAGTTTGATAATCAAATCTATGCAAGAAAACGTTCAAGCTCAGAGAGCACCAACTGACTCCAGAGGTCAACCCTGATATTCCATTGATGTCACAATCTTCCATGACTTTATAAGGCACTCCCATGTCTTTCTGCCCATCCTCACTCTTTTCTGATTCTCTTTTACATTTCACGTTTCTGTAACCTAGAAAATTGAAACTATCAACTATTTCTATTATTTCAATGTTTATTTTACATTCTTCTAGTTTTGCAGTAGAAGATATTTTTTCTCGATATTATAATTTATATATCTGATTTTTTAATTGGACTTTTATTATTTATAAATAAATCAAAGTTTTTTTTTAAAAAGCTAGGTCTTTTTGCTCTCTTGTTTTACTTTGACAATGTTTATTCTTAAGTCTTCTTCAGTTTTTCTAACCAAAAATAGTATCATCCCCATATCTCGTGTTTCTTCCCAGAGTAGATTTTTAAGTTTGGCATCAACTTTTCTGATATTACACTATTCCCTATTAAATTTCATTCTCTCTGTGTCTTTCTGGTTGCTGTAGAGCCTAAGAAAAGAATCGAATGTTTGGAATATCCAATATCCAATGAATAACATCCAAAGTCTTTTTTATTTATTTATTTTCATTTTCATACACTCACATGTATACCCCATACAATATTAAACAGAAATTGCATCAATTCCTCTTGTCGACAATGCCCCAGAAAATAAAAGCCCAATATACCTCTTCCATCCTCCATACACCTTTTTCTTCCACCACCCTCCAACTTTCTATCTTCCAAAGTCTTGAATGATTGACACAATCAAAACTTTTAGAGTAGTCCCAAAACAAAAGCAGATTTTTTTCACAATATTATCTTGTTTTTTTCCACTACTCACCTGTTATCATCATATCATCTTGTGTTCCCCTATTCCTTCTGAAGACTATCTGTCCAACTGTCACTTATTTTTTGATAAAGGCTCAGTAGATAATGAGGGGTTAGATCTTTACAGATAGCAAAGCGGAATGAATAATTCTTTTAAATTCTGGAAAACAAAATAATACTTGGATGTGACTCGAGCATATACTTCCTTAAATCACTAGAGTAAAAGAAGAGGGGGAAAGAAGAGTACAATCAAACTTGTAAGATTCTATTATTATAATCTATCTCAATAAAGTCTAATCTTTCCCGTGGAGATGATTTTCCAGACTGGTCTGCCTACTGGGCTAAGAGGCTCTAATCTTTTCTGAAAGATTTTCAGCAGCATCTTGCTAGCATTTGGCATTAGGGCAATTCTCCTATAATTTTCTAATCCCTTGAATTCTTCCCTTTTAGGGATTGGAATAGAGGTAGACCTTTTGTAGTTTGGCCATTATACTTTTTCCATACTTTTTTTTTGGCAAAGGATTGTCATACTCTTTATTATTTCCAAGCTTCCCTCCAAGAGTTACAGTACATAGGGCTTCATTCGCCCCTACAACTTTCTTATTTGACAGTTGGTTGATAGCTCATCAGCTTTTCTCTTCAAGCACCACCAGCTCATCTTCAAACTCTGCTCTCTTGAATGCAGTCTAATCTGAGTTGGGCTCCTCTTACAGATTTTCCATGTTTTCTTTCCGTCTTTTTCAAAAGATTATGTTCCATTATTGCGTCTTTTCCGTGCTTGTTCTTTATGATGTTGACACTAGGATATTCCTGTGATTTCACGCATTTTCCTAAATAGATGCCAGTTTTACTATTTTGTTTCATCTGTCCAAGTTCAGACATTTGATCTCTTTATCTCTTCTTGCTTTCAGTTGGAGGTTTGCATTAAGTTATCCAATTTTCCATAGTTTTCTCTTATTTTCACCAGTCTTCTTTCCTTCACAATTTGTATAGTGTCAATTTCTGTGATGTCTTTTATAACCAGTGTTAGCTTTTCATATGTGTTTGCTGATGTTTTCATTCAGTGAACAATAATTTTAACTTTTTCCCTGTACAATTTTAGGTATATGAGGTCCCGGTCTTTGAATCAACTTGTAACCTATTCTTCAGCAATGTGTTTAAAATTATATAAAAGATTATGTCAAGCCCCGAGGCCAGGGATTGCCAAAGCGGGGTGGGCAGGAGCACGGGTGAAGGAGGGTGTCGGGACCACCATCACGGAGACAACGGAGCACTGATGATGGGGGAAAGAGGGTGTTGGGACAGCTGCAGCAGCAAAGGAGGTGGCCCAGCTGTGCGGCGGGGAGGTGTGGCACGGACGGCCGCTTCTAGCCATAATCAGCTTGGCGGCCTTAGCGCTGGCAGAGATAACAGTGGGGCTCAGCTGCGAAGCGCGAAGTCCTAGCCGCGTGAAGAATATGACGAAGAGCCACTGTGGTGAGGCCAGCGCAGGGAAGAGGCAGGGCTCACCTACTTAAGGGCGCTGGGAGGCAAAAGCTCCCAGCGCTACTTTGCATTTAATAGACTTGCTGACAGACTACAGACTTGCTCTTTTGCTGTTGAATGACCCCACTGCGTTCCAGAGTCTGGCTGAATAAACTCAGTTTGCTTCCTCACATGTGTGGCATTTTCCTACTGGTGTCTGTCCGGAGCTTGGACTTTTGAGAGGAAGTCAGTCTTCCTTTTGAGAGATTAACTGTCTTTGGATGATCAACCACAAAGGTTGAACATCAGGTATCTTAAGAAGAAGATTTTTTTTGTTCAATTCTATTGAGCACTTGCTCTACCTTGCTCATGTTATTTTTATGGACGGTGCAAAAGCCATCATCCATTTGCCACCATTCCTATGTTTTCTAAACATATTTCCATACATTTTTAAAAAATCATGAAAACCGTTACAAAAGAAAAATGGGGGGGGGGGTGCAGAGGTGGGTTCCTATCAGTTCGCACCTATTCGGTAGAACCGGTTCGTCAAATCTACCGAACTGGTTAGAAGAGGTTCCACCAGTGGACCTGGAAAACAGGCCACACCTACAGAAGAGGTTCCAAAAATTTTTGAAACCCACCACTGGTCCTTGGATGTGATTATTCTATACTATCATGCTCATATTTATAAAACTCAGTGCCTCTGTGAAAGGTAAGGATGACTACTGCGTTTGTGGTGCAATCAGAACATTGCGTGTGTTGAAGTTGTTTTAATGCAAACCAAAGATGCCTTTTAAAAACAAGTTTACATCATATTCTTATGCATGCCAGTGCTGTGTGTGAGGTAATTTAAGGTGGTTCTGACAAGTGTCGTCGGCATCTTCATATCTGGTCACATGGGTGGCAAGCCACTCCCATCCGGTCACATGGGTGGCAAGCCACTCCCACAAAGGAGGCCACACCCACAGTGCAGGTTCGAACAATTTTTGAAACCCACCACTGGGGGGGTTGTTTTAAACATTTTATTGGTAAAGCCAAGAGTGATCTCTCTAGAAGTAGACCTCAGCTGTGTGAGAAATGAAAACAACTTTATTCTCATCAAATATTGGCATTTTGGCACAGAAAACTCTACTGCTCAGACAAAAGTGGGAATTAAAACAAAATTTGTTTGGGATCCCAGTGAGAAAAAAGTTGCGCACTTTATTCCTACCAAATTCTAAGCAAATTCTGGCATCTGTCTTTCAGATAGGCAGTTTTTAATAGAATTAGATCATTGAAGGTAAACCTTGCACTGCATGAGATTCCTGGAGGACAGTGAGAGAAAGAAGGAGGGAGGGAGCAAGGGAAAAAATTGGAAACTTCATTTTTATCTAAAATCCAAATTTAAAATCCTCTCCAAAGGCAGGTCTGTATAGAATACAATGCAAGAGTCCAAACAGGAGGTAACTAAGGCATGAGTGACTGAGCACTGGGAGAGTGTTTGGCTCAGAATGCAGCTGCACAAGCAGTACTGTCCAGTGTTGGGATTCAAAATTTTTTACTACTGTTTCTGTGGGTGTGGCGTGGTGGGCATGGTGTGTCTTGGTGGGCATGGCTTGGTGGGTGTGGCAGGGGAAGGATATTGTAAAACCTCCATTCCCTCCCCACTCCAGGGTGTGTGTGTAAAATCTCCATTCTCACCGCACTCCAGGGGAAGGTTACTGCAAAATCCCCATTTCCTCCCCATCAGCTGGGACTCGGGAGGCAGAGAATAGATTGGGGCGGGGCCAATCAGAGAGGGTATTTACCAGTTCTCTGAACTACCTAAAATGTCTTTTACTGGTTCTCCAGAACTGATCAGAACCTGCTGAATACCACCTCTGGTACGGCCTCATCCACAGCAACATAATATTACTGGTATGTGAACTACACTGGTTTCCAGAAGGTGTCAGGTGCAATTCAAAATGGCAATTGTCACCTTTGAAACCTGATGTGGTGGAGCTAGATTACTTGTGGGGCAACATGGTCCCCAATGGTTTCTTCCTATCCCACCAGATTGAGAAGTGTGGGCATGGTCTGGAACCCATTGGTGAAACAGTGTCACCTGATGTATCCTAAGAAGTACTGGTAGTACTCCACATACGATTGTAATGGGGCCTGCCCATAGGATGGTTGTATAAGCGGTTGATCACATGACTGACCGGGTTTTATGACATTTTCTATGGCAGTCATTAAACAAATGACATTGTCGTTAAGTGAACCAATGGTTTGCTGTGGACATGGTTTTGCCAAAAACTAGAAGTAGCTTTCAGTTTCAGCGGAAAGTGTTGTAAAACCTGATCACGTGACTGCGGGAGGCTGCCAAATGCCCTAAGTTTGGTCACATAACTGCAGAGGAACTTTATATTCAGGTCATAAAACCCCTTTTTGGGGGTCAGTCATAACTTCAAATGGTCACCTAGGGATTGGTCATGAGTTGAAAACTACCTGTATGTCTTCTCTGTCTCAGTGTCTGTCTTGTGCAACAGCCTTCCTGTGGAATGATGGCTGTGAAGACCTGAGTAATCCTCCAGGCACATACACCAAGGTGCTAATAGGAGTCTCACGTGGGTGTAGATATATTTGTATATTGCTAATGAGATTTCAAAGGCCTCTTGAGTAGCGGTTTTATGTAACTGGAATTTGTCTAAATGTTTGTCTAAACATTCTTTTATTTTATTTGAAATTAGGACACCTCTGGGGACTGCATTGCAGATTATTGGTCTATTTCTATATTTCTCACTTTCTCAAACTTGCATAACTTCGCATTTTTTAAAGTGTGTGTATGTTGGGGGGGATTTTCATTGCCACTTATAACTTTCCCTTTGTGATCTGCCATGTGCTTTTTGAAAAGCTTGTTCTCTTTTCAAGGCGAGTGGTGGTTGGCAGCAAACAGTAAGAAAACAAACCAGTAGTACCAGGGGTGAAATTTAGCAGGTTCTGACAGATTCTGGAGAACTGGTAGTGGAAATTTTGAGTAGTTCAGAGAACCTGCAAATACCATCTCTGGTTGGCCCCAGGAGTGGGGTGGGAATGGGGATTTTGCAGTATCTTTCCCCTGCCACACCCACCAAGCCATGCCCACAGAAGCAGTAGTAAAAAAAAATGAATTTCACCACTGAGTAGTACCTATTAATATGAAGTCAATCAATCAGAATAGAGCTGGAAGGTATCTTGGAGGTCTTCTAGCCTAACCCCCTGCTCAAGCAGGAGACCCTATACTATTTCAGACCAGTGGTTGTTCAGTCTGTTCTTAAAGATCTCCAGTGATGAAGCATCCATAACTTCTGATAGCAAGCTGTTCCACTGGTTCATTATTCTCACTGTTAGAAAGTTTCTCCTTAATTCCAGATTGCTTCATTCCTTTATTAATTTCCACCCATTGTTTCAGTGGTGGGTTTCAAAAATTGTTTGAACCTACTCTGTGGGTGTGGCCTCCTTTGTGGGAGTGGCTTGCCGCCCATGTGACCGGATATGAAGATGCCAACGACACTTGTCAGAACCACCTTAAATTACCTCACACACAGCACTGGCATGCATAAGAATATGATGTAAAGTTGTTTTTTAAAAGGCATCTTTGGTTTGCATTAAAACAACTTCAACACACGCAATGTTCTGATTGCACCACAAACGCAGTAGTCATCCTTACCTTTCACAGAGGCACTGAGTTTTATAAATATGAGCATGATAGTGTAGAATAATCATATCCAAGGACCGGTGGTGGGTTTCAAAATTTTTTGGAACCTCTTCTGTAGGTGTGGCCTACTTTCTGGGTCCACTGGTGGAACCTCTTCTAACCGGTTCGGTAGATTGGACAAACCAGTTCTACTGAACAGGTGCGAACTGGTAGGAACCCACCTCTGCATTGTTTCTTGTCTTGCTTTCTGGTGCTTTGGAAAATAAGTTGACCCTCTCGTCTTTGTGGCAGCCCCACAAAACCTGGAATGAAAGTGGCGGAACTTTACAGGGGAATCCACCATTTTATCAAACCACTGTGAGAAGGTCCCTGCAGTAAGAGGCAGTTAATCCAGCAGATCTGTGTATATATAGATATATACTGTGTGTATATAGGCAGATCAAGCTACATCACCATGCCAGCACAGAAACCACCAATATTTATTTGTTTGTTTGTTTGTTTCGTCAAGCATGTATTAGATAACAGATATAAGTATAATGATTTTGGATACATGAAATGGATACAAATAAAAAAAACATTAGGACAGAGACGGTAGGCACATTGGTGCACTTATGCACTCTCCTTAAAGACCTCTTAGGAATGGAGTGAGGTAGACAGTCTAAGGTTAAAGTTTTGGTGGTTTGGGGAAGAAACCACCGAGTCAGGTAGTGCATTCAAGGCATTGACCACTCTATTACTGAAGTCGTATTTTCTGTAATCGAGTTTGGAAAAGTTTACCTTAAGTTTGTATCTATTTTGTGCTCGTGTATTGTTGTGGTTGAAGCTGAAGTAATCATTGACAGGTGGGACATTGTAGCAGATAACTTTATGTACTACACTTAGGTCAGACTGAAGGCAGCGTAGTTATAAATTGTCCAAGCCCAAAATTTCAAGTCTGGTGGTGGCATAAGGTATTCTGTTGCCAGCAGAGGAGTGGAGGACTCTTCTCGTGAAATATCTTTGGACTCACTTGATTGTATTAATGCCTGATATGCAGGCTAGGGATGACTTGAGGTTGTTATCTGCTCCAGGCTCCATTATTGAGCTGTCTGGGGAAAGGATAAATAGGATGTTCAGAAGAGCCCCTACATGGACACAAAGCTCTAAATGAAGTCAGTTGAAGGCATCTGGCTTAGGGCAGTTCAAAGCCAAAGAGAGGAATTGTCTTTGATGTGGAGCAGCAAAATCTCTTGGACCATCCCCGCCTCCCAGAGCCTTTGCAATTCTGACAGTCTCTCAAATCAAGCCCCCTTTTCCTCTTCTCTTTTCCAATAGTCTGATACCAAGCACTAGTGATTCAGTTCTGATGAATATTGCAACAGCTGGGACTCAGGGCTGCTAAACCAGGACTGGTTGCTGTTGTCTCTATCTTTAAATTAGTTACTAAATATACTCAGTGTCAAGGAGTGGGAAGCTATGGCGATGCTTTCCTGATTCATTAGTCAATGTCAAGGCAGAAAGGGAATTCCAGGTGACAGTACTAGCAGAAGTTCTACATAAAAAGCAAAGAAAAACAGAGATATATTTCTTTTCTCCTTGAGGTTACTCCTTTCCAATGGCTACCATTCTATAATGAAAAAGTAGTCTGTCGTGATCAGCATCCCTATGTTCTGTGTGAACGATTCAGGATTAATAATATACTTATGGATACTAATACGAGTATAAGAAGTGTGAATTCACTATTCAGAATCAACTTTATTCTATGGGAGGGCTGTCAAACTCCTGGCCCATGAACAAGATGCATCATGTGCTGGCCACACCCACGCCTGTTTTAGCAAAGGGGGGGAAGTCCCAATATATCACGTGACATAGCTGTGACGATGTGAGTTTGACATCCCTGTTCTATGGATTTATGTGAATGATCCCATCACAGCTGGGCTAAGCTACCACTTAGAGATTCATTCAGTTTGCTTGTCTTAGGTGGCTGGATAGTTGAAGGGAAAATTCTCATGACTGCATTACAGCAATTGAGGAATACAATTTGATTATAAGGAAAAGAAAGGGGGGAACTGCAGTGTGTATATATATATTTAATACTAGCTGTACCTGGCCACGTGTTGCTGTGGCCCAGTCTGGTTAAATGGAAAAGAAAGAAAAGAGAAAGGGCAAGTTTCTAATATGTTTAATTTCACAATGCTTGTGGGTATACAATATTTTTTGTTCTTCCATTGTCTGTGCAGATATAGAGATTGTCTGGTTTGCCGACTCTAGAACACGCATCATATAATTGTCCATGTGAGAAACAATTTTCAATTGCTGGAAAGACATTGGATCGGGCACATTTACCAACAGCATGCGAAGAAAGAAACATTCCCAGGGTGGTTCCCTCCTGGCAGGGTCATGCTGTTGCCAGCAGTGGCAAAGTTCATGAGGGTCTTGCCCACCTGGCGGGCCCTGCCACTCACTGCACTGGTCACGGCTTCCCCGGCAGAGGCAGCCCCTGCATGGAAATGAGCCACGGTGACCCCTGCAAGAGCCACCACAGAGGACGCTCCCACAGGCCCCTGCCTGGCACCCTCAAAGGTCCCCGTGACGGGCAGCCTCTGGAATGATGGGCTGGATGGGCCCCCTCCGGACATGGTGGGGGGGTGCTGCTGTTGGTCAGGCCTTGGGGCTGCTGGGCCGGGCGAGGCTGGTTGGGAGAGACAGCGCCGGGGCTGTTGGTCTCGTGGAAGTTGTTGAGCATCATCTCAGAGGAGCTGCGCTCGGGCTCCCCCAAGTCGGTGGTCCAGGAGAGCAAGACGTCCAGGACCTCGGAGGAAGAGAAGTCCTCAGTGTGTGACTCATCCAGGTCGTGCTAGCTCTTTGTGTCTTCGACAATGCTGTTGTTGGAACTGAGGCTGGCCGAGATCTGCACCGGGGTCACGCTGGTGATCTGGAAGGCCACTCTTCTTCTTCAACTGGGTGCCCGCTGGACCCCCGATACCTCCTCCTCCCTGTGAGAGCAGCGCCAGGCTCTGCGGTGGAGGTGCCCTGGGAGGGCAGGAGGAGACCGAGACGGAGGCTGCGTCGGCTGGGCCAGCAGACTTGGTGGGAAATCCTCCAAGCTGGTGCTGTTGCTGCTGCTGCCAGCCCGCCAAGGCAGCATTGCGGGCTGTATCATCTTCTTTCTCTTCCGCACCTCCACCACTGAGTCAGGCTGCTGCTGTTGCTGCTGCATTGTGGCTGGCGGGAGGAAGGCCCAATGATGCCACCGACGACAACGACACCTCCCTCAGCGGTGGCGGTGAGAGGAGGCAGCCAGCATCCCCTGAGGAGCAAGATCAGGAGGAAGGAGCTGCCCCTGGTGACGCAGACACGAGGTAGCCCCCGCTGGCTCTGGCCCCATCTAGAGACGATGACAACACTGCAGCTGCCGCCTCATGGGGCAGCCAGTGGTCACCCCAGCCCCGCTGTACCTCAGGCTGACACCGCCGCCACCTCCCTGTCAGAACTGCCTTGGCGAGGCCGTAGCTGGCTCACTGTGACGGGGTGTGGAGAGCACCCATGTCTGGCCGGGCTGAGGAGATGCTCTGCCTCCACCTCTCTGGAGCTCCTCTAGCCTGGGTGGGGGGAGGCTGGCTTAAGGGCGGGGGGAGGCAGCCGAGGGACTGCGCAGGTGCTGCCCTGTCACAGACAGCAAAGGCCCGGCGGGAGGGGAGAGAGGGGCAAGGCTTCTACTGTACTGCCATAAAATGGCTTCTACTGTACAGCGCAGTGGAATTCCCATGATAATGGCTTCACAGTACTCCACAAGGGAGCTCCCTCTGGTAAGTGGGAAAATCCAACATTAGAAATTACGTTTGATGCGGACATTTTCCCCCTATAAATAAATACCCAGATAACACCAGGTTATCAGCTAGTATATATTTAAAAAAGACTTTGTGTAGAAGTCCAAGTAAGAAACCCAAGTTAAATTAAAGCCTGCCTAGAAATGCAAGAAACCCAGAGATAGAGAAAAAAAATATAAAGAACACTAGGCTAAAATATTGTTATCCTCTGTTGCCTGTGGCCATGGAGATGATGCTTTTCAAAAGCTAAATCCAGATCATTCAAGGAAATCTGAAGTAGAAATAATGGAGAACTTTAATTACCCCGATATCTCTTGGAATACAATCCCTGCAACATTCCTGGAATTTCAATATATTACTGACATATTTCTCCTTCAGAGGATGAACAAGGCTGAAAAGGGTCAGCTATATTTTTCTCAACTAATAGGGAGGATTTCATCATGAAATTGGAAAAGCAGGAAATAATGATGTAAGGTGGAGCTCTTGATGTTACAGGAAACGAAAACTGAGCATAGTTAAAATATGTGCCTATGAAGAACAGTTACAAGAACTGGGTATGTCTAGTCTTATGAAAAGAAGGACCAGGGGAGACATGATAGCAGTCTTCCAATATCTCAGGGGTTGCCACAAAGAAGAGGGAGTCAAGCTATTCTCCAAAGCACTTGGGGGCAGGAGAAGAAGCAGTAGGTGGAAACTAATCAAGGAGAGAAGCAACCTAGGGCTAAGAAGAAATTTCCTGACAGTTAAAACAATTACTGTAATCAGTGGAACAACTTGCCTTCAGATGCTATGAATTCTGCAACACTGGAATTTTTTAAAAAGAGGTTGGACAACCATTTGTCTGAAATAGTATAGGGTTTCCTACCTGAGCAGGTAGTGGACTAGAAGACCTCCAAGGTCCCTTCCAACTTTGTTACTCTATTCCTGTGATGGCGAACAAGGAGCCATTTCTGAGGGCACGTAAGGCTCTCTGTCAGCTCCAGCATGCATGCGTGCACTGATCAGCTGATTTTCAGCCTTGATTTTTTTTAGGCTGTTTTTCACCCTCCAGAGGGTTCAGGAAAGCCTCCTGAAGCCTGGGGAGAGCACAAAACGGCCCAATGAGCAACCCAGAAATCCATTCCCGAACTTCTGGGTTGTGTGTTGAGCTGGTTTTTGTCCTTCACATGCTCTTAGAAAGCCTGAGGAGGGCGAAAATCGGACCTACCGGGCTCACTGAAAGTCGGAAAATGGGCTGTTTCTGACCTCCAGAGGTCTCAGGGGGGAGGCCATTTTTGCCCTCCCCAAGCTCCAAGAAAGCTTTAGAATTCCCAAGGGCTCCCCACGTGGAAGAGGGGGGCAGCTGTCAGCAAATCTCAACTCTTGGTTCCAGAGGTTTTGGATCCTGAAAAACCAACTGTCCTCACCTCAGCCACCTTACTGACCCAGAATCAGAGGTGGGTTCCTACCAGTTCGCACCTATTCGGTAGAACCGGTTCGTCAAATCTACCGAACCGGTTAGAAGAGGTTCCACCAGTGGACACGGAAAGCAGGGCACACCTACAGAAGAGGTTCCAAATTTTTTTGAAACCCACCACTGGTCCTTGGATATGATTATTCTACACTATCATGCTCATATTTATAAAACTCAGTGCCTCTGTGAAAGGTAAGGATGACTACGGCGTTTGTGGTGCAATCAGAACATTGCGTGTGTTGAAGTTGTTTTAATGCAAACCAAAGATGCCTTTTAGAAAACAAGTTTACATCCTATTCTTATGCATGCCAGTGCTGTGTGTGAGGTAATTTAAGGTGGTTCTGACAAGTGTTGTCGGCATCTTCATATCCGGTCACATGGGCAGCAAGCCACTCCCATTCAGTCACATGGGTGGCAAGCCACTCCCACAAAGGAGGCCACATCCACAGAGTAGGTTCGAACAATTTTTGAAACCCACCACTGCCCAGAATACAGGTGACTGGCCAGCAACAGCAGGGAACTTTGTTCCCAAAGACATGTATTGGAACTTATGGCCTAAGGGACTTGTGTCCACTGGAACTCACAGCCTATGGGACTTGTGTACCAAGCCCTACCTAGTAATGATGAACTAGTTCGCCAGATGGAAGCTCAGGTCACAAAGCAGACTTCCACCAAGAAGCTCTACACCAGACCAATCCAGACCCAGAACTGCTGTTACAGAAGACTGAACTAGAAGATTGAACCTCAAGCTTTGCATGCTTTGTGTTTACATGATTGTTGGCACTGTTTGATGCTATGCCTTGTGTAACCCAGTTAATTAGTTAGGTAGATTTGCAAGCTCAGTTAATTAGTCAGTTAGTTACATGTTTGATGTTATGCCTTTGTTTATCTTAGTTAATCAGATAGTCAGGCTATGCCTTTGTATAACTCATTTAATTAGATAGTCAAGTTTGCGTTGTTTTATGCCATGTTTTGTTTGCCTTTAGTTAAAAGTTAGTAAGTAGTGGAATTTATAATTCCAGGTGGGGAGTGTGCTGTCCCAACAGTATATATCTAATGTGGGAATTAAGAAATGTCTCCTTTAAGAAACTACCTCATGGGAAATGTACTGCCTTATGGGAAATGTAGGTAGATCTGCCTTGTGGGAAATGTAGTTCCATAACATGTGACCACATCTGTATTCCCTGATTGGGCAGTGGGGTACTCTGCCCGGGAAAAGTTTTTTATTACTGGTCACTCTCTGAATTGCCCTTTGTCTACCAGAAAGCAGCCTTGCATCACAGCATGGGTTAGAGAAAATTAATGTCTTTTTACACCACGTAATGGAACCAGATTAAAGAAGTCAGAAGTATCTTAACACTGAACTGTAAGTTTTGCTATTAAGAATGCCTGATAATAAATATGATCTGAAAGAGATTCCTACGCGTGGAGTTAACTTGCTGCCCGAGCAAAACCTCATTGCCCGGGACAGAAAGCCTCATAGATACAGATAGAAGTAAATCCTAGAGTGGCAGAAAATGCATCACAGAACAATGGAGATGAATGCTAGTGAGGAATAAAGCTGCAGTAAGTCCATTATTAAAATAGAGACCATGAGACCCATTCAAAAATTTCAGCTGTGACCTGGTCTTATCCTGATGGGAAGAGAGTGGCACTTTTAAAATATGTAAGCATTTCAGCATCCTTTCTTCCCACTGGTAGTAAGTCAGAAGACAATTCTTTTTTTTCCGCCAAGTTTCTTTAATCTATAAAAAAAGATAATCAGTTCAGTATACTTATGGCCCCTCCCAACACATAATTAAGCCTCTTTTCAGTGCACCCCTACACTTTGTTATTCAGAACTAAACCTGCTGTTGTCTTCTGACTTCAAAAAAAAAAATCAAATTGAATAGTTTGGGAGGTCCCTGGATGTTTCAGGCTTTCCTTCTATGTTTCAAAGGCTGGCATGAATGACTTCTACCTTTTCCTAAACATTGGAATTAGAATTTCTTTCAGTTCTGGCGCTATTTTTTGCCCATTGTTTCAGTGGCTCATTGTCTACTCTCTCTCTCGGAAATTCATTTGCATTACAAATCACAATTTCATGTCGACAAACGGTTGGCAGATAATAATTACTGCTTTAAACTGTCAGCTGAAATATGCCCAAATAATGGCACCATCCCATGTTAGATAGCTTTGCTATTGCCCAGCCTAGAAAATTAATTGTTAAACAGTTTGGGATGAATTGGAAGAGGTGGAAAATGAAAATGATGCAGCGGTAATTCATCAAAAGAGTTGTTTCTTCTTTTTCTTCCCCCTCCATAATTTTTTATATCAGGGGGCTGGAAATTGGTGCCTTAACACGTTTGTCAAAAATGTATTAATGCGCATTTGGTTTTCAGCATTTCTTCTGAGCAAAGCTAACTGAATACATTTTCCTGTACCAAATTGGCTACAGCAATATTGATCTTTGGTTGTTCAGTCTTTTGTATTAATAATGGATTGTTTGAACCAGTTAGCAATGGAATCCCCATCCTAAACCAAGGTGGGAAACATTACAAATCCATGCTTGTTATGGAGCTTCCTGGTTTCTTGCCATGTTTCCATCCACCAGTTTTCTATTAGGATTGGAGCATAAATGAAACTTTTACATCAAGATCTTGAGTTAGTCATTCACTGCTATCTGTCCCCTCTTCTGCCTATGTATCATCCTCTTTATACTATATGATTGGCAGGACAGGAATATCTTCCCCTTCTTTTTCCATATTGCTTGAACCAGTTTGGCAACATTTCAAGACCTGAATCCATGATAATTAAATTTTCTTCCTGTTCTACTCCATTTCTTTAGTGCATTTAAGGTTCAAGGTTCATTTTATTTATATGCCGCCCTATTCCCAGCGGGACTCAGGGTGGCGCACAAACCCAAAGGAGGGGAAGGGAAACACAAGAACTACAACAAAAAGTACAGGGAATTTAAAACAACCAACAGCCACACGATTCGAGAGGGGAAGGGAACTCATCGACCCCAGGCCTGCCAACACAGCCAGGTGTTAACTTTTCGGAAGGCCTGGAGAGAGGTGAGGGTCCGAATCTCTGCAGGGAGCTCGTTCCAAAGGGCCACCACAGAGAAGGCCCTCCCCCGGGTAGTAGCCAGATGACATTGGCTAGTAGACGGAACCTGGAGGAGGCCTAATCTGTGTGATCTAATGGGTCTTTGGGAGGTAATTGGCAGCAGGCAGTCTCTCAAGTACCCAGGTCCAATACCATGAAGGGCTTTATAAGTGACGACTAGCACCTTGAAGCATATCCGGAGACCAATCGGTAACCAGTGCAGCTCGCGGAGGATAGGTGTAACGTGGGTGTACCGAGGTGCACCCACAATCGCTCACGCGGCTGCATTCTGGACGAGCTGGAGTCTCCGAATGCTCTTCAAGGGCTGCCCCATTGCAGTAGTCCAGTCTTGAGGTCACGAGGGCATGAGTGACTGTTGCAAGTGCCTCCCGGTTCAGGTAGGGACGCAATTGGTGCACCAGGCGAACCTCGGCAAATGCCCCCCTGGTCACAGCCGACAAATGATGTTCTAAGGTCAGCTGTGGGTCCAAGAGGACTCCCAAATTGCGAACCCTGTCTGAGGGGTGTAAAATTTCACCCCCCAGCCTGAGTGATGGAATACTAGCCAAATTTTGGGGAGGGAAACACAACAACCACTCGGTCTTGTCTGGATTGAGTGCAAGCTTGTTAACCCCCATCCAGACCCTGACAGCCTCCAGGCACTGGCACATCACGTCAACCGCTTCACTGAGTTGGCATGGGGCGGACAGATACAACTGGGTATCGTCCGCATACTGATGGTATTTTATCCCGTGCCGCCGAATGATCTCACCCAACGGCTTCATGAAGATGTTAAACAGGAGGGGGGACAGGACCGAACCATGTGGGACCCCATATTTCAGGGGCCTAGGGGTCGACCTCTGCCCCCCGACCAACACCGACTGCGACCTGTCCGAGAGGTAGGAGGAGAACCACCAAAGGACGGTGCTTCCCACCCCCACCTCTCGTAACCGTCGCAGAAGGATACCATGGTCGATGGTATCGAAGGCCGCTGAGAGGTCAAGAAGCACTAGGACGGAGGCATGACCTCCATCCCTGGCTCTCCAGAGATCATCGGTCAGTGCGACCAAAGCGGTTTCCATGCTGAAGCCAGGCCTGAATCCAGACTAAAAGGGATCCAGATAATCGGCTTCATCCAAGGACCGTCGGAGCTGAAAGGCCATTTAAAACATATTGAAAACTTATTTATTTAATAACAGAATAACATAGTTAGGAGTGACCTTGGAGGCCTTCTTGTCCAACCCTCTGCTCGGGAGGAGATCCTATACCATTCCCAACAAGTGGCTGTCTCTTCTTAAAGCCTCCAGTGATGGAGCATCAACAACTTCTGAAGGCAAGCTGTTCCACTGGTTAATTGTTCTCACTGTTAGGAAGTTTCTCCTTATTCTAAATTGCTTCTCTCCTTGATTAATTTCTATCTATTGTTACTTGTCTTGCCTCTGATGTTTTGGAAAATAGATTGACCCCACCTCTACTTTGTGGCAACTCCTCAAATATTGGTATTTGCTATCATATCACCCCTAGATAAAGGTTCCCCTCACACATATGTGCTAGTCGTTTCCGGCTCTATGAGGCGGTGATCATCTCCATTTCAAAGCCGAAGAGCCAGCGCTGTCCGAAGACATCTCCGTGGTCATGTGGCTGGCATGATTCAATGTCGAAGGGGCACAAAATACTGTTTCCTTCCCACCAAAGGTGGTCCCTATTTTTCTACTTGCATTTTTACATGCTTTCAAACTGCTAGGTTGGCAGAAGCTGGGACAAGTAACAGGAGCTCATTCTGTTACGCAGCACTAGGGATTCGAACCGCCGAACTGCCAACCTTTCCTATCAACAAGCTCAGGGTCTTAGCCACTGAGCCACCGCATCCCTCATCCCTAGTGACATTTAATAATCCAGGCCAGTTATTGGAAGTGGTTGTAAGTGGCTATTGAGAATGGTAATTAGTAAAAGTAGGTAAGAGAACTATGCTGTACAAAATCTTATTAGTTAGGTCATATGTCAAAAGTGTCAGTTTACAGATGTGGGACTGTAGATATATCATGATGATGAGTTCGTCGTGGTTTTGTGACTTCTGATTTTGTTTTAGTTTAATTGATCATTATAGTTCTGATTAGACCATACCCCACAGTGGTGTGATTCAAAATGTTTTACTACCGGTTCTGTGGGCATGGCTTGATGGCCGTAGCTTGGTGGGCGTGGCAGGGGAAGGATACTATGAATTCTCCACTCCCTTCCCACTCCTGGGGAAAGTTACTGCAAAATCCCCATTCCCTCCTGATCAGCTGGGACTCGGGAGGCTGAGAATAGATGGGGGTGGGGCCAGTCAGAGGTGATATTTACCAGTTCTCCGAACTATTCAAAATTTCCGCTACCAGTTCTCCAGAATACCAGAGAGGGGCATGATTTTGGTTTGTACTGTTTACCTGTGATCCTTTATATCAGGGTTTCCCAATCTTGGCAGTTTTAAAACTCATGGACTTCAATGTCCAGAATTCCCTAGGCCCCATGGGGAATGCTTCCACAGACATTTGAAATTGACATGTCTTCAAGTTGCTAAGGTTTGGAAATCCTGCTTTACATGAAGACAATAACAAGACTAGGACACCACATTTCTCACTATGAATCAGCCTCACCTCCTCCACAATTCCTACAGACCTTGTCAGCTAGTATTATTTAACCATACGCCAAGAAGGCAGATTGATCCAATTCAAATAGTTGTAATAAGAGGTAGGCTTCACATAATGTGGTTTGTTTCGTTTGGGCTTCACATAATGTATTAACTTATCAATTAAGGCCATATGGTTAAACTATGGAATTTTTTTTTAAAAAAAACTTCCCCCATGAAAGTTGAAAAAATACCAAAAGTAATGAAAGCTTTGTGCTTGTGACTTGGGTTTGTACACTGTCCTCATTTAGAATACAATTTGTTTGATTTTGAGGTAGAGTCATAGGTGAGCCCAGAAATTATGATTTATAAACAATGCTTGCGAGATAGTGTGATGTGTGAACTTGGGGGATTGTCTTTGCTTAATAGACCATAGTTAAACAAATCACAATTTCACAATTTATAAACCACTCTACAGTCTCAGGGAATGTATAAAGCCATGATGGCGAACCTATAGCACACGTGCCACAGGTGGCATGCAGAGCCTTCTTAGTGGGCATGCGCGCTGTTGCCAGCTGGTCTCTGCAGACGCTGGAACGCTGAAACACAGCCTGAAAAATGGCCCAAAAAATAGCTAAAAACCATCTGTTTTCCAGGCAGTTTTCAGGCTGTTTTCAGCCATTTTCAGATCATTTTTCAGCCCATTTATAGGGTATTTTTCAGGCATTGCACTGGCCAACTGATCTCCAGGTTTCCAATGCTCTGGCACATGCACATATGCATGCATGCGCATGCACACACATTCCTGTTTGGCTCACCAAGAACTGAATTTGTCCAATACTCCATGTTCCTGGAAGCAGAAGCTCCTCAGTTTTAGCTTTTCCAGCCTTTCAGGAGGAAAATGGTGGGGGATAGAGAATCTAAGTCCAGGTGGCGCAGGGGTTAGAATGCAGTCTTGCAGACAAACTCTGTCGACTGCCAGCAGTTTGATTCTCACCGGCTCAAGGTTGATTCAGCCTTCCATCCTTCCAAGGTCGGTAAAATGAGAACCCAGATTGTTCGAGGCAATGTGCTGACTCTGTAAACTGCTCAGAGGGGGCTTTAAAGCACTCTGAAGCAGTATATAAGTCTAAGTGCTATTGCTAATACCTGGACTACAGGAGTACTTGTAACCTCATCTGCAACACACCTTTCCTGTCTAAAAGGGGCAAGGGAGAGCTTTGTCTGGTATGAAGCAGGGAATACAATATTATTAGTGGGCTATTTTCTGGAATTTTTCCTGGTATCCTGGTATTTTTCCATCTCATATAGCATTTACTGACATTATTGACTTTTGCCAAGGCCTACTGGGGCATCATTATCTTGTTACCCAGTGGTACTGGACCACTTATGAGTTTCCTGCTACTAATTCATTCTTGTTTAATACAAGCAATAAAGCTCTTGTCTGCTTCCTGCCTGGGATGTCCTCTAACCCATTGCTGAAATTCAGATTTATCTGAGTGTTGGTAACATCCCTGCTCATTTCCAGCATTACTATTCAGGGCATAACTTGTTTTTACAGAAACAGATATGGCTATGGCTGTTTCTTTCCTCCCGTCCCTGTATGTTTTGGTCCTATCAGGCTCATGATCTCCTTTTTTGCACTTCATTGCTTGCAAGCATTCATGGGTAACTTGTTCCTGTAATGTTTTCCCATCATGCATTTTTAATAGCCATTACTAGGCAGATGCAATGATCTTGCAACAGTCATATCGTTCCTTATAAAGTGTCTGTTTTGGCTCTTGGCTTTAAAGAAGGGGGGGGAGGTTATTATCTTATTTGGTATATGGTATGCATTTTCTTACTACTTTGTAATCTAGGACTATATTTTGTCCTCTTTAAATGTATTTCTGTGATCTTACCTTTTTTTCTTTTTCTTTTTATCCTTTTTCTCAAGCAGCACTCCATAATAGTGTCCAAAGAGCAGCTTCCTGTGATCATTTTATAAGGATGTTATAAAACCAAGGGTTACATTTATGACCCCATTTTCATCTTCTGGCATCTGTTGGGAAATAATTGTATATGGGGAATCCCACCCACCCAGTATGTCTCCCTCCCTCCCTCTCTCCACCCTCCCTCTCCCCCCTCTCTCTGTCTCTGTTTCTATCTCTCTCCCTGCCTCCTCTCTCTATCTCTTGTTCTCTGTCTCTCTCTGTCTTTCTCCCTCCCTCCTCCCTGTCTCTTTCTGTCTCTCTGTGTCTCTCTCTCTCTCCAGAAAACAGACAGATGGACACATAGATATGAAAGAAAGCAGAGTGGGTGGGATTCCTCATATACAAAGAAAGAGAAACAGAGAGTATGTGTGCGTGCACAATAACACACACACACACACACACACACACACACACACAAACACACAGAATATACAATCAGAGAGGGAAAGAGCATGAGAGAGAAATTGCTTGCCACACACAATTTCAAAGCCAAGTGGGTCATTTGTGTCCTTATTGTTTCCAAAGGCTTTTGTCTAAAGTGAGCTTTAGAAAAAACCCAGCACCAATATTTGTAGCAGATTGATTATGTGACTGCTGACGTGTGCCTTCTCTTAGTAGTTTTAAATTTCATTTTGCAGTAAGAGGAGCTGGAGCAAGGTCTATAAAATTATATCTTTCTTGCCTTCATTTTCCCATGCCACATGATGCTTTTATTAAGATGATATAGTATTTTTATTTGCCTTGAAATCTTAGTTTCATGATGCTAATTTGGTTCAGATGGTGGCACCAGACACGAGAACATTTTGAGAACTTTGATCGTCTGCAAGACAATCAGATTTCTTTAATGCCAAAGAGGAAGAGTTTTTAAATGTATACCGTAGATAGTAACATTCATTCTTGAGTTATATTTTCACATTACACATAAAGCACATGGTAGGTTTCACACATGAAAATATCCCTCATTTCAACCAGGCAGGGGATAATCTGAAATTGTGATTGGCTATTCTATTATGAAAGATTTTAGAATCCAGGAAAGAATAGCACTGATTGTTCAATAGAGTTTTAAGGTGAGGTAATCCTCTTTATTATAGGATACAGGTAGTCCTCAACTTACGACCACAATTGAGTCAAAAAATGTGTTGCTAAGTGAAATAGTTAAGTGAGTTTTGTCCCATTTTACGACCTTTCTTGCTATAGTTGTTAAGTGAATCACTGCCATTGTTAAGCTCGTAACATGGTTGTTAAGTGAATCTGGCTTCCCCGTTGACTTTGCTAGTCAGAAGGTCACAACATGGGATCACATGACCTTGGGACACTGCAACTGTGATAAATATGAGTCAAATGACAAGTATCTGAAATTTGATCATGTGATCTTGGGGACACTGCAATAGTCATAAATGTGAAAAATGCTCATAAGTCACTGTTTTAGTGTCATTGTCACTAAACAATTGGCGGTACATTGAGGACTGCCTGAATTCCCTTTGATGAGATGGGAGCAAATTCCAGGACTTGTTAAGTCTGATGGTCATAACCCAAATTACTTGCATGTGGGTATATTTGGAGGTAGCATGGAATCCAAACATAGATATTGAATAGGTATTATAAAATTGTTTTCCCTGCAGTGGTTCCCAAGAGTTTTTTTTTTCTTTATGACTGCATTTGTGATCCACAAGACCAAATATTTAATTATTCTTGTTGGCTGTTTTTGTCCTTTGGAACAGTCCTAAGGAATATCCAGGGGTGGGCTGCTGGGGGTTCGCAGGGGTTCAGGAGAACCTCTAGCTAAGATTCTGTGCAGAACCCCCAAATCCCACTCCTGGCTGGCCCTGCCCACCCTGCCCCTCCCAGGAGTCCCCACACAGCCCATTTTGGCTGCAGGTAAGTGCAGAGTGTGCGTGGAGGCTTGGAGAGGGTGAAAAATGGGCGTATTGGAATTTGGGGAACACTGGAAACAGGCCCGTTTTTGGCCTCCAGAGGGCCTCTGGAGCCTGGGGAAGCTGTCTTCACCCTCCTAGAGGCTTGAGGAAAGCCTCCGGAGGCCAGGAAAGACAAAAACCCCTCTCTCTGTGGTGCAGGAGGCCGACTAGGCCACACCCACTATGTCCACACCCACCCAGCAATTGGGCAGAGAACCCCTTGCTAAAACTTTTGAAGCCTACCTTTGGGAATATCCACACACACTCAAAAGGAAACTCCTCCTTTGTTGATCATTGGCACGTGAACCAAGAGTTGTAGTTTGTTCTCTGTCTGAGGAGTCAGAGCAAGAAACCATAGTTTATTGAGACTTGATTTTTGAATTGACCAAGAAAACCAAGCATCATGATTCACATGTCACAGTAAACAAAAGCAAATCCAAGGAAGAACTGCTGTGCTTTAGTTTGTCTTGCTAGTAGGTGAACCTGAGGCAGCTCACTTTGGGAAAACAAGAACTCTTCCAAGCTAATTTATTAGAACATGCTAACATGGCTTGTAAAGTGTGTATAGTCAAAGCTATGGTGTTTCCAGTTGCAATGTATGGCTGTGAAGGTTAGAACATAAGAAAGGCTGAGCACCAAAGAATTGAGGCCTTTGAACTATGGTGCTGGAGAAGACTCTTGTGAGTCCCTTGGACTGCAAGACGATCAAACCAGTCAGTCCTTGAGGAGATCAACCCTGACTGCTCTTTAGAAGCCAGATCCTGAAATATTTGAAGAAACTCAAATACTTTGGCCACCTAATGAGAAGGAAGGACCCGCTGGAGAAGAGCCTAATGCTGGGAACGATTGAGGGCAAGAGAAGAAGGGAACGAGAGAGAATGAGGTGAGTGGATGGAGTCACTGAAGCAGTAGGCGTGAGCTTAAATGGGGATGGTAGAGGACAGGGAGGCCTGGAGGAATGTTGTCCATGGGGTCATGATTGGTCGATCACGACTTCACAATTAACAACAACATGGTTTGTGCATGAACTTGAGCCAATCTGTTGAAGTTCACACACACAGATGAACCCAACAAGACCACATAGAAATGGCAGCAGAAGTTTTGAGAATGGCAGGATTGGAAGGTGACTGAATTTAAAAGAATGAGCTCTTAAACCTTCTGCTACCAAAGAGATGCATTTCTCATGTATGTTTTATTTGCAAGATAAAATTTGTATAAAAACATGCCATTTGAAGTGACCATAGCTTTGTAGGTTTTGTGTATTCAGTAATCATTGCTTAACCATTCTAACATCTTCCTCCAAAAAGACCAACGTAAAACATAAGGTTCTTTCATCCCTGCCTTGAAGTCATCTAAGCTTGTGAGGCAGGCTGAGAAAGCATCATGAGACTCAAACCTAACCATGATTGGTCTGCTCTTCTTAACCTTCATTGCTGGATTCATATATCACGTGCATGATGTGAGAACCCAAATGGTGATTGTCCTGGTGTGTTTTATGAGCAAGCCTACCTTTGTCTGTATCACAGTGGATTATACCTTTTTCTGTTGCATCAGTTAAAGATTGCTTTGAATTTATCATTTTCATCTGGTGGGCTTTTTCTCCAGCATTTCAGTGCTGTTGCCTGGTTTCCCTGTGTGACATAGATTTAGCTTGGAGGGTTTGGGAATGCTCCATTGACTGGACAATGGGGTCAGGTACACTTTACCAAGTCAGGGCTAAAGTACAGGGACACAGTTTAGGTTCATTTAGTGTATGCACTCAAACATGTAGGTTCAGCATGAAGGAGAAACCTGGCAAAACCTCTTTTATTTACATAACTGTGCATTCCTTTCATTCGCAGCCAGCAGGGCTTGGCAAACAGTCTTTCAGAGGAATATTTATCAACACGAACCTTATCTCGCTTGGAGAGCTGCCAGATAACTAGTTTCCAAATGAAGGGCAAGGCAACAGAGTCTCTTATAGTCACAAGCAGAACTTTCCACTCTTGAAATGACCGAAGGAACAAATTGTTTCCTGCAAAAGCCCATTCCCTGTTCACTCCTCTTTTGTTTCCTAAGGAAGGGGCCAATCACCTCCAAGGTATAGCTTTACTCCCAAGTCGACCCTCTTTCTTAGTAGTTCTTGTCTTCTGGCAGCTCTGCGCATGCGCACACTGGGAACAGGCTCCAACTATTCCTCTACCACACTGCTGTCTATCTCCCTCTCTGCCTCTGACACAGAGTCCTCATCTGAGCTTCCTGAAGCCCTCAGGACTGGCCCATGTTCCTCCCCAAGCTCCTCAGTGTCCGACTCTGCTGCCAGCTCCACAGGCTGCTGGCCAGCCATAACACATGCTTTGTGAAAGGGCCCAGACTGGTTGTAGTCACAGGCATTTTCACTGTTTCTTAGGAGCCTCCATCAAGCTGCTTCATGCCATTTAAGGGCCTTAGCAAAACCTCAAATCTGAGACATAACTACACATATATGTCTTGTATTTCAAAGAAACTTTGGAGTGTTTTGTGATTGGAAAGAAACTGAAACCTTTATTGTTCTTCTGTAATGCTTTGTCTGTGTTGCGTACTTGCTGGGAGGAGTGGATGGGTGAAAGAGTGAGATACGATTAGGGTTGGGTGTTTTTTTTTTAAACAATGGTTGTTGTAAGAAAAGCTGAGTATGTTTTGATGCTTAAGCCACTGGTTTTCACATAATAATGTGTCTCTTGGTGACTGTGTTAGTGAAGTTAGGAAATGAGTTGATTTATTGATACTATAAATTCCCCCCCCCCCAAAAAATGGCTCAGATGCTTTGCTTATATAAATCATTGCTATTCTGGAAACAGCCACGTGACCAGACTGTGTGCAGCCTACCGGTCTTTGAACTGGTAGGAAAATATGTCAATCTAAAATTTTGCTTTGATTACCTAACCGTGTTCTGCCGGGGGGTACTGTCATAACAATTTTAATGCGGGACAAGGACAAGGAAGTATCTGATGGGCTCCCTAGGTTTTGTTTCCCCTCACACTAAGTGTTGATTACTAGTGGGAAGAACAGCCACCAACCAGTCTCTTTAATCTGGCAGCATGGGGTCATAGATGCCTACACTTTGAAACAACTTGTAGAATAGGAAAATGGCAAAGAAACAGGAAAATGGTGTCCTGACTAAAAACAGTGAAACTGTGTCAGCCCTTCAAGGTAGACCAAATGCTACCAATACTTTTATTATATTTATTTATTTATACTCCACCTTTATTATTTTTTAATAAATAACTAGCCGATAGCCTGGTGTTGCCCGTGTAGTTATTTATAGGGGGGAAATGTCTCGACCAAACATAATTTCTAATGTTCGATTTTTCCCCTTACCAGAGGGAGCCCCATTGTGGAGTACTGTGAAGCTTTACCATGACAAGTGCACTGCACTGAACAGTTGAAGCCATTTTATGGCAGTAGAATAGAAGTCATTTTAAGGCACAACAGGCTGTATCGTAACAGAACACACTCTCAAGGGGTTTTAGGGGTGTCTTACCTCCACAGTATTTGTTTCCAGAGACTAAGCCATCTGTGTACCAAGTTTGGTTGAAATTGCTCGAGGCGTTCCAGAGTTATGCTGGAACACACACACAAACACACACACACACACACACACACAGAAACACACACACAGGTATTTGTATGTGTGTGTGTGTGTGTATAGTATACTATATACTATATTTTCTATATATACTATATATATATATATATATAGTATGCTTAACACTTGTCTTAGTTTTGACTCTTCCTTCTGTTCCTCAAGGTTATTTCTTCTTCCCATTACAAAACTACAACGACCTGAAACCAGTTCTAGCAAAACCAGTGTAATATTTTTGATCAAACCAGCATAAAACACAACTGCCAAAACCAGATTCTTTTCTATTTAAAATCTACCAGCTACACAACATAGGTATAGATCTACCATTTATTTATAGCAGCCTTAAACCCTTGTTTACGAAGTAGGCTTAGTGTGCTTATAAAGAACAACAAACATAAAGCTGATCCTGTCGTTTGAACAAAAGGATTGAAATAGCCTGTTTGCCTTTAAATATTGTTTGGTTATTTCTTCCATTAATAATTTAGCAAATGAGCTTTCCACATATCTCACCTACCCCCAAAAACATGGGAACATTTTTGTTTTATAAACTGAAACCAAGTGCAGAAATTAAAATATTAAACTTTTTAAATAAATCAACTTTGGGTTTTTCTAATAATATTTTATTTTGCGGAGGAAAAAAATAAAAAAAAATCTGGGATGAATAAAACAGCTTTCAAATCAAATATTATTTCCACCAAGTCTCTGATAAAACCTCCTGATATATTTGTTGATAATAATAATAATAAATAGAAAAATCTGTCCTGAAGTTATTTTCAAGAAATGGTAGGGTGCACTGAGAATCTTGGCAGAGGACTTTTTCTATCGTTGTGAGGTTAAGCTGAACTTATCATTACTCAGAATGAACAAGTTGCTTCAGGTATCAGAATCAGAGAAATAGTGATCCATACTGGGCTCTTGATATAGCTGAAGCAGTGGCATTATCAAGCAATAGCCCAGGGTACATGCTCTTCCCTCTTTGGTATCGTATCAATAAATAAAAGAAAAACTTAGAGTGAGCAGATTGGTGGCCTTCTCCCCTTAGCCAGGTAGCCAGCTGCACCAAGATACTTGATGTATAATGCCATTTGATATAGCTTCTTCTCAATATTTATATATATATATGCACCCTGTTGTGCCTTGAAATGGCTTCTGCTGTACTGCCATAAAATGGTTTCTACTGTACAGCACAGTGGAGTTGCCATGGTAATGGCTTCACAGTACTCCACAAGAGGGCTCCCTCTGATAGTGTAGATCTAGTCCTGGAAATAAGGAAAAGATGAAGGGGCACTTTCCAGCTCCATCAAGATGGGAAGCAGTTGTACTTAAGGACTGACCTTGATCAGCTGCCAGGTCTATCTTCTTCTCAGGATGAGATGTTGTGAAAGTAGGTTGATGTGGCCTTGGGAAAAGGGAAGAGAAAGGAAGAGTTGAAGAGGTATTTCAGGAAAGTTGACACAGTCCAAATCATAGGAAAGCACAAGAATGAAAATCAAAATAACCTGGCTTTCAGCTCTGATGGGCTTTCAAGACTTTGTCATTCTATCTTACAACAATAAAAAGATCTTGCCTACTTCACAGGAGAATAGGCTGGGGGCTTGGCTAGGCGGGGCTGGAATAGAATAGAATAGAATAGAATTAGTGGTGTGTTTCCATTTTTTTTAGTACTGGTTCATGTACTGCGACACTTCTGTAAATGCACAGAAGTGTCCGGGTGGGTGGGCAGAGCCTCCTTCTGCTGCCACTGCTGGTTTGCTGGATCCAGGCTGAACCGGCAGAAACCCACCTCTGAATAGAATAGAATAGCAGAGTTGGAAGGCACCTTGGAGGTGTTCTAGTCCAACCCCCTATTCAGGTAGGAAACCCTACACCACTTCAAACAAACAGTTGTCCAAGTTCATTTTGGCTAACAAAACTTAACAGACTGGTTTTGCTTGAGAAAGAGCAACATGTGCCTCCCTCAAGGCAAGATCCATGGTACCTATTTTTAAGTTGATAAAATACCACAATAATGGCTAAAATAACTAACCATTTGCTTCCCTCTTATGAACTGCCAGAACAACGGCACAAGATGGTTTCTTGTATCTGTTAAGTGATAGAAGAGGCCTTCAATAAAAAATATTTATGCTTCAGATTTCACAAAGCTACACAACTATATGGGAAGAGAAAGCAATGAAATTCAGGATAGCTGGACCAAAAATTCATCTGATTGTAAATGGGTTTTTCCCCCAACCTTTCATAAAATATTTCCTGTGCTAAAAGTATGAAATTGATTCATTAGATCTTTTAGAAATTGCCTCTCAATTTGGAAGGAGAATTTTTGTCTGCTCCTTCTCCTACATGTAAACTTTAGTGGGAGATAGATCTATGTACATATGTATTGTACCTCTCCCTGAGGATCCATGCTTGAGATTCCAAGATTGAATTACTAAATGCCTACAACATAAAGAGTTTCTCTAAGTATACACTCACAAGACTTCTGCAATAAAGTCCTGCATAGTAGGGGAGGACAGATGCCTCCAGGAGATTTCATCCACAGTTAGAGCAGCCTTACCGAGGAACTTAAGATTCCTCCAAAAGCATTTGAAAACCCATGTGGTATGTCACTGAACACCCTGGGACCTAACGATCCTATTGGATTCTTTAAAAACTTTAGGTTTTTTAAGGATATGGATTTTGTTCACAGAACTACCCTGTTTCCCCAAAAATAATACCTCCCCAGATAATAAGCCCAATTGGGCTTTTGAGCTCATGCGCTAAAATAAGCCTTTCCCTGGAAATAATCTCTCCTTGAAAATATTGCAACACAGCAGCAGCCATGAGGTGACCATGCTTACCCCCTCCTTCACCTCAAAAATAATAAGATCAAGTACTTATTTTGGGGGTCAAAAGAAAATAAGACCCTATTTTATTTTCAGGGAAACATACATTTTAGTATAGTTTTTATAATCTGTATTGTTTAGTTTAGTTTATTGTCATTGCACATTGTACAACAAAATTAAATGCCATCTTCAGTATACCTTATAACTATACAAATAAAACCACAAACACACATCCTTCACATGCTATATAATTGAAATTGTAAACCTGATATTGCATTAATATTGCACTATACCGTAGAATTCAATATGGTTACTGCCCTGGGATAGAAGGTGTTTTTCAGCCTGTTTGTCTTTGTTTTTATTATCCTGTACCGTCTGCCAGAGGGCAATAGTTAAAAAAAAGGTGCCCAGGATGAGATGGATCTTTAAGAATGTTTTGAATTTTCTTAAGGCAGCGGGCGCTATAAAGCTCTTCTAATATTACATACATATCAATCTCAACAGAACAAACTGTTAGGAAAAATCTATGACAGTTCAAGCATTTCTTCATCAGAGAAAGCGGATTATGTAATATCAGATTCTAACGTTAGCTTCCATAAAGGATGCTACAGGCACCAGCATTTCCAGGGCTGTGGGTTTCTTAATCCCTATTCTACATTAAATCACTGATTATGTCCTGTGGCCTGCATCTGACTGAACTTTCATTCTTTCTTTTTCATTGAAATCACTCTCTGACCATGAACAATCCTTAGGTCTTTTACAAAAGGTTAATTTCCCACCAGACAGTATCATGTAACAGACAATTCGCCCAGGACGACTGCGCTGAACTGTAAAAATAAATGAACTTTGGAAAGAAAGCTTATTTGCAATTAATTTAGGGGTATGTAGTGCCTAATTATATAGGGTGGCATATAAAACATCTATGTGAAATCCAATATTAGTTTTGAAAGAGGGTGGTCTTTATTCTCCCCCTCCCCCCAAAATGTGGCCTTTGAGTTTGGTCTAATGTATGTGCAATGCACAAACATTTTTGACAGTCTATTCACACCCATGATCTTGTAAATATTTGCAATTTTCTAGATCATAAATACTGCTGCATAAGCAGTTCTTTCAAGACACCATTTCTACTCCATTAAAGGTTAATTTACAGGTTAGTAACCTAAAGGAAGAAGATATGTGTACTTTTATGTTAATGTGCTGTAAAGGGAGACGAGTGTCTCCAAAGGTAATTTGTAATTCCCCAGTGGCCCTTCCTTGTGGCACCACTCAAAGCCCAAAGTGAATTCTTTTCATCGGTTCATGTTTATGGCAAGCTTAATCTTCTGTTTTAAAGCAGGAGGGGGCAGCAGGAGGAGGGTGGCGGAAAGATCTTAGCTGTTCCGGCTGTATTTGAAAGCATTCATGTGTTTGTTTAAACAGTCTCGCATAACACACAAACTCATTCGTCACAGTGCTCGGATACCTGCTTCTGAGCTTTGACATGGCTCACAAGGCGGCTCAGATGTGGCTGAAGTTGTGGAGGAGGGTGATTGAATCACAAAGGTGCCATGGCTGCACTCTCCCTCGGTACAAGATGTATCCAATTCTAACCCTGGCCACGCATTTTAAGGTGACCTATGATCTTTCATATGGAATCCAGAAAATCTTTTCTTTTTTTGTTTTCTCCTTCTCATAATAGTCTCCTCTCCTCTCACCCCCCCACCCCCAGCCACCTCTTTTTCTACTCAGTCATTTGCCTGTCTCCTCTCCTTATACTACTCTAGTCTATGTTTCTTAGTTTTCTAATAAGGAAATATCAGATTAACCCTTTCCTAGCAATGGTAGAATGTAAATAATGTTTCATTTCATGTCAATGATGTCAATGGAAAATAATTATCTAAAGCAACCAACCAACTAACCTCTAAACAAGAGAGGGGGGGGAGGGAGGGAAGGAGGGAGGGAGGGAGGGAGAGAGAGAATGAATGTGGGAGAGAATGTGGGAGGGAGGGTGAGGGATGGATTGGTCCCCCGTCTGACAGCTCCAAGTATAAATAGCTGTCAGATGGGGGTTTGCTGTCTTTTGCCTGTTCCAGTTCTGTTAATAAAGTTACTGTTGCTGCAACCCGGTCTCCTCAGTCTGTGTCCTTCAGAACGTAAAACTGGTGACGAGGGCTGGAGAACCAGATCCTTACTGCATGCCTCCTATGGCTACCATTTTTTCGCCGTTCTGGACAGAATCTGAATCCTGGGATGCGTTTATGGAACGCTTTGAATGTTTCTTGTTGGCCCATGACTTAACCGATCTGTCTATTGACAGAAAGCATGGCAGTCTCATCAGTCTGTGTCCCTCGGAACGTAAAAATTTATTTGAAACATCGATACAGCCACCCAATCTTGTAACTGCTGCTGGGTGGCTCCCAAACCCCAAAGTGAAGGTCTCATCATCTTCAGTCCCTCATTCTTTCTTGACCAAAAATAAAAATTTGGATAAAGCAACTGTAGGAAGAGAAGCGACAGAGACAAGCATGCCAGTGAAGTTGTGGCAGGCGTAGGAGCAGTAGGTAATGGAGAAAAACAGAGGCCTGAAATCTTTATAATCGTGTAATGTTCTGCTTTATGTTATGTTACGTTAAGCTCTGAGCGTTTCTGAATTGTGAAATGCAGCTAACTGAACATTTAAAATAGAAATAAAAATCATAAGAGCATTTTGCAACAAAGCCCCAAGGCCACTTCTCTTTTGAATAGATACTAAAGATGAATGTGATATATGTGTGTGTGTGTGTGTGTGTGTGTGTGTGTGTATATATATATATATATATATATATATATATATATATATATATATATATATATATATATATATATAGGTTTTTGTTTATTCGGGTTTTCTCCCGCGTAAAATTGGAAGTGTCTTGGCGACGTTTTGACGAAGTCTCATTCGTCATCTTCAGGCTGAAGATGACGAATAAGACTTCGTCGAAACGTCGCCAAGACACTTCCAATTTTACGCGGGAGAAAACCCGAATAAACAAAGACCTACATACTAACACCCGCGAAAACCTCAGAATGTGTGTGTGTGTGTGTGTGTGTATGTGTGTGTGTGTGTATACATGCATACTTAGCCCAAGCAGAACGGCTTCTTATTTGTACTGCTGGAAAATTGAACCATTGAGTCTCTTATTTCTCAAAAGCTGGCCATAATTTTTCTTGCAAATTACTGCACATTAAAAAATGTTGCAGGCTTCATTATTCACAGCTATTAGTCTCATGAATCCTTTAGCCCTAACCCCCACAAACATTTTTCTTTCTGAAATACACTTAATACCCATTAAATTAAATGCAGTCAAATGGATAGGCTGGAATAATGAAATTCAGCATTTAAAAAGCTAATACGTCCAACTGTGATTCTGGGAAAGCTTTTGCTATGCAAACCAGGACCTTTGAGTTTGTATCTTCAACCTTTGAAGTCACATGGAGTCCTAGAATTACATTCTTTAGGGAACAAGGATTTTCCCAGGACCAGGTGAGGTGGATAGGACACACGGTTTAATATGACAATCCTCCCAACATGGTGGTGCCATTGCTTGGTGACAGGTAGTCAAAATTTGACAGAATATTGGATAATGATCCATGTATGTGCAAATGTTGATATGTGTGTCTTAACCCTCAAACATGGGCTTCGAGTCTCCAGTATTGTGAATGAATTTCTCCCAGTTCTGAACAATAAAACAATAATTTTGCTCCTGCTCCCCCAGAGAGATCATTATCTCTCCTGCTACGCTGTGAGGAAATAGGTCTGCCTCCTGCCCCTATTAGATATGTATGTATGTACTGAATGCATTTAGAATTTCCCTAAAGAGATCTACCCATCCTCCGAGGTCAGATAGGATGGGCAAGCTCCTGTGTCCTTTCTCCAAATATTGTCATCTGATGGGAGCTAAAAAGCATGCCTTTTCCAAGGCAGACTCTATCTTATGGAACCCTCTGCCCCTTGAAGTTTGTCAAGCCTGCACCCTTTTAGCATACCATAAGGAGAACATCTTATGGTACGCTAAAACACCTTGGTCATCTTGGTTTCCCCCCAAGCACCGAGGGATTAGATAATAGCAATAACACTTATACTTCAGTGGTGGGTTGCCAAATTTTGTACTACCTGTTCAGGCGTGCTCCTGTGTGTGCTCGCACATGTGCAAATGTGTCTGGTTGGGTGGCTGGAGCCTCCTGCCGCCACTACTATCGGTTCACCCAATCCCGGCCAAACTGGCAGCAACCCACCTCTGTTCACCCACCTCCTTCACAGTGCTTTACAGACCTCTCTATGTGATTTACAGAGTCAACATATTGCTCCTCATTTTACCGACTTCAGAAGAATGGAAGGCTGAGTCAACCTTGAGCCAATAAGACTTGAACTGCTGGCAATTGGCAGAGTCAACCTGCGATACTGCATTCTAACCATTGTGCCATCACTGCTCTTATGGTACATTAGCATAGATTGGCCATTATTGGCCAATATTGGCCATTATTGGCCCCAGGTTTTTCATTGTTTCCAATGTTTTATGTTTTAGCTGATTGTGTTTTGTAGTTTTAAAAATGATTTTATAGCTTTTTAAATATTTCTTTGGGGCTACCAGAGGTGGCTGAAAGATGGGCAGCTATATTAATGTTTCAAATGAATCAATAAATCTATATGTGTTGATTTAAAAAAAAAACAAATAAGCCCCTTTTGTGGTTGGAAATGATAAATGTTGAAATGGAATTGCCGAGTGATTCCCTCCCCCTAAAGTTTTGAATTATTTCTCAATGATTGCATACTGAAGATATGACTGCGTGTACCCTGGAGGTACGAACATATCCAAGACAAGTCTGACTTGCTTTCTCAGATCCCTTTCCCAGGAAATGGGCTTGGCTTGACTGCGTTGTGAGTTAAAACAGATTTGTAGACTAAGCTGCACAAGTATTTCGGAACAACTAGACAATGACAAATGCAGTGCTTGGAGGGCCATTCTTAAGTGGCCAAGACGGGAGATGAGATGCTTGTTTGTGAAAATGGATGGGTGAAGGACCAGGCGTATTCTGCTCCTTTGGTTCAGTCTTATCGAAACATTCTGCTGCCAGTTTTAGCTGGAGTGTCTCACTGAACTTCCTTTCAGCACCATGGATTTTATCTCAATGGGCAAGGTAGAGTAATTACAACACAAGTTGATTTATTTACCTTGAGCATAAGCAAGATGAGAGCTATTTTAACTCTAGTTGACAATTGTTGTAAGGTTTGCCAGGCAATTTCAGATTCTATTAATGCTTTTTTATTATTATTTATGCCCTTTGGCAATGATGCTCTTTTGTTCTATCTTGTATTACATCTCACAAATAAAATACCCTGTTGTGTATTTGCATCTCAACACTGGATTTCTGTTGTTTTCAATAGCTCATTTGGTGTTGCACATGTAATTTGGTATGAATAAAACATTTTATTCATTAAAATATATCATTTGGATTTTCACATTTGCTTTTTTATCTACTCAGACCTAATGAAATTTAGAAAGCATCTATTGGTGCCGATGTGTAACATAGCTTTATGATGTAATAAATGCTATAGATTTCTGCTTATTATTATTTTTTTAATTAAACCCTGACAATAACTTTGGGATTCCAAGAGAATCAGATTCCTAAGGAACATGTAACTAAAGCTTTCCATCCAAATATATAACCAATTTCTAATTTATGAAACTGTTTGTAAAAGATAAAAAAAATCTCCTCCCCCAAAGCCTGAATTCTGAAACTAGACATAATGGCACGATTGACAAACTGAACAGAAAAAAAGTGAGAAACACATAGATTGAGAGCAAAAAAGGAAAGGTAGGTATGTAGGGTGTGTGTGTGTGTGTGTGTGTGTGTGTGTGTGTGTGTGTAAAAACAGAGGAAATGAAAAGAGATTTCCAAGCATGGTATCCACAGGGATCATTTCTATGCAGACAGTTCTCACTTACCAACTGCAATTGAGACTGGCAACTCTGTTGCTAAGCGACATGGTTGTAAAATGAAATATTGTGTGATCACACTCAACTTACGATGGCAGTTTGTTGGTTCTGGCTATGTTCGCTAAGCGAATCCCCCGTGATCGCTAAACCCAACATCATAACTGCAACTTGCAATCTCTTGCTGGCTTCCCTATTCCTTTTGCTTGTTGAATGCTGGCTGTGGAGGTTGCAGGCAGTGATCCCATAACTCTGGGACACTGCAATGGCCAAAGCTTTGAGAATGGGTCACATCTCCTTACTCAGCACTGTGATAACTTTGAATGGCTCCCACAAGAATGTGCATTCAATTTTAGTCCTGCAGGAGGAAAAATGCTTGTACTATTGCAATTTCCCCAGGTTAGATTTAACATTTTCTGCTCTTCTACAAAAAGACAATAGGTCTATATTGTTAATACCGTGTTTCCTCCAAAATAATACTGGGTCTTATATTAATTTTTGCTCCAAAAGGTGAATTAATACTTATTTTCCAGTTAGGTCTTATTTTGGGAGAAATACAGTACTAAATGCCTCTGTCTGCTGACGATCTTAACTGGGGCTTATTTTTGGGGTAAGACTTATATTACAAGCATCCTGAAAAATCACACTAGGGATTATTTTCCGGTTGGGTCTTATTTTGGGGAAAACAGGTTAGAAGGTACAACACTGCAGTCCCCATACATTAACATACATTTGAATGTATGGGGGAAGTTAGAGTCTCAACCCTTTATGGCATGGGTCCAGGATATCTGAGGAGCCGTCTCACCCTGATGGGAGTTCCCTGTATCCAGGCTACCATCATCTTGGTTTTTAGCTTTTCTACTTAATTCACCTAATTTTACCTGCCTTGTATTACCTTTAAAAAAACTTTTTATTATATTGCAAGCCACCCAGAAGCACTTTAGCAGATGGCATAAAAATTCAATAAATAATAAATAACTAATCTTGAAGAGTCCTTATTCAATTCTACATAGGCTGCTAGGAATCCTCTCAAACTTATTCCCCTTGTCTTTCTATATCCTTAGTCTCTCTATTTAGTTCCATTATTTATTAACTCCTCCATGCTGGCATTTCATCATCAGGAACTCAGTTCTATAGCTACTTCTTATGTTCTCAACTGAGGAAGAACGATAATGGATCGTTGGCTCCATCAATGGTCATGTTACGGGAATGGAGACTTGGGGTGAGACTTCCTTTGTTTACTTTAACTGATCATTCCAGTTTACTGGAGCTTTGGTTCAACACAAGAACCAAATTCAGAGGTATAGCCACCTTATTAAGCCTGATTATCTACACAGACTCAAAGGCCCATGGTGCCTATGTCTAAGCATAAGATAGATGGGTTTGAGTCATTTTTAGATGTAAGGAAGAAAGAAATGAAATGCTTAAAAATAATTAGAGGTTTAAACTTGTGGCAAGCCAAATGGCCTTGATGGTCTCCCTTGAGATTGTGCCCAGAATCTCAGCCTGTATGAAAAAGATATACCAGGCAGATAGATTTATGAGATTTTGGTGTTTGTGCCAATTCATAATTCACTAGCCACATACCCAAATCATGTATCAATGTCTAATCTTTTTCTTCCAAGTCATTATACTCATAAGTGTCAAATATTCAAAGCCAAACTTGTAATTCAAAAGTGAAGCAGCAAATTCTCGGAGTGAGAATACCAAAGATGTTAATAATGTGGGGTGCACAGTGTTATTTGCCACTTCTTCTGGGGCAGTACATGAATTGTGTCTTACTAGAATAAAGTGGCAGTTTAGCTCACCCGTTGTTCATATGAATGGGGATGTACTCGCATGTCCACATGCTCTCCCATTCACTTCCACAGTCTGGTTCCGAAAGGCTCAAGGCCAAGTAGTGGGCTGCAGCATGGAGTTGGGGACCCCATGGCTACGAAAATATTTCATAGCCATGATACTTAATTGGGGGGGGGGGGTTAAATTGAATCTGTAATACCAAGTAATACTGAGTCAGAGATGGCTTCAAGACTGCCATGTCAACTCTGAAGCTGACCTCGATGAAGCCATTTTTTTCCTGCCTCAAATAGTTCCCACAAAATTTGAAAGGAGGAAGGAAGGGGGGAAGCAGATAGACCAGCTACCAGTCAAAACAAAAAAGGTTTCTTGTGGGAACCAAGGTCATCCCAACAGATGGCAGCGTAGTGACCAAGCAGCCTCCCAGTTACCTTCATTGGACAATGTGATTGGTGACACTTGGGGAGAGAATATTTGTTTTTCATTAGGAGAAAAACCGCAGGAACCTTTAGAGTTTGTTTTCACTAGCTGTTCCAATATGATGTGTCCAATGAACATGTTCTTTGAGAAATCTACCTGCCTCGAAGTTCTGCTTTTGGTGGATGCCTTACTTGGAACCCTGACACACCATGCACTGTACCATGTGTCTGTCAGTGCAGAAAGACAGGAGGAAGAAGCCACAAATTTAAATCTCAAGGCTATAAAAGTAATTTGCATCTTTTCACTGGCAGGCGTTAATCAACTCTTCTGTTTGGCTTCATCCTTGTCTACTGAGGGGGGGGGGGGGGAAATATCTGTCAATCTTCTGCCAAGTCAAACTGAAAAGTTGATAAAGTATCAAGTGTCAGGAGATCTGTGATTCATTGCCAAGCCTTGGATTGGTATAGCCGGTTATTCTAACAATAAAAGGGCATATGAATAATATTGGATTTTTCTTAAAAAAACAAAGCACTGGTTTTTGGTATCTTTTGTTCTTTGTTCTTTTTAATTTTCCTGGATTCTTGAAAGAGTAAGACTCTTTAAAATTATAGATAGGCTATCATAGAATAGGCTATCATAGAATAGTAAAACAGCGGTTTCTCCAATAAGTTAGTATCATTTCATGCATAACTGATACTGAATAACTGTCTCATTATAATTGCTTTCACACCTTAGTGCCTTTCGTATTGTATTACTTATCGGTTTAATTTTCATATCACCTCAGTCAGTGCACACCTTTCCAATTATATCAGTGGAATTGTGCTCTTTGTCCTGTGCTGCAAAATGCTACATAATAATTAAAAGCAATCATTTATAGGAAATAATATAGCAAATTATTTCTCAGATAAGGCTTAGCAAGTTTCTATTATTTTCAAGTATGCGGGAATTAAACCCTGCCGTATCCTCTTGAAATATGGAATAGTATAACAAGTTTCTCAAAAAATCACAGCACCAAAGACGATACTGTAGAAAGAAGAGACGAAATATAAACAAAACAGCCTGGACTCCAATTAATCTACTTGGCTTTAGCTCACATTATCTCATAAGTGGTCTGCAGATGCCTCCTGTGGCTGATGTCAGTAAGAGAGTTAGAAAGAATTCAAGTCTGCTTTTTCCTATCTGGAAATTGTTATTCAGTAGTAAATTGCTGCTGCTGCTTCCTTTGACTTAAAAGAGAAAATAAGAGAGCAGCGGTCTCATATACTTTGGTACCAACAGGGAGAATAAAGAACAGTGAAATGTACTTTTCAAAACAAACTTGAACAAATTACTTTGCCATGGGGTGTAGGCTCAGCACAAAGCAGCATTCGATTTTGCCCCATTTATTCAAATTGCTATTGATGAAGCAGACTATGGAGAACGAAAGTAGACTGGTTTTTTTTTTTGTCTCAAACATAACCAATTGCACTACATGGCTTTGCCACACTTTTCTCCCTCCTCCCCTCTTTGCCTGAGCCAAGGAGAAAGTAAAAATGAGTGTTCGAGATGCAAAAAGCAATAGTAATAGCAATAGCAGTTAGACTTATATACCGCTTCATAGCGCTTTCAGCCCTCTCTAAGCGGTTTACAGAGTCAGCATATTGCCCCCAACAACAATCCAGGTCCTCATTTTACCCACCTCGGAAGAATGGAAGGCTGAGTCAACCCTGAGCCGATGAGATTTGAACAGCCGAACTGCAGAACTGCAGTCAGCTGAAGTAGCCTGCAGTGCTGCATTTAACCACTGCGCCACCTCGGCTCAAACCCTCAGAGCAGGGTTTTTGTTTTGACTTTTTGGACTCAGCCGATACACATGGATCTGCGGTTATGCTAGAAGCTGCAGACCTACATGGCTGCAAGTCCTATTTTTTGACAGCACTTTGTGTCCTAATTCTGGAGTTAAGGAAGGCTTTTATGGAGGCTGATAGCAAAGCTTTTCTTTCTATCTCAAACATTTGGGTCATTAGAATTTTCCTGGCTGGTAGGCCTTGGTCTTCTTCTCTTTCAGGCATGGCCAGCACACCCTTTCTGTTGATTAATGGTGGTCCTTTAGTTCTGTCCATCATCTTCCAGTGGTTGCCATACATTTTTAGTACAGGTGGTCCTGGACCATCCCAAAAGTGCTTTTTCAGGAGGCAACTGCGCTTTCTTGTTTTTTCTTTGAAGACATTTTGTTTCTCATCCAAGTGCAGGAATAGATTTTTGGGGGCCAAATTAAATATTATACTAATGAAGTCATTCTACCTATGGGGTAGGGCTCTGACATCAGATGTTTTAAAACTCCTCCTATATGAGCCTTTTTTTGGAGGGGGGTGTTTCTTTCCATTTCTTTCTGCATCTTCATTTTTTCCAAAGATAGTGGGCTGATTGGAACCCGTTCTCTTCCTGATATAATTGTCAGGGTTCCAAGTAACAGCCCAGATGAAATCAAAACTCCAAGGCCTGAGGCTTCCTCAAAGTATAGATTTATTAGGCATATCATATTGGCACCGCTGGTGAAAACCCAACTCTGAAGCTCCCCGGGTTTTTTCCACCCAACTCAAAATCCAGAGTTCTTCGCCCATTACACATAACCATCACATCCCCCAATCAGGTCACAGTCCTAAACCCGGAAGACTCCCATCCATGCCTCACCAGGTGCTGGTGACAGTGTCCTTGGCTTCGAGAAGAAAGAACATTACTTTGGCTACATATTTCCCCAGCTACCTCTATTCCCTCCCTCCCTTTCCCACAGCTCAATCCAGTCTCACTGTGGCAACCCTGAAGACTTTCCAAGATGGCTCCAGGGTTGACAATAGTATTCCAACACCACAGAGGAGAAACCCTACATCTCAAAGCCTAGACATAAAAGTTAAAGCAGGATCCATGAAAATGAGTGCAGGCTTAAAAGCGTCAATTGGCATGTTCCAGCTGGAACTGGAATTAGAAAATTCAGTAGGCATGTACAAGAAATAAGAGCCGTATATGTTTGTTTCATTTTGGCAGCATTTCCTTGGAACAAATCAAATCAATTATTTTAGGAATAATAATTGGGAAAAATTATGAAAGCATACCCACACTGCATGGTTATAATACTAGTAACAAATATTTTGAACTCAGATGTTTTGCATGCATCTAAAAACTTCTTACTGTTTGGCCTCAATAATATTGTGCAACACTGATATTTTCAAAACCAGGATCCATTATCGTAGAGTCCATTGTGGATACTATTAGAGTACAATATATATGGCTGGACCAGATGCTTGCATAGATTAGGTCCCAAGTATCCAAAATGGCTAAGCTGAGAGAAGACACTGTCACTGCCTCAACTTCCACATGTCCTTCCGGGAACAATACAACCCCTGCTCAAAAAAACCCTTCAGACAGTGAACCTATTGTTTCTCCAGAACTATCTGTGTTCTCCTATTTCCATAGCATTATTTGTTTCATCTTCAACTACTGCTGCTCCACCAATTACAAAACAAGTAGTCCGGGCGCCTCTTAAACTAATCCATGACTTTAATGGGAGTTGCAGGAGGAAAACAGAGAGAATTAGATGTCATGAGCTTTTCTGACAACACAATCACTTTTCTCGTGATTCCTCCCAAAATTTCAGCGTAGTAGTTGAGAATCATTCACATGTTTGGGCCACAGGATTAAAAGTCCCGCCTCATCCTCAGAGACCACTCTTTTCAAAAACTACGGGAGTTTTGCTGCAGAGCAGGGGTGTCAAACTTAAGGCCCACGGGCCAGATCAGGCCCACGGGCCAGATCAAGCCCACGGTGTGTTTAGATCTGGCCCACAGGGCCAACCTGGAAACAGTGAAGGACCAGCCTGCAGTGCCTCTGTCATTGAAAATGGAGCTCACAACGGCCGCAGGAGGCCTTCCCAAGCTCCGTTTTCAGTGGCAGAGGGTTGCAGGAAGCTGTTGCAGTTGAAAACAGGGCTCAGGAGTCCATTTTCACTGGCAGAGTGCTCAGGCCACCACAGGGACCCCTGACATGAGTGACATTGAGCTTGACACACTCACCATGGCCACACCCACCCCACCCCCTCAAGGTCAAACACAACCCTGATGCAGCCCTCAATGAAATTGACTTTGACACCCCTGCTGTAGAGTCTAATTCTAGAAAAATGCTAATGGTACTGAAAGCCACTGAGAAGTCAAGGAGGATTAAGGGGGTTGCTTTCTCTGCTCCTGGACTAAATATGCATTTTAATTTATGTATTAAATTTATCCGCCACTCATCCAGTGGTGGGATTAAAAAAATTTTATTGCTGGTTCTATGGGCATGGCTTGCTGGGCATGGCAGGGGAAGGATACTGTAAAATCTCCATTCCCTCCTCACTCTAGGGGAGGGTTACTGCAAAATCCCCATTCCCTCCCGATCAGCTGGGACTCGGGAGGCAGAGAATAGATGGGGATGGGGCAAGCAGAGGTGGTATTTATCAGTTCTCTGAACTACTCAAAATTTCCACTACCAATTCTCCAGAACCGGTCAGAACCTGCTGAATACCACCTCTGCGCCCATCTCAGGTGACTTTTCCTCTTCCAGTACATTTTTCATATTGTAATAATTAGATACTAACCTATAAGGTTAAATAATTCCCCTGGGAGAGGCGGGGCTTGACATTGCAACGACATGACCCAATCTTGGGTCTCCAGGATTGCTGTTGATATCTCTGTTCCTGGACGGTCCTTTTGGACCTAAACTGTTCTGAAGGAACAGTGATAGAGAAGAGGATGTCCTGCTGAACTCAGGGGCATTGCAAAGCCCCTGATTGATCCAGGAGAAAACTCTTTTTGCCAGCTATAAGAGAAGCAGCCAAAATGGCTGCAGAAGGTTGGGACAAGCCTCTGAAACAGAAGCAGTACAGGAGTGTGTCGAAATGGTGAGAAAAATTTATTATTATAGAAGGGAAAACCCTAAAGACTTGGAATTTAAAATAAAATTGAAGACAGAAGAAAGTAAGCGGCGAATTAACCCTGGTTTAAGACTATTGTGTTATCTTTTCTACCTTAACTTTGTTTGTTTTTTATGGATGGACTTTTTACAAATGCCTCTTACTTTTAAACTGGACTGGTCTCTTTTTTTCCTAATTCCTCTATACTTTTTCCATTTTTTGTATTTGTGGATTAAAAGCTTCTTCTCTTGTAAGGCTTGGATGGAGCGTAATTTTTAAACATTTTTTTTACCTCTCTCGGAACTTGGTGTTTACAGAGAGAGGCAAAAACAGATGGAAAAGAGGTAGCACTGCCATCTAGTGACTAGAGGCTTGGGAATATCTGAGCTTTGTGGAAAACATTTTGTTTATACAGGTGTTTCTTTGAAGGAAAGAGAAAGCTTTGATTAGAAAAACTCCACTGAATTTGTTTGAAACCTAAAAAGTCTCGGGTGTTTTGGCAGTGTTTATAACCTGGAAAATTGCACAATGTGAAGAAGAAAATGCACTAACTTTGCAAAGCATTTTCTTAGAAATTCAAAAAGTTTTAATACAGAGAGAATTGAAAAGAGACTTGAAATTATAGATCAAAATACAGAAAGTACAGGGACAGTGATGAAGTTTGAGAATGGAGCTGAAAAAATAACAGAGACATATGAAAGTGATAAGAAAATTGTTGACACTGACAGCAAATTGAGAGTGGAGGGAAATGACAAGTGTGAAATACGGAAAGGAAAAATCGATGAACCGGAACTTTATTTCAGATGTCAGAAAATAGATGAAGAAAAGAGAGAAAATTTGGCAGAAATAATGAGAGTAATCTTGGCAGAAGCATTAATGATACAAAAGTTAAGCTGATAAAAAGAGCAGATAGAGGGTTTCGAATTCTTATAAGACATGCAATGAACAACACGTTCATAAGACTTATCAAGAAAACACCTAAAATACAGACTTTACAAATGGCAAGAGATATTGGACTACACTCTCTGGAAGGATACAGGATGATGAAATGAAATGTCACAATAAATTTTAGTTAAACGTATTTACATTTTGAGTGCTATGTGCAACGTAATAATAGCTATAGTCAAATTATTAATAATGATAACAAAGTATTTATATATACTAGATTGATAATATGAAATTTTATACAATACTGTAAGTGAGGATTATGGAGATGATATTGAAAAGCCTTTTTATAAAAGATAAACAATTTTATATAGAATAGAATATAAAGATGAAATATCATTGGATGATTTCAGGATAATGTAATAAAATATCATAATATAAATTTACTTTACATTTAATATGCCTTATGTTAAAAGGATGTAATAATAGCTAGACTTAATGGATGTTTAATAATTATATCAATTTGTATAGAAGTATATTAGATTGATACTAATAATGGGAAAAAACATGGAATTGAAAATTATTAAAGAATGTATAAATAATAGAATAATGTCATAATAAATTTTAGTTAAATATAGTTAAAGTTTGAGTACTATGTACAACGTAATAAAAGATATAGTCAAATAAATGATTAATAATGATAACAAAGCATTTACATATACTAGACTGATAATGTGAAATCTTATACAAACTGTAAGTGAGGATTATGGAGATGATCTTGAAGAGCCTTTTTATAAAAGATAAACAATTCTATATAGAATAGAATATAAAGATGTAATATCATTGGATGATTTCAGGATGATGTAATAAAATGTCATAATATAAATTTACTTCAAATTTAATATGCCTTATGTTGAAAGGATGTAGTAGTAGCTAAGCTTAATGGATATTTAATAATTATAACAATTTGTATGCATGTATATTAGATTGATGATACTAATAATGGGGGGAAAACATGGAATTGAAAATTATTAGAGAATGTTATTAATGCTAAAATAATAGAATGACTTAGAATAGGAGGAAGCATAATAACAATGTATACAAAGATATCTTGATTGTCAATATGTGAATTTTGATAAAATTCAAGTGATGACTATGGAAAGGACACAGAAAGACCTTGTAACCAATCGACACACTGTATGTAGTTGAAGAGGCTTTTATGTTATATGTGTTGTGTGTTTGTGTTTGACTGAAAATAAAAATTGTATTAAAAATAATAATAATTCTCACTCTCCCCTTAAAATAAATGTTCTCCGGCAACTTCAATAACCAGGGTGGACAGAATGTTCATAGGTTCAGATTGTGCAATCTGCACAACCTAACAAAATCTGTAACCAATTTGTAGCATTGTAGTTGCTTTCATCTTTGATTCTGTTAGAAATGTGAAGTCCAAAGTGCTACCGTGCAACACTTCAATTTTAAGTGTAAAATATACTGGGTCTCAATGGGTTTGGTCTCAATGGCTCTGCAGGGGCTTACTTTATTTTGCATTAATTGTCAGCTTCGGGTGATTATTAAAACTCTGGAGAAAATGAAACACGAAGATCTTCACTTTCGGAATGAAATACATATAGTTTGAAATGTGCTACATTGTTCCAGGTTTTCTGTAAAATCCCAGATTTTTACATATTTTTTTCCTAGAGTGTTCAACTTATTCCATGGATCTTTCTATACAGTCTTAATCAAGAAATGTAGTCGGGGGAGATTTTTAAAATATGCTTTCCCAGTTATTTTTTTTTTCTGAGTAGAACTTCCTTCTTTAAATATTTTAAGAATACAAACTGCTAGTTCCTCTAATAATTACTCAGCTGATCAGTTGATAGCATGAGCCTGAACTGATGCAGATGTTATTCATCAACAACTTCAGGTTAATATCAGCATGTTCTTCCCTTGTTCTGAATACACTTTGCTTTCTGAAGGGAAACAATATCACACGAGCCACAATTCACCAGGCAGAAACCCCCATGTGCCTGTTGTGGTTTTTCCTTTTGCAAAAGGAAAGCTGATGTAAATCAGAATGAGGTATGCATTTCTCTGAACTCCTTGGTTCACTGAATGGTGAATCCTCTTTCCTTATGCTGTCGGTAGCGTTAGCTGATGCATGAGGTGACATCCCCAATGTTTGAGGTAAATTGCATTAGACTGCATGTTTAAGGTGTGGGAATTTCTCCTGGAGACTTCTAAGCTCCATAGCAGCAATTATGTTCAGATGCAATCTATGTTTCCTAGAAGGATAGTATTCTGACCGAGGCTTCCCAAGAACACGAAGCAACTCCTTGTCCCAACAAAAACACCTTTTATTAATTTACTATGACTTTTGCTCATTCACATCCAGCAAAGTCTTTTGAGGGAGGATTTACAATCATAGACCTTATCTCACCTGGAGAGCTGACAGGCCGATATCTGTAAAACTTGGCAAAGAGTCTCAGAGAGTCATGAACCAATTAAACGAACTAAATTGTCTCCTGAAAACTCCACTCCCCTTTCACTTCTCTTTTATTTCTGGGAGGGACCATTCATTGTCCACCTGTGGCCTTATTCCCAAGCAGAGGTGGGTTCCTACCAGTTCGCACCTATTCGGTAGAACCGGTTCGTCAAATCTACCGAACCGGTTAGAAGAGATTCCACCAATGGACCCGCAAAGCAGGCCACACCTACAGAAGAGGTTCCAAAAATTTTTGAAACCCACCACTGCCCCCCCCACACACAGAAAAACAGACAGACAGACAGACAGACAGACTGACAGACTGACAGAGAGAGAGAGAGAGAAGAGATAAAGAAAGAAAGAGAGAAAGAAAAAGAAAGAAAGAAAGAAAGAAAGAAAGAAAGAAAGAAAGAAAGAAAGAAAGAAAGAAGAAAGAAAACACATCGCTGGCAAGCCACTCCCACCAGGCCACATGGCCGGCAAACCACTCCCACAAAGGAGGCCACACCCACAGAGTAGGTTCCAAAAAATTTTGAAACCCACCACTGTTCCCAAGTTGACTCCTGTTCTTTAGCTGTTCTCTTCGTCCGGCAACTCTGCACATGCGCACATGGGGAACAGGCTCCAGCTGTTTGTCTGCCTCACTGATGACTGACTCCGAAGGCAGCTGATAACTGGCATACAGCTCTGGCCCTCTCTCTACCTCTGACACAGAGCCCTCATCAGAGCCTTCCCTAGACTCCAGGACTGGCCCATGTTCCTCCCCAACCTCCTCACTGTCCAAATCTGCTGCCAGCTCTGCTCGCTGCTGGTGGGTCACAACAGATAGGAGATAAAACGCCTTGAAAAACCAGATAGTTTTTCTTTCATAGCTTAAACCAGGCGCAGGAAATGTTTTTATTTATTTGAAGACCGTACTTTCCCAGTGAAAATCCTTAGGGTGGAATGGAGATTTATTTTTTTTAGCAAGCATAGTATGCCACTAACCACTAAAGTTTAATCACTGAGAATTTTTTTTAAAAAAAACAGCATTAAAACAAAGGTTATAACAATTGTTGAAATAAAAATGGAAACAAATATAGTTAATTAAAATGAGCAATTGATCCAGATAATAAAACTGTCTTCAGATTAAGGGCCCTTTTAAAAGATGTTAAGGATGTATCAGCAAAAGAAAAAAAAAGCTACTTATTAAGAGACAACCAGCAGGTTGAGGTCATCTTCCTAGCATCTTGAGGATGGGCTGAAGACAATATATGTTCTTGCTCTCTTGAAGTAATGCATGGCTTATATCAGTGATGACTAACCTTTATGTCAAGGCGTGCCAAAAGCAGGGTTCGTGGTGGGTGGTCACACGCATGCATGTCCGTACCATAATGCAATGCACATCCCCTCACGCATGCGTGCACAACCCCCTCCCCCGCGCATGCTCACTGAGTCCTCTGGACTTTAGGGAGGCACATTGGGTTGGTTTTTGCCCTCTGCAGGCTTCAGGAAAACTCCCTGAAGCCTCTAGGGGGCGAAAAACAGCCCAATGCGCAAACTGGAAGTTTGTTCCCAAAGTTATGGTTTGCTCGTTGCGTGGTTTTTCTCCCTCGGAAGGCTTCAGGAGGCTTCCCTAAAGCCTCTGGAAGGTGAAAAACAGCCCAACTGTAAAGTGTAAGTCTGTTCCCGAACTTCCAGTTTGCATGTTGAACTTCAGGGAAGCCTCCCGAGGGTGAAAAACAGCCAAAAATCAAGGCTGAAAATCAACTGGCCAGTGTTTGCATACGCACTGGAGCTGACAGGACAATGCCTCGCGTGCCCTCAGAAATGGCTCTGTGTGCCACCTGTGACACGCATGCCATAGGTTCGCCATCACGGACCTATATCCTCACTTGGGAAGCTTCCTCAGATGATCTCTGTAAATGAGAGGTTCACATGGAAAGAAACATGCGTTCAATTAGCCTGCACTTAAGGCAAGGGTGTCAATCTTGCTGGATGCGTCACCCTCTGGCCATGCCCATAGCGAAGAGGAAGAAACGTGATGCGATACATCACGTGATGACATGAGTTTGACACCCCTGACTTAAGGCATGCAGTACTTGCTGATGCTGGATTGAGGTCTAAGCTAAACAGACTACATCTTAGGGCCTTGCAAACCTACAGGACCTCACAACATTTGAGAATATTTGTTTTCTGATTTTGCAAATGAGTTCATTTACTGATTACTATTCCTGATTACCTATTGTATAAATATTCATGTGCTTTAAAATTATTTTCAAATTATATTTAAGCATTGTTTCTAGGATGTACTTATGATAAAGTTGAACATTTACTAATCCGTAAATGCATTCATTTGAAAATAATTTATATTATTCAATTTAAATAACCTGCCATTAAATAATTTAAAAACACATATACACATTCAATTTTTTGGTAGTGATCCAATGTCCTGTTTTGGAGTGCACCTTAGATCTTCTGGAGTAGCTTTTTAACAACAAATCTCCAAGCTTCACCTGCAGTTTCTAGACTACAAAGACAGTCCCCACATAAGTGTATCTTCATTGTCATGTTTATAATTTATTGCCAGGCTTCCCTTCCACTAGACTGGAAGCAGTTTATAGAAGAACAAGTTTTTCAGAACTCTGATTTGTAATATTTATTACGACCCAAGAATTTCTGCAAGTATTCTACCTTCAAATTATATATATAATTTGATTGGTTCACCTCTCACTTTTTCAATGTGAAGTAGAAGACACTTGTCTGTTGTGAAAACAGGGTACAGAATACAGAATGACAGAATCAGAAGGGACCTTAGAGGTCTTCTAGTCCAGGGGTCAGCAAACTGTGGCTCCCTCTGCTGCGGCTCTGTCACCTGTCGGCACCACAATTTTGAGAGGAGCTTCCTTAGTGGGGGGGGGAGAGAAGCACAGTGCGCCAGGAGAAGATTCTATGGCAAGGGGAGGGTTTTTCAGTTGTCTCCACAATTGATAGGGCTTTCGGTTATGACAGGTAGAGGAAAAAGTACGCCACGCTAGGAGGAGACTCTATGGTAGGGGAACTGAACTTCCAGCCAGATCCAGAATTGAACAGGGAGCTTCCGGTTAGGACCTTTGTGGCTCCCAATGTTTTCTTTTCTGTGGGAAATGGGTCCAAATAGTTCTTTGAGTGTTTAAGTTTGTCGACCCCTGTTTTAGTCCAACCCCTGCTCAGACAAGATACCCTGTACCATTTCAGACAAATGGTTGTCCAATCTCTTCTTAAAAACCTCCAGTATTAGAACATTCACAACTTCTGGAGGCAAGTTGTAACGGGGTTGTTGTATTGGAGGCAAGGTGTTCTGCAACTGTAGATTGTTTTGGAAATGGCTCCTTGGACTTCTTATTAATGTGGGAACCAGCTCTCACAGTTATCAGTGAAACTCATTTTCATATACCCCACAGTGAAACTGATTCTCTTTTGGAAACAAACTGCAGTTGGCCTATCGACCAAAGCTGATTAGGATCAAAGTGCTGCTTGCTGTAGTTATAGTTTGGTAAACCAGAGATATGTGTGTGCAGAGCTGCCTCACATTGCAAAAATAATAATAATAATGTAGAACAGGTAGATCTACCTCCTATCTGGAATTTTCAACCCCCACCATAATCCTCTACATCTTTCATTCAATTGCAATTTCTTTTAACATGTTCATTCCATTTCTTGTTGCATCAGCAAAACTGAAAAAGGCCCTCAACCATCTTACTAATACCTGAATAGATTAGGAAAGACATGTAAGGATTCTGGGAGATCTGAGCAGATGCAAGTTTAAGCAGGTGCCATTTTTCTTTTCTTTTTTCTTACATGGTAAGATCACCAATAGGTTGAAATGCTGGCCTAATGCAGGCAATGAAGTGGGATGGACTTTAAAAGTATTTTATACATCCCCAGACACTATTGCTACTACTTGGTCTGTTGTGTGGATGCTTGGGTGGTTTAGGAGCGAGAAATTTTTTTGGGGGGTGGGGGGGTGTTTGGAGATTGTTATGTATGTCGGGCCTGGTCTCTGGGTGTTATGTGAATTTCGTTGTATGTGTAAACTGTGTATGTACGTACAATGACAATAAAGTAAAGTAATTGTACTTATTGAATATGATTCAGGCAAACAAGCAAAAATTACGTTTTTTCATTCTTTAATGCCAGTGTTTGTGAACATAAAAACATGAGAATTGGTCTGAAAACATAAATATCTATGGAGATTCTCAGTCATCCAAGTCATGGTTGTCTCAAAGGTGCTTTTTTCAAGAGGCAACTGGACTTCCCGGTTTTTCTTTGAAGACGTTTTGCTTCTCATCCAAGAAGTCAGAACTGAAGAAGCTGCTTGGATGAGAAGCGAAATTCCTTCAAAGAAAAAAAAACCAAAAAGTCCTGTTGCCTCTTGAAAAAGCACCTTTGGGATAACTGAAAGTGTAGGTAGTCCTGGGCTTATAACTGATCATTTGAAGATCATTCAAAAACCTCTCCCAAGCTACTTATGACAAAATCACATTATGGGTTCTTGCCAACTGACTCAGTGATTAGCGACATTTTTTTCCAGTTTCTTGTGTTTTCAACTTCTCTCCAACAAAAAATCTCCATTGGGGAAAATCGATTCATATAACAACTGCCACTCTTATTAATAACTATTGTAAAAAATGGTTGCAATGTTGTATTCAGTGCCTGATGCCGTATAATCATAACAACTTGTGACTGTAATTCCGGGCTCAATTGTGATCATAAGTCAAGGACTACCTGAATTTGCCTGTTCTCAGTTGGCATAAAGATGTTTGAAATATCTTTGCTCATATGTGCTGAGGTATTGAAAGTTATATAAGACCTGATGATGTGCAAATAATATGAGATGATTATGAAAGCACTGCTGGTAAAATACCATTTTTCAGAGAAGGGAAAACGGAGCCATTCAAATCTCTCCTTTTCTGTAGTTTGGGTAAAAAGGGTCTGTAAAACAATATGTTTGTGTTTGCACACATGCCCAGTCATATCCAATAATAAATGTTCTTTTCTCTGTGTTTTATTAAGCAATGTTTGTACGTTGAAGATAAGCAGATAAAATGTTTTAGGGAAATGTGAGTGCTTTTATACACAGAGGGTTACTTCACTTTGGGTTTTTTTTTCAGTAGCATTTAATCCATTTTCTCAAACTTTATTTAAGTATAGCAAATTGTTCAGAGAGCTGAGTAAGAGCTGAAAACCTGCCAAATTTTGACTCAGGGGGAAATTAATTCCTAACAGAGGAACATAAGTTCCTCTTTCTTTAATTAAGCCCATTTTTTTTGCATTTATTTGTACTCATTTCCTTTGTTCATGCCCATATTTATACTTATATCTGTTATCTTGGTACATGTTTGACAAACTAAATAAATAAAATGATCTCTTTTACAAAGGCCTCATACCCTAGTAGTCTTATTCCACCATGTGCATTTTTGGTTTAAACAAGTATTTATTTATTTTTTAATTTTATTTTTAATTTACAAACATTCAAAATACACAAACACAGAACTTAGACATACACTACATTTACACAATACAATACAAACAGGAACTCCCTATTCTTTCTAATAGCAATTTCAAATCGATACAATTCTTCTTATGTTATTTTCCCTTCTAATATATTTCATTTGCGTTTCACCATTTTTAACCCTCTTATTTTGCTCATCTATCTGCTATGTTGAGTGATTACCTCTAGTAAATTTAAACTCTCTCGAGTGCATGTATGTATGTATGTATGTATGTATGTATGTATGTATGTATATACGTATGTATGTATGTTAATTTTCCTTAACTTCTTTTTGGGGGCTTTATTGACTTCTTTCACTGATCCTTGTTTCTTTCCTCTATCCACCTATACCATTTTTCCCATGTCTGATAATATTCTGTTTCTTCTTTTCCCTGGATTTCTTTTGTTAATTTATCCATTTTGGCACAGTCCATAATCTTTCTTATTATTTCATCTTCGCTTGGTATCAATTTATTTTTCCATTTCTGAGCGAAGGCAATCCTTGCCGCCTTAATTATGTGTAAAATTAAATACTGGATTTCTTTTTTATATTTTGCTGTCATTATTCCTAGTAAAAGAACTTCTGGTTTCCAGTCAATTTTGACTCCTGTTATTGATTCTAGCTAATTTTTAATCTTTTTCCAATACTTTTTAGCCTCCTCACACGTCCACCATACATGATAATATGTTCCATATGTTAATTCACATTTCCAACATTTTGGTGAAATATTTACTGAGATTTTTGCTAACCTAGCTGGTGCTAGGTGCCATCTGTAAAACATTTTGTACTGGTTTTCCTTGTATGGAACCGATAGTGTCATTTTTAAATTTGTCCCCCAAATTTTTCCCATTTATCTAATTCAATATTGTAGCCAAAGTTCTGTGCCCATTTTACCATTTGTTCTTTCACAATTTCTTCTTCCATTTTATACTTCAGAAGAAATGTATATATTCTCCCTGTCATCTTTCTTTCTGAGCTTTGGATTATTTTCTCTAATTTGTGTGGTTCCATTTGGATGCCGTATAATTTAGTATCATTGTGTTTAGTTTTGACTTGCAAGTAGGTTAGCCAGTCAACTTTCATGTTTTGTTCTGCCAATTCTTTGATTGTTTTTAAACTTCCCTGTCCGTTAATTAAGTCTCTGTATCTTAACACTTTATTCATATCTGTAAAATTTGGTCAGTCGTCCTTTCTGTCGGGGATAGCCAATTCTGGATTTTCACATAGTGGTTTTTTAATTTAGAGCCAGTTTTGCAATAACACTTTTCTAATTAGATGTTTTTGAAAGTATTTCTGTGTTTTATTTTTATCATCCCATAGGAACATATGCCAACCTGCTTGCAGAACATGGCTTTCTAAGGTCAAGATTCTTTTATTCTTTAACTCTATCCAGCCCTTCATCCATGTTATTATTACTGGTAGTTCGTATAACTCCCACTTTGGTAATGCTAAGCCTCCTCTCTCCTTGCTATCTTGCATTGACTTTAGTGGTTTAAGTATTTAATAACATTGGTAATCATTTATAATGCTGGCTTACAGGAACATAAACCATGCCTCATTGTTCTTCTCTTGGGCTTCAGAGGACATCTAAGGAGACTTCATACATACAATGATGTCAACAGGAGCTGATTCCAGCTTAATTGTCATTAAAGGTATGTCATGTTTCATATCACTTTGTGCAGATTTTACAATAGTTTATATTTGTAGCTTAGCATTAAGACCGGCCTTTCTTATTTAATGTTCTCTAGAAGTCTTGAAACTACAGCCTCAAGTTGTACAATCTCAATCTAATAATTTTCAACTAGAATACAATGTAGAGAATGGTATGGGAGAGGTGGATCTGTTTGTTGTGATGGTTGTCATTGTTGTTAATCAGTCTTAGCACAAGTGAAATAACTCATGTGTTTAAAGCCCAGAAGTTGCATAAACAGAAGCTGAGAAATTTAATCTAGCTATAGTATCCTGCATCTGATTGGTTTTCTGAAATGCAGTGTCAAGTGTTGGGAAATTCAGGCAGTTCAAATGTGTATAGCTTAAGTTCTCTACAAGAATCTGAACTACAGGTAGTCCTCGACTTACAACCCCAATTGAGCCTAACATTTCTGTTGTTAAGTGAGACATTTGTTACGTGCATTTTGCCCCATTTTACTACCTTTCTTGTCATAGTTAAGTGAATCATTGAAATTGTTAAGTTAGAAACAAGTGAATCTGGCTTCCTTATTGACTTTGCTTGCCAGAAGGTCACAGAAGGTGATCACATGACCTCAGGACCAGGGATGAAATCAACTTACCTTCGCTACTGTTTGCAAATGGGAGCATGCTCACATGCACCTCCTCCGTGCATCTGCAGGACCTTCTGTGCATGGGCAGAGCATCAAAAACAAGACACAATGACATCCAGGTGGTTGGGCGGAGTCTCCCACTGCCGCAGCTACCAGTTCACCTGAACCAGATAGAACCAGTCAAATTTAATCCCTGCTCAGGACACAGCAACAGACATAAATATATATGAACTAATTTTGATCATGTGACCACGGTGAATGCTGCAGTGGTCATAAGTTTGAAAAATGGTCATAAATCATTTTTTCAAGCCTGTTGTAACTTCAAACAGTCACTAAATGAACTATTGCAAATTGAGGAATACCTGTACTAATAATCAAAGGAAATTAGCAATAGTTAAGAAGGAATTCAAGATGGGTTGGACTTAGATAACTTGTGAACATGCAGGGATTCATGACTGATGACATGTTTGACCAGCTCAGCCTGGTCATCTCCTAACACATAGTTTTGGACACTTGAGGGGGGATACCCATAAGAGGAAAGAAACTGGGGCCAATATGGAGTTTGGGTTTCATTAGAAAGCAGTGAGGAATTTGCTACTGTGCTTTGTTCTGAGAAATTATAGTTGATGGAAAAAAAAGTTAATAATAGATGTGATTATTGGGACCGATAAAGAAGCAGCTGGGGAAATGAGGATTGTCTGAGCATCTCAGAAGCATTGGGATGCTTTTTTTTTTGCCTTTTATTTTTATTTAGAAATTTGGCTATATTCCATTAAAAACAAACAACAAGGTTAGAGTTAAAACCAAATTAGAACAAAACTTCATAAAAAAAATTAAAACATTAGAAATCTTTAAAAATGTATAATTTTTATGAGCTGACTATAATAGACCACTAGAAAGAGACAGTACTATTTCCCTAACAAAAAGCCTGAGTGAACAAGGGTACCTTAAGTTATGCCAAAGCCGATGTTTGAAAATGAAGTGGTGGCTCGATTGTGACTTTTAAGACACACTCTATGGAAGCGAACATTGGACTTCGAAGAAGCAGGTAGATTAAACTGATCCCAGTTTAAGGAAAAACTGTTGACAAGTTTTGTCAATGTCTAAAAGTAGTCTTCAATTTACAACCAAATCTGAGCCTAGACTTTCTATTGCTAAGTGTTCTGACCTAGGCTTCACCAAAAACACGAAGCAGATCCCTGGTCCCAACAAAACCCCTTTTATTAAACAATGTGAATTCCCCTCATTCAGCAAAGTCCTGGTAAACCGTCTTTCAAAGGTGAATTTATGACCACAGACCTTTTTTTAAAAGACCTTATCTAGCTTGGAAAGCTGCCATGTAAATATTTTCCAAACGCAGTGCTGTGCAAGGAAAGACTTGGCAGTGAGTCTCTGAGTGTCATGGACAGATCTTCACACTCCTGAAACGAATGAATGAACAAACGCATGAATTGTTTCCTGCAAAAGCCCACTTCCCTTTCGCTCCTCTTTTATTTCTTATGGGAAGGGCCATTCACTGTCTACCTGTGGCTTTACTCCCAAGTTGATCCTGATTTCTTAGCTGTTCTTTTCTTCTAGCAGCTCTGCGCATGCACACACTGGGAACAGGCTCCAGCTGTTCCTCTGCCTCACTGCTGTCTAGCTCCAAAGGCAGCTGAGAACTGCCAGATGGCCTCGGCCCCGTCTCTGCCTCTGACCCAGAGCCCTCATCTGAACCTTCCCCAGTCTCCAGAAATGGCCCATGTTCCTCCCCAACCTCCTCAATGTCCGACTCTGCTATCAGCTGCGCTGGCCGCTGGCGGGCCACAACACTGGGTGAGGCAGTGGTTCAGTGAGTTTTGCCCCCATTTTACGACTTTTCTTGCCACGGTAGTTAGGTAAATCACCGTGGTTGTTATGTTAGTAGCTTGATTTTTAAAGAAAACTTCCCCATTTATTTGGCTTGTCAGAAGGTCACAAAGGGTGATCACAGGACCCCGGGACACTGAAACCGTCATAAACGTGAATCATTTGACAGGCATCTGGATTTTGATCACGTGACCAAGGGGATGCTGCAATGGTCATGAGTATGAAAAACGGCCCTAAGTCATTTTTTTCAGTGCCTTTGTAACTTTGAATGGTCATTCAACAATTGTTGTATGTCAAACACTACCTGACATATATTGCATTGTTTGGCCTAATTTGTGATGTCAATAAGGCACATATGCTATCTCCTTACCAATTTGAAGTTGATTTTAAAACCTGCCATGGGCTTCACATATTATTCCCATTTCCTTTCCAATCAATTCCCCCCCCCCCAAAAAAAAAGAAAGAATACCCAGAGTGAATCCAATTCAGACTTTGGTTCCAAATCTGCTGAGTTGATTTCAGTAATGCAGCCAACTTCAGGGAAAGAGAAAACCTGTTTATACAAGTGGTCTACTTCTATTGCCAAAATGAGTGGGAGTCCCAGACTCATTCATGCATACTCACATACCACAGCTCCACTTCCATTTAAAAAAAACAAAACACCACTACTGGGGAGGTTCCCCCCCCTCGCCCAAAGGAGTTGTGCAGATTTTATGTGACTACACTAGCCACTTTGCATGAGATTATCGTTTGCGTGTGAATCATTTTTCCTTTCCTAACAGCTTCAAGAATATGGTAAAAACCATTTCAAAAATATATAAATTTTCATTCATGTACACTTAGTAGCAATAATTCTTTTCTACCTTCCTAAGTGCCCTTACTTCCAGTGGTTGGAAAATTATCTGCACTTTTATTTTGTTTCATTTTTGGCATCTCAGTTCTCTTCAGCACTTACCGGCAAGGTTGAAAAGCTGGGTTTCTGGCCACTGAAATACAAAACACCATGAAGGCATCAGACCCTACTTGCAAAACGCAGCTAGTTTTATTAAATGAAAAGGAACCAAGGTCCTAATCCCCAATCCTATCCTAAATGCTTTAGAATAAATTCTGTTGCCAAGAAACAGTAACCAAGCTACTGTTTCTAGGTTTGAGCTTCTGTGTATGCTGACCCATCCAAAACGAGGGAAAGTGTAGTGCAATTCCTATGCCCAACGAAGTAGAGAGAGCATTCCGGTATCAGTATGCCCAAGGCACAAATTGTCTGTTTCAATTCTCCGGGCGAAATGATGAAGAATAGCTTCAGAATCAATTGGCTGTTTCTACTTACTCCTCAGTTGGTTTTGACTATGTTGGCAGATCAATCCAACTGGACTGAGGCACTTGACCTCCATTGACGGTATTCGTTTTGTCCATGCATAACTATATTAACATTTGGTAATCTAATATATAAAATGGCAGCAATATCTGTCTAAATAAATTGCAGAAATAAGAATCAGGAGCCCTGCATTAGTGAGAGAGTAGAAAGAAGAAGAAGAAGGATGAAAACGGTGAATTATTTGTGTGGGGATAGATTCAGAAGTTCTATGTACGGTTGTTTGGAGCTCTAAAGAGCCATATTTGATTTTCTAGCTCAGAGGTTTCAAGTGCATCGCTGTAAATAGATTGTTGTTATTAGTTGCGAAGTTGTGATCGACCCATCTCAATCCTATGGACAACATTCCTCCAGGTCTTCCTGTCCTCTACCATCCCCCAGAGTCCATTTAAGCTCACTTCGACTGCTTCAGTGACTCCATCCAGCCACCTCATTCTCTGTCGTCCCCTTTTTCTTTTGCCCTCAATCGTTCCAAGCATTAGGCTCTTCTCCAGTGAGTCCTTCCTTCTCATTAGGTGGCCAAAGTACTTCAGTCTCATCTTCAGGATCTGGCCTTCTAAAGAGCAGTCAGGGTTCATCTCTAGGACTGAGTGGTTTGATCCAAGGGACTCGCAGGAGTCTTCTCCAGCACCATAGTTCAAAGGCCTCAATTCTTTGGTGCTCAGCCTTTCTCATGGTCCAACTTTTACAGCCATACATTGCAACTGGGAAAACCATAACCTTAGTAGGTAAATAGGTTAGAGTCCTATAAAGAAACTGTCCCACATAAGAGAATCATCTCGAGCCTACATGCTAACTTCCCCCCTCCCCACCGGGGAATAGACTAAAGTTGAAGATGGAAAGTATCAAACAAAGACCCTCACCCAAGAGTTTTATTTATATAATCTGCAAATGCCAGGAAGAAATTCATTCCTCATTTTCTTGGCCTCCAGTAGGATTTGTGCCTTCTGGACATGATAGCAGTATTCCAATATTTGAGAGGCTCAAAGATGAGAGGGTCAACCTCTTTTCTAAAGCACCAGAAGGCAAGGCAAGAAACAATGGTTGGAAACTAACCAAGGAGAGAAGCAACCTAGAACTAAGGAGAAATTTCCTAATGGTGAGCACAATCGAGGCTTTCAAAAAGAGACTGGACAGCCATTAGTCTGAGATATTTTAGAGTCACCTACTCTAGCAGGGCGCTGGACTAAAATATCTCCAAGGTCCCTTCCAAGTCTATTGTTCTAAGTCCATCTATACAAGTAATGTAAACATAACAACTCCCTCGTGATGATTTCAAATCCTGATGACTTCATGGGCTCCCCATATACTTTTCTTGTTAGTAGTGTTTAAGTGACTCACTAGTAATACCTTCTGTTCAGAGGTGGTATTCAGCCAGTTCTGACAAGTTCTAGAGAACTGGTAGCGGAAATGTTGAGTAGTTTGGAGAACCATGAAATAGGCTGGCCTGCCCCTGCTTCCTCCCAGCTAATCTTCTTTTGTTGCCCTGAACAGGAGTATGAAGCTGGAAAGCAGATTAGTGGGGTGGGGAGGGAATGGGGATTTTGCAGTATTCTTCCCCTACCATGCCCACAAAGCCATGCCCACAGAACCGGTAGTAAAAAAAAATTGAATCCCACCACTACTTCTGTGATGTTTTTTGATTTCACAGTCTAGCTTATAGTTCTGGAACATCCATATATATTTGTAGAAGCAACTAAGTTAACTATTTGCATCCACTTGCTGTGTAGGAAGAGGCAAATATGGTTATTGCTCCCATTTATCCAGATTTGTTGGTGTTGAGAAGGATGTATAGGAACTCTTTGCAGAAGAAAAGTCAAATCATTAGCAAATAGAATTAGGGTAAGAGCAGGGAGAGGTAGGCATGAAATAGAGAATGTAAACCTTGTTCAGATAGTCAATTTCTTAAGATATGATAGGAAAATAATTAGAGCAACCCAATTAGTTCACTCCTGAATTCTTTTATGGTCCTAAGCTGGGGAAACACTTAGGGTTCTTGTAAAATCAGAATTTTGAAGCAAGAACTTAAGTACTTAAAAAACCCCAAACCAGATTCCTTTATTTCATTAAGGGCTGTAGGTAGTCCTCCCTTAACAACAGTAAGTGGGACCAGAAACTTCATTGCTAAACAAAGTGGCCATAAACCGCAGTATCAAAACCTGTACTGACTTGTGATGGCCATTTGTGCTGTCTACAGTTGTAGCAGTTGTGGCAGTTGCAACAGTTTCAGTTGTGATAGTTAAATGAGACCTGTGCAAGTTATTAATTACAATCTTATGTGATCACCATTTGTGACCTCTGCTTTCTTCCCATTGACTTTGCTTGTCAGAAGCCAGCAATAAAGGAAACAAATGGAATTCATGATTACAGGATGCTGTGACCATTGTTATTGTAAATTGCCAGTTGCCAAGCACTCAAATTGTAATCATGCCACCATAAGGTGCAACAGTGCAACTTTGAGAAAAATTATAAGCTTCATTCAGTGCCATCATAACTTCAAACAGTCACCGAATGAATGGTTGTTAACCAAGAAATATTTTATAGGGTTTTGTCTCCCTCAAGGGTTGATAGAAAACAAACTGCAAACATCCCGGTGGTAAATAATTCAGCCAGCTTTTATTCTTACTGGAACAGGTTTCAGTGTGTTCAAAATTAGGAGAGTTCACAAATGGTGCTCTCATCCATTCCACTCAGATATCATAACAATTGGCTAGATCACCACTAATGACAAATGAAAGGATTGAAATTTACCCTGTAGTCTTGAAGTGGTTTTTTAATAAAATGATGCACTGTTGGTATTTGTCACCAGAGAGACTGTCTAGAACAGTGATGGCAAACCTTTTCAGTACTGAGTGGCCAAACTGGAATGAACATGCATGTGCGTGCGTGTGCCAGAGCACCGGAAACCTGAAAACCAGCTGGCCGGTGCGCACATTCCTGGTATTTAGCTGTTTTTAGTGCCATTTTCAGGGCATTTTCAGGTGCACTGGTGCCCGTGAAGACCAGTTGGCCAGCACACATATACACACTGGAAACCAGAAAAGAAGCTGGTGATGGCACGCATGCCCACAGAGAGGGCTCTGCATGCCACCTCTGGCACACGTGGCATAGGTTTGCCATCACAGGTCTAGAAAGTATAAAGGTACTTTGAATTTATGCTGGAAATGTGAACCAATGTGAGATGATATTTTATTAGGTATGGTGAATGTGTAGAAAAGCCTTTCCCCCCCCCCCTCAAATGTTTAGATACATACATACATACATACAGGCACTAATTCAAAAATTTTTTAAAGATTAATATACCATCAGAACCAGAGGCTTTTCTGTGGAGATTAATGGATAATCAACTAGAGAAAAAAATGTTGATTTTATATATGACTAGCCGATAAACCAGTGTTGCCCAGGTATTTATTTATAGGGGGAAATGTCCCGACCAAACGTAATTTTTCCCCCTTACTAGAGGGAGCCCCCTTGTGGAATACTGTGAAACTGTTACCATGGCAACTGTACCATGCGCTGTACAGTAGAATCCAGTACAACAGGCTGTGACACACACCCTGAGGGGTGTTAGGGGTGTCTTACCCCCACAGTATTTGTTTCCAGAGAGTAAGTCATCTGTGTACCATGTTTGGTTGAAATTGCTCGTGGTGTTCCAGAATTATGCTGGAACACACACACATAGATGTGTGTGTGTAAGAGAGAGAGAGATAACTGCAACGAGATTACAGTATGCTCAAAAGTGGAAAAATTCAATCTTACCCACAATAGAGGAATGATTAGTGAAGATGCTGTAATTTAACTGAGATAGCTAAATTGACTTCCTTGATTAGAGAAAAGACAGTATCTACATTTATGACTGACTGGAAACCGCTTATAGACATTTTACATGAAACAGAAAAAAATACACCAGTAACTTGTAGTTTTTATGATTAGGGAAAAAACTAAATAATAGAAAAAGTCATTTTTTTATAACCATAGAGTAAGTGATAACTTTATAATCATACTGCATTTGTTGAAAGGAAATTGGAAGTGCTTCTATCTCTTTTTATCTTTTCTTTCTGTAATTTTTTCTTTTTCTGTATTTTCATTTTTCTTTATTTTCTTTATTCTTTGTTATTTTTTGTTAATTTTGTATCCTTTCTTTAAACCCTTTAGCAAAATTTATATTAATAAAACCAACCATAACTGAACATGACTTCATTGACTTAAATCTCATATAAATTATTCTTGAATGCTTCGATGATCCTTATTCTGTGGACACTAATCTAATAATTTCTATTTTTGCTTGACAAGCTAACTCCACTTAAATTAGGTTGAAAAGGATGGAATGCTTTCCTGACTATCAGATCACCAGCCTAATCATGCAAACTGTGAAGCTACTTTTAATTGGATATTTAATAGACTTGGCTAAAATTGTGGTCTAATCCTAGAGTGCTCTCACTTCCAGAGATAAAGCACCACTTGGCACCCCTCGTGACACCGTTATTATTAGAAATCCTGCAACCTAAGTGACATTCAAAGCATGCTATTTGTAATACTTAGACAATTTAATAAAACAGCAAGGAATTCAAAGCAGGCAAATTTTCTGTAAGTCTCTCCTGAATTCATCGGAACCCATCTTGCTTGCACTCCTACCTGAAGTGGGTTTCCACCTTTGAGGCCATCTTCAAAGCTTTTTCATTTTCTCCAACCTAGCAGAATGTTGGAAAGAAGTTATATAAAGGGACTCTAAGATCTGTCCATCTCTCTGTCTATCAATAAGAGAACGCTAAAAGCAAAGCAGAACTGGACCGAATTTCATATGGAAAGACAAAAAAAAAGATGAAGTTCAAATAACAGGCCAGAAATATAGAGAAAAAAGAAAAATTGCCAGATTCTCCCCCCTCCCACTCTAAATAAATTATCTAATGCAGGAGTGTCAAACTTGATTTCATGGAGGACCAGATCAGGGTTGTGTTTGATCTCGGGGGGGCCAGGATCGGCATGGCCAACTTGACATCACTCGTGTTGGTGGGGGGGAGCCTGTGTTGGCCTGAGTGCTCTGCCAGCCAAAATGGACTCCCGAGCTCCATTTTTGGTTGGGACAGCTTCCTACAACCCTCTGCCAGCAAAAATGGAGCTCGGGGGGGGGGGGGTGCTCAGTCCTCTCAAGCTCTGTTTTTGCTAGCAGCAGAGGAACCACGGGCTGGTCCTTCACTGTTTCCAGGGCAGCCCTGTGGGCCAGATCTAAGCACCCAGTGGTCTGAATCCTGCCTGCAGGCCTTGAGTTTGATGCCCCTGCTCTAACGTATCCAATGGGGAAGGCAGTTGGGCAGTGGATCAAAATGTTGTAGGTCCTCCTATCTAGGCCATCCCTATCTTTCCTTGTCATCTGACCCATACCTGAGCTATAAAGGGTTGGAAAGGATTCCTGAAACTATAATTTGCATGAATTTCAGAGGTGGGTTGCAAATCCCAGTGCTACCGGTTTGCTCATGCTCACACGCGTGCGCTGCTTCTGCATATGCACCATCTGGGCAGGTGGGTGGAGCCTCCCCCCACTGCCACTACTGGTTCACCCAATCCAGGCCAAACTAGGAGCAACCTACTTCTGATGCATTTCCTATTTTCTTCTGAATTATGGCCAGAGCCATATTTCCATATTTCCTTTTATTTGTACATGATCCTTTTTAGCATAGCAGTCTCTTCTCCGCTTCTGATGGTATTGATTTGACATTTAAATGGATTCACTGCTTAGCCTGAATATCGTATCCATCAAAGGTTTCTGATCAAACTGAAATACAGGGTTGAGATGCTATAGGATTCCATCCTGACCTTGTAGAATTTAATATTTTTATTGAGATGGATGGAGAGGTAGAGGGATATGCTTATCAAATATACAAGTGGCACAAAAACAGGGTTAATAGAGAACAGAAATAAATCCATTAAACAAAATGAGCTGAAAATATCAGGATGCAATTTAAATGAGAGAAATGCAAAATTATTGGGGAAGCAAATCTAATGCACAGGTATGGAATGGCAGATATCTGACTTGGGAGCACATCTGGAACAAACTGAATGGGTCAGCAGTGTAAAAAATACAAATGCAGCATTAGTCTAAAACGCAAGACATAGCAGCTTTATGCTGTGCTGCTCAGAACTCACCTTAAATATTGTATCTACTATAGGTCTGGGCACCACCCTTTATTTAGAAGAGGCATGTCCAATCTATGGCCCTTGGGCCACATGTGGCCTCGCACAACTCATAATGCAGCCTCGCAAGATTGTAAGCTTTGAACATAACTGTGATTTATACACATGAACTATACTATATATTTTATATCCAGTCGAAGACAATTCACTCAATGCAGCCTAGGCAGGCCAAAAGGTTGGTGCTTTAGAAGATGTGGAATACATTCAGATAAGAGGAGTGAAAAGGCTCAAAAAACTAAAAACTATTATGAGACATTAAAGGAACTGGGCAAGCTTAGTCTTGAGTTGGGGGAGAACCTTGAGAAAAAAAATGACCAAGGACAGATAGTGTAGCCTTTTTCAAATGGTTGAAATAATATTACACAGAAGAATAGCATGACCTGATCCTTGCGTTTCCAAAGCCCAGGATAAAGGATGATTTTAAATTACAAATGCAGATTCCCATTGTTGCTGTTAGTTACGAAGTCATGACCGAGCCACGGACAACGTTCCTCCAGGCGTTCCTGTCCTCTACCATCCTCTGGAGTCCATTTAAGCTCATGCCTACTGCTTCGGTGACCCCATCCAGCCATCTCATTCCCTGTCATCCCTTCTTCTTTTGCCCTCAATCTTTCCCAGCATTAGGCTCTTCTCCACTGAGTCCTTCCTTCTCATTTGGTGGCCAAAGTATTTGAGTTTCATCTTCAGGATCTGCCTTTCTAAAGTCTAGGACTGACTGGTTTGATCACCTTGCAGTCCAAGGAACTCGCAGGAATCTTCTCCAGCACCATAGTTCAATGGCCTCAATTCTTTGGCGCTCAGCCTTTCTTATGGTCCAACTTTCACAGCCACACATTGCAACTGTCATTATATATAAGGTGGGGGGGGACATCCTGACAATAAGTGTAGTTCAACAGAAGAACCAATTATCCAGTGAGATGGTGGTGCTTCTCCTTCATTGGATGTATTCAAATGGAGGCTAGACAGCATATTTTGGGAGAATGGTTTAAGGTAGATTGTTGCACTGAGCAAGGGGTTACAACCAGTGACCCTAAAAGGCTTTTTTCCAGTTCTATGATTCTGTGATCAAAGTTTTCTCCTCGCTGCTTTGTCTGTTCGAATGAACTTGCTGCCTTACACGCTGTAGATCCCCTGGGTCCCACCCATTGTAGCATGTTAGACAGCTTCATTTCCGTCTTTCTTTCAACTCGAGGCCCTTTCACATGGCGCTTCGGTGATGCTCCCAGATTGGTACCTTGTTCCTTTGATCCCATGCTATCAATATTGAGCAGCTCAGGTGCTTTTCTTCCACTCACCTGCAATGTAACTCTAATTGCAGCTGCTGGAGCTTCTGAGTCTGGTTTCCCATTGATAAAAAAAAAACACCTACTCCTTTCCTCCCCTTCATTTATTCCGCAACCACTAAGCTGCTACATTGCCTGAGCATCATGCACTCAGCTTTCTTAGATAGTTTTTGGGGAGTGACAAAAAGGTCTGCCTGCGATGCTTAAGGGATTCCATATTTGAGAAAGTATCTGAACTTTGGACCAGCAACTTATTATATATTATAATAAGATATGTTAGTGCTGGGAGCGAAAATGAGACCAAAGTTATGAAATGATGGTTTTAAGCACATATTATCAAAGCTTTTCAGTTATTTAAGGATCCCATTCTGTTCTGACCCCCTCCTCCGTCCAGTAACAAAAGTCGAGACAAGCATAAAATGGAATGTCTTTTAATAACAAGACCAGACTCTTGGTAGCTGAAACCAAATAAACAAATAGATAAGGACTTTGGCAGCAAGTCCGACAAACCTTGGCAGCAATGCAAACAAACTCTGGCAGCAATCCAGACTGCCAAGTTCGTTTCTCTTTAGTCCCAAAGGTTGACTTCTGCAAGAAGGGTGTGACACAAGCAGTCTGTTTTATAGTCTGGGAGAGAAATTTAATGACCATCAGCTGAGCATAATTACCTCCTGTAATTACATAGTTGTTCTTGACGCTGAGTAGCTCTTCAACAGCGTGCATCCCGGAACAACTCACAGGTGGTTTCTGGATCACTCTCTCTTGTCTCCCCCCCACTGATCCAAGGCTCAGGCGCCACCTGGTGGCCAACCAGTCCCTCTGCGCCCTGCTTGAAGTCGGAACCCTGTCCAGGGTCCTCCACATCCTCCAGGGCCAACTCATAGGGCCCCTCACTGTCGGAGTCTGGTGGCAGCTCCAACGGCTCCTGCTGGGCCACAACAGCATTCTATCTTTTAAAACCTCCAATTCTGAAGAAACCCAGGCTTCGGGTGTAAGATGATGGATGTTTTGCAACCCTATCCTAGGGCATTATGATAAGGAAGACTTCCTTGGCTCAGAAAATGGATGTATGAAATCAGAGGTGGGCTTCAAAAATTGCAGCAACAGGTTCACCGTTGCTGGGTGGGCGTGGCCATGGTTGGTGTGGCTTAGTCAGTCTCCTGCACCACAGCAGGAGGGGGGCATTTTTCACCCTTCCCCTCCAGAAGGGCAAAAACTGCTTCCCCCGGGCTCCGGAGGCCCTCCAGAGGGTGGAAACAGGCCCGTTTCTGGACTTCCAGGCCCATTTCCCCCCCTCCCTGAGCCTCTGCGCAGGTCCTGCATTTACCTGGCATGATGAACGGGTCGCATGGAGATTCCTGGGAGGGGTGGGGTGGGGTGGGCATGGCCGGCAAGGGGTGGCATTTGGGGGTTCGCTGAACTGGGCAGAATCCTAGCTAGAGGATCACCCAAACCAGTGCCCATTCTTGTATGGAATGATGGGAATTGCAGTCAAACACATTCAAGGGCTACAGATGGGGATATATCACTACTGCAGAGTCTTAAACCAAGCACAACCAGGCCCACACTAGGAAATTTTCCTTCTTGTCTTTTTCTTCTGCCTGCCCTCTTGCCCTCAAATTTTCTTTCTGCTGCCTAACTGGGTCCTCTTTTAACTCTGAAACTCAGAGGAATCTTGTAGCATTTAGCTTTGCAAGCCTTGTTTTCGTAAAGGACTCTTTATATGGGAGATCGCAAAGATGCTTTTTCAACAGGCAACTAACTGGACTTTGTTTCTCCTTGAAGATGTTTCGCTCCTCATCTGAGAAGTTTCTTCAGTTCTGACTGAATGGGGGAAGGATAGAAGGATTTATATTCCTTGCCATCACTGGGTCATTAGCACTTTTTCTGAGACTTGCTGAGACCACTTGGAGATTTATCTGTGCCCTCACCTGAGTAGTGAAAATGGGTGTGGAGCCTTCTTGGAATTGCTGAAAGGACTGTGTTCAGAGAGTGCTAGTGACCAGATGGGATGTGAATTTTTCCCCCTCCACTATTCAGTCAGAACTGAAGAAGCTTCTTGGATGAAAGTAAAAAGTCTTCAAGGAAAAATAAAGGTCCAGTTTGTTAAGTCATCGACTTACGACCGGCCGCAAGTCCCTGACAGCCGGCAACTGCTCAGCTGCACCTAAGGCGTGGCTGGTGGAGTGCAGGCTGTTGCACCTCTCCCATTGGTTGCCCTGCTTGACAGCTCGCATATAAATAGCTGTCAAGCAGGGCAAGGTGCTGAACTCTGTATATAGTTATTCTGTTAGCTGTTCTGTTGAAATAAAAGCTGTTCTACTTACCTCAGCCGTTCCACGCCTCTTCTATCGATCCAGTCTTCAATACAGTTGCCTTTTGAAAAAGCACCTTTTGGACAACCATGACCTGGATGACTGAGGATCTCCATAGATATTTGCGAGATCCCATGCCTGTCTTTTAATTTTCTCTCAAAATAGTTAGGGATATTCTGCTTTTTACTAAAGTGCTGGGATTCTAATCAATGCATTTTGTTCCATAGGATAAAACAGAGGTTCTATGTGTCAGTGGCCTATATTCTGCAGTTCATTCCAGTGTTGAGTTGCAAGCAGTACGCCCCGGTATGGGTGTACTGGTGCCTGCCGGGAGCACCAGGTACCGTTCCGGTACAGTGCTCCGGAGGTCCCATCTGCCCGAGCTCCTTACCTGTATTTGAGCTGTTCAGCACTTCCGTGCACGCAGCACACGACGCCTGCACAATGCTCCGCCGAGCAGCTGGAGCGTCACAGAGGCGTCGTGGAGGTAAGGACGCGTGTGCGCGTGCATGTGGGAGACGCTGGGCTCCGTTGCACTGTACTGGTTGCAATGGGATCCAGAACCCATCGCTGTTTCATTCCCCCATTTTGTTAAAGTACAATGTAAAGTCTTCCATGGAGAAACCATGCTCTTGCAATGATCATTAAATAGCAGGACGGTGGGATTCTTTAGGTGCCTATTTGGTCCCAAAGTGCTTGGTTGATAAGAATAAATGCCACTTGCAGCCCTAATTTTCAGATTCACAATTGCCTCTGTAGATTAAAATAATTGAAATTTTATCTCTTCAAGTATCCTGATTTGAGAATCTGATATAACACTTTTACTTTATGGAATAAATCCATTTTAGGAAACACTGAACATGTGTCAGCAAACGTTTCAGGATTGTTCCCTGTTTCATAGGGTCTCGTCCCATCCCCAATGATTCCCCACAATTGACACTGCGTATCATGTCTTGCATACACACACAAAAACCACCTGAACAATATAAATTAATGTGGCAGACAATTGAAAATGGCAGGATTGGAAACAAATGTCCTAACGGCTCTAAATTTTATTCTGTTGCTAGGTGCTTAAAATGACTCTTATGGTTGGTTGCAACGAACCAAGAACATATAGCATGCCTTATTTCATCACATTTATTTTACATTGTGAAACACAAAACAAAAAGGGGTTGCTGCATTTTTAACGTTCTGCACTCTTACAACCCTATTTCACCTAGAATTATCATTTTCTCCCAAATCTCTCCTTTTACTCAACCTCTCCTTTCTTAACCATACAGTTTTAAGGCAGTGTGGCAGGCACGGTTTGGGGCTTGCACTACAGCTTCAGCGTGAGGGTACCGACACTGATTTCATAATCCTTCCAAAGCTAATCTAATTAATGCTGACTGGAGGATCCGACTGTCAGATGATTTTGCAGATGTCCCGGTATGATGGATCCAGTGCCTTGTTTTTCTGGCTGGGTTGCAGCCAGCTTTATCCAAACCTAGGCAAATGAGAGGTGGGATTGTGGACTGCTAGACCAACATCTAGGACCTGGACTGGCTTCGCTCTTATGGATATCACATAAAACTAAGTGTTTCTAAATGGCAAGTTTAATGCCTGTTTGATCTGTCTGGGTGGCAGTTGCTTACAATCCTGTTTTCTCTCTCCCTTTTTTAAAACTCCCTTTCCTTTACTCTGGACAATGATTACTTTTTTTCTTTCTTTCTTTCCTACTCGCTTGCTGGGCTGATCAGTTGTGAAAGGCAGAGAGTGAGAGAGAAGCAAGAGGATAATAGCATATAGCATCATATAGCCGGGGCTTCCTTGACAACACAAATAAGATTCTTTGATAGCAGGTCTCGGCTACAGTGCTAGGGGGGCACCAACTGTTCAAGAATCCACTAGTGTTTATTTGGATATTATCTTGTGTTGCTGCAAAGGATTTTTTTTCCCCCTCTTTCTTTTTCCTTGCTTTGTGCTTTGGAAAAGCTTTCACGCTGTCAGCCTTCAACTCCAGCAATTGCTCATAGCCAATATGTATGTATGTTTGTTTTTAATTAGTCACTCATTGTGGGGAAGAGATCCGGAGACTCTCTGTCCAGAAGCTTAATCACACTAGAGAAATCAATGTGATCTTACTGAATGAACACCGTGGACCGTTAAATTTACTTCTCTTCAGCTTCATAATATAAAACACTGGTGAGTGATCTTTTATTCCTTCTCATGCATGTCTTCTCGTTTACAGCAAGCAAAGCTGGGGGAACATGTGGAAGGAGGGGGGGACAGAGAGAAACCTGGCAAATTGATGGACCATGTAGTAGTATTATATAATGCCTTTCTACCTGTTGTGCATGTATCTTTCACAACACCACGGCTACTCGGTGCTTTCCGGAGTTGCATAGGCTTGGCACATACCCCTGTGGATTGGTGCACGCACCAAATTTAGGAAATTCCCTCTCCAGGCTGAGTTGGAAAACTGTGTAGAAAATACTTGGCACGAGGGAGACAGACTACTTTGCCGACGGTTAGCGTTCAGGTTATACCTATCTCAATATACTGGCATATGATACATCTGTGTATTATAAGAAACCTACCCTTACTTTTTCCAAAAGATCGGCAGGATGTTTCCAGTCTATATTTTGTGCTGTGGATTGTGAGAGTTGATTTGTGCTTAATTGTAGTGAGGATGAGAAATACAGCCTGCAGAGAGAGTTGCCTCCTCCTCCTCTTTCCCCCACTTCAGCAGTGTAAGGTTTCTGCAATAGTTAAGCTACTGAAATGTTTACTACGGTTATCATTCCTTTATTGCCATAATGTATAATTTTTCCACGGAAGGGCCAGGCACCCAAAAGAGTGGTGGTTAAATGCACTTAGCATGTCAGCAGCTGAGATGCATGTTTCCTCCTGCTGCGTTCCACAGATGTACCGGCTATCTGACAGTTCCCCCAGCTCTGTTTACAGCATCGTATAGCCTGGAACACAAGCACAAGGAATCATTTGGGAGGGTGCCTACCATCCTGATTGCCAGGTCTCACCTGGGACCCACTCCTGATAGAGCTGATGTCTCCAGGGATGAAAGCTCTCCCGTGCATTGACTCATTGCTCCATCTAGCGTTGACTGTGGCTAGCTTGTGCAATGAAGTCGTGCCAGTTTTTCTTTCCACCAAAGCAGTGAGATCAGTGAAGAAGGTATGTTGCAGAACGAGGTGCTCGCGACCCAACTGTATCTGCTGTACCCCATGAATCTCCTCAGTGTTCCCTGTACCAAAAAAGTAGGACTAAGAGAGGAAATTGTGCACGTGCTCCTGCAGCTAGCAAGCCTGAGAAATGGGAGAAAAATAAAGCACCCTCATTCTTGCTGGTTGAAATCGTGAGGGGGAAAAAAGGACTAAGATGTTCTTAGGAAGGCGAGTGAGGGAAATGTGAGCGAAGGTTGGGAAGCAATTGATGGAAAGGAGAGAGTGGGACAAGTAATCCTCTACAGAATGTGTCTCACCATTGGGTTGAGATACATTTCATTCTAGGGTTTAAGAGCTTTGACTACCATAGCTCCACCCAGCTGGAAAAGGAAGCATGGATTCCATACTACACATATGAGTTCTATCACCCCCATGCAGTTGGTTGGATTTTAATAACAGTGATTAGAAAGCATGATCAGCTTCCCCAATTAATGAATGTTGCACATAGTCAAAACCACTATGGAATCATTAGATTTTAGAACTACATTAGGTTTTTACATGTTTTTGGAAATTCTCAATCATCCAGGTCATGATTGTCCCAAAGGTGCTTTTCTAAAAGGCAACTGGACTTTCTTGGGGTTCCCCCCACCTTGAAAATGTTTCACTTCTCATCCAGATGACTGTAAAGAATATAAATCCTTTCCTTCCCCACCATTCAGTTAGAACTGAAGAAGCTTCTTGGATGAGAAGTGAAAGGGGATTTGGGGGGGGGGAACCCAAGGAAGTCCATTAGCCTTTAGGAAAAGCACTTTTGGAATTATGTTTTACAAGGACTACTGTTATACAGTTGTGTGTTAAGTGGGTGTCAGATAAATGAGTTAAATACACCCATATCCTCATGCATACCATATTGTTCACTATGTAATGAATCATCTGTTACTAAAATAGGTTACCACAAAACTTGGAGGAGCTGGATAGGCATAGCTGTGGGCATGGAGTTAGAGTGTATGAGAAACTTTCTTTCTTTGAAGTTTTTTAGCAATAACAATAGCAACAGCATTTAGACTTATATACTGCTTTATAGTGTTTTGCAGCACTTTTTAAAGTGGTTACAGAGTCAGCATATTGCCCCCAGCAATCCGGGTCCTTATTTTACCAACCGTGGAAAGATGGAAGGCTGAGTCAAACCTTGAGCCAGTCAGAATCAAACTCCTGGAGGTGGACAGAGTTAGCCTGCAATACTACATTTTAACCACTACACCACCACGACTTTAAGCTGACTTACACTAGGTCCAAGCCTGTATCTGTTTAACTGGTAAAATATCATTTTAAAAAATCTTACCAGTTTCAAAGGAGTTGCAGAAGATGCTGATGTGCTAAATATTAATTTATAGAAATATATGTGCAATTTTTATTTCAAAAGTTGAGATCCAATGAGCCTCATAATAACCTTGCAGCTTCCCAGTACAGGCTTGCTGCTGCTGATTTTCCAAGAAGCAAAATATCGGAGAGGGGCCAATTCTTACAAATCAGATGTTATTTTTCCTGGGCAAACCCTACATAACTACACCGCAAAGGCAACGAAAATCTCTGTCCTATTGCTCTAGGGTGAATGTCCATGTTTGAAACAGCTTCCATCCAGGAGGTTCATGTAACTCTGAATGATTCTCATCCTTTAGAAAATCTCTTTTTGGGAACAACAGTAGCAAATATCTAGTGAACTCAGCTCTCTGTATATACCAGTAATAAAGGCAACCCATATAATAAATCTCAGCCACCATAAAAAGCATGTGATAAGATGTTGAGACAGACAGAGAGAGAGAGAGAGAGAGAGAGAGAGAGAGAGAGAGAGAGAGAGAGAGAGAGAGAGAGAGAGAGAGAGAGAGAGAGAGAGAGAGATAACCAGATGGTTTCACAACCCTCCATAATATCCTAATACTTCTTTCTTTTCGTTCTTTTGTTCTATTTCTCTTTGATTTTTTTTTCTGATTATCGTATTCGTACCTTTCTACTTTTATTCTTTACAAATAACAAGGGTCGCACATCCTTTGAGACTTTGGCAAATATTCCTGTTTTACAGTCAGAGTGAGGCTACCAAATTAGCTGCCCAAGCATGCATGTTCTCAGCGTGATTTTGTATACTTTCTGCACCCTGCAGATTAAGATGTAATTCAAGGCACTATAACAATCCTGTTCAGTCTGAATGATTGTATGAAAGTATTAATACCACTTTATAATACTTTGGTATTGCCGCACTTGGAATACTGCAGCCACTTTTGGTCTCCAGTCCACTATGTAAAAAAGATGCTGAGACTTTAGAAAGAGTAGAAAGAAGAGGAACAAAGATGACTAGGGGACTGGAGGTTAAAACATATGAAGAACGGTTGCAGGAACTGTGTATGTCTAGTTTAATGAAAAGAAGGACTAGGGAAGACATGATAGCAGAGCTCCAATATCTCAGGGGTTGCCACAAAGAAGAGGGGGTCAAACTATTCTCCAAAGCACCTGAAGGCAGGAGAAGAAGCAATGGGAGAAACTACTTAAACTAAGGAGAAATTTCCTGACAGTTAGAACAATTAATCAGTAGAACAGCTTGCCTCCAGAAGTTGTAAATGCTCCAACACTGGAAGTCTTTAAGATGAGTTTGAATAACCATTTGTCTGAAATAGTATAGGGTTTCTTGCCTAAGTAGGGGGTTGGACTAGAAGACCTCCAAGGTCCCTTCCAAATCTGTAATTCTATTGTCTAAAATTACAATAAATCTATGCACCCAGTACCCTTATGCATCATGTCCCTTGTGAGCCAGCTTCTCTTCTAGATGGAGCACAAAGGTCTGAATAATGTTTTTAAGTGTACTTCAGCTGAATTCCCTGCTTCTGACGTGATTCAGAATCCTGCCGTATTGTGGTTCTAAAGAGGAATTGGACACATTGAGAAGCATTTAAGTGCAGCCATCTATCAACTCACAAGAAACAGTAGAGATTGGGTTGATTCACTGTAGATTGAATGTTTTCAGTGTTTATAGAAATTCAGTTTCAAAATGCAAAACAAAATGCAGATACAATTACCTTTGTATTTTGTAGCTTGGTACTAATTTTAAAAAGCATGCTCAAAGTAAAAAGAAAGATCTTGCATGTATTACGCAAGATAAAGCACGGAAGTACACTGTGGTAGAAATGTTCATGTTTAGACAAAATTGGGTATAAAAATGTGTATGCACGCAAATTCAAAAGGATCTAGGTTGTAGGTTCAGCTATGGCTGAAAAAGGCTTCTGCCTGAAATGCAGAATACAGGTGGTCCTCAACTTATGACCCCAATAGGGACCAGAAAATGTATCATTCAGCAGTGCAATTGTTGAGTCATGACTCAACACCTGCCTGTTCCCAATTTTATGAATATTTGGCTGCACTCGTTAAGCAAATCACTGTGGTCATTAAGCAAGACATCACATAAATACAACAATATACTTGCTGGCTTCCCCATTGATTCTGCTTCATTTGCTAAGAAGTTTGTAAATGACAATCATGTGACCATGGGATACTGCAACCATCATAAATGTGCAGAGGTTACCAAGCACTCAAATTGTGATCATGTGATCACAGGGATGCTGAGATTATCGCAAGGACCAATCCTAAGTCACATTTTTAGCATTGTTGTAGCTTTGAACAGTTGCTATGGAAAGCAGGAGCTGTGGGCCTTGGAAGACCTCCAACCTGTGCACAATCCTTGAATGGGGGAGTGCCACCCCATTCAAGATCAGGAGTTGGACTATTCCCCAACCTGGGTGGTCCAAACACCCACAGCCACTCGGCTTTGATAGGATTGTTTAGAAAAAGTTCCTCCCCATCTAAACTGCCAGGAGCATGGAACCAAGCATGACATGATGATTTACTCAGGGTAGTAGATTTACTCAGGGTACTACTCATCTATAGACATGAATCTTGTCAGACAAAAGTAGAATCTGCATAACTATTAGATACAGTTCCTGCATGCCAAGGATTCCAAGCTGATTTGCCTCTTAGGTCCTTGGGAAAGACTCTCTCCCTCTTGCAACTCTACACCAGATTCCATCACATAAACCCACATAGTCTCTAGGCACCAGGACAGAACCTCAGCAGCTCTACTTGGCTGTACTGGAGTCAGGAGAAGACTTGGGTATGATTAGCATAATGGCAATACCAAAGCCCAAATTGGTAGATGACCTCACTCAGCAGTTTCATGTTGATGTTGAAAAGGAGGGGAGGCAGAATAGATTCTTCAGTAAATATCAACAGTCTCCAACCTTCTATTTGGGGGGACCCAGCACCCAGGCAGGAGTAGTGAGGAAGCAATCTCCCACTACACACACACACACATTTACACTTATTAAAACCAGCCCTTGAGAAAGGAGAACCTTTGTAAAATGGTGCCCCCAATTCCTAACCCACAGAGTCACCTCAAAAAATGCTGTGGTTGACACTATCAAAACCCACTGAGATAAAGGAGCACAAGATGGATGCACCACTGCCATCTCAGTTCTGCCATAGGGGATTGCAATGGTGGGATTCAAATAATTTAACAACCGGTTAAGAGGTGGGTTGCTCCTGGTTCGGGCCGGATTGGGCAAACCAATAGTAGTGGCAGTGGGAGGCTCCGCCCGGACACTTCTGTGCATGCACAGAAGTGTCGCATGTGTGAGTGCACGCATGAGCATACCGGTAGTAAAAAAAATTGGAAACCTACCACCGAACTGGTTCTCTGCCCTAATGACCAGCTGGGTAGGTGTGGCTCAGTGGTCATGTGACCGTGTGGGCATAGCAAACTCAACATCACTCAGGTCGATGGGCACTTTGCTATAGCTGTTACAATGTAATAAAGCTTAACCAGAGAGGCAGTTTCTGTAAGCAATAAAGATTAAGCTAGAAACAACACCAGAATGTCCCCCCAAATAGAAGGTTGGAGACTGTCGATATTTACTGAAGACCATTGGGCCCAAGGATGGCCTCTTGAGGAGGGGGGACACCATTGCCTCTTTCAAGGTTGGGGGCACTATCCCTTCAGCATGGACCCAATCATAGGTTATGACCTCCCTGGCCCCTTCATGATGCAGAAGAGACCCAGGCCCAGTATTCAGGGCCAAGCTGACAGCAAAATGAGTCCTACTCACTTCCTCAGGAGTCCAGCTCAAACCCATCCCAGAAAATGGGAACTCTGCAGGGGTGAAATTCAGCAGATTCTGACAGGTTCTGGAGAACCAGTAGCAGAAATTTTGAGAAGTCCATAGAACCAGCAAATACCACCTTTGGCTGGCCCCAGAGTGGGGAGGGGATGGAGATTTTGCAGTAGCCTTCCCCTGCTACGCCCACCAAGCCACGTCCACAGAACCGGTAGTAAAAAGTTTTGAATTTCACCACTGGAACTCTGCCATTGGGCAACAGCTCATCTTCTAGTCAGTTCTGGGTGAGGAATGCCTATAAATTGCCGTACTCTACATATAATTAGAATTAGATAGAGGTGAAAGAATAACATTAAATGTAAATAACTTTACAACTTTCAAACCTCTGAAGGCATTCCCCTTGGTAATTCATTGACACAGTTGTTAATTCCACATAATGTACGCATTTTAAGTTTCCTTTGCAGGGTGACTGGCTCCAGATGCTCAAAATCATTAAACAGGCTTTCTGTGTTTTTGCAAGAATGTAAACACCGAAGAAAATGCATCTGTTTTCTTTTTTCAGTTCGTCTGTTTCCCACTTACCTGTGTGGGCATGTTGAACACTTCTGGGTCTTATCAAGCTTGAGTCTAAGATTAACCAAACCAAAAAAATAAGTGCCCTTTCCACACACAGCTCGCCTTTTAAGTAGCATTGAAAGTTTTCTTCAGATCTTATTGTAGCTTCACGTGATTTCCATATGTTTTCATGTGATTCAATAAATACGTTGTGGGTTAAGAGTTTGATTCCATGATCTGAGGCATCTATCTAGAAAAAATACCATTTATTTGGCAATCTACAGGCAGGTTGCATAAATTAGCTTTCCTAATAAAATATTTTTACATAATATAACCACAGGGAGCACATCCATCAAACTTGGTGCTCTGGATGCTACATTTTTCTTGATAATGGATCTCTCCAAGGATGCATGTCTTACACATCCTATTTTTTAAAACATCAGATCCTCAGTTAATCATAATCTGGTAGCTGTAATTAGAGGTGAGATAAATGATAATTTATTTCCCCTCATCATATTGTATTAGTGAAGTAAATGAACTGAGTTTTGTTCCTGAACTTCCGATTGGGCCGTTGGGCCTGTTTTTCACCCTCTCCAGACTCTGGAGGCTTTCCTGAAACCTGGTGAAGGTGAAAACACACCTTCCCCCAAAGGCAAAAAATCAGCTGGCCAGTGCACACATGCGCGCCGGAGCTGAGGGCTGCTGAAGGCTGCCATGATGGCAAATATGGCTCCATGTGCCACCTGTGGCCCTATGACGTGAACCCACACTGAGCTACCTAAAATAAATTAATGATTCCTCATATTCAGGAGATACCCTAAGCATACAATAGATCATGGGAATGCTAAGAGAATGCCAAATTGCTTTATATAAACCAATGACTGTCTAGAGCAGGGCTATCAAACTCAATTTCATTGATGGCCGCATCAGGACAGGATGGGCTTGGCTAGCTTGATGCCACTCATGTCGGGGGGCACTATGGAGGTCCGAATGCTCTACCAGCAAAAACGGGCACCTGAGCTCCATTTCTGGCTGCAACGGCCTCCTGCAACCCTCTGCCAGCAAAAACGGAGCTCTGGTAGAGGCCCCGGGGGCAGGTCCTTCACTGTCTCTGGGGTGGCTCCATGGGCCAGATCTAAACACTCTGTGCACCTAATCCAGCCCCCAGGCCTTGAATTTGACACTCCTGGTCTAGAGTATTGGTATCAGATGACTCTAAGAAAGAATGTGTGTGACGGCACCTATTGAAAACAGTTGCCCACAAAAAATTTAGAAGGTAGAAAAGGAAAAGGAACTCAATCTATGACCTCAAAGTTCTTAGAATTGTTAAATGTAAAGAAAAGAAGGTATTTGGGAGAGCATCAAGGCCAGTGGTTCTCAACTTGTGATCCATGGACCCCTGGGGGAGCCACAATGTCATCCCAGAGAGTCCATGAAGGCTTGAAGAAATGTTATGATTTAAATCTTGAGTTAAGTCTTGGGGGCCCATGGTCACAAAAAGTATTTAAAGGGAGTCTGTGGTAAAGAAAAGGCTGAGAACCATGGATCTACGCCATCCCCTACCCAGGCCAAGACAGCATGGGTTCTCTAGAAAAGGATCAGTTTTGAGTTAAATGTCTGTTTTGCAATTTACCTTAGTTCAGTGATGGGTTCCTACTGGTTCGGACCAGTTTAGTGATTTGGCAGCCTGGTCAGGCTTGCCACGCCCCTGAACTGGTTCTCCAGGCAGCGCCATAGGCAGCCCCATCTTGTTTTTTGTTTCTGCACATGCGTAGAATATTTTTTTGCACTGTGCATGCACGCATCAAACACGCACTTATGGCGCGCCCACAAGAAAACCAGCAGTAGTGACTGCCAGAACCCATCCCTGCCTTAGTTGCTACTTAAAAACAAAAAGGAAATTAATTATTTGCCTATCCCAAAGCTATTGCTAAAACTGGAGGCCAACCCAGTCAGACTGCTAGACCTGCCAGAAGCATGCTTAGCCTAGAGACCCGAAGGCTTCGTAATCTAGCCTAGAGCAATAATGCAGATGGGACCTTCTACCATGTGGAGGCTACTTCCAGGTATATAACATCAAGAAGACTTTCTATTCTGTTTGGTTCTCACTCTGCCTCATAAGCTGCCAGTATCATAATCCTGGATCCAACATCCAAGCTAGTTTCAAAATCACTCTAGTTCTGGAATCGGTACACATCCCAGTGCCCTGTCTTCATTTCAATAAGTCTGACAAAACATTTCCACTCTTTTAGTTCTCATTCTCACTTTCCCTCCATTTTCCTTCCATCAAAGGTGCTCAGCCAGCTTTCTCTCACTTGAAACGGATGCTCTCACAGAGATCCCCAAAGTCACCTTAAAAATAAAAATAGGAAACGGCAGCAAGCCAAGCTTCTTCTGACGTACGTTCACTTGCCTAGGAATTTTTTTTACAAAGACAAAATGAGGTGACAGGCAGCATAATAAGAAGCTAGAGGGGTTCGTAAGAAGCAACCTTGCCTTTTAGAAAAGGATGAGTTGTTTTAACTGGATAGGGCTACTTTATGGGAATGTCCGTAACATGCCATCTCCAAAAGGAACCCTGCTTTAGAACTACAATAGCAGAGGAAAGAATTTTTTTTAAATGGGGGAGGGAGGGTTAATAATACCCTTTATCAATTATCTACTGCTGAAGTTAATTAGGGTTGAATACAACAAGGTTTCATTCTAAGGTTCAAGGTATAAATCAATATTATGAAAATTAATATCTATTTTCAAATATGGAAGGATAAGGATTTCTATAGTCTGTCTGTCTATCCATCTATCCATCATCTATCCATCATCTATCCATCATCTATCCATTATCAATCTATCCCTCTGTCTGACTAACTATCCATCATCTATCTATCCCCCTATCTACCTCTCTATTTATCTATCCCTCTATCTGTCCCTCTGTCTGTATCATCTATCATCTACCTACCTACCTATCTATCATGTCTCTATGTCTCTCTTAGTCTTTCTTTCTCTCTGTCTCTGTCTCTCTCTCTCTTTTTCTCTCTCCATCTCACACAAAGTGACTCTGGACAGCACACATCTGTCTCTATCTCATGAAGAAAAGACCAAACAGCTCTTTTAAAGCCAAGAGATAATTGAGGTACTCATAGACATAACCAAAACTTCCACCTACCTTTTTGCTCTCGTTCCTCCTACCTTTTTCATGTGCCAGGAAGCACTTCTCAGGTTTCTTTTCCAGTTATAGGAACTGTCACTTGAGTTTAATGAAGCACATTCTTCAATGAACATACCAATTATTAGCTTGTCTCCTGGCATATGTTAGCCATTTAGAGAATTCATCTGTTTACAATAGTTCACTAGCCTTGGAAACGTGCAAGGCTATTTGTGATTAAAGCCAATTTAGGTTTCAGACATCCGCCACCACCACCTTTAACAGGTAGAAAGTTGAGAATGGTACCAGTCCTTGTTCCTCTACTGAATTGTATGACCAATTAGTGAGAAGGGTTCAGTGAAAAGAAAAATAGAAATACTTCTGAAGCCTGGTTATCAAAGCAAGCCTGGGACTTCATTATGTACTGGATCAAACAAAGGAATGGCATTACTCTAAGCAAGCAGTTCATCCTGCACATCCCTTTGTTGAATTTCTGAATTAAGATACAAAAAACACTCACTTTCCAATTATAAAGTGAGCATTGTAATCTGGGTGACTCTTAGCACACCGATTACATCAAATGGGTGGATAGTACAGCACAATGCTTTCTTCAGAGCAATAGAGAACCATAGAGATGCGTTTGGAAAAACTGTGACAGCAGTTTTATCTGATTTAAGTCCAGATCAGGAAGAATATGGCATGAAATTCAAATTAGCTCTGCCTTAGTGCTCTGGAACATAAGAGGGAAGCTAGGGAAAATGATATCAGACTTTCAAGATTTTATTATTATAAAAAGATAACAGTTTCCCACAAATGCATGCTAGTTGTTCCCAACTCTAGCGAGCGGTGTTCATCTCTGTTTCAAAGCTGAAGAGCCAGCGCTGTCCAAAAATGTCTCCGTGGTGATGTGGCTGGCATGACTAAATGCCAGAGGCGCACAGAGGGATGTTACTTTCCCACCAAAGGTGGTCCCTATTTTTTCACTCGCATTTTTACGTGTTTTTGAACTGCTAGGTTGGCAGAAACTGGGACAAGTAACTGGAGCTCACTCTGTTACACAGCACTAGGGATTCAAACTGCCAACCTTCTGATCGACAAGCTCAGTGTCTTAGCCACTGAGACCCTGTGTTTATTACTATAGTTTATATTGATAAAGCATATGCATAGTAATACTTATGGAGTCTCTTTCTTGACCTGGTGTTCTTTGAAGAACTGGCCAGAAGTGTGTGCAAGTAACAACCAGAGTGACGTTACACAGGGGAGCTAGAGTTTCTATGGTTGTTTCCTAAATATCAACTCCTTATTTTGTGAGTCCCACCCCTATCGCTCCTGCTGTCATTTTATTAGACTGCCCCTAAGCTCACAACTTTACAAAAGTGTCCCTACTGCCCCCAAAATGGTGCCTGTCTCTAGAGCCAAAGACAAATTTGTTCCCTATGTGCAAACAATGAGAAAATATGTGTGTTCATTTTAAGTGCTGAAAAAGTCAATTTTCTTTTTCTGGAAAAAATCATTTATGGTGGATTGCTCCTACCTTTTCAAAGAAGCACAATTGATCAAAGCCAAAGGAAAATTAGAGGGGACAGGCAGTGTGGAGAATAGAAAGAAGCAGGGCACCCTTTGACAGGGTCATGAAAGAAACATTGCAAAAGTCCTAAGGGCCAATTGCTCCCTCTAGCCTGATATTGCTTTCCTTGTGATGGACAGCAGTTCCATTGGGTACCGTATTTGGCCAACATTTTCCCTCTCAGTTGCTTGATTCTTTCAAATGGAGGTACCAAGTTTCTTAGGTCCGACAAGTATACATCCCATCGCTCTGAGCTACAGAGTTCCTGAGATGTTCTGCGAAATCACGGTTTACTTGGTCACTGGCATGTTGTTCCTTTTCCCTTTTTGCAAAATTTCCTGAAACAACAGAACCAGCGATTTTATTTATTCATTTATTTAAGGTTGCAGCAGTTGCTTGGGTCCCACCCATGGAGGAAAGGATTCCATCTGAAGTATAATTCAACATATGAAATGATGGGATGAGTATGGTTTAGTCAAGGCCCCCAGTGTAAAGCAGTTAAAACAGAGTGCCAAAAATGCTTTCAGCCCTTCAGATTTCTCTGCCCATTCGCAAGATTGGGCTATTGACTCTAATAAAGGAAAAAATAATGGAAAATGAAATTACAGTGACAGAGAAAGCAAAAATATGAATATGGAACAGGATGGTGCTCAGATAAACACTATACTCCAGGGTTTTAAAAAGGTCCCAATGAGCATTAAAAAGAACAAAGTCAAGATGAGGAATTTCAAAATTATTTCCATTCCCAAGAAATTGAACAAAAGTAATTTGATTTGGGACTAGGAAGGCAGGCTGAAAACAGGTTGAATATTCACCACTGGCATAATTTCTTCTTTTGTTTGCAAAAACTACTGTTTCCATGTAGAAACTTAGATTTCTAAGATTCCAATATAGGTTATTTACAACGAACTCACTTGCCAGGTACAAGAGTGTCTTTGTTCTAACAGCAAAGTTGTCCTGCCTCTTTTGTAGGAACTACCCTGTGAAAAATGACCCAGCAAATGCAGAGCTTACAACTTTCCCAGACCAAAAAGAATAACCCTCCATCTTCTCCCAATGCCGCCAAGCGCCTCTACCGCAACCTCTCCGAGAAGCTGAAGGGAAGCCACTCATCCTTTGATGAGGTGTATTTCAGGGCCCGAACAGATCGTCTCAGTCTCCGGAAGTCTTCAGTGGTAAGTCTTTGGTATCTCCTGCATTCGTCCATTCATACAATTTAATGTCGTATCTGTTCACGGTTCATTCCAATAGTTCTTACAATTCTCTCCCCAGGTGATGCCAACTTCTTCCACCAAATTTTCGCCGATGTAATTCTTTGAGTATTATATCAGGGAAATGTTGGAGGGCATTGGAGGAAATGTTTCTCTCAAACACATCTCTTTGTGGAAGCAGCCAAAATTAGCTGTTTCTGTTTCAAGTAGTGCTTCTATCCCACCCATCACAATAAATCTTGGTGTGTGAATGATCTATAATGATGTATTCATAATTTTGATGATCAATTGAACATAGAATAACAGAGCTGGAAGGGACTTTGGAGATCAATTATATGTTGTCAGAGATGGATACCTACTGAGCATTTGCTGGCCGATTGAGATAATTCTTCTGCAGATATGCTCCTTCCCTGTGGCATGGCCCTTGGGAACCTTTTTGGCTTGGGTTGCAAAGGGAACAAGATCTTTGGTTTTCACAAAGGCATCTTGTCTGATCTTTTCAAAATGCTATTCAGGCACAACAGGTCTAACAGTCTTCTGAAAATTCAGGGTGATTGGTTATTAAAGAGATATTCCGGGGTCTACTAGTTACTAGTTTGTTTCCTTACAAACTATTGAAATAACTGCATAAAGAGTCACTTTTTCAAGGCACTATTATATTCTAATACATTTCAGATGAAACACTAACTTGGAAGGTGAGAAAAAAATTGACTCAATAGTGGTAAAGATATTTCATCCTATTCTGCCGTGCATAGAAGGATGATTGTGTACATCATTGTCCCCCTAACCTGAAGACCACATTAGGGATAGATTATCCTGAGGAAAAAATAATAATCAGTCAATCAATGGTATTGTATATATTCTTCATTTTGTAGTAAAAAATTCCAGCTCAACCATGAACATATTAGATGCAATTAAAAGATATATGTAGACATACACATATTTGATTTTTATATACTACTAGCTGATAACCTGGCATTGCTCAGGTATTTATTTATCCCAATCCTGTATTAGACAGGAATGGTGATGTCAAGTGGCAACGTAAGTGTGGAATGGGCTGTTCTACCTCTTTCTATTAATGTTGCAGCAATTCCTGAAGAGGCGATGGCAAGAACAACTTCTCCCTGAGCCCTGATTTTGGTGACAATTAAATTAGTTAAAAATGTTTTCCCTGTGCCCCCAGAAGTGTAATTTCTAATGTTGGATTTTCCACCTTACCAGAGGGAGCCCCCTTGTGGAGTACTGTGAAGCTGCTACCATGGCAACTCCACTATGCTGTATGGTAGAATCCATTTTAAAGCAGTACAGTAGAAGCCATTTTAAGGCACAATAGGCTGTATCTTAACAGAACACACACCGTAAGGGTGTATATATATATGGTTACAGAACATTACTCATATATCAGTTTTCTAAGAATCTGAAGGAAGTAAACCCACTGATTGCTCTGAATTTTAGTCAGATCCACAAAATATTATCTCAGCAGCTTCGGTTAATCAATTACATGGATAAAACTGTGTCCTTATTAAAGCTGATAGTAAAACTGTGGGATATTGAAAGAACCGTTAAATGAAGATCAGAAATGGCATGGGGCTTGGGACCACAACAAGAGTGCTCTATCCAACATTCCTCAACCTCCATACCATCTGTTCCAACCTGAATATCTTGGCAAAGATCTGGAAAATCCCTTGGTTCAATGTTCCTGGGAGATTCTTATGCAACCAGGAACCCAGATGAAATCCGTTGTGTAATAGATGGACACAGAAATACCAGCAGGGTCTGTTCCAGAACATCTTTCAACAGACTTGACAGTAGCATCTGATGCTCTTGAACCCCAGAGTCCAAGTGTCCCAGGTAGCACGAGAGATTGGATGCAACTCTTACTCACATTGCTGTAGCTACTTAAACAGCCTTATCATAAGACAAAGGAAGCATCCAATTTAGGAGCCAAGGTGGCACAGTGGTTAGAATGCAGTACTGCAAGCTACTTCTGCTGACTGACCGCTGACTGCAATTTGGCAGTTCAAATCTCAACAGGCTCAAGGTTGACTCAGCTTTCCATCCTTTTGCGGTCGGTAAAATGAGGACTCAAATTGTTGGGGGCAATAGGCTGACTCTTCAATTGCTTAGAGAGGACGGCAAAGCACTGTGAAGCAGTATATAAGTCTAAGTGCTAATGCTATTGCTATATTATCTAACATTGATTGGTGCCACTTTGGACAGTATTACATGAGACATTCAACACCTATCATGATGTAGCAGTATTTATAGTTTAAAGTTTAAATTAACATGTGGTCGTAATGCAAACGTGTTTTTCTCTTGCTCTGTTACTGCAGAGGAAACGACTCCATTTAATTCTTCCCCATATTTATCAAAATTCCCTTGTGATAGCAGAATTCCAAGTTATATTGAAAACTGCACTCCAAGACCACATTTCTATCATTTCCAATTAACTCCACCTACTTTTGGTAAGAACTTCATTTTTTAAAACAGAGTGACATACACAATATACACGTATGGCTTATAATGCTTTTAAGACAAATCAGTCAATGTTCATATTAATTTGAATGCAGCCAAAGTTAATTTAAAAAGAACGCTGTCTAATTTCAATATAATAGTGCAGGCAAATGTTTGCTCGCTAACTGCCCATTTCTTCTTTTCCTATGAATTTATAGGATATGGAGATATTTTGTGCCTGTTCTCAATCCTGACAATAAAATTCATCCTAAAACTTATTATAAAAGGGATTCATGGAGAAAGCATATGATGGCCTTGTTTGTTTGTTTGTTTGTTTGTTTATGTGTTTGTTTAATACCCTGCCGGCATTGTTTTTACAAATAACTCAGGGCAGCAAACACCTTTTCCCTCCTATTTTCTCCACAAAAACAACCCTGTGAGGTGGGTTGGGATGAGGAAGAATCACTGGCCCCAAGTCACCCAGTCGGCTTTCATATCCGAGGCAGGACTTGAACTCTTGAGTGTCCCACATTCTAGCTTAGTACCTTAGCAAAAGTAGGGACACTGAGCTTGTCGATCAGAAAGGTCGGCAGTTCGGCGGTTCGAATCTCTAGTGCCGCATAATGGAGTGAGCTCCCGTTACTCGTCCCAGCTTTGCCAACCTTGCAGTTTGAAAGCATGTAAAAATGCAAGTAGAAAAATAGGAACCACCTTTGGTGGGAAGGTAACAGTGTTCCGTGACCCTCTGGTGTTTAGTCATGCTGGCCACATGACTACGGAGATGTCTTTGGACAATGCTGGCTCTTTGGATTTGAAACGGAGATGAACACCGCTCCCTAGAGTCAGGAATGACTAGCATGTATGTGCGAGGGGAACCTTTATCTTTACCTTTTACCTTTAGCACTAGACCGAACTGACTCTATTTTTAGAAAAATAACTTTGTTGGACCCATTCACACATACTGTAGATAGTGATAAAATTGTTTTGTACCATGTAAGATGGCAGGTGAGGAACTCAGATGAAGGAGAAGGCTAGATTAGAATTCTCTGTGGTGTGTAGTTCGTGCTGGCTTTGAAGTGAGAGGGAGGAAGAGTATTTATTGGATTGCTCATCTGCAGCTTCTAACTAGGTCAGTTCTGCTTTTATCTGCCTTGTTTCAAGTGGAGGGATTTCCCCCTCCCCTTAAATAGTTGTTTTTGTGTCAGTTAATTTCTCCAGGGATGCACCTTCTGTGAACTTCACAAACACATCCAACAGGAAGGCTCAAACATGGCTCTTCATCCCCGTTTTCCAGGCAGCTTTTCGGAGCATTGTGGGCAAGCATATAAATTTGTGGAATAATTTCTTTTTGCCACAAGAACATCTCACGCGGTACACAGTTCTAACCACAGAATAAAGACGAACCATTTCCTTTCCATCCAGGAAAACTCACTCAATATAAGTAATGGCTTTTGGCCACTCCCAGTCTAACCCACATAGGGCATAAAATAAGGAAAAAGCCACTGCAGGGACAAAAGTCTTTGTGTTTCCCCCCTCCTTTAATAGCCCAACCCAAGTTCCCAAAGGGAAAAATGGCTGTGGGGATACAGGGTCTTAAATCCAACATGAAACAAGCTTGCACTTGCTTCTGCAATCAGAATTTTCTTTCTCTCTCTCTCTTCCACCAGTGGTGGGATTCAAAAATTTTTACTACCAGTTCTGTGCGCATGGCTTTGTGGGTGTGGTTTTGTGGGCGTGGCAGGGGAAGGATACTGCAAAATCCCCATTCCCTCCACAGCCCACTAAACCGCTTTCCAGCTCTGTTCTCCTGTTCAGGGCAACAAAAGAAGATTGACTGGGAGGCTGGAAGGCAGTGGGGGCAGCGGGGGCAGGACCAGCTTATTTGTCAATTCTCCAAACTACTCAAAATTTCCACTACTGCTTCTCCAGAACCTGTCAGAACTGGCTGAATATCACCTCTGTCTTCCACCCCTTTGCTCTCCCTGCCTTTTCCAGAGGTTGCCCCAATACCCCGATGCTTAAATAGGAAAAGGGCTACGGGTAAGCTGTGCAGTTGTTGGGTTCTGTGGTCAGAAGTGTTTCTCCACATCTCCTTGCCAGAAGCCTTTGGCTCTTTGCATAATGTTTGTAAAAGCTCAGTGTCATCTCTAGACGAGATGGGAGAGACACAAAGTTGAGTGAATCAATAAAAACAGGAAGCCCAGACATTTGTTATTTGGGCTGAGTAAAGGGACAGTCGCAGCAAAAGGGCTCTCAGAAAATAGTGCCTCTAGAACTTACACATTCACAACAAAGAGCAGGGATGGGCAATTAATTTTCCCAAGGGACCACATGAGAAACTGGGACTGTTTTGAAGGGCTGAACCAACAATGCTATGAAGCTGCATAGGCATACACGCATGCACATGTGTAAACTAGAAGTTATTTAGAAGTTATTTAGAATAGAATAAGCTGGAAGGGACCTTGGAGGTCTTCTAGTCCAGCCCCATGCTCAAGCAGGAGAACCTATACCAATTTAGATAAGTGACTGTCTAGACTCTTCTTAAAAATATCCAGAGATGGAGTGCCCAGAATTTCTGCAGGCAAGTTGTTCCACTGGTTAATTGTCATCACTGTTAGGAAGTTTCTCCTTAATTCCAGGTTGCTTCTCTCTTTGATTAGTTTCCAATCAGTGTTTCTCATCCTGCCCTCTGGTACTTTGGAGAATAATTTGACCCCCTCTTCTTTAAAAAAAGTAATATAAATTTTATTAAAAAGTAATAGCAGTCGGCAATCCACAAGGATGTAGCCCAGAGACCAGAAAATACCCAGATCTGATAAAGAGCATGCTAGAGATTGATAACTTATGATAACTTACTCCTGATTACAATTTCTAATTGAACTTCTAATGAAAATCACTGAGGTAAAGATTCAGGTTATAAGGGGGTAAAAACCAGACAATGCCAAGGAAGGTAGACCTAGAAGGTAGACCTTTTCATTTCCAGATGTCATGCAAATTTTTCAGTATCTGGGTTCCTATCTCCAAGGCAATGGCGACATCAATGGTGAGATGCAAGCAAGGGTGAATGTCAGCCTAGATGCATTGGGGAGCACTCACCAGTGTGTTATGTGACAGACGAATGCCAACCCATCTTAAATCTAAGATTTACAAGACAGCCATCCTCCCTGTTGTACATTATGGCATTGAATGATGGGCAGCAACAACGAGGACCGAAAGCTAACTCCATGCCATGGAAATCTCAATGCTCCATTGGATGTCGGGCATCTCCCTTCTTGACCTCATCACAAATGTCACCATTCAACAACATTTTGCTGTGGCATCAATTATAGAGAAGAGGAAAGAAGGCCGACTCCACTAGCATAGGCATGTCCAGAGAGCAGCACTTTCCACCGTGGCCAAGACTGCCTACCAACTAGAAGTCAATGGCTGGCGACCTCGTGGGCGTCCAAAACAGAGATGGCAAGGCACCCAGTAGTGGGATTCAGCCAGTTTGCACCTATTTGGGAAAACCGGTTGTTAACTTTCTAAACAGTTTGAAGAACCTGTTGTTGGAAGAAATCTCATTTTGTTTTTTTCCCCCACTCTACAGGGCTAATCCTGTAAGGAAGGCAGAGAGGAAAGATTCTGGTGTTGTTTCTAGCTTAATCTTTATTGCCCTGCTTACAGAAACTGCCTCTCCGATTAACCCTTATTACATTGTAACAGCTAAGGCGAAGTGTCCATCGTCCTGAGTGATATTGAGTTGGCCCAGGGTGCAGGCCCACACGGTCACATGACCACTGAGCCCCACCTACCCAGCTGGTCATTAGAGCAGAGAACCGGTTGTTAAACTATTTGAATCCCACCAACAAAGATATGCAAGCTGTGGGCCTGCACCCTGGAGATGCAGCTGACCCTGCAAACTGGCACTCAGTGATCCGAAAAACGGACCCTGCACCTGCGGGAATACGCTAGGAAAAAGATGCAAATGCAGGGAGTGGGGCTGTCTCTGTACTCTGTATGCAATAAGAGTTGTTGTTGTTTTTTTACAGATCCTTACTGTGAATATGGATAGATGTTCTTTCCTAATTGAATGCTACCAGGTAGAGAAGTGCACTCGGGACTCGATATCAGGGTTTAATTTATCTGGATGATTGGGGAAAATATACATGCAAGAATTTCTTGGAAGGCACATTGCAAATGTGCCAATTTACACTAAGTGAAATAAAGAAGAAGCTATTTGCTATGAAACAAAAAAAAATGTCTCTAGTAGGTGCCCTTTTGTACTCTGCATTTAAGGCATTGTTTCCTTAAATACAGAGTATTCACTTCCTCCAGATTCTTAGAAAACTGATACATGAGTAACGTTTTGTTTAAGACATCATGTTTTGATCTGCTGCTACCCACTGTTGTTTAGAGATAAAGAACTGTCAAAACAGAGGCCCTTGAAACTCCCACGGTCTGGATAACAGGACGTGGAGATATGCTGGTCTCTTGACCCAACTTGCAGGACTCCTTGGTTCTAAAGATGTACCCATTGACAAGATCCAAAGTTTTGGACTATAGGGGTGTTGCAATGGTCAGAATTTTTGGAGTGGGTCATATGTCCCTTTGTTCAGCACTCTTGTAATTTCAGTCACTGAACAAATGTTCTTAAGTCAAGGACCACTTGTAACAGGAAAAAATGTGATCTCCTTGCTCCAGTTCCTTGAACCTCACAGAAATAAGGGACCATCAGTAAGTTCTTGTAGTACAAATGCATTAGACAAGCCAATTCTGGTTGGAGAAGGCAATCCTGTAACTATCTCCACTCCAATCCATATAGGGCTTTAGAGGTCAAAAGCTGGACTTCAACTGCACCTGGAAGGAGTACCTAAGATCTGCTTATAATGTATGATGCCACTTAGCACATGGGCTACAGCCTTTTGACTGAGATGTCTTTAAAGGCAGGAGAATAGTGCCACTGCTCCTAATTATATAGCAACAACAAATGCCCAGAAACAAGCAGGCATCTCACAATATCATTGCAACCTTTTTCAGACCTCCCAACATGCTCAGTTGGATCTTGCTGTTTGCATAATATAGCTCCTGCTATTTTTTTTTTAATGAGAAAAATGCTACTGGATAATTATCCCAAAGGGATCTAGAAAAGGGAATTTTGTAGGACCATTGCTGAGCACCGTTGCTGAGATAGACGCCTTTGTAAGCAAAAATCTTATGGGTGATAATATAGTTCTATACATGCTTTTTTCAAGAGCAATTGCAAGAAGGTGCGTTGACTTGTTCTTTTTCATCTGAGCAAGCTAGTGTGGGTGGGCGGGTGGGTGTACACACATACATACATGCATGCATCATTCATATTGATCTAATTTACAACAATATTAGTATTCTTTATCACATTTATCAAATTTAAATAATCATCTTTATATTATTTAAACATTCATAAAAATGCCTAACTTTTTAAACCTTTAATCTTTCTATTATTTTTTTATCCTATAGAAAAAAATTTCCCCTATCTAATTTAGTTCTGCTTCTGCAACTTACAATCAAGCTACCTTAATATTTAAAGGCAATTCTTTCTATCCATCATCTCTTGCCCTCTTTAGTGCTTCAATTCTTATCTGGTTTTTACTCACTTCCCACTCTCCTCATCTTTATCTCTATCTTCATTTCTATCTTTCTTATTTAATCTAAACATTTCTCCCAATACATTCTTATATTGCCACTTCTTCCACATGTCTGCCCATGTCTCAATCACCTTATCAACAATATCTTCCTGTATGTTCATTTGCTGATTTAACTGTTTTACTTTCTTCAGTCTTTCTTCCTTTTTCAGCTGATTTGTCAGTCCTATTTTTTTGCTCCAGTCTGATTTATTTGTTGATTTAGCCAATTCCTCTGTTTTTTTCTGCTTCTTTTGCTTGCCATTTATCTGGTCTTCCTCTTCACTGAGCATTTGCTTCATTTCGTTGTATTTACTTTGTACAATGACAATAATAAAGAAAAATTTGCTAATTTTTCTGATCCATATTTGTTCCTGAGCAAGCTGTCTTTTAAAGGGAGGTCCAATGATTTCTTTTTTTTTTTTTCTGGGCTTAAATATCAAGCTATGAGGTGCAGCTATATGACATTGGGCTGTGTCAATCCTTCCTTCACATATAGTCGTGGTCTGGATGATCTGGAAATATCAGATCACAGGGACGATTGGTGTGACATAAACGATGTGATGGGTGATGACATCTTCAGACCACTGATATGGCACTTATTTCCACGTAGGGAGATTTTCTGGAAATGGCACCTCAGGAAATGCATGTTTTTATTCATTGCTGGAGTGTAAAATTCTATTGCAGTGGATCTGTCCAAGGAGATATATGGACAATTATCATAAAGTATGAGATAATGATGGGGCATTTCTGGACCCGACTTCCTTTCTTGGGATCATCACAATCCTGATTCATTTTTAACTGTGATGGCTAATGACATTCTTTTTTATTTATTTTTATTTTTGCCAACTATACCAAAGGATGTATAAAGGGACCAAAGTGGTTCAGTGGCTAAGATACTGAACTTGTCGATCAGAAAGTTTGGCAGTTCGGCGCTCCGAATCCCCAGTGCTGCATAACGGAGTGAGCTTCTGTTACTTGTCCCACCTTCTGCTAACCTAGCAGTTCGAAAGCATGTAAAAATGCAAGTAAAAAGATAGGAACTACCTTTGGTGGGAAGATTACAACATTCTGTGCACTTTCGGCGTTTAATCATGCCAGCGACATGACCACGGAGATCTCATTGGACAACCCTGGCTCTTCAGCTTTGTAACGGAGATGAGCACCACTCCCTAGAGTCGGGAACGACAAGCACATATATGCTAGGGAACCTTTACCTTTACCTTTACCAAAGGATATTAGCATATATTAGTTATCCACCATTGTTGATTATAAGCCCAAACTTTCTCAGATCTAGTGTTTTAATGAGTGCTACATCTAATTTCATTTATTTGGATTTTTCTCTCCCTCCAGTGTGAATTATATCCTTTAGTTTATGCTACCAATTTTCTGGGATTAGCTCAGGTATGGAATTCCAGAGAGCAACCATCTTCTGAAGCTAGTATTTGCTTTAGGGGAAATCCCTGGATTTGCATTTCAAAAGCAAAAACAAACAACTCAACATCTTCAATGCAAAGCAGCAGGTAGATTCATATGGAGTTGGATTTTAAATTCCTGTCTCCATTCTCTTCAGTAGACATCTGTTCAACAACAAAATCTCTTAATTCAAAATAAAGCATCATCATTATTTTTTTTTAAGTGAAAGGCTGCCACAATCTGAATCTCAGCACTAAATTTTCTTCCACTGAAATCTATACCAAAATTATTCTACACCAACTTTCTTATTCGAGTAGTCTTTCAGATAAAGTGTTTTTTCTGGTGAAAGTAGTCTGTAAGGGCAAACTGGTCTACCCAATTATGGGACGGCACATACTACTTCCATTTTTGCCTTTCAGCCCCAATCCAGGAGCCTTTGTAGACTGTCGCGACAAATTATTTTTCTATTGAATTTATGATTTTCTGTCAAAGAAATAAAGGGATACTAGTGTAGATCTATTTCGAGCTATTTAGCTCTCATCAGCTAGTCATACCCTTCTGGGATTCAAACCCGGGCTGCTTGCATATTAGGTAGATGTATTAACCTCTAAGCCATGCGCTCTCTTCGCTTTTGTTAGCTATACCAGGGGAAAGATTAAGTGTTTTTCCGGTGAGACCAGTCTATCAGGGCAACCTGGTCTACCCAGTTATGGGATTATCTTTCAGATGTGTGGGGACCACAACATCCCAAGGGCAATTTTACTTGAAATTCAGAACTGGAGATCCATCACAGCTGAAAGATGCCAGGCTGAAAAAGGGAGAAGGCTGTTCAAGATGGGACAAATTATTAAATTAGTGTCACATCAACACAACACTATTTTGCCAATAAGCGCTGGATCTTGTAGGTGCCTCTGAGTTTTTCATTCCTTGAAAATTAAGATTAAGAATCTGAAAGGATACAGTGAATTTCATAAATACAGATGGTGATCATTTGAAAGATTATGAAGTGCAAACAGAAATGCATATTATTTCCACAACAAGGAAGATAAATCTGTAATGGTTAAATGATTGTTCTATTTAAAGAGGATAATATACAATATTTATGTTTTTTATTGGGATAACATTTCTGGATTTTGTGCTTATGATGAAAAAAGATGAAACATTGAATACAAATAATTGTGATTTATTTAAGCTGTTATTTAGTCCAGCCCTATTCCTCAGGATTAAGTACCGTATTTTTCAGAGTATAAAATGAACCTTTTTCCCTCAAAAAAGAGGGTGAAAATCTGGGTACGTCTTATAAACTGAATACAGCAATTTGGTCCTACCAAAATCCCACCCCCTTTGCAAAAATGGACGTGCAGAGGGTTTGAGAGGCTTGCAAAGTGTGCCAGAGGGCTGGGGACGGCAAAAAACGAGCAAAACTGTTTTTGCTCATTCCCTCCCCCAGCCCCCAGGAGGATTCTACAAGCCTCCCAAAGCTCTGCATGCCCCCCCCCCCCATTTTTGCAAACAACAAAGCGTGCAGAGGGTTTGGGAGGCCTGCAGAATGCAAAAACTTTTTTAAAAAAATTTACCACTTCAAAATCATGGTGTGTCTTATACTCCGGTGCATCTTATAGTCCAAAAAATACAGTATTACTGACAGGGGTAAATAAATTATGAATATTTTCATTCATTTGAAATATTTATTTACAGTGATTTTCCAGCCAAAAACTAGTCAAAAATAAAATCTCAATAATATGCAAAAATACATAGTGCAAATTGACAGCCAAATTCAATTCAGAATTCACCAACCAGAACATAGGAACTAAACTCCTGTTGCTTTTGAAAGTCACTTGAAAATAAAGGTGGTTATTTGGAAGCACTTTGAATGGATGTATTCAGGGCAAGCTCTGAAGAGCCCTCAGAGAAATGGGCTGAATTCCATGTCGGTGGTCCTCTCGTGTTCACTTCCAACGAATGCTGTTCTAGGCATTATGGGAACCTTATAAATTTCACCCTCTCACAGTTGAGATGCAATTGACCAAACATATAGCACTGTCAGATCCATTCTCTGAAATAAACTATGGTTCTACTGTAATTGGCACTTACTGTGGCTTTAGAAAATTGGAGGGAAAATAAGTGAGTGAGAGAGAGAGTGGCAGGTGTCCATTTCAATCAATCTCAAGTTTCAGAACAGAGTTGTGAACAAGGCCTGAGACAATAATTATCTCAATATTGCCCATGGATAAGGCTGGATTCACTTTTATATTCTCCCCCCTCCCAAATCCATCAGAAAAGGAGCATCAAGTTTTGACACATTTCAAGATCAATCTACACAAAATGCTAATTTTCTACTGTGGGAAGAAATATCCATCTGGTTCAGTTCCAAGCCGGGAGAAAGGCACTGGAAATAAAATGGAGGCTGGAGGCTGATTGGAAAGATTAATTGATGAAGAAGAAGCACATGGGTTCTGGGCAGCTGACCATGTGGAGTTGAGAGTGAGAGGGTTTTATACCTTCTATTGGGCTTTGCACTTGAGCTTCCTGTTCCTGTGTAAGAACATGTATTCTATTGGCTGTTGTCTCATGGGGCATGTAGGGGTTATGTAGGGGTCATAGCTGGCTCTATAGGCAAAGTGCAATTCTTAGATGTTTGTCTGAGCTATGTTTGGTTGAAATTTGGACTGTTCTGATGGTGATGCAATAATTCCTATTGTGGCTTAATGACTTTGGATCTTGGGTGATGGCTGCTTCTAATCCTACCATTCTGCCTTTGTTTTGAAATATCCTGTCTTGAATGGATTACCAAATCTGAATTTCTAAAAGCTGGCCTCAGCATCTGCTGGAGCTATTAAGAAAGTCTTGGAGGCTGCTTCCTGTCTTCAAGAGCATGTTTCTCTATTTCTCCTTTAGAGAAATATAATATTCTGCCTTTTTAATATTTCCCAAAATATTTCATTCTTCTAGGAAGGGGGTGGGTGCTAACTTTCTACAATAGTTACTGAAATGTGCATAATCAGGTTTTGTGCAATGTTTTTAGTGTAACATTTTTTTTACAAAATTGATGTAAAAATCCATAAGGCACATCCAGTTATTTCACCGACAGAATTTCCAGTGCTGCGAAGCCATGTTCGAGGCTGTGGAGCAACAGGACCTGGATGCTGTCCAGGTTCTCCTCTACCAGTATACACCAGAGGAGCTGGATCTCAACACACCTAACAGTGAGGGATTAACAGCTCTGGACATCGCTATCCTGACGAATAATGTACCCATTGCCAAGATCCTCATGAAAGTTGGTGCAAAGGAGAGCCCACACTGTAAGTATTGCAGAATTACTGTACAAACAAAGCTGTACCATATTAAAAAGTCAATCAAATAAAACGGGAACTGGCACACAGTTCTTTAAAGCCACTTTATGTTTGCCTGGATGCGATCAATCAGCAAAAATAAGAGTAATATTCCTATCTGGATCACGGAGAACTGGTAGATATTTCATAGTTAAAGGCTAAGGTGTTCAACCCAAACGATTATTATTAAATGTACTTCCCCAGGATTTCTATGTGCCCATCCCATTCATTCTATTTTGATGGGGTCAAGATTCTTCTCTTTAATTCTGTATTTTGGAACCATTTTCAATCATGATTCTATAATTGACTTTTTTTTAAAAAAAAATGAACTAAGTGTATAACTATTGTAACTTTAAATAGTTGCTAAAAGAATGGCTATAAGTCAAGGACTATTTGTATGCCACATCATTGTATTCTAACATGCTTTTTGCTTTCGAATCTAAAAGCTTGTATAACTTCACAAGATGTATAATAATTAAGCATAATGCATACATGCCATAGTGGTGTGTAAATCACAGTAAACCAGAGGTAAAAGCAACTGTAGCCTGATACAATTTATAGAGCTGGCCAGTGGAGGTTTTGTTTTTTTTTAACAGATATGAATGGAATACAGTGCTAGTCATAAAATACCTTTTCCCCAGTTCTGTAAGAAGAAAGCATACAGATCTTGCTGTTGTCGTTGCAGCCAGCTATTTGGCTAACAGGAGGCCAGAATGGAACAAGGCAATAACAAACATTGAAATCATTCATTCATTCATTCCAATGTGACTAGTAAACAAAGACCCCCATGGATATGCCTGGAAAGTTTTGATTTCATTTGGATATCAAGTTTAATACTCTTTTTTTTGTCCCTCTGGACATCTTAAGAATATTCATTCAAATCAAAATTTGAATCTGGGATTAATGATTTGAAGGAAGTGGTGCTGTGAGATGCTGTAAAGCAGCATTTCCCTACATATTTCAGCTATTTAAAATGCTTAACCTGTACATTTTTAATTCCACTACTCTTTTTTGTCACGCCTCTCCAGACAAAGTATCTTCATGTATGGATTTAATGAACTAAGTTATTTTAACCCACAACTGCAGTAAAAAAAAAACAGTTGTAAATCAGCATTTTGGAATAGTAGTATGCCAGACTTTCATGTGGCATACGATTATACCAAAATGCGTTGCTGGCAAAATTTTCATGGATACACAAGCTCTTATATTAAGTTTCACGTAAGTTTCACTGTTGTACTAAATGATGAATAAATCATAGAGATATAGAAACATTGCAAAGATGGGTTTTGAAATACTGCATTAAAAAGGTTAATACATAAGAATTCAAAAGTTAGGCAAAAATCCTTTCCCACAGAATTTAGCTTGGATGAGATACACTAATTAAGTGAGGCAGTTATTAAGTCAGATGTGCCTCATTTTAATCATGTGGTTGTTAAGCGAATCTGGATTCCCCCATTGACTTTGCTTGTTGGAAGTCAGCTGGGAAGGTCACAAATGGTGATCACATGATCTTGAGATACACAACAGTTGCCAAGTGTCCAAATTCTGATCACATGACCATGGAGAGGCTGCAACAGTTGTGTCACTTTTTAGTCATGTTTTTCAGTGATGTTGTAACTTGGAATAGTCCCTAAAGAAATGGTTGTAAATTGTGGGCTATCTGTATATGAATCTCTACCTACCTACCTACCTACCATATATGTCTCTGTGTATGGGTACGTGTTTATATGGGCGTGTATGTGTATAAACAAACAGTATATGGTAGATGTAGGTATGGGTGTGGATGTGTGTGTGTGTATATATATATTCTGTGTGTGTGTTTGTATATCTCAGAAGTATTTGTATACTTTTATACAAATAAAAGTGTTGTTTTATTTTATTTATTTATCAATTTTTTACAACACCCTCTCTTCCACCAATTCAGAGACAGGGAATCTGGGGTCCTCTAAATGTGATCAAACTAAAGCTCTCCACCTTGTTTTCAATTTGGGCCCCCTGGCTCAGAGCTGTCTGGAGTTCAGTAATATCAGAAGGAGTGCCCCATTGATTCCCCACCATCAGACTAATCTGAGATGGGAATTCATTGGCCTCTAGAACAGAAAACAGTCCCCAGTAAGTTCAACCGCCCATGGAATGCATTCATTTTCAATAGCAACAAGCCCCCCCCCCAAAAAAACCCAAGCAATGACAATTGTAAATAAACAGATAACCTAGAGCCAAGAGAAAGTTTGTGGCTCACAGGACCCTAGAGAAGATACCTGAGTTCTGGCTGGAAAATAAGAACCAGATGGGCATCCTTTGAACTTGCCTTTGGTGCTGCAGAGACTGCTCTTGGTTGACCCTTGTCTCAAAAATACCTGAGGAGCACCTCACCTGTTTGATGACACTGCCCACTGTCTCCATTCAGGGACCTGTCCCACTCCATTTTCTACCCCTTGTCTGTGAGTGATTTGTATAGTCAGTCAACCGTCGTTTAAACCATGATTCAAATTCTGACCTCATATGTAGAACATAGAACTATAGAGTGGAATGGGGCCTTGGAGGTCTCCTAATCCAATCCCCTGCTCAAGCAGAATACCCTGTACTATTTCATATAAATGGTGGCCCAGCCTCATTTTTGAAATCCTCCAGTGATGGAGCATCCACAACTTCTGAAGGCAAGCTCTTCCGGTGGTTCATTGTGCTCACCATTAGGAAACGTGTCACTAAGAATACTATGGATTTAACAGTAACAGAGTTGGGACGGACCTTGGAGGTCATCTAGTACAACCCCCTGCTCACGCAGGAGACCTATACTAGGGATTCGAACTGCCGAACCGCTTGCGCCTCGGCAAGTCGCATAATGAAACTGGGTCCTCAGGAGCTTGAATTTAGCAAACTCCGCTGTTAATTTAAAGTTAGTTAAATTAATAACATTTAGTATGGATCTGCCAGTCTCCATGCTCCAGGAAATTGTATCTTGAGGCTACAATTTCCTGGCATTTTTTTTCCCTACTGAGCTATGCCTGTATATTCTAGCCCCCTCTCTGTTTTCACCAAGTCTGTAGAATTAGTGAACTTTTAAGGCTGTGTCATGTCTACAACACTTATATTATCATTTAAACTGGCCTCCTTTAACTTTCCAGGGTTATTTTTTCCCCTCGCCCTCTCCTTCATTACTGTAGCTGTTCAGTGAAAATAATTGTGTCATTTAATATTTATTTGTTTATTTTTCTGTCATGGTTCGTGACTGGAGGAGAAAAAAAAGAATCAGGGGTGACAGGAATTAAAGCACGGGATTGACGGCTAAAGTAACTTTCATTAGGCATGACAAATCTGCAGGAAAACACAGCCTTGAGTGTTCTAAGCTGATTTTTCATTGACCGTCTGTAAATAAATGCAGACTGATGGCACGGAGGGGCAATCATAAATGAGTATTCATTTCCTGCCTTTAATGCAAACATGCCTGGGAACGCAGGCTAGGCACCTAAGCCATTTCATTTCCATGGCTAAATAATGCACTGTCCTGATCACCATTTGCATTTGCTATCCCCATCCATTGGAAATCTGAAGAGGAGAATTTTATAAATGGATCACGGCTGCAAGTGGAGTCCTTCTTCCAAAGCGGATAGCTAAGATGGGATGCCTACAGCCCTGCATAAGCTCTTCAAATTAGTATCAACTAAGGGTCCCCAACCTGTGGGCCATGGCTCACTAATGGGCCATGAGGGGATTGCAACCGAGCTGCAGAAAAGGCTGGCAAGTGCGCTTACAAGAGCATCCTCACTTGTGTGAGCAACATGTGTGTGCACGCATGCGTGCTCCATTTGCATGAGAGGCAGGTGCACTCATGAAAATGAAGCTGCATGCACATGCTTGTCATACACTAGCCAGAACTATCCCCTTTTCCCTCCACATACAGTACACACACTGGTCCACAAAGTCAGAAAAGTTGGGGAACTCTGAACTAGATGCAGTGAGTTAATCCATTATGTGACGATTTGACCTGACTTGACTTGACTTGATTTGATTTGATTTTCAGCCAGTGTAGGCAATCACAATTGAACCCAAAATTTCTGTTGGTAAGCATGGCAGTTGCAAAGTGAGTTGTGCCTCACTTTACGTCTTTTTACCACAATGGTTAACTGAATCACTGCAGTTCTTAAGTGAAGCACTGCAGTCCTTAAGTGACTCTGGCTTCTCCCATTGACTTTGCTTGTCTGAAACTGGCTTAGAAAGTTACAAACGATGATCACACAACCCCAGGACACTGCAACTGTCATAAGTACATGCCAGTTGCCAAGCACCCGAATTTTGATCATATGACCATGGGGATGGTGCCACAATGAAAATTGCTCAAAAGTCACTTTTTTGGTGCTGTTGTAACTTCAAACAGCCACTAAATTAATGGCTGTACCTGTATAGTTAATGTACTATGTTTTGTGAGTTCACATGTAATGTCATTGTAATGTCATTCATTGGTTTATTCAACAACCTACAGTTAAAATAGACCATGGCTTAACTTATTCTGTAAACCCTATTATTATACAGTTAAATGTTTAAGAAGAAGTCAGAGTATTTAAAGATACATTTCTCTAAGAAATGAAAGGGTATTTGCAATTACTATAAATTGTTGGTGACAGTGTGGTGCAGTTATAGCTTAAATAACTACCAAGTGATTCTGAATATATCTGCTTAAAAGTTTGCTTAATCACTCAATAACCAGCATTTGGTGGATTTGCACAACATAGTAAGTCAAAAATACTGGTTTATAAACACAGTGCTAGGTTTCAAGCCAGAACTAAATAAAACATTGTTTTGTGTTGATTGGTAACATAGACTCAATCATAAAATACAGATACATTTATATTAACATAAACAAAGGGGCTGATCACGACATATCACTACTTTGTCAAAACTTTTATACAGCAAAATGAGGAAGATGAAAAATCCCTACAATTCATTAAAAATAATTTTATACTAAATTAAAATATTGTTGCCAATTTAACATCAAAACTGACATCAGTGTAGTCTGAAAAATAACCAGTGAAACTTCAGAGTTACAATTTTACGAAGCAATATATACTGTATATGACAATGCAAAATGTAGAAAAGTTAAAATTCTGAATCTAATACATCTTTAGGGAGATGATATTCAGGTCAGATGCATTACAGTAGTCTCTGTAAATCAGTAATTTGAACAAAGAACATTAGGAAAAGGATTATCTTCATAAAGGTGCTTTCAAAGTAAAATAGATATGGCTTGTGCTAAAATGATCATGTGGTTGCTTTTTTTGGTTCAATGTTAAAAGCAGCCAAGTCCACCGAGTTGCAAGTAATCTGTTTAGGGGTGTAGCAACAATGTTGCAATTTTCTATAGATCACAACAACATATTAACATAACAAATTATCAACTCTTCAAAGGAGGCCAAATCATGAAACAAATCTTGAAAGTCTGTCCAAATTTCTCTCTGTCCCATCTAGGCTAAAAAAAAAAAAAAAAACCAAACCAGGCACAGTTATTCTGAGTTTCCTTCTCACACTTGCTCCTGTACAATCATTACTTCAAGTCCATTCTTAATGGTTCTTTCATACTGAAGTTGGACCTCATGGGTCAAGTGGGTTTGCTGTTAACGTACCTGCCTCCCAACAGCGTTGCAGCAGCCCTCCCCTTGCTCCTCGAGTCGGTAGCCGAGCTAGCAATTGAGTTCCCCAGGCTTATGGTGCTGGGGGATTTCAATTTGCCTTCGCTCGGTGAACACTCTGACGGGGCGCAGGAGTTCATGGCTTCCATGACAGCCATGGGCTTGACCCAGGTAATTCGGGGCCCAACCCACTCAGCGGGTCACATGCTTGACCTCGTATTCCTCTCGGAGCAGTGGACTTGTGATCTTGGTCTGAGGGGTAATGAGATCATACCCCTGTCGTGGTCAGACCACTGCCTACTGAGGCTTGACTTCCGGAGACCAAACCCCCACTGTAGGGAGGAGGAACCGACCAGGTGGTTCCGCCCCAGGCGACTTATGGACCCCTTGAGGTTCCAGATGGAGCTTGGGGTTATTCCTGACACTCTCGCCCACAGTCCGGTGGAGACTCTCGTTGCTGCCTGCCACTCGGCAGCATCGGAGTCCCTTGACCGGATTGCGCCACTACGGCCGCTCCGAGGTGGCGGATCCCGGAGGCCCCCTTGGTTTACCGAGGAGCTCCGGGAGAGGAAGCGCCAGAGGAGACGCCTAGAGCACCTATGGAGGTCCGATAAATCAGAATCGAGCCGAGCACTCTTAACAACTTGCACCAAGGAGTACATCAGGGCACTTAGGACAGCAAAAAGATCGTATATTGCCACCTTGGTTGCGTCCGCTGAGTCTCGCCCAGCCGCCCTGTTTAGGATAACCCGTTCGGGGGACCCCTTGCAGGGTAGGGCTGAAGACTATGTCCAGTTCTTAGCGGACAAAGTTGCTCGGTTTCGGTCGGATTTGGACTCCACCTTTGCAGATCCAGCCGAGGCACAGGAGGACAATTTGGCAGACCATCGCTGGGTTGAGTTTCAGGATGTTGCCCCCGGGGACGTGGACAAGGCCATGAGAGCTGTGAGTGCCTCCACTTGTGTACTGGACCCGTGTCCCTCCTGGCTGGTTGGCAACAGCGGAGAGGTGACACGGGGCTGGATCCAGGCGGTTGTTACCGCCTCCCTTCGGGAGGGGATCTTCCCCTCCGCACTTAAAGCGGCGGTGGTGAGACCCCTCCTGAAGAAACCATCTTTGGATCCAGCCGTTCTTAACAATTATCGCCCAGTCTCCAACCTCCCCTTTGTTGGGAAGGTTGTTGAGAAGGTGGTGGCCTCCCAGCTCCAGCGGTCCTTGGAGGAAGCCAGTTACCTTGACCCATTCCAGTCCGGCTTCAGGCCTGGTTACAGCACAGAAACTGCTTTGGTCGCATTGACCGATGATCTCTGGAGAGCCAGGGATGGAGGCCATGCCTCCATCTTGGTTCTCCTTGACCTCTCGGCGGCTTTCGATACCATCGACCATGGTATCCTTCTGCGACGACTGCAGGAGGTGGGGGTGGGAGGCACTGTTTTGCAGTGGTTCTCCTCCTACCTCTCGGACAGGTCGCAGTCGGTGTTGATTGGGGGGCAGAGATCGACCCCTAGGCCCCTAACATATGGGGTGCCGCAGGGGTCGGTCTTGTCCCCCCTACTATTTAACATCTACATGAAACCGCTGGGCGAGATCATTCGGAGGCACGGGATAAGATACCACCAATACGCGGACGATACCCAGTTGTATCTGTCCGCCCCGTGCCAACTCAATGAAGCGGTGGACGTGATGAACCGGGGTCTTGAGGCCATTAGGGACTGGATGAGGGCTAACAAGCTTGTACTCAACCCGGAAAAGACCGAGTGGCTGTTGTGTTTCCCTCCCAATAATTTGGCTAGTGTTCCATCACTCAGGCTGGGGGGCCAAATATTATACCCCTCAGACAGGGTTCGCAACTTGGGAGTCCTTCTGGACCCACAGCTGACCTTTGATCATCATCTGTCGGCTGTGACCAGGGGGGCATTTGCCCAGGTTCGCCTGGTGCGCCAGTTGCGACCCTACCTGAACCGGGAGGCTCTCACAACAGTCACTCGTGCCCTTGTGACCTCTAGGCTGGAATACTGCAACGTGCTCTACATGGGGCTGCCCTTGAAGAGCATCCGGCGACTTCAGCTAGTACAGAATGCGGCCGCGCGAGTGATTGTGGGTGCACCTCGGTTCGCCCACATAACACCTATCCTCCGCGAGCTGCGCTGGCTACCTGTTGATCTCCGGGTGCGCTTCAAGGTGCTACTTACCACCCATAAAGCCCTCCATGGTAGTGGATCTGGGTACTTGAGAGACCGCCTCCTGCCAATTACCTCCTTGCGACCTATTAGATCACACAGATTAGGCCTCCTCCAAGTTCCATCCGCCAGTCAGTGTCGACTGGCAACTACGCGGAGGAGAGCCTTTTCAGTAGTAGCTCCGACTCTTTGGAACGATCTCCCCGTGGAGATTCGTACCCTCACCACCCTCCAGACCTTCCGCACAGCCCTCAAGAACTGGCTATCCCGTCAGGCCTGGGGTTAAAGATTATAATCCGTCCCCTCCCGAATGATGAATGAATGTTGCTTCTATTTTTAATTACGTACTGTTTTTATATGTCATTGTGTGTACTCCCTTCCCTATACGTTGTAAGCCGCCCTGAGTCCCCTCAGGGAAAAGGGCGGCCTATAAATAAATTTATCTACATCTTATCTACATCTACATACTTTTCCCAACATCATCTTAAAATTCCTTTACTCAAATTTTCTACAGACCATATCTTTCAGCATTACTGACTGATACCAGAACCAAAAAAGAATTGCAGCCGAAGATTCAGGGACACATCTCTAAGAAGATGCTCTTTTTTGTAGATGCTAAAGGAATCCGTGCAGACAACCAGCTATTAGTCACTGCAAAGTGTTAGGGGTCAACCATATATCTAGAAGACACAAACTCCAATCTTATGTGTCCTACTTTCATCCATATACAAGTGATCCTTACTTCACAACTGCCCTGTTTAATGACTGTACCTGTTTGAAGGTACAACAGTCTTGAAAAAGTAACTTTACAGCTTGTAAACCTCCTCAAAGTCACTTGAGTGAGATTCAGATACGATACAACTGGCAGGTGTTTACAACTGTTTCAGCATCCCATGGTCTCAGGATTGTCATTTATATGCTTTACCATCAGCTTCTAACAGGCAGAATCAATGGAGAATGGCCTTAAAATCTCAAGTTGCGGTCCCATGATATTTCAGTTAGCATTGCATGTAGTCATGAAACAAGAACTACCCATATTTTAATTGACTGAGAGCCACTTGGTTCTCTCTGGAACAGTAGATGATATCTTTATATGTTATTGTAAACAGACTGGTTTCCATCTCTGAGCTTATCCACCAAGTATACAGGCTAATACTCTTTAAAGTACTCCTATTTCTCATATCCTGTATCAGGGGTGTCAAACTCAATTTCATTGAAGGTCATATCAGGGTTGTCTTTGACCTCCTGCAGCCTTCTGCAAGTGAAAATGACTGAAAATGGAGCCTAGGAGGGCTGCACACAGTCCTCCCGAGGTGCGTTTTCGCTGGCAGAGGCAATACAGGCCAGTGCTTCACTGTTTCCAGCGGGGGGGCCATGGGCCAGATGTAAGGCCATGGGCCTTGAGTTTGACACCCCTACCATATATACTTTCATATATGATTTCATTTATATTCATCTGTCCTCAAAGCTGATTAACTTCTACATTTCCCTTTGAAAAGTCCCAGAACTTAACCCAGTTCCTCTTCCTAGCAGTTGTCAGCGTGGAAGGGAGATCTGTCCATCTTAGCAACTTAGTCCAAGAAGCTCAGCAACGGGTGAATGACCTGTCTGCACAAGTCATGAGTGAGGGTCTCGGCGCAGACAGCTGTGAGAAGGAGAAGCAGCTGAAAGCCTGGGAGTGGAGATATCGGCTTTACAAACGCATGAAGTCCAGCTTTGAACATTCTAGTAAGAGCCAAGCCAAAAATGCCTGGATGAGTGAAATGGGTGGAACAGAAATCTATATATTAAAAATGGTTGTGCGTGTGTGTGTCCCAACATGACTCTGGAACGCCTCGAGCAATTCCAATCAAACTTGGTACACAGATGACGTACTCTCTGGAAACAAATACTGTGGGGGTAAGACACCCCTAACACCCCTCAGGGGAGAGGGTGTTCTGTTAAGATTCAGCCTGTTTTGCCTTTAAATGGCTTTACTGTACTGCCGTAAAATGGCTTCTACTGTACAGCGCAGTAGAGTTGCCATGGTAACGGCTTCACAGTACTCCACAAGGGGGGCTCCCTATGGTAAAAGGGTGAATCCAATATTAGAAATTACATTTGGTCTGGACATTTCCCCACTATAAGTAAATACCCAGACAATGCCAGGTTATCAGCTAGTAATTCATAAAACAGATTGTGTTTCCAGGGATTCCTCCTCAGTGTTACAGCTGAACAACTAACCTCCTTGACAAATGGGTTACAGACAGAACAGCAACCTGCCTGTTCCTAAAATAAGACAAATGCATCAGGGATAGGTTCTGTAGTGCAATTAAAATTCTTCTGCACATGAGTAGAACTGAAAAACAATATGGCGGCATTGATGGCACCAACTGGTGAATCAGTTCACAGGCGTGGCAGGCCTGGTTTGCTGCCGGTTCCAGCAACCCAGGCCGCCAAACCATTACCAGTTCAGCCAAACCATCCAAACCAGTAGGAACCCACCACTGAAGTGCAGGATTAGAAAATAATTATTCAGTTGTCTATTCATGGAGATGGACATTTATCAACAAGAAGGTTGGCAACTATTAGACCTTCTTATGGAACCTGTTTGAAACAATAAAAGGACATATTGCATTGCGACGTAAAATATATATATTTCATCCCCAGTGCAGTCATGTTCATCACTTGCAATGCTGATGTCAGAAAATATGAAATCTTTTAACAGTCTGTGTTTTACGTGCAGGGAAGTTTTAACTGCTAAGCCCGTCTGACACATCCTTAAACCTGCATTAAAAAAAGCTTCTTATATTTGTTTTTAAAATTTATAAAATAAATGATATCTAAACATACAGTACAAATGGTGTCTAAATAAATTCTAAATACAAATAAATATTCATTGGTGCTTTTGTTATTCTGTCCCCTTGGCAAAGCCTGTGCGACTGAGGAAATGTGATATTCTAAATGATGATATTCCAAATCTTGTACTGTGCTTACATATAAGTACATGCCATTAGAAATACGTGCACTATATTCTCCCAAACAAGAGAAACCAATGGTGTCAAACAGTCCCATTAGCATACATGCCTTGTTTTCATTACAAACACAAGTGACTTCAGTAGAAAGCTTACCCTTGTTGCAAGGCTTCGACTCATTTCTTCAATGACCCAGGGCAGTGTTTGAAAAGTATTTGTTCCGCATGAAGTACAGTGTTTTCTCTCTGTTCACAGGAGCCCCTGAGGCACCAACCAACATCTGCCTTATGGTAACAAGCAGCACATCACTCACTGTCACTTTCCAAGAGCCTCATAGCATCAATTCAGCAGTGGTGACAAAATACAAAGGTAATAGATTTGTATCAATTTCACAAGCTTTCAGGAATGTGTGTTAAACGAAATAGGGGCTTTATATCTTTGATGTAGTTGAAAGTAGTTCCCCAATCTGGATTAGATATGAACTACAATATATTTGATTTATTTTAGTAATGAGACAATCTGACACCTTAAAACCATGTGTGCCTCAAACTTCCTTCCTTCCTCTCTCCCTCCCTTCCTTCCTTCCTCCATCTCTCCCTCCCTCTTTTTTATGTCTCTTCAGTGACAGCATGTTTAAACTCTAACATGGTCTTGACAATAATTAAGAATAACTAGAAATGACACAGAACCTTCCCTGCTCAAACCTAGGAAAGGAAAGAGAGGAGAAGAGAAGGGAGGGGAGGGGAGAGCAGAGGAGATGAGAAGGGAGGAAAGGGAAGAGGAGTGGAGGGGAGAGGGGAAGGGAGGGGAGGGCAGAAGAGGGGAAGGGAGGGGAGAAGAGAGGAGGGGAGTGGAGAAGGGAAGAGAGAGGAGGAGAGGAGAAAGGTGGGGAGAGGAGGGGAGAAGAGAGAGAGAGGAGGGGAGGGGAGAGGAGAGGAGGAGAGGAGAAGGGAGGAGAAGAAAGGAAAGGAAAATAAAGGTCATAGCTCTCAGTTGCTCAACAAAACTTAAATGTATTACCAGTCACAAATACCCCAGGTAGAACATCTCAATATAATATTGAAAATGCAGAATTCAGACAGTCACACCTCAGTTGTTGTTTTTCAGGATTCACCACTGAATATTTGTAACACTGAATGCTAGTCCTCCTTTCTAGCGACATGTACAGCTCACAATGTTTTACTTCCTCATTATCATTTGGAGAAAATAGTGTTTTGACTAAGTACAATTTGTCTTCATTTTGCTCCTGCCATAATTCCCTTTATTCTTCACAAGTCCTTAAAGATTGGCTTCCATGAATTCACCTATCGATTGATACTATCCCAGATGAGAAAACATGGGGGGGGGGGGAGAGAAGCTGAAAGTGGGGCCTATTCCTTAATGAAAGGCACAAGGTGTTATTATGGGGAAAAGCGGGAGGAGGGATTGCTTATCTGTACATTGCTCTGAATTCCTGTATCAAAGGCAGGAGATAAATTAATAAATAAGCAAGAGCAGGAATATTTGCTTCAGTAGTAACTAAGGATTATCACAAGAGCCCCATAGTTACTTAATTGCTACTTCCTGGTGGTGTTTGGGGTTACCAGCCTATTTCACTGAAATGTAGATTGTTTTCAGTTTCTAGAGCCATGTACAATTGTAACCACAAGAGAGCCCTGGACTAAAACTGGAATTTGTTACATTGTGTGATTGCATGTACAAATTAACTTCCCCCAATCTAGTGCCTTTTAAATGTGTTGGATGCAGAGGTGGTATTCAGCTGGTTCTGACCAGTTCTGGAGAACCGGTAGTGAAAATTTTGAGTAGTTCGGAAAACCGGTAAATACCATATCTGCCTGGCCACCCCCCCATCTATTCTCTGCCTCCTGAGTCCCAGCTGATCGGGAGGAAATGGGGATTTTGCAATGACCTTCCCCTGGAGTGGGGTGGGAATGCAGATTTTGCAATATCCTTCCCCTGCCACATCCACCATGCCACGTCTACCAAGCCACGCCACGCCCACAGAACCAGTAGTAACAAATTTCAAATCCCACCACTGGTTCGATGGCTCCCCCAGTATTATCTCTCCATTTCAATTGGCCATAGTGATTGAGAACGATGGAATCTGGATATCAGGCCTTTGCTTTTGGACCTCACGCCTTCCACACTTTCTGTTATTCTGCTATGCATTTTCTTTGTGGGAAAATGGGAGGGGGGGTTGTAGGGAGTTGCATATTATGTAGCTTTCTTTCTAGAAAGCCAAGGTCATCCTTTGTCTCTGCACCTGACTGGAACTGGATGGGTAGAAGAGCCAACATGGCAGTGGAAGATTGGACCATGTGATTGGCTTGTGGGTGTGGGGGCAATATCTTTCAAGAACTTTCAAGAAGGTGAGGGGAACCACAGAAGCTTTCAGATTAGGGTTTTCCCAGATGTGCCAAAATGGGTCTCTTCATAAATTGGAATTTTGAGCACTACTTTGCCTTGGACTCTTATTTACTTTTGGATGCATTACATTTGGAACCCTGACACTGGAATATCTCTAGGCAATATTTGAGGCACTAGCTTGGACATAGCTGTCACAAATCTTTCTCAAGCTGTTGTTTTATTTATGCTTTCTTACTCAAGTTTAGGAATAAACTATACCTGTAATTTACAGCAAGTGTACACAGATTGCAAACCTTCCTTGGGAAGACACACTCAAGAAATAGTCTGACAGAGAAGGAATCCATCTCTCAACTGTTGCTTTCCATAGGAATTTTTCTTACAGAAAACTAGTAGACTTTGAAGTAACCCAACCTCAGAATAGCTCTTTGAAGTGCTCTAAGCGTGAAACAAAATATATACGCTCCAAGGTCTTTGTTTTGAGGTCAGACCAAAATAAGCTGTTTTGCTTCAAGCTTGGGATTGGGGATGCTTGCTGTATGAATTTTCATCAGCAGCAAGGGCTGATCCAATCACCGGTCCTGTTGGTTTAAATTGGATGAGGTAACATGTGAAATCTTGAGAGGAAGGCAACAGTGCAGCAGAAAGAGAAGGCTGCATCCAACAGCAAGACATTGCTTCTATATATTTTTTTAATGCAACTTAAGGCTCACTTGGAAAACACTATTTGGAATGCAGGTGGTGAAAGGGATACAGGTGTCTATGGAAACAACTGTTTTCCTAGTTTTGGCAATGCTCCTGAGGTTGCAAAAATGCAAAGACTACCAATATAGGGTTGGTTCGGTTGGCACTACCATATGTGTGCACATGCTATGCGTACTTTTGTGACCTATTGATGTTGAGCTTCCAGATGAATTTAAAAATCCAAAGAATTTGCTTTGTGTCAGGTTCCAAGTAATAAATCCATAGCAAGCAAGACTCTGAGGCAGGTAGATTCCTCAAAGAATATTTTTATTGGAATTATCATATTGGCACATATCTGGTGAAAACCAATTCCCGCGGTTTTCACCTAATTAGAAGTAAAAGTTTTTCTACTTTCTCAAAACCATCAGTCACATGGGCCAATCATAGTGCAGGCTGGCAGCTGGGTGGCATTACTCCACCTTCCTTCGACCAGGTGTGAGAATGTCCTTGGTTCCCAAGAGAAAATATGTTGTTTTGGCTACAAACACCCCTTTGTCTCAAATTCCCCCCTCCCTATCCCTCAGCTCCAGTGTAGCAACAATGAAGTGGTCAAAGTGGCTTCAGTCAGGTCAGCTTGTTCACATACGGTGCGTGCCCTGCGTACACGCCCTTGGGTCTTGTAGCTTTAGTATTCATGTCATTCATATAATTCAGAAACACCATCCCCTTCGGTTATTTTTACTGAGGTTGTGCCTGGCAGATGGATGGCAAAAAGGGAGTGTGCTAAACTGTAGCTTAATCTTGTTAAATAGGTGGAGTGGCAGTGCTTGCAGAAGAATTGGCTAAGAGGATTTCAAAAAGAAAAGAAAACATTAAGACAATTTCATTGGAATAGCACGATGTACAATTTCTGCCTTTCTGGCTGTGTTTGTTTATCTTCAGGCAGTAATGGTACCACCGCATTGGAAAGTTAAAACAATTATCTGTTTTATCTTGTCAAGGTGTTGGCTCAGAGTCTCGGGATCTGCGGAGAGTGAAGGGAGAAGTATCTGATAATAGATTTTAAATTAAAGTCAGGGATTTCCTAGGGGGTAGAGCTGTGCCTGTGAGGATTTGTTTTCATTTTTAAAGAAGTGTTTCCCCCAATTACTATATTCTGCAAGTTGACTGGCTGCTGGCAGTATATATCATAAAACATGGAATGTAGAATCATACGGCTGGAAGGGACCTGGGAGATGTTCTACTCCTACTCTCTCTGCTCAAGGCAGCAGACTTTATCTCATCAAGGTCAAATGATTGTCCAGTCTATTCTTTAAAATCGCCTGTGAAAAAGCACCCAGAACTCTGGGAAACTAGCTGTTCCATTGATTAATTGTTCTCGCTGTCAGGAAATTTCTCCTTAGTTCTAAATTGGACCTCTGACAAGCTTCTACACATTACTTTTTGTTCTGTCCCCTGATGTTTGAGGGGAGAATAAGTCAATCCCCTCTTCTCAGTGATAGCCTCTCAAACCCTGGAAAACAGCTATCATATCACTCGTAATTCTTCCTGTCAACAGGCTAGAATAACTCTCTCAGTCGTTCCTCAGATTCCTGAAGATGCTGGGATGAAGTTGCCACTTCCCGTGGTTCACTCTCTCCCAGGTCCCTGTCATCAGTGGCTCAATCTAACCGCCTGGCGCTTGAGCAGGAGCAATTGAGGGGGTCCCAGATCTCTTCCAGAGTCATCAGCACCCTGGAGGCTTCCAGAAGGAAATCCACCACCCGCATCTACGACATGACATGGACCGCCTTCACCAACTGGTGCCAGCCCAGGCAGTTGCTCTTTTCTGCAGACTTTTTAGGGTCTCAGCATCTTTTTTGAATTGTGGTGACTTGAACTGAATGCAGTGTTCCAAGTGTAGTGCAGTATAAAGCGGTACTATCACTTCTTATGATCTTGATGTTATCCCTCTGTCGATGCAGCCTAGGATTGCATTGGCTTTGGCAGCTGCACCACACTTCTGTCTCATAAGTGATGGTTCACTAGGACATCTGTATCCTTCTCACAGTTACTACTGTTAAGCTAGGTACCAGCCTATTCTAAACGTATACATTTGGTTTTTCCTGCCTAAGTGAAGACCTTACTTATGGTATCTTACCACTGAACTGCCTCTTATTGGATAGGGCCCAGTACTCAAATGTGTCAAGATTCTTCTGAATCGTGAGTCTATATTTTAAAGTCTTACCTATTCTTCCCCCAACTTGGCATTGTCTGCAAATTTTCTGAGTTCTTCTTCTACCCCATTTAGACCATTTAATGTTTTATGATGAATGTGTTTTTACAATGACTATGATAATGATCTATCACTATTGTATATATACCGAGAGCTTATGCACCATAGACAAATTGCTTGTTGAAATCTGCTTTCTTAAAGTCTAAAATGCTCCATGGCTTAGGCCCAGGGTACTTGCGAGACCACCTACTGCCATTGGTAGCCTCCCACCATCCAGTACGATCCCACAGAGTTGGCCTACTCAGGATGCCATCAGCCAGGCAGTGTCGGCTGGCGACCCCCAGGAGGAGAACCTTCTCTGTGGGAGCGCCTTCCCTTTGGAATGAGCTGCTCCCGGAGCTTCACATAATTCCCGACCTCCAGTCCTTTTGACGTGCCCTAAAAAGTTGACTTTTCCAGTAAGCTGGCCTGGCCTGAATAGAATAAATTATTAATTTTAATTGTTAATTTTAATTTAATTTCTAAATCTCATTGTAAATGTCTATTGGGTTTTTTGGATATTCTATTTAATCTTTCTTTTAACTTTTGTAATATGCGTTTTTATGTTGTATGCCGCCCTGAGTCCTTTGGGAGAAGGGCAGCATATAAATCCAATAAACTTAAACCTAAACCTAAAACAATAGTCTGGCTTGGTTCACTTACCTGTGGTTGCATTATGGTGAATTCAAGTTTGATATGGTTAATCTCTGCCAAGGTTCCTATAACTTCTTCTCCCTCAACCATTTCATCCCTATTAGTGAGAATTAAGTCCAATATAGCTGCCCCGCTGGTTCCCTCCTCTACCTTTTATAAGACAAAATTGTCAGCAAGGCACATCAAGAACCTGTTTGATCTCCCACACACTGTACAGGATTTTTTTTCATTCCACCTATTCACTTAGCCAGGGAGTGAAAGAAAAATTAGCAAGATGTTCCAGTGTTCCCTGTGGCCATCAAATCAATTCATGTTTTGTTCCATCAGAGTATACTCAACTGAAATCATTTCCCTAGAAGCTCAAAACAAAACATCATTTTCTACTTGAAAAATTGTGCACAGAGCTCTGGTTTCCTTTCCCAGCTGATTTTACACAAACCAATGTTTAGAACATGAATTTTCTTTACAAATACAAGTCAAGAAAACTTAAGGGCTTATGATAGCATGTGGGAAATTGAGAGTAATTGACTTTTAGAATATTTATTTTTATTTTTTGTTATAGTTTTATCTGTTTCTGGAATCTACTTCAAGGACTTTATTCACAATATGGTGTGACTTAAAATAAATAAGTACATCAATGGTTTAATAGGAAAAACATTTTGAAATTCCCCTCTATCTGTCTGATTCAAAGAATTCTGTTTTAGGTACTGTACTTAGCAATGGGGAATAACCATCAGAGCTTTGTTATAATGTTTTACTGCAAGGGAATGTGACATTTAGACATTTAGAAAGTCTAAAACAATGCAATTATATTAATGAGTCCTAGTTCAAATATACATGACTTAATTAAGTATTTTAAAACCACATGGAATTGCTATTACACCTCAATTTTAAAAGCAATTTCTCGGGAATGTCCTTGTTGTCTTATTAGATATGAAAATGGTTTTTCTGAAATTTTAGGAGACTCAGCTTTGCAAACATACATAGGATGACCCTTTTCAGTCATTTGTGCATATGTAGAAAATAGGATAATAATGCTTTGGTCATTCTCTCACCGGTGGTTCTCAATCTTTTTGAATCCATGGCATAATATTGAATATAGCATTGCTTTGAGGCACACCAGAAAATTAATCATATATAAGAATTTTTAAACATGTAGGAAATGGTTCAAGGTGAATATATATATTCATGTGTCTCTCTCTCTGTGTGTGTGTGTGTGTGTGTGTCTGTCTGTCTGTCTGTCTGTCTGTCTGTCTGTCTGTATATTCACACCTGAAGAATAGAATAGAATAAACATAAGCAGGACCCATGGTGGCACAGTGGTTAGAATGCAGTAATGCAGGCTAATTAAGTTCACTGCCAGAAGTTCAATTCTTACTGGCTCAAGGTTGACTCAACCTTCCATCCTTCTGCGGTTGGTAAAATGAGGACCCAGAATGTTGGCGGCCATATGCTGACTATATAAACTGCTTAGAGAGGACTGTAAAGCACTATGAAGCGGCACATAAGCCTAAGCACTATTGTTATTGCTACTGCTGTTGCTATAATGCAAAAAATGAAAAAATAGCATTTGTGCCACCCTAGTAATACATCAACCCATGGCTATATGTCATGGCATACCAGTTGAGAACTATGGCATGCTAATGTTTCCACAATATATCTTAAAACCTAAATAAAAACATGCATCTTATTTAAATTCACTGAGAGTGGTAGTATCTATTTTCTCCCCAGGTCTGGCCTCTAGGCCATGCTGATTAAAGAATTCTGAGATTTAACTCATTCAGAGGGTGGCAGGTTAGGGAAAGCTCTTCTAAGCTGCCCAAAAGGAAGACATGCAAAGGGCTCTGTTTAGGATGTCTAGTTGCCACTCTTCGGAAGTTGTGGGAGCTTCATCACTGGAAGCTTTCAAGAAGAGATTGGACTGCCATTTGTCAGAAATGGTGTAGGCTCTCCTGCTTGGGTGGGGGGGGGTTGGAGTAGATTACCTACAAGGTCCCTTCCAACTCTGTTTATCTGTATCTTTAAAGCCAAAGCAACCTGATCATGATTCTTCTTTACTTCCTCCCATTCAGGCAATCCAACTGACTGACATAATTCTGCTGATTTTATAGGCTGGAGGTGAACCGCTAGAGAAATGCTATCATAAGGGTCAGTGACGTGCGGTGAGGGATACCGTTGGTGAGGCAAGAGCGCGGCAGCGGCGAGAAGCAATGTCCCTGCCGCTGTGTCCGACAGGCGTCTCTCGTTTATGATGAACATAAACGCAAGATGCCTGTCGGACACAGCGGCGGGGGTGTTGCTTCTCGCCGCTGCCGCGCTCTGTCGCCTCGCCCCTGCCTCCTCCGTCCCCGCTGACATTCTTGGGAGCAGGTCGGGTGGCTGGCTGGCTGGGAGGAGAAGAGCGGTGAGTCTTTGTGCCGGCTGGCCGGCCAGGCAGGGAGCAGGTCGGGTGGGGGTGGCTGGCTGGCTGGCTGGGAGGAGAAGAGGGGTGAGTCTTTGTGCCGGCCGGCCGGCTGGCCAAGCAGGGAGCAGGTTGGGTGGGGGTGAGTGGCTGGCTGGCTGGGAGAAGAGCGGTGAGTCCCTCCCCAGCCAGCCACAAGGGCTCACCGCTCTCCTCCTCCTCCTCCTCCTCCTCCTCCTCCTCCCCGCTCAGTGCTGGGCTGGCTGCAGAAGAAATGGCGGCTGATGAAAGAAAAACCTCTCCAGAATCACCCTTGCACTTGCGCAGTCACTCAAGTGCAAGACATGATTCGCTGCTCCCAGATCAGGAGGCGGGAGAATCAGTGCCTCTTTTGCATATTAAATCTTTTGCTTTTTAACTCTGCCTTAACTTTTAAAAGGCAAAAAATTCCTTAAGCAAAAGAGGCCCCGAGTTCTCTGGCCTCCTCCTAGTTAACACTGAGAGCAGACACCAAGCCACTGTGACTTGAAATCTGGTAGCAACTATCCTGGCTTTAATTCATTAAAAAAAATATTTAAAACTCTTTCCTTTCTCTCAGGAGACTGGGGAGGCTCCACCTCCCTTGCCTCTAGTGACTGCACGTCCCTGATAAGGGTTGCACTGCAGAATTAATGTGTCGTGCCTTTGTTTTCAGATGATGCCCTCTGATCAACCTCCAATATAGAAGCTTTCACCACATGAATGTAATGCTATATAATTTGTGAAATCTGCTAGCAATCACTTTGTAGTAATGTTTAGTTCTAAGTGGTATACACAGGTAGTATACTATTTGTTTAGTGACCATCCAAGGCTACAACTGAAAAAAAGTTATTTATGACTGTTTTTCACACTGTTGCAGCATTCCCATGTTCATGTGTTCAAAATTTGGGTGCCCAGCAACTGGCTCATATTTATAATTGTTGCAGTGTCCCATGGTCACATGATCACCTTTTGCAACCTTCTCACAAGCAAAATCAATGGGGAAGCCAGATTCACTTAATAACTATGTTATTAGGTTTAGGTTTATTAGATTGATATGCCGCCCTTCTCCCAAGGACTCAGGGCAGCATACAACATTAAAAGAAACACATAATACAAAAGTTTAAAAAAATTAAATAGAATATCCCAAACAAACCCAATTAGAATTGACAATAACATTTCTTTAAAAAAATTCAAATTAAAATTAACAATGATCAATAATTTATTTTGTTTTGTTCAGGCCAGGCTGGCTTGCTGGAAAAGCCAACTTTTTAGGGTGCGTCGGAAGGGCTGGAGGTTGGGGATTATTCGAAGCTCCAGGGGTAGCTCATTCCAGAGGGAAGGCTCTCCCACAGAGAAGGCTCTCCCCCTGGGGGTCGCTAGCCGATATTGTCTGGCCGACGACACCCTGAGTAGGCCAACTCTGTGGGATCGCACTGGATGGTGCTACCCTTGAAAAGCGTTCAGAAACTGCAGTTAGTTCAGAATGTGGCCACGCGGGTGATAGTGGGTGTGCCGAGGTACACCCACATTACACCTATCCTCTGTGAGCTGCACTGGCTGTCTATTGGCTCAATTCAAGGTGTTGGTTATCACCTTTAAAGCCCTACATGGCTTAGGGCCAGGATACCTTCGAGACTGCCTGCTGACGCATACCTCCCAGCGACCAGTAATATCCCATAGATTGGGCCTCCTTCGGGTGCCGTCGGCCATACAATGTCGGCTGGCGGGCCCTTGGAGGAGAGCCTTCTCGGTGGCTGCTCCGACTCTTTGGAACCAGCTTCCACTGGAAATCCGGACCATACCCACTCTGATGGCCTTCAGGAAAGCCATAAAAACTTGGCTGTTCCGGTAGGCCTGGGGCTGTTGACCTAACTATTGAGATGCGGCCCCGACTAGACTGAATTTGATGGATGATTGTTGTTTTAAATTGTATTGTTTTTATGTTTTTTATATTTTGTTTGTAAGCCGCCCGGAGTCCTTTGGGATTGGGCAGCATATAAAAGTTTTAAATTAAATTAAATTAAATTAATAAATAAATAAATAAATAAATAAATAAATAAATAAATAAATAAATAAATGGTGGGAGGCTACTCTAGGTGGTCTCGCAGGTACCCTGGGCCTAAGCCATGGAGCGCTTTAAAGGTCATAATTAGTACCTTGAATCGTACCCGGAAGACAACTGGCAACCAGTGCAGGCCGCCTAAAAGGGGTGTAACATGGGAGCACCTAGGTGCCCCCATGATAACCTGCGCAGCCGCATTCTGGACCAGTTGAAGCCTCCAGGTGCTCTTCAAGGGCAGCCCCATATAAAGAGCGTTACAGTAGTCCAGGCGAGAAAGGACGAGGGCATGAGTGACTGTGCACAGAGCATCCCGATCCAGGAAGGGGCGCAACTGATGTACCAGGCGAACCTGGTAAAAGGCCCCCCTGGTCACGGCCGTCAGGTGTTCTTCTAAACTAAGTTGTGTATCTAGGAAGATTGCGGGCCCTCTCTGAGGGGGCTAAAATTTCTCCCCCTATCATCAAAGATGGAACAAGATGCACAAATCGGGATGACGGAAACCACAGCCACTCAGTCTTGGAGGGATTGAGCTTGAGCCTGTTCCTCTCATCCAGATCCGCACAGCCTCCAGGCATCGGGACATCATGTCAAGGGCATCATTTGGGTGGTTTGGGGTAGAGATGAAAAGTTGGGTATCATCCGCATATTGATGATACCGTACCCCAAAACCACGGATGATCTCACCCAGTGGTTTCATATATATGTTGAACAGGAGAGGTGAGAGAACCAACCCCTGGGGTATCCCCCATTCCCAACCCCCTGAGTTGTCGCAGTAGGATTCCATGGTCAATGGTATTGAAAGCCGCTGAGAGGTTTAATAGGACCAGGACAGAGGAGCAGCCCCTGTCCCGGGCCCGCCAGAGATCATCGACCAATGCGACCAATGCCATCTCCGTGCTGTATCCAGGCCTGAAACCCGACTGAAACGGATCCAGGTAGACAGCTTCATCCAGGGACTGGGGAAGCTGACATGCTACCGCACTCTCGACAACCTTTGCTACAAAGTGAAGGTTGGAGACCGGACGATAGTTGGCTAAAGAAGCTGGGTCCAGGGAAGGCTTCTTAAGGAGAGGCCTCACCACCGCCTCCTTCAAGGCGGTGGGAAAGAACCCCTCTCTCAATGAAGTGTTGGTAATCTCCTGGAGCCAGCCTCGTGTCACCTCCCAGGAAGCCAAGACTAACCAAGAGGGACACGGGTCCAGCACACAAGTGGCAGCACTGAGTCTCCCCATAATCCTGTCCATGCCCTCGGCGGTCACAGGATCAAACTCATCCCAGATGGTCTCCACAATATTCATCCCCATCGACTCGCCCGAATCTACCCAATCAGAGTCCAAGCCTGTCTGGATCTGAGTGATTTTATCCTGCAGATACTGAACAAATTCTTCAGCCCTACCCTGCAAGCTCCTTGGTTAAGTAAGGAGCGGGTCACCGTAAACTGGGCAGTTATCTGTGGATGCAATAAGAGCGGAAAAATGTTGCCGTTTTGTCGCTTTTATCGCCACTAAGTAGAATTTAATATGAATTCTTACTAGTGTTCGATCAGATTCAGACCGGCTGGCCCTCCAACCACTCTCTAGGCATCTTTTCTGGTGTTTCATCTCCCAGAGCTCCTCGGTAAAGCAGGGAGCTACCCGGGATCGACACCGGGTCAGAGGCCGCAAAGGCACAACACGATCCAAAGTCCCAGTGGCCGCCCTATCCCAGGCTTCCACTAGGGCTGCAGTTGAGTTGTGAGCAAGGGATTCAGGAAAAGTCCCAAGCTCCATCAGGAACCTTTCAGGGTCCATCAGGCGCCTGGGGCGGAACCATCTAGTCAGTTCTGCCTCCCTGCGGTGAGGGGTAGCAGTATGGAAGTCAAGCCTGATGAGGAAATGATCCGACCATGACAAGGGTTGGATAGAAATATCCCCTAAATCTAGATCATTCATCCACTGCCCAGAGACAAAATCAGGTCGAGCGTGTGTCCCCCATTATGGGTGGGGTCTTGAATTAACTGAGTTAGGTCCATAGCCGTCATGGAAGCCATGAACTCCCGAGCTGACTCAGATGTCTTGCCAATGGAAGGCAGATTGAAATCCCCCAGGATCATAAGCCTGGGGAAATCAACCGCCAATCCAGCTAACACATGAAGAAGCTCCGGCAGGGCCAATGAAACGTAGCAGGGAGACAGGTACTTAACAAAAAGGCCCACCTGAACTCCAAGGCCCCATTTCACAAAAAGGGACTCACACCCGCCTATCTGAGGCACAGTGAGCTCCTATTAACCAAACACCTTTAGTGATTCACACAACTATGGCACGAAAGGTCGTAAAATAGAGCAAAACTCAATTAACAACTGTCTTTCTTAGCAACAAAAATGTTGTGCCTCAGCTGTGGTCATATGTTGAGGACTACCTGTACTGCATAATTATTTATAAAAGATAATTTGTTGTCATATACACATCCCCACAAGTCCCATTACGTTTGGACATATACATATTTTGGATAACTAAAAATAAAATATGCATCTTTGAACCAACCGTACATACAAGTCAGAGTGTAATAGACAAATATTCATATAAAACATATCTGCTTCTTCTTGTGCCATATCTGTCATCAGACATTGGCGAACATGTTGGCAATCATGTTGGCAATTATTATATATACATTATAGTAATTACTAAGAATTTCTTTTAACCAATGTAGCAAACATTTGATAGAATATAGCGTCCTAATACTGAATGGATTTAGATCAGTGTTTCTCAACCTTGGCCACTTGAAGATGTCTGGACTTCAACTCCCAGAATTCCCCAGCCAGCCATGCTGGCTGGGGAATTCTGGGAGTTGAAGTCCGGACATCTTCAAGTGACCAAGGTTGAGAAACACTGATTTAGATTGATTTGCCATTCCTTGTATTATCCTATTTATTCAGATAGATAATGTCATAAAAGAGTAGCCTAATTCTGAGTAAAATTGCTCCCTTGTGCCATTACATAATAATTATTGATATTAAAAGGCTTATTTTGGTGCTTATGCTTGCTGTTCCCACCCTGACCTCTTTCTCTAGTCTCGGAGGCTTCTGGTTTTCATTCTTCAGCTGAAAGTCAGTGCTTTGTCAGGGAAAGTAAGATTTCACAGCTTAAAAGACCCCATGCTGAGGAGAGAATTTCTTTGATCCCCAAGCACCATCTTCAGTAGCTGTGTTTTAGCAAGTATATAAGGATTTTGTTAGGCAGGGGGAAAAAAATAGCAGGAATACTCAGTGTACTCCTGTCAAGAAAGGCCTCCATTTTGGAACATGTCGTTTGAAGCACCTCTGAAAAAGATAAAAAAAATGTTTCATTGCATGGGAAGTTTATACCTGTACTGTTATTTGGCAGAGAAAGGGATTTGGTGAAGAAAACGTTCTCACCTTGCAGAGGAGGATAGACAGTAGGGATTTAGGTTTAAAACCTATAACCATGGAAATCTTAGGCAAAATACTGTAGTTGCTAAGTTGGTTTTGTGGGTCTGTTCATCTAGTTATGTGTGAACTAACATTAGTATTACACAGTAAGTTATAAGTGCTTCAGATACATTGTCAGTTTGATATATGCTTCATCTTGAAATGGAGAAAGAGAAATAGGCCAATTTTTTCTTTGTTAGTTAGTTAGTTAGTTTATTAGACTTATATGCCGCCCTATTCCCAGGGGGACTTTGCCCAGGAAATAAGTCTCTCAGAAGAGGCAAAAGATTAAATGATTTATACCATTGTTGTCCAACCTTCTTGAGCTACATTGGGTAAAGAGGAATTGTGTTGGACATATATAAAATATATTGTATAATTAATGTATAACATACAATAGTTAAATAACAGGAGGGTATGATGGCTCAGTGGTTAAAGATGCTGAGTTTGTCAGCTGGAGCTGACAGCCTGAGTTCAGACCCGAGCGCCATGCAACAGGGTGGGCTCCCATTCCTCCTCCAAATCCTGTCCACCTAGCAATTCAAAAGCAAATGCAAGTAGGTTAATAGGTGCCACGTTGGTGGGAAGGTAACAATGTTCCGTCCACCCTTGGCATGTAGCCATGCTGGCCATGTGACCACGGAAAATGTTTTTGAACAACTCTTATGGAGCCACATGTGGCCCATGGTTCATGTGTTGGACACGCCTCCTTTATGCAGTCATCAGCTTTTGCACAGATTCTTTAAAGAAAAATAACTTGAACCCAATTTAGTCTCAATATTTCCATGTTCTCCAATACTTATTAAGCTTATCCAGATTTACAGTTGAAGTGATTCTGGAATCTTTTCTTGGTCAGTATCTCATCTCATCATAACACACAGTGCCTTTAGAAGTTACAGAAAATTTGTCATGGTCCGGGCAATGGAGAGAGTGGGGGCGGGGGAGAGGGAGTACTGGATGAGTATGTATGTTGTAGTTGGGAAATTGAAGTGGAACATACAATTTTGGCATAAAATACATTCTGGGAGACCAAAACAGTTCCTTCATTAAAAGAGCTCTTATTCAAAAAAAAATCTTCTCTCCAACCTAATTCTTAAAATTAGATTTGAAGCCTGGAGAAGATATAAACTTATGAACTGGTTTTTCCCCCCACAAATGGCATGGTGAGTGAAATTGTACAGAACTGTTTGTCTTAACCTATTAAACTTCACTGGCTGCATCACTAGGGCCATGTCTTTTTAAAATTCAGCCTATACTTCTTGTACTATGACATAGTGAGGTGATAAATCAAGCCAATACCCACACTTGGTGCTTATTTTCTGTTGGCAAATAAGCTAGAATTAGCTAAGAGAATGGAATTCCTCCCAAAAGCTTTTCTCCTGAAAATGTTCAATGAGTTGGCAAAGCATAGGATTTTTATACTGCTAACAAGATTCATACTGCACAGATTGACATGGCAGAACAAACCAGAGACTAACCAGAGTGTGCCAGGGAGGTATGTTTTATCAGAAGTGCTGAAGAAAAAACATATATATCAAGACTTTGTTATTTTATTTCTGGTCTTAGCATTATAGTTCATTCATTGTCACCCTCAAGAGTCAAGTAGGCCATGCTTTATTATGAGTCCAGAGGTTGTTCAATTGACATGCATGACAATGGCTTTCCAATTAGCACTATATATTTTGTTTCTTGTATATTTTGATGATATCTTTTACAAATCTATGGCCTGAGAATGGTTTCCTACATCTTTCTTTGAATCATCTTTATATTTTTTTAATGTGTGAGAACGAGGGAATTTTCAATGTATTTGCAGCAGTTGTGTTGGTTATTTGAAATTAACTTAAATCTCAAATCAGTCACACACACACACACACACACACACGTATGTGTATGTATATGTGTGTGTGTGTATGTATATATCAGTGACGTGCAGGCAGGGGAGGCAGGGGCGGCAGGGCCTCACCACTGTCATCATGAAAAGAAAAAAAAATTAAAAGGAAAAAGGCTGAAGTAGTTGCTGCCAGAGTCAAGTGGATGACTCTGCTTAGTGCTTAATTGCAGGAGGAGGCGGGAGAACCACGTGCCTCCTTTAGTCTATCTTTATGATCACTTGAGCAGAGTTAAGCAAGGGTTAAAAGGCGAAAAAATCCTTATGTAGATGAGGCACGTGGTTCTCTCGCCTCATCCTGTAGAGGGCGCTTAGAGGCTTTTTTAAAACAGTTAAGCAGAGTCATCCATTGGAGGCTCTGGCAGCAGCTAACCCAGCCTTACTTCAGCAGCTCTTGCTTTTTTCTTTTTACATTTTTTACATTTTCATCATGGCAGACAAGAGGAGAGTTGAAATCCTCTGTGAAACAGCTGGAAAAGATGTGGGTTGGAGGGATGGGGGAGGAATTCAAAATTATGTTGTTCTTCAGAGGCAAATTTGCATTCTTTGGCTGTTGCTTTGCTCCTTATGACAGTAGTTGTGTGGATTATCCCATCAGATACTCGGATACTATTTTTTATTTTAGCACCAAATTGTCCTTCAGTTATTATGAAAAATCCCATGAATTTATCATGACTGAAGGCACATATACATGTCCCAGGATAATGTTGCAGGATCCAATCTGGGTCGGTCACTGGGACCAGAGGTTTTATTTCCTGAGGCTTTGGACTTGTGCTGGAGCCTAAAACCTCTTTCTAGCAGAATGTGTAGTGTTCTATGTGTGGTATTTATATGGTGTCTGTTGTATGTGGATTTTTTAAGATTTTGATCAGAATGTGTTGATGGCTGGTTTTAAAGTTGTTAGTTGTCATTTGCTTGTGCTGCGCAGCCCTCACCTTCTAAATACTGGTGATAAATCAGCACTCCTGTTGATTGATGAGGGGCATGTTTCCCAGGCTTCAGTCACTTCCTTAGCTGTTTTTGTTCCTGCTCATTCAACAATCTTAGTAGCTTGAAAATTGAATGTGTGTGAATTTATGAATGGCGAATTTATCTCTGTTCTCAAGCTGTTTGTGTGATAAAAGTCACTGTCTAGGAGCCCTGTTCTCTATCTGTCCAATACAGTACTAATGAAATGTTCAGTAGCAAAAAAGATCTGATTTTCAAGACAATTGGAGGTGGTTGGGAGAAGAATGTTGCTGCTTTAATATGAGCAAAATCAAGCTCTAAATAAACCATAGTGATTTTCTTTTCTGTTTCTGATAAGCAAGAAAAGCCGACATAGTAAGGTCATCCCTTTGAGGAGGGATGCCTATCAACCATAAAAAGGATACAATTTTCATAAGAGATAATTAATATAGCTTAAAAAGAAATGCTGTATGTCTAACAGATAATCTCTAATCCCAGGAAAGTTTTGTGAAAAAGAAAAAAAAATTGAGCATACTACAGATAGGCAAAAGATTTTCTTTATTTTAAATGCATTATTTTTGGCTTTATCTTTCCTTTTCAAAATTCATCAGCCCATTCCTTTAAAAATCAGACTTGAAAGAGGCTTTTTAGATATTCTTAGCCTGTAATGGATATTCTCTTAAACCACTGTATTCATATTACTTTAATTCAAGCCCATTGATATTGGCCTGTTCTGACCCCTCCTCCGTCCAGTAAAGAAAGCCGAGACATGCTTAATGAGAGTCCTTTAATAACAAGACCAGAATCTTGGTGGCTGAAAGCCAAGTAAACAAACAGATAAGGACCTTGGCAGCAAATCCAACAAACCTTGGCAGCAATTCAGACCAACTCTAGCAGCAATCCAGCCTGCCAAGTTAGTTTCTCTTTAGTCAAAGTGTTGACTTCTGCAAGAAGGGCGTGGCACAAGCAGTCTTTTTTATAGTCTGGAGAGGAGCCTAATGACCATCAGCTGAGTGTAATTACCTCCTGTAATTACATAATTGTTCTTGATGCTGAGTAGCTCTTCGACGGCGTGCATCCCAGAACAACTCACTGTTGGTTTCTGGATCACTCTCCCTTGTCTCCTCCCCACTGATCCAAGGCTCAGGTGCCACCTGGTGGCCAACCAGTCTCTCTGAGCCCTGCTCAGAGTCGGAACCCTGTCCAGGGTCCTCCACATCCTCCAGGGCCGACTCATAGGGCCCCTCGCTGTCGGAGTCTGGTGGCAGCTCCAACGGCTCCTGCTGGGCCACAACATTGGCCCATTGTTGTTTTCTATGACATTTGACTTAAGGTGGATTCTGAAACGCATAGGGCATGCAACAGTTGTTCTTTAAGATTATAATAGCAAACATTTTTTAAAAATCATACATTTTATATTCTTTTACTTCCCTATTTTCTCCTCTTTTCTTTGATTTCTAGTCACTTGGCCCAAATTTACTAAAATATATCTCATCTCTTGATTATTCTTGAAGTATTGCTTCCTTTCCTTTCTATCAGTCACCTACACTGCACACTTCTATCTTTTTTAAAAAAGTTTTTTATTGAACACAAATGAAAACATTGGACACAGTGTAATCATCCTGGAAAAATCTTTGTCATACATACTAAAATATAAAGTTATACATTATGACCACCATACTTATTTGCAATTGGTCTATTTAGTATTTACAAATATAAAAATATTGTCTTTCCAACCATGTTGCTTTGCATTTTCACTGTTATTGTAATCTCTTTCTATAAATCTTAGTCATTGCTTTTTTGGGGTCTTTCCTTTTTTGTTCCAACCATCGATAAAATTTATCTCAGCTCTTATAATATTCTGATTCATCTTTATTCTTCAATTCCCATGTCAATTTATCCAATTCAGCACAAATCAGAATTTTCCTAATTACTTCCTCTTCTTGCTCTGCACATTTATATCATGTACAATGAAGAATGGCCTCAAATTGTAGGCTTTCTCCCCCTCCCCCACCCAGTACAGGTCTTCTGACAAGACAGCACATTCCTTTTGCTTGACATTAAACAACTAGGATGGTCTTCTCCAATTTATGCTGGCACTGTAATGGAACCTGTCTATTTTGGCAGTTTGTGTAGCCAGCTTTGCTTTTAGGTGATTTAATGCAGTGAACATTATAAAGCCCAGAAAAATTGTGGTTTACAATGGAAAATGTGAAAAGCCATCAAATATAATGACACTTACTGGCAGGTTATAATGAATGGCAGCTATGCAAGAGAGAACCCCTACAAGATGTTTGATTAACAGCCTTTTGTAGTGCTGGCTGGAGATAGTGCTGTGGCTCTTAGTGAAGTCACTGATACTCATGTTTTTAAAGCCTTGCAAGGTTAAGAGAGAAAAGCTAATTTTTATTGAATTTGGATGTAATTACTTCTCATAGTAGGTTTGAAGAGGGCCAATTTTTGGAAGAAGGACTTAGAGCTAAAGTCCCATAAGAAGCGTAATATAGAACAATTAATCAGTGAAACGACTTGCCTCCTGAAGTTGTAGGTGCTCCAACACTGAAGATTTTAAAAAAGAGATTGGACAGTAATATGTCTGAAATAGTATAGAGCAGTGGTAGTCAACCTGGTCCCTACCGCCCACTAGTGGGCGTTCCAGCTTTCATGGTGGGCGGTAGGGGTTTGCTGTAACTCTGCTTTATAAATTTTATAAAATAAATTTACTTCCCTACTTTATAAATCACCGTTACTGTGGAACTGATGGGCGATTAGAAAATTTTACTACTAACAGAGATACAAAAGTGGGCAGTAGGTATAAAAAGGTTGACTACCCCGGTATAGAGCCATGATGACGAACCTGTGGCACTCAGAGCCCTCTCTGCAGGTACGCCAGCTGTCGCCCCAGCCCAGCTCCACCGTGCATGCATGTGTTCCTTCCACCAACCAGCTGGTCTTTGGGTTGTATGTGGTGGGGTGTGCATGTGGGGGACATGCGTGCACAAAGGGCCCATGCATGGGGGCAGTTGCATTGCATTTTGGGGCCTCGTGCAGCACCCCTGCACCCCACTTTGGCTTCCAGATTGGTGCAGGAGGCCTTCTAGCCCAAAACAGGGCACAGGAGCTGCACACGGCCCCCCTGCACCCCTTTTGGGGCCTGGACGTTCTCCTGCACTAATCTGGAAGCCAAAAATGGGCAAGGGGGGTGGGCCGCATGCACGGGGGAGTGTGGGGGGTCACACATGTGCAGGGGTGGGGCACATGTGGGGGGGTCTTGCACACATGTGTGGGGGAGGACGTACAGGGGGATCATGTGCGCATTGCATTAAGGGTGTGGGCACACATGCTGTTGTGCGCAAGCGTGAGCACTTTCGGCATGCAACAAAAAAAAAAAGGTTAGCCATCACTGGTATAGAGTTTCCTGCTTGGACATGAGGTTGGAGAAGAAGACCTCCAATGTCCCTTCCAATGACGTTCTTCTGTTAGAAGAAATGTATCACTGCTCTTGGCCAGGATACAAGAGAAGGTAGCACTTAATTTACATGAAGGATCTCTCAGAGAAGAGGCCTTCTTGGTGGTAATGCCTTATGGAATTCCTTTCCCATTCGTGTTTACATTTAACTTGTGTTTTTTCTTTAGACGTGGTACCAGATTTGGGCAGTGGAAATTTAGAGGTTACTAGATGATGGCAGAGAAAACTTTTGCTGATATCTAGTGGTTATCTGAATTTTTGCAGCCCAGATCTGATAAATTTACAATAGGCATCAAGCAAACATTTTCCAATCTTTAAATGTTTTGGATTCTACTTCCATCTTTTCCCACCTCCCAGTATTGCAAGCTGAAATGGTAACTATAAAGATAAGAACTGAAGTCCAACTAAATATAACTTATTCTCTTATGTTTTATCTTTTAGGTATTACTTTAATAATTTTATCTGTCAGCTGCAGTTTGTTTTTGGGTTTTTACTTGCTAGGCTTATCGTATCATCTCATAGATATCTTAAATATAAATCCCACTGACTGCAACTAGGCTTCTGCCCAGGCCATCGGAGATTGCATAAGATTGTGTAATTTTGTAAAATTTTTAAAAAAGTAAAAATGACTTCAGAAAATTGGAAGGCAAAAATTGCTTTGAAGTGCTTTAGCATTTACAGACTTCCTCCTGAAGCAACCCAGGCTAATCTGACCTTCCCCTTTTTTGGTTTTCTTTTCTAGTGGAATGGAGCTGTTCCGAAGACTTTTCTCCTTTGGTCGGAGAGATCATAATGGAAAACCTTCAGTCTTTGAGATGCACTATTACCGGCCTCACAATGGTAAATTAAAAGTTGTTAATTCAAATTGCCTTTTTTTTTTGTCTCAAATGCTAGGAGAAGTCTCTGCTGGAGAGAAGCAGCTGAGTGTCATTTCTCTGGCAAGTCATTAAACACATTCTGTTTGGCACCCAGCATTCCCAAATCACCAAAGAGCGGGAAAGCTGCATCGCTTTTTGTGCGAGTTGCTATATTAGTGAGGAGAGATCAGAAAAGACTGGATTGAAAGCCGGCCATGCCATGGATCAGGGGCTAATCTTAGGGCAGATCAAAGGCTTTGAGAGATTCAATCCTGACTCCATGTCTGATGGCTAAAATAACAATTCTGTCTTCACTGCTTCACTGGGGAAACAAAAGTCGCTGGATGCACTAACTTGAAAGGGGAGAAGTATGTTTTTATAAAGATTAAAAGTGGGTGGAAGATGGGCAATCCAATGATCTCCTGACAGACAATCTGTTGAGAGTGAATACATTTACCTCCACGTTGGTCCTTCCTAAGCAGCGGAATGTGGATTTGGTTGGTAATAAAAGAAAGCAAAATAGAACAGCATCAATATCAGCAACAGAAATTAATTTATCAAAAAAATAAAATAAATCAAGTACATTCTCTGTTCACAAAATGACTAAATAAAAACATGTTTATCATCTCCAAGCCTATAATGTTTACAATACATCCAGTCAGCATTACATTCAATTTATAACGGGTTTAGACTACGGCAAATCCCAGGGAGTCAGAATCAGGACAGGAACATTGCTGATTTTAAAACTGCTTACAAACTAAGAATTTAGATTGTATTGCTGCTACCTGCACTGAAGTTTATTCTGACGTTAATATTCCAAGTTTGAATAAGATGTTTTCAAACATTGGATTTGTGCCAAGTTAGGCTTCCATTTATGCTTTGTGGCCAATATTTAATAGAGTAATTCATTAGGACCATTTATAAGAGCTTCAAGTGAACCTGAGAACACAAATAAACCCCCAGGTAGCTTCAATGGTTCTCAGAGAGAGTGCTAACGACCGGATCACTGCAAAGAAATAAGATTCCCCACCACCATCCAGTCAAAACTAATGAAGCTTCTTGGGTGAGGAGTAAAATGTCTTCTTCCTCAAGAAAAAAAACATAGTCCAGTTACCTTTTGAAAAAAGCACATTTGAGACAACCATGAACTTGAATGGCTAAGAATCTTCATTCATTTATTCATTCATTCATTCATTTTAAGTAGCTGGAATATGACATCAGTCCTGCATAAAGAAGATTGGATTTATTCAAAATTATATACAGTATCCCTAGTTTGGATATGAGCCTTGTGGATTTATACTGTTACTCTCTAGATAAGAAAAAATGGCATTCCCTAATTGTCTTTTTGGCTTAGATTTTAAAATATCGATCAGGAGAAATTTCAAGATTTACTTCTACATTTCTCAATTTCCAAAATATTTTCCCTCTTCAGCTGATCTACTGATGTTCCCAATGCCCAGCAGTTAAGTATTTAAACAAAGAAAGAACAGTTGATGAGAGAGGTTGTTTTGGGGAATGAAAGAAATTTTGACAGGGATAAAGGGCAGGGTGAGTAAATTTCAATTTTTTTCTAGACTGACTAGAAAAAAAAGAGAGATTTGTGATTGGGGAGGGTATACTACAAATCAATACCAAACTTATACGTTTTAAATGGGATAAGAATGGAAGTAAAGGCTAACAATTGCTTTGTTGTTGTTTTTAATGAGGTTTTTCAATTTGCACTTCCCCCAAATTATTATTCCTTCTGAAAAACTTAAATTTAAAAATTATGTGTTATGTATCGTAAATCTCAAAATGCAAATGTTGCATTTTACAAGGGCATCCCAAAATGAGCATATCAAAGGGAAAAGGATATATAGTATATTAGGGAAAAGTAGTTGCAAATGGGTGTGCTTGTATAAGGAAAAAATATATTTTCAAAAAACTGTGAAAATATGAACTTTTTTGCTGAGTTTATATGCTAATAAAAATATAGAAATAAACTTGTAAAAGAGAAGATGCAAAATTGAACAACATTAAAATTGAGGTGGGTAATTTTTAGGGATAGGTGAATGTTCTGGCCCAAAGTACATTATACGAAATGCATTTTGCATCTAATGTGTCCCAAAAGATGAGAAGCCAATACTTAAAAGAATCAGACCAGATAGAAGTGAGATTTTAATCTTTTCTTTTGCTCCTGTGGTTTACAGGCAAAACTCTCTTTCAAAATTGTATATTTGTTTTAGAAGATGCTCACTGATTATTTCCCCCCCAAAGCTAGTACTGTACCATTTCCCTCACTTTCCTCAGTAACAGAGCAGAGGAGGAAAAAGTTAAATGTCTTCTCCACAGCTACTTAGAACCCATGTGTTTTTTAATTGCTCCAGTAAGAGGCAAAGGAGGCTGAGGCCAGTAAGAGCAGAGAAAAAAAGAAAGCATTCTCTCTGCCTTTTCTCAGGTTTTTATTCTTGCGTGATCCTCCTCCTCCTTTTTTCTTCTCTTTCTTCTTTTCTTCACATTGTTCTTGGCCTCATTTGCCACCTTGTTAGATAATCCCAATTGGAGTGGAGATCTGCTCAAGTAGTTGATATCAAGGTACTAATGTCTGACATGAATTTGTCCTAAATAACAACAATAAGATGTTTCAAATGCTATTTGTTCTGTTGAATAGCGTGAGCTGAAGCTCTGACCAAATTGGCACATCCCAATATCAATAGCTTCAGGAGAAAAATGTGCTTTTGTCACTACTGAAAGAAAGTTCCTTTCTTTTGAACCTTGAAATAAGTGCTTGGCCTTATTTTTTGGGAGGTCTTATTATTTTTGAGGTGCAGGAGGCGGTAAGCATGGTCACCTCATGGCTGCTGCTATGTTACAATATTTTCAGGGAGGGCTTATTTTGGGGGGAGGACTTATCTTAGCACATGCGCTCAAAAGCCCGATTGGGCTTATTATCCAGGGAGGTCTTATTTTCAGGGAAACAGAGTATATTCATCTTTGCTACTGCATAATGATGTGACTTACTTCAGAAAATGTACCTTAGCCATGTATGTAAACTTGAAGTTTTGTCTTTTATTTTTCATTTACAGGGCCAAAGATATTATGTCCAAGTGTACGCCCATAACATGAAAGGCTGGGGACAGCCTCAGATTTCCTCACCTTGCTGTGCTTCTCCTTCTAGTAGGTTAAGAGCTTTCGCTGTTGATGTTACACTTATATAACCAGTGTTTGTTCTGTGTGTGTGTGTGTGTGTGTGTTTCTTTGTTTCTTTCTTTCTCTCCCTTTCTCATTCATTCACTCACTCACTCACTATCTCATAAAAAAAAATCACCTTGTAAAAAATTAGTAAAATGATGCAAGAAACAAAATGTTTAAAAGTGGCTAAATCTCTACAGGGTTAAATGTCTGATTAAATGATTTTAGTTAATTCTCTCTTTCCCCCCCCTCTCCCTCTCCCTCTCCCTCTCCCGCTCCATCTCTCTCTCTCTCTCTCTCTCTCTCTCTCTCTCTCTCTCTCTCTCTTTCTCACTCTCACTCCCTCACTCTCTGTCTCTTTCTCTCCCCCTCCCTCTTTCTCCCTCCCCCTCTCTCTCTTTCTCTCTCTCTCTCCTTCTCTTTCTCTCAAATTAAGGGAAGAAATTAGACAGAGAAGGAAGAGGGAAGAAAAATGAATGGATATACATGTCTGGCAGTTGAGTCATAGTAACTGGACTTCTTTTCTTCTTTGGTTTGAAACGTTTCACTGCTTATTCAAGTAATTTGTTGCCATGACTCAACTTCCAGGCAGCTCTATCTAGATGACTGAGAACTTTCATTGACAAATGTATAAAAATTTTAACCAATTCAGAACTTTCAATTAATATCCCCAGTTCTTCGGAAACTGGTGATTGGTAGTTGAGAGAAACAAACATAATGGCAGGCCTGAAAGCCATCTTTTGCATTGGGCCTTCAGGCCTGTCACATTTAGTGCTGTAGGGAAATAGGAAGGGGGATTGTATGGAGTATGGGAGATATATAGTTATAATAGCATTCCTTTCTTAGAGAGTCAAGGACATCTCACCCTGCACCTGGAGGAGTGTGACTAGGAGGCATCTCCAGTTGGGACGGTGCCTGATTGGGCCATGAGATGGTCATATGGGTGCTGGGTAGGGACTTGGACTTTCATTTGGGTGGGGAAAACCTGGAAGCTTTCAAATTCGGGTTTTCCCAGGTATGCCAATATGACATCTCAAATAAAATGGAACTTTTAGGAACTTCTTGGATTCTTATTTCGTTGGAGGTGTTATTTGGAACTCTGACACATAATACTGTATTGGTATTAGAAGATTTTTCTCATCCCATTATGGCCCATGCAAAAGGTGATGCAAAGGGATTGCAGGACAGAGGAAAAGGATTGTTTTTGTTCTGTTGAATAATCTGCGAGATTTTTGGCATCATGACAAAGTGAGTTGAAGAAGTGACGTTTGATCTGATCCTATAATGCACAGTAAAATACATGCTCTGGTGACTCTTATCCATTACCAATCCATTCTTTAAACAGTTAATTAGGTTCCTATTGTCATTTGAAAAAAAAATCAGAATATTACAAAAATGCCTGGAGGTGTATTTTTGTGCAGTATGTCTTTCCTTCCTGACATTCTGATGTTTATAAATCATGATTCTGATTGTGCCCATGCTGACTTTCTTTGTTCCCACCATCTTTTAATCAGGCATTAGAATAATTTCTTATGCCTGAAAGTCTAATAAGTTGCAGTTGGGAACTGTTTATATGTGATCACTGAGAACAGTTTATTTTTGTCATAGATATTCTCTCCAGCATTGCTGCTCACAGTTCCAGTTTTGTTCAGGACTCTCTAGAATAGAATCCTGAAGAGGTTCTCTCCACTTACCATATTGTTTTTCTAGTTTCACATGGTTGGTAGATTGTAGTGTATTCTTCACATGTATCTTTTCTCAAAGAAAGTTCTGTTTTAGTTTACTTCTCCTGCCCCGTGTGGCATCCAGTAATTTCAGTGTCCCCACCAACTCTTTCCAGCAGTTCAAGACTATTTTGTTTTTTCGTTCTTGGTTTTTGCTCAGTTGACAAGAAAGTCCTATTGCACAAAGAAGAGCAATAGAAGGATGGAAATTATGGGAGCGATATATCTTATTGCTGAAATAAAAGATGTAAACATCTTGCATGTTGGAAGCTACAAATTTCAGAAAGATAGATAGCACGATACTTAGACTTTGGAAAGAATGGTTTGTTTTCCCTTCATCTCTTTCTTAGTTTTTTGGATTCTTTTTTTGTCAATTTCCATAAAATACAATGCACATACAAAATTGCAGAAAGAGAGGTGCGGGGGCTAAAGAACTACACACACACTAACATAGACCCACACAGCGAGAGTTGAAGGTTTATTGTTATTGTTTAACTGACACCAGAATTATGCAAAAATGGGAATACAGAGAATCTGGTAGCTAAGATGAAAGGACCTGAACGTTTTCTTGTATTTTATAAACAAACATTCAGTACTATAATTGTCCAGTTTGTAGAGATGCCAGCAAAACAGAAAATCAACAAAATCTGCTGAACTCTAGCATAGATCATCATTCAGCAACTCTCATTCCAAAGCTATATGATAGGAAAGTCAGCATAAAATGTAACTATTTCTAGATTACCAGCCTTTCTGAAAATCCAGTTTTCTGATTCCACAGGAAAATGGCTTATTTTGATTTGTGAAGATTTGAGGATGCAATAGAAATGGGCATCTTCACTTATCTTTGCAGAGAATGGCAGTTGGACTTACCTGAACTGCATGTTTTGACGAGAAGTGTGGGAGGAGTAACCATTGGGTATTAACCTAATCTTGATTGCCTATTGGAGATTGAGGAAATCTTTGGAAGCCACACCTCCTGCTGGTCCGGTGGCTAGCCACTTTAACCGAACATCTGAACGGTATCTGAAAGGAAGCAAAAAGAAACAGCCAATACCAATTCTTCCTAGCGGTTGCTTGAACCTGGACGTGCTCAGGCCCTGCTTCACGGCGAAGGTCGCCATAACGGGCGGGAAGTGACTCCTCCCACACTTCTCGTCGAAACATGCAGTTCAGGTAAGTCCAACTGCCAGTTTCCGAAGAGAAAGTGTGGGAGGAGTAACCATTGGGACATACCAAAGTTAGTTGTCCTGGGAGGGAATGGACGGGCCTGAGCCCCCTTGCGTGTCTAGGACGCCCTGAAGGACCCTCCTGCCGAAGGCAGCGTCCGCTGAGGCGTAGGCGTCCAATCTATAGTGTCTAATGAAGGGAGACGGGGAGGCCCAGGCGGCCGCTCGACAAATCTCTTCTAGGGGAGCCTGGGAAGACCAGGCGGCTGAGGTGGCAGCACTTCTAGTGGAGTGTGCTGTGATACCCTGTGGGACCTGGAGGCCCCGAGCCTGATAGGCCTGAGATATGGCCGCTCTGATCCATCTGCTGATGGTGGCCGAGGAGACCTTAGCCCCACGGGTGGAAGGTTGGAAGGACACGAAGAGGGCCTCTGATCGTCGAAAGGGAGCCGTGCGTTTCAGGTAGATGCATAGGGCTCTTCTAACATCTAACTTATGCCAGGATTTCTCCCTCTCCCCGGAGGGATGGGGACAGAAATCCGGAAGGATGATCTCTAACCCTCTGTGGAAGGGGGAGTTGATCTTGGGCATGAAAGAAGGGTCGAGTCTGAGGACGACCCTGTTTTCTAGGAAGGTGCAGAGGTCTGCTCTGCTGGAAAGGGCATTGATCTCTGAGACCCTTCTAGCTGAAGTGATGGCTACCAGAAAAACGACCTTAAGGGTCAGGAGCTGGAGGGAAACCTCCTTCAGAGGCTCAAACGGAGCCTCCGTTAGAGCCTGGAGGACTGTGGGAAGATCCCAGGAGGGGAATCGATGGACCGCTGAGGGTTTCAAATTCGCCGCCCCTTTGAGAAAACGCCTGAGAACCGGGTGTTGAGATAGGGGGGGAGCGTTCACCCCCCCTAGGACTGTGGAAAGAGCGGAGACCTGACGCCTAAGGGTGCTGGTGGCGAGGCCCTTCTGGTGACCCTCCTGGAGGAAGTCCAGAACCTGAGGAACCGAGGCAGTCGTAGGACAGATATCTTTACCACGGCACCAGTCTGAGAAGGCCACCCACGAGGCATTGTAGATGCGGGTGGTGGATTGTCTCCGGGATGCCTCTACCACCTTGATGACCTCCTCGGAGAACTGAGCCTGTCTCAGTTGTTCCCGCTCAAGCGCCAGACGGTCAGATGGAGCCACTCCGGGTCTGGGTGCTCTAGGGATCCCTGGTGAAGCGTCACCTCCCCTGCTGGTATCCTCCAGGGAGGAGCTGTGGACAGGTCCACCAGATCTGCCAGCCAGGGGCGGCGCGGCCAAAAGGGAGCCACCATTATCAGATCTGCCCTCTCTGCTACCACCCTCCTCAGAACCCCGGGGATGAGGGGAAGGGGGGGAAAGGCGTAGAGAAGACCTGGTGGCCAGCTGCAGCGTAGGGCATCCGTGTCCATGGCTCCCGGGGTCGGAAACCTCGAGACGAACTTTGGTAGCTGGGCGTTGTGCGGTGTCGCAAGCAGGTCCACCGTCGGATGGCCGAACCTCTCGCAGATCCTGTGGAAGATCGAGGGATGGAGTTGCCACTCTCCGTTGTCGATCGTCTCTCTGCTTAGCCAATCTGCCTGATGGTTCTCTGTTCCGGAGATGTGCTCCGCCTTGATGGACGCCAGGTGTTTCTCTGCCCAGTGACCCAGGCGCAGCGCCTCGTCACGGAGAGCCTTGGAGTGGGTGCCTCCCTGTCTGTTCACGTGTGCCTTGGCCGCTACGTTGTCTGTCAGGACTAGGATGTGTTGACCTCTGACCATGTCCTTGAAGTGTCGGAGGGCTAGGTGGATGGCCCTGAGCTCCAACCAGTTGATGTTGTGCTTTAGATCTGTTGGAGTCCACCGACCTTGGGCGATCTGGTTCTCCAGGTGGGCCCCCCAGCCGAAGAGGCTTGCGTCGGTGGTGAGCGTCATTCTTGGTGGATCTCTGAAGAGGCAGCCTCTGTTCAGACCTGGGGACAGCCACCAGTGGAAAGATAGAAGCACTTGGGGTGATACTCGGATCTTGAAGGTCGCGTCGCTTGTCCCGGACTTCTGATGTGGTAGCAGGAACCACTGGAGCTCCCTGGCGTGCAGTCGGGCCCAGGGGATGATCCCTATGCACGAGATGAACTTTCCCAGGAGCCTGGAAAGAAGAACTACAGGGACAGAGCGTGACTTGCGAACCTCATGAATCATCTTAACGATGCTGTCCTTACGATCCTGAGAGAGGAACACCTCCCCCGCTACACAGTCGATAATGGACCCTAGGTGAAGCAGCCTGGTGGAGGGCACGAGGTGGCTCTTCTCCAGGTTAATGGAGAACCCCAGGGATCTGAGAGTGTCGATGGTAGTATTCAGATCCCTTGCAGCTGAAGCAGAGGACCTGGCCAGGACGAGTATGTCGTCAAGGTAACAAAATAAACGGACAGGGAGGGAACATAGGTGACCAGCAGCTGCAGCTAGCACCTTGGTGAAAGTCCTGGGGGCTGAGGCCAACCCAAAGGGCAGGGCTCTGTATTGGAAATGGTCCCCCTCATGGGAGAACCTCAGAAACTTACGGTGTTCCGGGGCGATCCTGATATGCAGGTATGCCTCTGTAAGGTCGATGGAGGCAAGGAAGTCGCCCGGCCGGATGCCCTCCAGGATGGATCTTAGAGAAGCCATTTTGAATTTACGGTATACCACCCTGGAGTTGAGTAACTTAAGGTCCAGGATGGCTCTCCAACCCCCTGAGCTTTTGGGCACTAGGAAGAGGTTTGAATAAAATCCTGACCCTTTTTCCCCCAATGGGACCCTCTCGATGGCCCTGATGTCGAGGAGATGTTTAAAGGCCTTGGCCTTAAGGGCCCTCTTGTTTGGGTCTGAGGAGGAGGAGAAGGTGCGGAACCTACTGGGAGGAAGGGAGCGGAACTCCAGGCGAAGCCCGAGCCTTACCGTCTGGAGAACCCACTCATCCGATGTGATATGCTCCCAGGCATCCGCAAACATGGAGAGGCGACCGCCGATGGGGTGATCCGGGGGCGGATCACTTGAATCTGCGGAAGGGACGACCGCCTCCTCCACGAAAGGGCCGCTTCCCCTGGTGTTGGCCCCTGAATCTGTTCTGAAATTGTCTATCCCCCTGCCTCTGAAATCTGGGGTTTTGGTACCTCTGGCCTTGGCTGTCTCCCTCAGGTGGTCTGTAGGAGGTCCTCCTAGGGTACGGTGCATGGCGGAAATCCGACCGCTTGTTCGTTGACGGGAGGATCTTCCGCTTGTTTTTATCCTCCACAAGGAGAGGCTCCAGCGCCGTCCCAAATAACCTGTCCCCGGTGTAATCCGCGCCGGTTAGGTGCCACTTCATTCGGGATTCCGCCTGCCAGTGACGTAGCCAGAGTAGTCACCTAGAAGCAACTGAAGAAGACATAGCACGCGACGCATACTTTACCGCGTCCAAGGTGGCGTCCGCCGAGAACTGCGTTGCCGCAAGCATCTTGGAGATGTCCTGCAGGAGTCGCACTTCAGAGGCTGGGGTCCTATCCCTCAGTTGCTCCAGCCACAGGACCGTGGACCTATTAAAAAAGGAGGCAGAGGCGGCCGCTCTGATAGCCCAGGTGATGGCCTGGAACGTCTTGCGCAGAACAATGTCTGCTCTCTTATCCTCAGGCTTGAGGCAATTAGCGGTGTCTCCTGCTACGACCGTTGAGGAAGATGCCAAGGTTGCCACCGGGTTATCCACTTCCGGAACCTGCAAGGCTTGGGCAAAGGCTTGGTTAAGATTATAAAAACTTCTTTCATTCCCCCCTGGGGTTGGAAAAGACCCTGGCTTTACCCACTGAGATTTGAGCACCTCCATAAACATATCTGGGGTGGGGATTTCTTCCTTAGCTACGGGGGGCCTATGGAAGGGCCCTTTCTTCTTCTTGCTTTTGCCCTTGCCCGAGGACTCAGCTGCGGGTTGGGGATCCGAGGGTGGATCCAGATCAGCTGTGGCTACTGCCTTGCGTAAAAGGGAGCTGAACAAGGAGGGGGGGGAAAAGGCCCGCTACAGTGGAATCCTCCTCCCCCTGGGGGACCTCATCCTCCGAAAACCCCACATCCTTTAGTTCCCCTTCCTCGAGGTCGGATGCCTCACTAGCCGTGGATGGGGAGGGAGACCTGGCTTCCCTTGCAGCCGAGGTGCTAGGGCGATCGCTCAGCCCTCTGGGGGGATCCTGGGGGGCCCTGCTCCTGAGACCCTGTGGCTGCTGAGTTAAGCTAGAAGCCATAACCTGGGCCAACGCTCTGGCAAACATGTCTTGAAAGCTGCTGGTTAGATCAGGCAGCTGAGGCTGAAGCTCTAGTGGTTGGGAATATTCCCTGGGTTCAGGGGATAGAGGTGCTAGGCGAGGCCGGGCTGGGCTGGCTGCTCTGCGGCCAAAGGGATCCGCTCTCGAATCCAGTAGGGGAGCAGGGGAGAGAGGAGGAGAAAGAGAGCTGTGCCTTCTCAGAGATCCCCCTGGAGAGGCTGGGGATGGAGATCTGCGTACAGCCCGGGCAGAGGCCCTGCGTGGGGAGCGAGATCTGGGGGGGTAAGGGCTGATGGTTGCCCTGTAGTCCCTGGCCGAGGCCTTGGTTGCTCTGGTTTCCCTCCTGGGGGATGGATTCCTGGGTGCCCTGGCTTTGTCCCTCCCAGATGGGGATCTGCCTCTGGGAGCAGGGAAAATCGCTCTAGAGGACCCTTCCTCTGGATCCGCACCCCCCGGGGCTCTGGGCCTAGAGTTTTTGCTCCTAGTCGCCTCTGCCATTACTCACGGTTTGTTGCTCACCCACGTGCTCCTTCTGCAGCCGGCTGAAATAAATTCCCTTCCTAGGGATAGGCTCCGCCTCTCTCTGATTGCTTGCAGGCTCTGCTGCTGCCGGCAGGCAAGGCCCTGAATTTCCCCCCGGATCACCAGCGGGGCAGAGCAGAAAGGAAGCCTCTTCCGGCTTCCTACGGCCTTGTGAGTGCTTTCAGTGTCGGAACACTGTTTACACACTCCCACGTGCTCCTAAAATGGCGACAATCCAAAATGGAGGCAGCTGGTGCCGTCTGGAGTCTCCTTCCTTCCTCCGGTGGAAGCCTCTTTGCAATCCTGGAAGGGTTCTGGGTTCTCCGGCTTCCCTGGGCTCCTCCAATCTTTGTCTGTAAGTTTTTCTGTGATCCTGGCCCTTCCTGGGGCCTCCACCCCCTTTGGGAAAAACGGGTGGCCCTGCAGGCTTCTAATCGCGCGCTCTGGCAAGCCGAAGCTTGATGAGCAGCTGGAACACAGCAGAAGGCAGGTGAGGTCAATTTAAATTGAAATCCCTTGCTGAGGCTTTTCTTGAGAGTAAAAAAAAAACTCCTGAATCTCGGATGGAAAGGAGAGCAGGAAAATCGCTCCAATTAGGCCGAGATTGAGGTTAAAGTGGCTAGCCACCGGACCAGCAGGAGGTGTGGCTTCCAAAGATTTCCTCAATCTCCAATAGGCAATCAAGATTAGGTTAATACCCAATGGTTACTCCTCCCACACTTTCTCTTCGGAAACTCAATGTATTAGTCAGAGTTCATTGACCAAAAATAGCAATAGCAATTGCACTTAGACTTATATACCACCTCATAGTGTTTTTACAACCCTATCTAAGCAGTTTACAGAGTCAGCATATTATCCCCAACAATTTGGGTTCTCATTTTACCCACCTCGGAAGAATGGAAGGCTGAGTCAACCTTGAGCCTGCTGAGATTTGAGCTGCCAAATTTCAGGCAGCCCACAGTCAGCAGAAGTAGCCTGCACTACTGCACTCTAACCACTGAGCCGCCATTGCTATGAATAACCTCTTCCTTATCCCTGAAACAACTAACTAATTTACTCAGATAACCTCTTGCTTATCACTGAGACACAAATCCTTAGTCTTTTGTTTTGCTGGGTTTAGAGTCCTTTCCCCTGTTCTGATATTCACTGACCACACTGGAATACCGAGAGCTGGGAGGTGGCACAAGGCAGCCAAGTATTGTCTAACATGAGCATAAATCACCTCATGTAATATAAAACAATGACATGCTGTGTCTCAACAGTGGTATTCACGACTTCAAATCAAAAGTTAATCTCAAAAGGAGTAGGATAATCTGTGATGTGCTGGAATCACAGGGGAAGTTTGCTTCCATTCAGGCATCTTGCAGATCAATATTATTCAGATAAAGTTTGACCCTGTTTGTCTTGATGAAATGGGTGTGATCCCTGAAGTTGTGATTCTGATACCTGTATCTGTGATGGCAGCACCCTCTCTGTGGGCACACGAGCCGTCACCCCAGTTCAGCTCTGCCGAGCATGCGCATGCATATCCTGCCAGCTAACTGGTCGTCACACATGTGAGGGGGGAACATGCGGGGGTGCACGCATGTGCAGGAGGCAGGGCACATGAAGGGGGCCACACGCACCTGCGTGGGGAGGGTGCATGTGGGGGGAACATGCATTGCATTTTGGGGGTTTGGGTGCGCACACACGCACTGGGCACTCCATCCGGAAAAGGTTAGCCATCACTGACCTGTATCTTAGTACATGTCCCCTCCCTCCCCTCACTGGACAAGGCATGTAGTTGGGTCAATCTGCTTAATGTTTCCTTATAAGTGGAAGGGCATCGGTCTACTCTGGAGAGGCAGTTATCCGTCATCTCCTCAAGAGACCATTACTTGGCTCAATGGAACTGGACAATTTCTCTCCAGTCTCCAAACTTCCCTTTTTAAGGAAGTCATTAAGAAAATGATCTGCATGCACATCCAAAAGGCCCTGGATTATCTGGACTCTTTCCAGTCTGGATCTAGACTGATTATAGCTTTGACTATGCTTGTTTCTAAGTTTACCTTGGCTCAGAATGGGGCTCCTTGACCTCCCATTGGCTTTAAACATCAACAGTCTTTCTGAATCCCAACTTAGGAGACCTGGAATGGGAGGCATGATGTTGCAGTGGTTTCAGTTCCTTTGTTCGTAGCTAGTTCCAGCTGATGTCAGGTTAGGATCTAACAATACACCTCTTCTCAGTTCCCATTTGAAATGATTACTGAAAATCAGGGTACTCCATGGGTAAATCACATGACAAACAATCAGAGCAGATGGCCACTGTGGGATCTGACGGACTTCAGAGACAAAGTTCGTTAAAATGCAGAAGGTGTTCTTTTTTTTTACTGAGACTTTAACAAAAAATATTTTTAAAAAGTAAAATAAGGAAATAATGTACTAGACAGCAGGTAGCAAGCTTTGATATACATATCAGGTTCTAAATTCTAAGACTGAAGAGTCTATTTAACTGCAAGCCAATAGAGACTTCAGAGTGCAGCTGGAGAGGGAAGAGGTTGATGAAGATGCTACACTCCTTCTGTACTCACCTCTTCCTGTATGATGGTGTACTACATGTGTAAACCCATAGCATTTAGGCTTAAGGGAGTTGATAACTGTAAAAGCTCTTGTTATGCAGATGGTTCTCGTTTACTGACCAATGTCCGTTATAATGGCACTGAATGATACAGCCAGACCTTGTACATATGACCACTACAGCATATCTGTGGTCACATGATTGCAGTTTGTAACTTTCCCTGCTGGCTTCCCACAAGCAAAGTCAAGCAGGGGAAGCCAGGAGGAAGTTTTGAAGTTACTGTCATGTGAGGTCTTCACATAAAGACCCATACGGTCCTTGTTTAAGTTTCTGTTACTGGACACTGAAGTAACATGGTGGTTTTTTTTACTTATAATCCCATATGTTTTCGGTTCTAGTTAGTGTCGTTAAATGAGGATTACCTGTATCAGCATGCAGAGAAAACCTAAATCATCTGGGAAGCATTTGCCACAATATACAAGAGATCTACTCAAAATTTGTATTTTAGCTTTTTAATTCTTGGCTTGAGCCAAGTTAACAATTCAAGGACTTTGCTTAATTCATTATCTTTTTTTGTTTCCAAGATAGGCCTTTGCCAGAGGTAGTGTTCAGCAGGTTCTAAACAGTTCTGGAGAACCACCAGTGCTATTAACAGTTTGATATCAGCAAGCTAAAAAAATATTTTTCATATTGTTTCATACATAAACAGTTCCACCTTCAACTTTTCTTTTTCTGGAAAACAAGAATGTAGGACTGGTTGGATATGATGATATTCAACATTACCTCTGCCACTCAGAAGTTGCTGTTGATGTTCTTCTGCAGTGCCTGGAGTTTCTAGAGAACTGAATGAAGAACAAAATTTAGCTCAATCCTGACAAAATAGAGCAATTGTGAGTTTTGAACCCTTCTCCATAGAGATTTGGGGACTTTCTATCTCTGGCTTTGAGCAGGGTTCACCCAGAATTAGCATTTAGTTTGGGTTCATGATTCCTGATGGAAGACCATGGCTATAAGGGCCTTAGCACAAGTTTGCCTTATGCTCCTATTGCTCCCATGTTTGCACTGAGAGGCCCTACTTATGGTGATTCATGACTTACTTCCCTCACAAGTGGTGTATTACTCTAATGTCAGTCGTGGGTTGCAGGCAGTATGCCCCTGTACTGGCGTACCAGAGCCTGCCCGGAGCACCAGGTACCGTTCCGGTATGGTGCTCCGGAGGGCCCACCTGCCTGTCTGAGCTCCTTACCTGTCCTTTAAAGCCTTTGGCACTTCCGCACATGCGCATGGTGGGTTCACCCCCTGTACAACGCTCTGCCGAGCAGCTGGAACGTCACGGAGGTTTGCAGAAGCATCACTGGCAGGTACGATGCATGCACACACCACGTGTATGTGTGCTGCACGCATCCATGTGGCGATGCCAGGCCCGTTCCAACTGTACCGGTTGGAACGGGATCCGGAACCCAGCACTGTCTAATGTGCTATACACACCAGACCTTGAACAGCCTCTGGAAGTTGCAACTGATCCAGAATGCGTAGCATGGGCAGTTTGTGGCATTTCATAATACTTTGACACAAAACCTATGCTGTGGGTGTTGCAATGATTCCTGTAAGCATCTAGATGCAATACGGAGTGTTTGTTATCACCAATAAATCTAGTAGGCCATCATCAATAAATAGCACAGAAAGCCCAGATTATTTGTGGAGCCAATTTGTTGATTGTCTCCGCTTATGCCACCAACAATGGCGGGGTTGTCATCTTCAGGTCCATTACATCACTCAGTGTCATTTTCTATAACCCAAGAGTTGTGCCCTATGGCATCCCCCCAGAAATCCATATGGCCCTAATGCTGTTGGCTTTATGCAAAACATTCTGGCTATTCCCCCATGTTTTGGGGGTCAATCTCCTGATTGGATCCCAATCAGATTGGAAGAATAGCTAGATTGAATGAGCCCTATTGGTTAATTTGTTTAGTTTTGATCTCAGAATTAGAAGTAGAATTATTGATAGACCTCATACATATGTTATGTTACTTGGTTTGGGGTATTATCTTTAATATTATGCTGCTCATTTCCTGGCATCACGGAAGCTAAAAATTGCTCAGATAAATAAACAAGCAAGCTCAGGCTTCAGAGGAATCAAAAATGTATTGCTGTTAATAACTGTATAAGTTTTTCTAGGCTGGAAAAATTAAATTATTAGAATAAAATGCATGATGTGTTAACCACAGTTGGCAGGTTACATACCATTCAAGTGGGTGTAGAGAAAAAAATGTTAATATTAAAATCAAGAGGCAGTGAATTTTTTTATAATAAAGATTTTAAGCATGCAATATAATATATGAAAACCACAAGTATTCACAGAACAGTTGATGAGAAAACAAATATCTTGACATTATGTTAATTAATGTGTCACAAACATGTAACCTTATTACACTTCACTTGATCTGCTAATATATAGAAATTCCCTAATGATTTTTTTATCCTCTGATAAATGTTCTAATATAAATAAAATGAATGTTCTGATACAGATACACAAATCAGCCAAATAAAACTTATTAACTTAGGCCAACTCAAAGAAAATAGCTCTACTTGGTTTGTAAATTATTGCTTGTAAGAGTTGTATTTCATTTTTTTCCATTGATGTGAAAGGTTTTATTTGGCTTTAGTTGTTGGTGTGTATACGGCTATTATATTATAGAAAGGTGATTACACTGAATGTATCTGGCCTGTTAGATCAATTGTTTTGGAACTGAAGCTTGGAAATAGTTGTGTTTGTCAAAGGGTGATGGATTCCGTTCTCAAAATCAAACACTAATATTGGAGAATCCTTTTTATAACAGAGCTGATTTTGGCTTAAAGCTATGATCTAAATTTAGAAATCTCCATACATGTAAAACTTCCATAATAATCTTGGTTTTAGGAATTTTTGTAAAATGAAATGTAGAGCATTCGCACCTAACTCTAATATTGACCCCCAAACAGGGGTGGGCTTCAAAAATTTCAGCAATGGGTTCTCTGCCCGGTTGCTGGGTGAGTGTGGCTATGGTGGGCGTGGCCTTCGGCTTCTTGCACCACCGGGGGGGGGGGGGCGTTTTCACCTTCCACTTTCCACATTCCCCAGGCTTTGGAGGCTTTCCTTGAGCCTCTGGGAGGGCAAAAACTGACTCCCCCCGGGCTGCAGGAACTTCCAGGAGGCCCGTTTTTCTCAATCCTGAACCTCCCCAGGCCCTGCACTTACCTCCCATTCAAAATGGGCCGCGTGGAGATTCCTGGGAGGGGCAGGGTGGTGTGACGTGGTGTGGCATGGCGTGGGAGGGGCCAGCCAGAGGTGGGATTTGGAGGTTCTCTGAACCAGCCATAATGTTAGCTACAGGTTCTCCCAAACCTGGGTGGTCCTATAGCAGCCCACCCCTGCCCTCAAGCCCATCAAAAGGCTATTCAAAACCCAAATGTGTGAGGGAAAGTAACTCAGCTGTGTGGAAACACTAATTTACTATGAGAACTCCATAACGTTCTCATAGTCTGTATTCTCCAGATCTTCGGGGCCATAACTTCTAGTTCCACTGCAAACTGGCTGGGAATTCTGTCAGTTGTATCTATGTACTATTAAAACTTTTGTTATACCTTTAATTGGTTGAAATGGTGTGTCGTAGGTCAAAGATTTTTCAATCAAGTACCTCAAATGGGCTAATTTACAGAATGCTTCCAAAATCTAGGAGCCTTGACTCCCAAGAGAATTAAATTTGGGGAAGTTGTGGCTGTTTCAATGCTACTGGCTGTTGCTGGGCTTTTGCTGTGATCACATGATCTTCATTTTCAAAGTTCCAGTTTCCCAATGAGTCTCACAATCCCTCACTCCTTCCCTCATGCCAAAATAAGCATTAACCTGAGTACTGGAAAAGGAGGGAAGGAGTGAGGGAGGCAGGCCGGCAGGCCCACATATTCTTCTTGGTTTAAGCCATCACTCCCTTTGAGTTCTCCCAATCTGTGATGGCCCTGCACTTGAATTACTTTGGTAATTCAAAAGTCTAGACTGAGTTTACACATCAAGCTAACAGGACCTCTGCTACAGTATTTAGTATTTGGGATCTGGCAAATTTAGGAGGAGTTTCATATGTAACAATGGAGAAGAAAAAGCAAGATTAATCTGTGGAATAAATAATGTGATTCTGGAACAATGGATAGAACCTCATTTAGATTAGACTAGATGATAACCCAATGTTGCCCCGCTATTTATTTATCCCAATCCTGTATTAGGCAGGAATGGTAATGTCAAGTGGCAACGTAAGTGCGGAATTGGCTGTCCTCCTTCCTTCCATTAACGTCGCTGCAATTCCTGAAGAGGCGATGGCAAGAGCAACTTCTCCCTGAGCCCTGATTTTGGTGACAATTAAATTAGTTAAAAATGTGCCCCCAGAAGCGTAATTTCTAATGTTGGATTTTTCCCCTTACCAGAGGGAGCTCCCTTGTGGAGTACTGTGAAGCTGTTACCATGGCAATTCCGCTGAATCCATTTTAAGGCAGTACGGTAGAAGCCATTTTAAGGCACAACAGGCTGTATCTTAACAGAACATACACCTGAGGGGTGTTAGGGGTGTCTTACCCCCACAGTATTTGTCTCCAGAGGGTAAGTCATCTGTATACCAAGTTTGGTTGAAATCGCTTGAGATGTTTCAGAGTTATACTGGAACACACACACACACACTGCTTTCCAAATCAGTTAGTACTGTGAATTTCAAAATTCCTTAGGCATTTTAATGGATGCTAGCAATGGGGGAATTGGTGTTTGGTTGGCTCAATTTACAGAGCCAAACTGAACATTCAATTTAAGGCAAGGATCACTTGCAACCTCCCCAACCCTTGGAAAAGTTGACAATGATATTTAATGTTTAAAGGGCTGAAATATTAAATGAATGGAGAATAAAAATATCCAGTCAAATTCATTTTAGATCTAATGAAATCAATTTTAGTTTGGTCTACTTCAGAAGTCCCCAAACTTTTCAGCTCATCGATCCTTTCATGAGGTTTCAGATTGTTCTTCCACCACCCCCCCAAACATTTATTATGTGATTAATAATTACATTAATACTACTTTTAACTAATTGTTGACCACTTTGGCAGATTCTAGTCTAGTGTGACATATGATGATGCTCAACAGGTCACTCAGAGCTGAAGCATAGGCATACCGCAGAGATATTGTGGGTATGATACCAAACCACCAAAATGTGTTTGTTTATTTGTTTATTATTATGATTACATTTGTTTGCTGCCCATCTCGCTGCAAGACTAATATGACTAATATGAGTCATGCAAATTGTTTGGTTTCCTGGTGCCTATAAAAATGTTTACAACATGATGCTCTATTAAATGTGCAATAGCATTATGGCTAAAAACAAAGTACATTTCTTAATTAAAAAATACTCTATTGCTAAAAAAAATGTTAATTATCATCTGAACATGCAGCGAGTTGTAATAGTTTTGCCTGTGGAGAATCTTGTAAAAAATGTAACATCTGCAAAGCAACACAAAACCAAATGCAATTAAGTGATGTATATGCCTGTACATACCTTGTTCTGATGAGGAGCATTTTGAGGGAATCCAGATGATTGGGCCACTTATAATTTCAACAACAGATTGCAGTCCCCCACTCACATGGTATTTATAGGCCGTTTCCCAATTTCTCCATAAATATTATCTGAGTGACAAGCCTACAAAAGATTGCCCTTTTTAGTATTTTGTATGTTTCTTAATTAAATTAACTATGTCACTTTTTCACTAGGAGTTCGATACTTAACCTTCCCTTTGGCCAATTCATCTTTAAAACCATCTTGAGAAATCATTCTGTCCAGTGGTGGGATTCAGAATTTTTTATTCCCGGTTCTATGGGCGTGGGTTGGTGGGCGTGGCAGGGGAAAGTAAAATCTCCATTTCCTCCTGATCAGCTGGGATTCGGGAGGCAGAGAATAGATGGGGGCGGGGCCAGTCAGAGGTGGTATTTATGGGTTCTCCGAACAACTCAAAATTTCCACTACCGGTTCTCCAGAACTGGTCAGAATCTGCTGAATACCACCTCTGATTCTGGTTAAGATTGGGATAAATTATTCTAAATTAGGAGCTGCCACTTGGCCTCCTGAACTGTTGATTGGCCAGAAAAGGCCCAGCAACAACATAGTCATGTCATCAAAAAGGGAAGGGTGGGGGAAAATGGGTCTATATTACATCTATTTGGGGTTGGGCTGCTAGGGCAAGAGTATGGAAGTGTTTCTTGTACAGACTTCTGCTCTTTCTCCCACTCTTACAAACGCCCTCAAACATAAAAACAAAGTAGAAATTGCACTACTAAAGCTGTTCATTTTCTCACTGCATGCCAACGGTGTAATCTCAGGGTGATTCAGAGGCCACCACGAGATGGGATGGCATGTAACTCGCAGGCAATGGATTGCTCACCTCTTGACACAGAGGTTGGTCCAAAGTCACTCTGAAAACAGCGTACATCAGATGGGCTTTATCCTTGGCAGCTTATTTTTGCCTTCTGACCATGGCAGAGAAAAGAGAGGCTTTTCTAAAGCAGAGGTGTCAAGCTCAATTTCATTGAGGGCTGCATCAGGGTTGTGTTTGCCCTCAGGGGGGCAGGGCTGGGATGGGGTGGGCATGGCCCTCTACCAGCGAAAACAGAGCTCACAGGCCCTGTTTTTGCCAAGATGGCCTCCTGCAACCTTCTGCCAGTGAAAATGGAGCTTGAGGCACATGCAGGCCCCAAGCTCCATTTTTGTTGGCAGAGGGCTGCAGGAGGCCATCCCAGCTGAAAATGGATCTGGGCCTTGAGTTTGACACCCCTGATCTAAAGTGACTCATTTCCTTCACAACTGAGGAATTTTCCCATTCTCAGTTCGTGCTAAAGGAATGTCCCCAAAATATAATTCCAAAAAACCCTCTTCTTTAGAGAGAGAAGGAAATTTATTTCAACTTAGCAAGGGGTAACAAAGCAAGCTGGATCAGTAGCTATTTGCATTCTACACCCAGGTTCTGATCAAGAACAGACATTAAAATCAGGCACACTGGGCTTTAGCTCATGTGCTCTCGGATGCCAGCAGACTCGGGATCAGTGCCACTGCTCTTCCCTTTGCTCGACTTTCATTCTCTTTGTTTCTTTTGTTCACCAGACTGGAAAGACTGCGATGGCAGAGAACCTAAGCACCGGGGGCAGATTGAAGCCCTGGAATGTTTGTTGCAGCAGGTTAGAGCATCTCGTTCAAGCTACATTTGCCGAGGTAAGAGTAAAATATCCATCGGGCAGGGCACCAGGCGAGGCCTCCGTGGTGCCTGTAATTTTAGCAGCCTCCTATCTGGGTTATCCCTTCCCATTCATCGGGAAAGGATATTGGCCCATCTGGTATCACTTTAGCAGACTATCTCGCTCTGGCTTCTCCAAATTGGCAACATAGCAAACATTTGGAAAAAAAAAAGCTTCCAACAAAGTATTCTCGTCCCTCCTTGTCTAACCCACCCAGCCCCACCTCCTCCCTCCCTCCCTCCCTCTCTCTCTCTCTCTCTCTCTTTCTCTCTCTCTCTCTCCCCATTTCTCTCTCTCCATCTTCTAAATGAAAACCATTGAAAGTGTTCAAAGTCTTGCTTGCTTGTTTGCAAGAATGGATAACAGAAAATGTTAGAAAATGTTAGAAATGATGCTTTGTTTTAGCCATCTCCTGGACAAATAACAAAATCGTTGCATTCAGCAATTGAGTAAAATCAGTGGTTTTACCAAACTCCTACAATCTGTAAGAAAAAAGGCAGCCTAAGTGGGTCACTTATGTTTTTCTCTTGTTACTGCATATTCCAAGCCTCCTCCTCTCAATAATGGGAAGAAGTTTCCAAAGTCATGACCTTAATTTAATCAGCCCTTCTGATGAGTGTGATATTCGTGCTGAATGTCCTTGGAAATCAATAAGCACCAAAGTTCATAATTTACACTAGGGTTTCTCAACACTGATATAGATTAAGATTTGTGGACATCAACTCCCAAAATTCTGCAGGCTACCTGGGGAATTCTGGGAGCTCAATCCACATACCTTAGAGTTGCCAAGGTTTGAAACACTGGCCTACACACACAACCAAGCAGGAATTAGTGGGATACAAATATTTTGTGGGACTTCCATGATAGGGTTGTGCAGATTCTCAAAAATCCTAGTCATTCAAACACCCACATTGCTGGGACAACTTTCAGGAGAGGAATAGAAAGGGACTATGCTCATACATTTTACAAAAATGTATGAGGTGGGAAAGGAACACTTTCCAAATTGGTTGAAAGTTTTCAAAGTTTAACCTGTTTATAGCATCAGTAGGCCTTTTGCAAAAAAAAAAAAGTTTCTTCACTTCTGCAGCAGTTCCTCGTTCTGACCACGTGACCACACAGAATTGCTGCCATATGTCATGGGCTTTAAAAGCTTTGGCCCTCTTGCAGCCCCTTCACAATTTTTTGGTGAGGGAAATGTCAATCATGTGACTGTGGAGATGCTGTGACGGTCATAAATGTAAGGTCATAAAAACACCCTTTCAGGACTATCATCAGTTTCAATACAAAACAAGAAGTAACACATGGAAAGTTATCAAAGAGAGAAGCAACCTAGAACTCTAGGGAACCCGTAGCGGAAATTTTGAGTAGTTCGGAGAACTGGCAAATGCCACCTCTGGCTGGCCCCAGAGTGGGGTGGGAATGGAGATTTTGCAGTATCCTTCCCTTGCCACGCCCACCAAGCCATGCCCACCAAGCCACACCATGCCCACCAAGCCATGCCATAGAACCGGTAGTTTAAAATTTTGAATTTCACCACTGAGTAGAACAGCTTGCTTTCAAAAGTTGTGAGTGCTGTGGCAGTTTCAAAAAAGGGATTGGGCATCCATATGTTAGACTGGTATAGAGCAGTGGTTTCCAATGTGGGACCCCCCAATCAAATTGGGGCAATTTGATTTTTAATGGGGGCAATTTGAACCTCGTTTAAACCAGGTTAATGGCCTTTTAGGCTTCCTCCGCCTGAGTAGAGTTCACTTTTTGAGTAAAGTAAGAATTATATGTCACGGGGGGGGGGGGTCAGGATTTTAGAGATGCTTAGGTGGGGCATGGCCAAAAAAAGGTTGGGAACCACTGGTATAGAGTCTTCTGCTTGAGCAGGGTGTTGGACTAAAAAACCTCCAAGGTCCCTTCCAACACTTGTTTTGTGCTCTTTAAATAGCACAGTTGCTAACTGAGGCTTACCTTTAGAGCAGGGCTCCAAAATTCCCAGCCCATGGGCCGGATGCGTCATGCGCTGGACACGCCCACGCCCGGTTTAGTGAAGGGGGAAAAAGTCCCAATATGTCACATGACATCGCCATGACAACGTGATCTTGACATCCCTGCTCTAGAGAATCAGCACAATGCAGCTTGTCAAAATGATGTCAGCCCTTCAGGGTAGACCAGATCAAGAAACACTGGAAGAATTGAATTATACATTAGTAAGATAGGATGCAGGAGCAGAATTTTGCAAGCCTCCTTGTGCTTTTCCCCCTCCCTTTTAAATCCCAATAAAATCAGAAAAAAAGAGTCTGCTGGAGCCTCTTCCAACTACTATCTTGTCTCCCACTGTGCTACTTTTCTGTTCCATCTGTTGTGTTCAAATAGGCTTCACCTGGTCTGATCAATGAAACAGTTTTGTAGATGCTGCCTCCTAGAGCTTATTTGGATTATTACTGATTGGAAACTGAGCAATCTCAACATGAATTGTCCCTCTGCACCATCATAATCTGCAGGTGAATTGAAATTCTTGCAGTTTATTGACGCACTATAAGGACGAAATAAATTCCTAGGCTAAGGTCACAGGGTAAGAACTTGATTCTTTTGTATGCTGCTGCGCAACAGTTCTGACTATCAAAAGTCTGATTTCTTATTTTTGTAGCTATGGTAACATCCATGCGAGAAGAACATGCCTTTTGAAAAGGACTGGCGACATTGCCTGAATAAGTGGGTTCTTACCATCATCATCCCGTCATCAATCAACAAAATTATTTTTGCTGTCTTAGGAAACAAGGGCAATATAAATTGACTAAACATTAAATAATAATGAGGAAACGGTCTGGATAATGTGTTGGAATGTGGAACGGTACAGATAATCCTTGCCTAATGACCAATTGTGTTATGACTATTCAAAGTTACGATGGTCACAGAATGGGTGCTTTAGATCCATAAAGCATGGGCCATCGTAAATGGTGGTGCTCCCCCCTACGGGCACGTGATCATGTGTTGGGCAGGTTAGCTTTACAACTTATCACTGATTTCGGTGGTCATCTGCCTGTGATTCAGTGTTTTTGTTTTTTTGCTGATTTTCAGCATTTTCTGCCAATTTCCAGTAAAAAACACATTCTGGTAGAGAGAAGGTCCCTGAGGATGGGCTCCAGCATGAGTCCAAAAGCTTGGAAGGCTCAACTTTCAGTTTGGGTGACAGACCCAGATTGTATCCTGCAAAAAAACACCCAGTTAAATGAATGGTTTTGCTTAATGATTGCTGCCTTCACTTAATGGCCACATTGTTCACTTAATGTTCATCATTTTAAAAAAAGGCAGAAATTTACTTCTGATCTTGTGGGTGCGTCGACTTACAACTGTAATTCCAGGGTTAAGTTGAGGATTACCTGTAGCTCCTATGGGTGGTATATGTGGGATAATATAGACACAGAGCCTGATTTCTGGAACAAAATATAACATTTTGAAGAAGTGATCTCTCTCACACACAACAAACACACACACAAACACACATTAAAAAACAGCAGCAGTGCTTGAGGGAGTAATACCCAATATAAGGGTCCTTGTTTACTGGCCATCTGTTCATTGACCATTCAAAATTGCAACAGCACTGAACAACCAACAACCAGTGCTCAAAGATCTGGATGTTGCAACGGTCCCACAGTCACATTTTCACAATTTGGATGCTTGGCAACCTTCTCACACTTACAATTGCATGGTTACAGGGTCCTCCTGGGACACCATTTATAATCTTCCCTGCTGGTTTCCCATGAAGTCAATGGGGAAGCCAGCAGGGAAGGCTTCAAGTTGCTTTGATATGTCCCTTCAGCCTTCCTGTACTTGCACTGTGTCACACCATCCATCCCACTGTCCTTCCTGCCGTTGTACCACACCGTATACACACACACCCTGGATTTCCTGTGATTGCACACAGCCTGCACCAGGCTTCCCAAACCCTCACTCAATTCACGCACAGCCTCTGCCAGCCCTCCCAGTGCCTTCTTCAGTTTTTCCCAGCCCCCTGCAGCACCTCCATGGCACCCCCATGCTCTTTTCCTGGGACTCCTATCACTTCCCAATTAATGACCCATATATCTTGGGTTTAATGATGGCAACTGGGACTGCTGGAATTGTCATCATTAAGTGATGTGATGGTATGTCATTGCACTTTACAATCATATTGCTTAAGGATGGCAGTCCCGGTCCCAATTGCAGTTGAAACCAGAGATCTACTATGTGTAGTTTTTCCTTTTAGGAGCAGAGGTGCTGTAACCATGAGATGCCACTTGAAAAGAGTAATGCATGAATTGCCTAAAGGAAGCTTCAAAGATCTTGTAGTATATGGCAAACTATTTTTTAAAAGCCACTTAACCCTTTCCTTCTCAGAGTAGAATAAGTGCTCCACACATAAATGGAAATCCTACACCAGCTTCTTTACAAGCAGAGAGTGGGGCTCCCTGTATGCCATAATACATGATGGGAGCAGCCCTACAAGCCTCCCCTCAAAAGGAGCCCTTCAAGCTAATTTTTAATAGGACAAGAGGACATTAAATACATGGGGAAAATATAATACAGTTTCAAATCAAATTTAGTTTTAATCCTGACCTTATTTGCTTCCTTTTCTTGACTCCTCCAGTTGTGTGCGTGAGAGAGGGAGGGGGGAGCGAGACAGAGGGAAAGAAAGAAAGTCAGAAAGAGAGAGAAAGACAGAGAGAGAAAGACAGAGACAGAGAGAAAGAAAGAGAGAAAAAGAGAAAGACAGAGACAGAGGGAAAGAGAGAGAGAGACAGAGAGTCAGAAAGAGAGAAAGAGACAGAGAGTCAGAAAAAGAGAGAGAGAGAGAGAGAGAAACAAAGACAGAGTTGGAGAGAAAGAAAGAGAGAAGGAGAGAGAGAGGGGAAAGAGAAAGAGACAGAGAGAGTCAGAGAGAGAAAGAGACAGACAGAGAGACAGACAGAGAGACAGACAGAGACACAGAGACACAGAGAGGAAGAGGCAAAGAGAGAAATCTTCTATACACAATTCAAAGATACATCTCTGCTCTAATAATACAGATTTGTAGCTGGAGAAGATATGCAGTCAAACAAAAAGAGGTGCTTCGTTTAGATGCTTCCAATTTCTTACACACCCCTCCCTCTTCCTGTCAGACTCCTTAGTGATCTCCAAACTGAGCTGCAGAAGAAGAAGAAAACATTTTAAAATAACCTCAGCATATTTGCAAGAGAGAATTGGTTGATGACAGAAGGCTTAAACAACTCTCTCTCCGGTCACTTTTCTTCAGCAAACGACCTTTCATCTCCTGCCTTAAAATAACTAAGATACAAACTGTGTCGTTCTTTGTCAGTTCTTAGGAACAGGCTTATTTAACTTTAGTAAAATTTGGTAAATAAAATGTAAATGTATTTAAAATAAATAAATAGATGGGGGAGGTGAAAGGACGGACAGATAGAGCTAAAAAGGGGTTTTTTCCCCCCCTTATACAGTTTTGCAATTATTGATGGTAGAGCTCTCACTATAGGTATCTAAGCATTGTTTGTCCTCTGGGGAGAAAAAGTGCTGTATATAGGAATTATAGTTTTTAAAATCTAAACTACAGACAAGGAAGAATCAGAAATCACTTATAGAGAAAGATGCCTCTTCGCTAACCTATAACTTCTAGTTACAGCCAGAAACTCAAAAGAATAAATCGGATACAAAGATGACCTGGTGAGATATTAATTTTTTTTTAAAAAAAACTATTTTGGGGGGGGGAACCTCTTGATAACTATATTGGGACATCCGCAATTTCAAAAGTGCTTGTAAATACAGGTAGTCCTCGACTTACAATCATAATGATGGAATTCAGATGGTCCCACATTGGACCAGGGTTTCTAAATAAAGGTACACATGTTTTTTTCTAATTCTTTTTCAGTGGTTTTGTGCTGGACCACTGGACCACTTTAATGATCATATTTTTCAGAGTTTCCCATGCTTCTTGAGATGTTTTCCCCTTCAGGGCTTTTGTCCATGAAATCTTTCCTAGGCTGTTTCTGAGTTTGTTAAAATCAGCTCTTTTAAAGTTAAAGACACTGGATGGATTATATTCTATTGCTTGGGTTTGCTTTATATAGAATTCCAATATGATGTGGTCTCTCTTCCCCAAAGTTCCAGCAACTTCAAATCTCTCTATCACTATTTCTTTATAGCTTTTCTTCTAGTTCCCTCCTCTGACTTTTGGATGGCAAAGTTGTCAACTAGGCTGGTTAGGAATCTATTTGATCCCCTACTTGCTGCAGAGTTTGTCTCCCAGTTGATATTAACGTAGTTAAAGTCTCCCATTATTACTGTGGTGTGTTTCCTACATACATTTTTTAATTGATTAGCAAAAGGTTCATTTATTTCTTCTGCTTGGTTGTGTGGCCTGTAGTATAATCTTGTAGCAATTTCATTCTTTTTTTCTTTTTTCCCAAAGTCTAATAAAGTTAAGTGCACACCATCTACTTTTGTAGATGTGTTGCAATTGTGTTTGACCCATCTTCTGTAGATTTAGTACCAATGAAAGATACATTAAACCCACAGTGCAGCAAATAATAACTTCCTCTTTATCCACTAGAAATCCTTACTAATTTCTCCTCTCCTCATCCACTATGTCAGTTATATTTGCTTTTATTTAGTGACATAATGAAGATTTGTTTTAATGTCACCTGCCAAACCATTTAACTACTCAGTATAGAACGGATTTATGCATTGTGTCTTTCCATAAAAATTTAAATGCTGGCTGGTATCCCATCATCATTTTTTACTGTTGGAGGACAACCGTTTAAGGGAATACTGTTGGAGGACTATACATAATCATCAACATCAGAAAGGCTATGCTTCTCAATTAACCTTTCCGCATTTACAGCTAATCACAATGCTGTATAAACATGTCTTGGCAACATCTTTCTCCTGTTATGTCCTTACAGATTTGCTTTCATCTCATTGCCTGCCTTTGAGTGAGAGCATAGAGTCAATGTACATGGACCCCTTCCTTTCTGTGGCAAACCCTCAGATATTGGAACAGTGCTGTCATGTTTCCCCTGGTCCTTCTCTTCACTAGACTAGCCATGCCCAGTTCCTGTAACCATTCTTTGTATGTTTTAGTCTCGTCATCCTGGTTGCTCTTTTCTGCACCTTTTCTAGAGTCGCAACATCTTTTTTATAATGTTGTGACCAAAACTGGATGCAGGATTCTAGTCTTACTAGGGCTTTCTAGAATGGTATTAGTACCTCACTTGATCTTGATTTAGGATTGCATTGGCTTTTTTGACTGCCGCTGCACACTGCTGCCTCATATTTAGCTTGTTGTCCACTAAGACTCCAAGATCCCCCACAGTCATTGCTATTAAGCCTGGTTTCACCCAGTTTATATGTTCATATCAAATTGGAGAAAACCTATTTTCCAAAGCACCAGAAAGCCAGACAAGAAACAATGGATGGAGACTAATTAAAGAGAGAGGCAACCTAGAACTAAAGAGAAATTTCCTAACAATGAGAACAATGAACCAGTTATATGGCTTGCCTTCAGAAGCTGTGGGTGCTCCATCACTGGAGGCTTTTAAAAAGAGATTGGACAAATTGTATAGGGTCTCCTCCTTAAGCAGGGGGTTGGACTAGAAAACCTCCAAGGTCCCTTTCAACTCCATTATTCTGAAATCAGACGGCTAGGAACAGAAGCAATAAAGATAGGCAATAGGAATGGCACACTGCGTGTTGGTATAGTTTCTTGCCAACTCTAGGATGGAGAGAGAGTGCCTCACAGTAGCAGTAGGGAAAGGTCTCATATCTATACAAAGGTTCATGTGCCAGAACCTGCTGTTGAACTCATGTTTTATTAGTAGGTTTTGCACTGATCAACAAACAGAACCATGTTACCCAGAAGTTACAGAAGGTCAACAAAACTCCTAGACCTTCATTTAAAAATGGATTGACATCAATAGGATTGTCACATTCTCACGTGAAATCTCATATGAGAAAATCTCACGCATGATTATCAGGAAGAGGTGATTGCTGAAATCTCATGAGATTTAAGAATTTAAACATTTTGTTTGATTAGCAAGGCTCTTTTTATTTTCTTATGTTAAGTATTTGCAGAAAGTTTTTTTGTTTTTGTTTTATGGCTTTATAGCTTACTTGCCTTATCATTTATTGATGCTGCTTTGCTTTTGGATACAGCTTTGCTGTCATACAATTAGTATCACACTATGTTATTTATTAGCTAATTAAATGGTAGGCTTTTCAATGTTTCTTCCTGTGGATCTCATATTATTTTTTAATCCCACTCGAGTATTTCTGGCCCATGTTTATTCAAGATTATAAAAACAAAGCCTAGCATCAGGGTGGGAATAGCTGTGACAGTGCTAGTGTTTTGGTTCTTTATTAATGGCCATTAAGGTCCCAATGGAGTGAAGCCAAATCATTTGATTAACCAAGTGGTGTACTTTCCCTCTGAAAATGCACCCTGCATTACAGCAAAAAAAACAACAACAACACTCTGCAATTATATCAATAGAATAAATATTGATATAATTGCATCATAGTTTTTTCCATAATACATTATAAAGAGACAGGGAGTGAGGGAGGAAGGAAGGAAGGTATAAATATATATACTCTACATATGATTTTTTATTATAATAGTAAAATCTAATAACAATAGGAGTTAGACTTATATACTGCTTCACAGTGCTTTACAGCCCTCTCTAAGTGGTTTAGAAAGTCAGCATATTGCCCCCAACAACTTGGGTCCTTATTTTACCGATCTCAGAAAGATGAAATACAAAATAAACTTTAAAAAAGAAGAATACAAAGTAGGAGAAAAATGCAAGAAAAAAAAGAAAAGAAAGAGAAAAGTAGAAATACTATATTTGTAGGGACAATAAAGAGAAAAGAAATATAGAAAGAAATTACTTCCAACCTGCATTACAAAAGGTATAAAGAAATTTAGGGACTCTTCACTCCCTCCAATGTTACAAACATTTATCTCTTCCTCCCATATACCTTGTGTATCTCTTGTGTATAAATAAATCCATAAAGCATCATCTTCTCAGTCTTGGTACAGATAGAAAGTCTATAAAGGTTTGCCAGATGTAAGAATTTGTCTTTTTTTAACATTAATCAAATAAAGCAACTGTATATTCCTTCATTTTATTTCTAACAATCATCATTTTAGTTCATTCAAATATTATTGTAGGATCTGATTTTTCTTCCTTTTTCTTTATCCCATTATATAAAGTTCTTTAAGACTTGAACAGGTCTTTTGTATGCAGTAGGAAAAAATTACCAGCGTCACTTTGTCATTTGTCTTTCCTTTCTAAGCCTCAGTCAGTTTCTTTGGTAGATCATAAAACATTCTTTTCTAGTTCATTCTCTTCATCTCCAATTGTAAATCCACTTTTGATGCCATCTTTATCTTGTCAACTATTTTTTTTTCCTAGATGTGACATTTCTTCAATAACGTCCTCTGGGCATAGTCTATTCAGAGATGCAGACATCATTACTAACTAACATTGGTGATACTATGGCTACTATTTTCTGATTCCATTCTTCAAAAGCCTCATTCAGTAGTTTCACTCTTAGAAAGTTTTACAACATTTTGCAGATTTAGGTAAATCTTTACCTAAAAACTTTAGTTCCCTCTAGCGTCCAGTTTTTTAAATATAAAATTTCTTATCTTTGTTTTTTTCTTATAAATACCAAAACAGAATCTGATAAAATCTTATTTACCTTTTTGTTCTTTATTTCAGACTCTTTAACTTTTTTTAAAGATTATGATTATTATTTTTCCCACTCAGGATTGAAGGCAGACCTCACCCAGCATTTCCAGACTTAATCAGAATTCATTTAATCAGAACAGAGCTGGAAGGGACCTTGGAGGTCTTTTAGTCGAACTTCCTGCTATTGTTACAAGATAATTGAGACAAACTGCCCTCAGCTGACTAGTTTTCCATTGACCGGCTAAAGATTTTAGAAATAGTTAATAAGCAATTTTGGAAAAAGATTTAAAAAGTAAGTTTTGAAACTTATTGTCTGTTAAAATTCTCTTCTGTGGTTGCAAGCAAAATGATTCATCTTGTCACTTCCCAGTGCTAAAATCCATGGAAAACCCCTGTCTTGCAGTTTCCTCTTGACAACCAACTGCCCAGAGAACATATGGGTAATCTCCCATTTTCTCCTTATCTGGAGAGGTTCCAAGGAACTGGTCTATTACCCGTTTTCTTGGTCTTTGCCTGTCATTAGCTCTGCTTGCATAAAGCAGTCTTCAGTTCATTATGGCTCCCCTGGAAGTAGACCATAATCTACTACTAGATAAAGTAGAAGAGTGTGGGTTGGACAGCATCGCCACCAGTTGGATTCGTAACTGGCTGACCAACTGCACTCAACGTGTAGTCCTCAATGGAACTGCATCTACATGGAGGGAGGTATGCAGTGGAGTACCCCAAGGCTCTTTTTTAGGCCCAGTACTCTTCAACATCTTTATCAATTATTTGGATGAGGGAATAAATGGGGAACTCATCAAATTTGCAGATGACACCAAGCTGGCAGGAATAGCCAACACTCCAGAAGATAGGCTAAAGATACAGAAGGATCTTGACAAACTTGAACATTGGGCACTATCTAATAAAATGAAATTCAATGGTGAAAAAAGTTAGGTTCTACATTTAGGCAAGAAAAACAAAATGCGCATGTACAGTATAGGTGGTACCTTGCTCAATAGTAGTAACTGTGAGAGGAATCTTGAGGTCCTAGTGGACAACCATTTAAATATGAGGCAGCAATGTGCAGCAGCTTCCAAAAGAGCCAACACAGTTCTAGGCTGCATAAACAGAGGGATAGAATCAAGATCACGTGAAGATCACTTTATAATGCCTTGGTAAGGCCATACTTGGAATACTGCATTCAGTTTTGGTCATCACAATGTAGAAAAGATGTGGAGACTCTAGAAAGAGTGCAGAGAAGAGCAACAAAGATGATTAGGCGACTGGAGGCTAAAACATATGAAGAATGGTTGCAGGAACTGGATATGTCTAGTTTAATGAAAAGAAGGACTTCGGGAGCCATGATAGCAGTGTTCCAATATCTCAAGCATTGCCACAAAGAAGAGGGAGTCAAACTATTCTCCAAGGCACCTGAGGGCAGAACAAGAAGCAATGGGTGGAAACTAATCAAGGAGAGAAGCAATTTAGAACTGAGGAGAAATTTCCTGACAATTAGAACAATTAATCAGTGGAAGAGCTTGCCTCTAGAAGTTGTGAATGCCCCAACACTGGTAGTGTTTAAGACAATGTTGGGTAGCCATTTGTCTGAAATGGTATAAGGTTTCCTGCCTGAGTAGGGGCTTGGACTAGAAGACCTCCAAGGTCCCTTCCAACTCTGCTATTGTACTGTATTGTATTGTAGTCCAAGGAAGGAGATTCCTGATTGGGAGCTTCCTCATAAGTTTTTCCTCAATGTCCTGAAGAATACAATACAATATAATACAACACAACACAAGAACAGAATTGGAAGGTATCTTGGAGGTCTTCTAGTCCAACCCCCTGTTTGGCAGAAAACCCTACACCACTACAGACAAATGGTTATCCAACATCTTCTTAAAAACCTCCAGTGTTGGAGCATTCACAACTTCTGGAGGCAGGTTGTTCCACTGATTAATTGCTCTGAGGTTATTAGACCCAACTGTCCCTTGTCTCCCAAGTGAAAACAAGCACGAAAAAACCTGCCAGGATACCAATTTTTATTCTAAACTCCTTCTGCAAAATACAAAATAATAATATGTGTTTTGATGGTTCAGATTTTGAGCAAATAGATCTGCATTTAAACCAAGGAGCAGCTCCTCCTGTTGCAGATTGAGGTTTGCAATCTACTTACGAAAGACCAGGACTCGAGACCACGAAGGTGCGAGAGAAACAGGTTTATTTGATGCATTGAGTTCAGCGTGCATTCTTTGGCACTACTTTAGATCTTTATGTATTCCCAATCCAGAATTCTACAGAATCTTGTTCAGCTGCATCTTTCCCTTGTCACCTAAAGTCAAAGGGAAATAGGGAGCCAGATTGTAATGACGAGAGTAAGCCTAGCAGCCATCTCCAACTTAATCAGAATATTTGTGCAGACGTTATTTTGTCAGTCGAAACAGCTGTTGGTGTAAAAAAATTTTAAAGAACTAATAGTCTTTATTTTTTTCTTAACAAAGGAGAGTGGGAACTAGGCAGAACTGCAGGGGATTCTAATCTTTTAAACTATGGTTAATCATGAATGGTTTCTACTAGAGTGAGATTGCTATAAATTCCCAATTTTTTGGAATTTGGCATGAACGACTTCAGAGGAAAAAGTGCTCTTATCTCCCCAAGCCTATCAGTGGTGGGATTAATTTTTTTTTACTACTGGTTCTGTGGGCGTGGCTTGGTGGGTGTGGCAGGGAAAGGATACTGTAAAATCTCCATTCCCGCCCCACTCCAAGGGAAGGTTACTGCAAAATCCCCATTCCCTCCTGATCAACTGGGACTCGGGAGGCAGAGAATAGATGCGGGTGGGGTCAGTCAGAAGTGGTATTTGCCGGTTCTCCGAACTACTCAAATTTTCCGCTACCGGTTTTCCAGAACCGGTCAGAACCTGCTGAATACCAGCTCTGAAGCGTATCCATGTCCTCTATCTTCCATGAGTTTAAAAGATTCCTGCACCACATTGCATGTTTATTTCTATAAATGTTATTAAAAGTTTAAACAGGAACATAACATTAGCACAAACTAATACAGAAGAAAGGAAAAAAAGAAAGAATTGGGGAGAAAACTAAAACACAGAAAGAACAAGATAAAAAGGAATAGAAAGCAGAAGAAGAAAGCTTCCGATTGCCTTTGCAACAATGTGATAGGGATATTATCTTATTCTATAGTTACCAAAAAAAACCCTTTTATTCTATTATCCTTTTTTTTATAATCATCAAAACCCACAAATTCTAATTGTATTTTTTCTGCTTCATGCAAAAAGTCTATAAGGAGTTTCCAGTCAGCCATAAATGCAGATATTGCACCATATTTCAGACTGCTTTTTCAATAGGCAAAAGTTTTACAGAACATGTTTCCTGGGAATCCTAAACTGTGGCCTGAATATCTTTATATTTTTTATTTCTACTCAATAACAGTTAAGCAATGGCAGGCTCACTTTTATTAAAGCTGCAGTGTAGATGTTTATAGTGAGAAACATAAATTAGGGTGGGATTTACTCCCATTATTTTCTTCAACCAAAATCTTCCTTCAAAGCTATGTTGAGGAAAATTGCCCTCTTTCTGGAGTATGCTTTGTGCTTACTGTGGGTTTCCTTCTTTTCCTTACTACCGTATAAAGCCATACTTTAGAATAAATAAATAAAAAACATTAGCAATATACAGGTAGTCCTCAACTTACCACAGTTCATTTGCAATTGTGGCAAATATCTGTAGTTCAGGTATAGGATGAGGGTGAAGGTTCATTCTCTGAGCTTGTGAGTTGGTTTCCAAACATTTCATTGCCAGGCTAGGTAACATCTTGAGCAGAATTTACAGGATGCCAGTGTTTTTCTATTTATAAGGACTTTGTGTGGTCGGTAGGTCTTGGGATGGGTCTTGGGATGGGTCTTGGGATGGGTGGGTGTGTCAAGTGAGGGTCTTGTGATGGGGAGGTTACATCAGATGAGGGTCATTGGGAGGTGAAGTGCTGGTTGGGGAAAGTTGCATGGGTTGGTTGAGGGTCGGTGCTCTCTCTGGTTGGCTGTGTGGTTGATTTGGATTCTGAAGGGTTTGTAGGCTGGTTGTAGGTCAATGTGTCTGTTGATAGAATTGCTTGTGGAGTGCCAAGCTTCGATGGGCTCATGAGCATGGTGGGTGGTGGCATGGCCAATGATTTTTGTGTTGCTCCAATCGAACTGGCGCTGTTTGGTGTTTGTGTAGAGAGCCGCTGTTTGTGGATCATGGTTTTTAATTGATGTGATATGTGTCCCACGTAGAATTACAACAGTCCATTTAGTGACCGTTCAAAATTATAACAGCACTGAAAAAAAGTGAGTTAAGGGCATTTTTCACACTTACGACCATTGCAGCATCCCCCATGGTCACATGATCAAAATTCAGATGCTTGGCAACTGACTCATATTTATGATGATTGGAGTGTCTCTGGGTCATGTGATCACCTCCTGACAAGCAAAATCAGTGGGGAAGCCAGATTCAGTTAACAACCATGTCATGAACTTAACAAGTGTAGCAATAAAGGTTATAAAATGGGGCAAAATTCACTTTAAAATTCTTGCTTAGCAACAGAAACTTTGGGCCCAATTGTGGTCATAACATGAGGACTACCTGTACATAAATGTATAGCTTTATCGTTGCCACTATCACCTCAATAAAAAAAATACACCCAATGCTGCAGAGCTGTGCCAATTTCCTTTACTTTCTCCTGTTTTCTTTCCTTAAACACTTCAGATAATGTTAAATTGCAGAATGCCGGTCGCAAGCAGTCTGTCTCCAGAAGCCTAAAGCATCTCTTCCATTCTTCAAACAAGTTTGTGAAGACTTTGAAAAGGTTTGTTTGAGTTAATAGAATCACAGTTTTATATTTGAAACTGCCAGAAATCTCTCTCTTACATAATCTGCATTCTGTACTCTGAAATTGTTTAGTATTTTGGAAAACACTGCAAGCTCAGACAGTAACCACAGCAGAATTTGAAAAAAATGTTCTAAGATATATTAGGATCTTTACTTAAATTTCAGCTTTTATTTCTATTGCAGTGCATGTCTCTTCATTATAAAACCTCTTAGCTGAAAAGACAGTCATTAAAATTCAATATAATACAATTCTCCCCCAAAACAAAGGGCAAAGAGAAGAAAACTCCATGCACACAGACCTAAATCCTGGCTAATACCAAGCTTCTGACCTTATAAATGTAAGGTTGCCAATTCTAGATAAAACCACTCTTAGAGAATCCTCTCTCATTCAATTAATATATGCATGCAACACTTTTAAATATGCATGTGTTATGGATGATTGGATATGTATATCTGCCAAAAATAGAGTCCAAAATATGACTAAGCCAGGAAAAGTTGATGATGCTTTAAAGTGTTCCCCAGAAGTGATACGTGTACATCCGCACATTTATTTTTTTTTTGCTCTTGAATCTAGATTTCTTAGTAAGTCCCTGTAAAGGGGAAGAAATGAACGAGTGAACTGGATGCAGGGGAGATAAGAGGAATAGAGTTGGGTAGGGTAGGGATGGAAAGGAAGAAGGAAAGGGGAAGGGAGAAGAGAAGGGGGAAGAGAGAGGAGGAGATGGGAAGGGGAGGGGAGGAGAGGAAAGGAAAGGAAAGGAAAGGAAAGGAAAGGAGAAAGGAATGGATTGGATTGGATTGGATTGGATTGGATTGGATTGTCTGGGTGTGACAAAAAGAATTAAATTTAGCAACCAAGCATCCCTTCTAAACAGCACCCGATCTTCAGAGCAATCTTCAAAAGCATTCATGCTTTCTGATAACCCTGTTCATTTGCCCGATCCTTTGTTTCAACAGCTTTTTTATCCTTACCAGCAACATAAGACCCGCTAATTTCACAGGTATTAATTTGTCTCCTTGATAAATTCAGGAACCTTTTGAATCAGGCTAAAACCACATGCAGGAAAAGGTAAAGATAATCTTGGGTCCAATTTAACACTTGGTGGCTACCAACAGGACACATCCATGCTGTTTTCTCGGTAATGGTATAAGAGTGGTTTTCCACAGCCTCCTTCCAGGGTGCTTTTTAAACTTCCCAGTCCAAGCAACCGCCCTGTTAATCTCCCATCCAAGTACTAACTAGGCCCACCCTGCTGAGCTTCTGAGCTCCAACAAAGCCAGCCACCCGCTAAGACCAATCAAAGGCATTCTTACCAGGAATAAGTACCCTTGAATGCCATCTGTATACTGCATGTACAATCTAGAAAGAAAGAAGGGAAAATGCAGGCTATCTCTGCTATCTAATTTCTCACCGTGAAGCCAATTTGTCCCTATTTTATACCATTTGGGCCAGTAGTTATTTAGATGGTAGACAATTACAGTAATCTTCCTCAACTGCCGTCTTCCAGAGAGGTTGAGTGTCAGCTCCTATGCTGGCTGGGAGGCTTAGACCGATTGTTCTAGTATTTGGAGAGCCCCAGATTAGGCGAGGTGACTTAACCCTTTTTCTTCTAATAAGAGATGAATTGTATGTCGGGGGGAGGGGGTGGAAAAGTTGGAGCCATCTCTTCACTCCTTTCTGCCCCTTTTCCTGTCCTCCTGTGTGGACATGGGGTGGGTTGAAAACTACAGAAGAGGCAGAGAAAGGAGTTTCTAGTGAAGCCGATTTTGTGTGTGTGTGTTCTCTCTAGAACAGTGGTTCCCAAACTTGGCAACTTTAAGACTTGTGGACTTCAACTCCCAGAATTCTCCAGAGAATTGAGCTGGCTGGAGAATTCTGGGAGTTGAAGTCCACAAGTCTTAAAGTTGCCAAGTTTGGGAACCACTGCTCTAGAATATTGTCCTAGTCTCACAGGTGAGGAGTGTTAATTCTCTGTCCAAGTTCATAACATGAAAGCAAAGTTTGTTTAATGGATCACTTGTATGAATTAGGGAATTAGGGAGCTTTCATAATATGTCTGACTCTCCCCTTCCCTCAATCAATTAGGTCAGTGTTTCTCAACCTTGCCACCTTTAAGATGGGTGAACTTCAGTTCTCAGAATTTCCCAGCCAGTTTTGCTGGATGGGGAATTCTGGGAATTGAAGTTCACCCATCTTAAAGTTACCAAGAGAAACTCAGTGAGAAACACTGAATTAGTTCTATTACACCAACATAACCACTGGTAAGGATGCAGTGGCTCAGTGGCTAAGATGCTGAGCTTTTGTCGATCAGGTCGGCAGTTCAGCAGTTTAAATCCCTAGCCCCGCCTAATGGGGTCTTGTCTTGTCCCAGCTTCTGCCAACCTATCAGTTTGAAAGCATGTAAAAAATGCAAGTAGAAAAATAGGGACCACTTTGGTGGGAAAGTAACATAGTTTCATGTGCCTTTGGTATTTAGTCATGCTGGCCACATGATCACAGAGACGTCTTCGGACAGCGCTGACTCTTCAGCTTCGAAATGGAGATGAACACCACCCCTAGAGCCAGAAAATGACTAGCACGCATGTGCAGGGAAACCTTTACCTTTAATCACTGGCACACATTGTGTGTACACAGATTACTGGTTTTATGAAATAAGATCCAAATTTGCTTTAAATATACATCAGTAATTTTTTTTTAAATAACTCTGAGTTAGCAAATCTGAAGCTGAGATTTTGGATTGTCCCCTGTCCCAAGGTAACTTACCTAATCTTCTGAATCTCAAAAATTTTGTCCTGGACAATAAATTCTTTTGATCACTGGCAGTGTTCTTTTTGTCTTCTTTGTATTTTATATTTCTTTCCAAAGAGAGGCTCTGGTAATCGTTCAATTAAGCAAATCTGCAGATTAATCTATATAATTGATTATAAATATAAATATTTTAAAGGATTGAATTTTATGTAAGCAATGAATACAACAGTGCTGGACCAAATGATGGATCCAGAGAAAAGGATGGGTTATTTCACAGGACAAAATCCAGACTAACCCTATTGTTTCATGGGGTTGCAATGCTGGAACAGCTTGCTATAAATAGCAATACTGTAGTGCCATTTAGAGTTTTTACATTGATGTTCCAGATAAACCACCGAATGGTATCCATAGGAGTGTTATATATGGAAAAATCAGGAATGTGAAACAAGTATTCCTCAAAAACACCATAAGATGTCTTAAACGTGGTATTGGACACACTGAATCAAAGTAGTTCAACAATAAGGCCTTACAGATTGGATAGCACCTAGGATGAATTGAGATTGTACACACTAAACTACTGCATATTCTAGAATCTTCTGCAATGCAGAAGTTTCTATATTAGACCCCTGCAGCCAAAAAAATAAGAATTCAAAAGAGAGAGGCATAATAAAAGAAAATTGAGCCCAGCGGGTCTGTTTAGCTTAACTTTCATTTATTTCAAAGCAAAAGATGCAATAAATGAATGGCTTTTATCAGTTCTATTTTTCCATTATTTCCCAATTATTTGCAACCCTGTCATTTTTTTTTTCCTGAGTGCTCTGGGACTTCATTTTAAGTTGTAATCAGGTTTTCTAAGACAATCTGGAAAACAAAGTTATGGGAGCTAGAAAGGAAGTGGAAAAATGTTGCTATTGCATTGTGATAAAAATAAAGTTAAACATAGAAAAAGACAGGTATTCATATTAATGCAAGTAACTCTAATAAATGCAATAACTGACACATTTAATTTAAAATATTTTAAAACAATAAAAATAAATTGAAATTTAAGGGCATATTTTACTTAAGAAAAAAGCTAACATAAGAAGATAACTTGCTTTTTTTCACATTTCACTAATAAAAAGTAAACTCCCCAAATCAAACGTAACTTCTTTGTAATTTTATAAGTACCTCCATATACTATAGTTTCCTTGGCAACAAAACCAGCTGTTTGCTGTTGTTGTTTTTAGCTTCCCAATTTAGTCTACAACAGTCTTTCTTAAACTTTGAAAAGGTGTGGACTTCAACTCCCAGAATTCCCCAGCCAGCTCCGGAATTGAAGTCCATACCTTTTCAAGTTGCTGAGGTCTACAGATTTGGGATTCTTAAAAGTCTCCCATCCAAATACTACCCAGACTTTACCCTTTCAAGCCCAAACAAGGATAGTTAGCTCCCAGAATCTGATGCACCAGGTTGATTTGTCATTTCCAAATCCAAACATTTTTTGCTATTACTTGTCCAAACATAATCAGATGAAAATGACATGGTGAGTAGCTTTGCCCATCTATTTGTGGAGTTATTCTGCAGATTTGCTAGTGTTTAACTTTATCACATTTCTGGGAAATTCTCATTCTTGGGAGCAATGAGTTGAATTCAATTGTTTCAATCAAGTGCTAGGCCAGTTAGTGGATCATAAAGACTTCTTGCTTTGCAGAAGGCAAATCACTGTCTTTTTTGGAATAGACACCTAATCATTCTCTCTCTCTTTTTTTTTTTTTTGTTCTTCTCATTTATTTCAATGCAGAGGGCTTTATTTAGCTGTGATATTTTATTACAAAGACAACATGTTAGTAACCAATGAAGATCACATACCAATAGTGGAAATTGATGATTCTCACGCCAGTTCTATTATGCAAGATTTTCTCTGGTTCACAAAGGTAAGCCTTTTTCTCCCTTGGCTGAACTCCTCCAGGTAGGGGGGTATTTCTGGGCTGATCCCCGCCCTCTCTTTTTCTTTATACACAAACAGCCCTTCTTAGCCACATGCATGCCTGCGTTGTGTGAGGACACACTGCTTTGAGCCATGCTGGATGTAGGGCAGAGGTAAGGAATCTGTGATCCTTCCAGGGGCTGGACTCCAGATCCAATCAGCCCCAACAATCATGACCAATAATCATGTAGGAGGACCACATTTGAACAATCACTTAGATCTAGATCTCCAAAGTCAATTTTCCATGGTTGAATTTTAAAATGAAATTGGGTAGCCAACTAAACCAAGTACTTTGTAAATCTAGAGGCCAAAGACTGATGAAGGATCAGAAGGTTTATATGGTACATGGCTATAGAACACAGTAAATATCACATTTATAAAGTCTGAATGTGTTACAATTGTATAGAAAGCATGCATAAGATTGACTCAGCCTTCCATCCTTCCAAGGTCAGTAAAATGAGAACCCAGATTGTTGGGGACAATAGGCTGACTCTGTAAACCGCTTAGAGAGGGCTATAAAGCACTATGAAGCGGTATATAAATCTAAGTGCTAGTGCTATGCAATAACATCCACTTTATAGAGCAGTGATGGCAAACCTTTTTAGCACCAAGTGCCGAAAAGGGAGCGTGCACTCGTCTCTGCCACAACCCAGAAGAGGAGCTGCCCAGGATGCATGCCCATGCCCAAAAATGAACTTCCAGTTTCCAAGGCATGCATGCACACCAGCCAGCTAGTCTTCTGGGTTTTTGGCACGCATGGGTGTGCGACGATCAGCTAGGTGGTAAGCATGCTCACCCAGGAAAACAGAAGATCAGCTCTCCCAGTTTCCAGCACTGCCGCATGCACGAAGGGCAGCTGATCATCGCATGCACATGCCTGCCAGAAACCCAAAAGGGGAACGGGCGATGCTGCGTGTGCCAGGCGACATGGCTCCGTGTGCCACTTCGGGCATGAGTGCCATAGGTTCGCCATCATGGTTATGGAGCAAAGAAAACATGCATGTAAAGTAGAGGGATTGAATCTTGCCCCCTTTCCAGAACATATCTCTTTACAGTCCTGCAGTCCTGGCACTTTCCTCTCACTGAAGATTTATTTCACATTGCAGCCTGTTTGCAAACCCTCCCCCACCACACACACACACACACACACACAAACCACACACATTTCAGGTAGTAGATTGTGAGGATGTGCTCACCCAACAAAGTCTTAAATTCCTCTTTTTTTCCCATGCAATCAAAGAAATTCTGCCTTTAAACTGGTGAATTTAGTAGTGATGTTGTATTTCATTTAATCCTAAGGGCATGTAAGGGGGGAAGGGAAGCTACCATGTAAAAGAGGAGAAATTGGGGTTTCTGTGCTTAGTACCAGAGGGAGACCTTAAACTACTGAGGATGGTTGAAAGGGTAACTGTTACATCCGTCTAACAGGAAAGGGTGCATGCTGTAAAACCTGTTTCCAATTGAAGGGTAAAATAAAAGCAGGTTAGAAGCAAACCCATCCTCCATTGGTGTTAAGGCATATGTTTCTAGCTAAGATATTTCCACATGGGTTTCATAATGTATCGGTAATGGACTCTTGTTTGTATCAACACTACTTTTCTTTAACTATTTCTAGAAATTAATATTAATATTAAACATTTGTATGCTGCTTGGCTCCCAATGACTACAGACAGTTCACAAGTAAGGACATTGGTTAAAAATACAATAAGAGACAAAAGAATAAAGATGACAAGAACCAGACAGGGACAAAAAAGAAAGAAACCCACATGAACCAAGGGAGATTCACTCACCTTTGCCAAAGGCTTTGGCAAAAAGCCGAGACTTCAAGTCTCTTAGAAATACTAGCAGAATGAGGGACACTCAGATTTTTTGAGGACCTCATTCAAGAGGTCAGGATGCTGCAGAGAAGGTGGGCTTCAGGTGAGAGATGGCATTGTTTAATTGAAGGAATCCAGGGTGTACCAACCCTGCAAGATTAAATTGGCCAGGAAGTGACTATGGGAGAGCCGAGGTGGCACAGTGGTTAGAATGCAGTACTGCAGGCTACTTCAGCTGACTGCTAGCTGCAGTTCGGCAGTTCAAATCTCACCAGCTCAAGGTTGACTCAGCCTTCCATCTTTCCCAGGTAGGTAAAATGAGGACCCAGATTGTTGGGGGCAAGGGGCTGACTCTGTAAACCATTTAGAGAGGGCTGTAAAATGACTATGAAATGGTATATAAGTCTGAGTGCTATTGCTATTATAAAAAGCTGTTGGATTAAAGAACAGCCTATGAAGAAGGACCACCCCTTCTATCAAAGAGACCAACACCATAGCATAGGTCCAACTGCAGAATGCATCCTTGGCCACTTTTATGACCCAGATCCAATAAACAGGTAGTTGTGCTTCTAGCAGAGAGGATCCTAGCTATTTCCTCAGGAATCCACTGGCTCAAACGCATTCCAGTTCATACCCAATCTTGTTTATTTCTTTCCCTCACAAACCTATTTTAATTTAAATTCCAGGATTTAAATAAATCCAGAGAAGTCCTTTTCTTCCCACTAATTTGTAAGGGTACAAAATGGATCCTGGATTTCTTAAACTACTGATGCCGATAAGCCTTGGCATAAGTATTAGCACTGGAATTAACTGAAGTCAAATTGGAAGAGAAGCTCCTTAAGAATGCTCAGGATGTTTAATACACGTCAGAGGGACCAGAGGCAAAAGTACATTCTCCCCTCTCTCCTCATATTGCCTTTGAGCCCAGAGTGATCATTTTCATAGAATGGCACCCAGGTGTATTAAGAGAGATAAATGATGTGTTTGTCATGCTAGTGGTGATTAGATGCAACGCAAAACTATGCTCATTTAATAACTTCTTGTCAGTACACTGCCACCCAAGGATTCATAGCATGAACAGCAGCTACCTTTGAGGAAGATAACCTTTGTTTGTTTGTTTGTTTCTTTGTTCTCCTGCCTTTTTCTCTCCAACCTGCCCCCCCACAAAAAAAACCTCCTGCCCCCTGCCAATTGCGCTCTGTATTTTGCAGCTGTCTTGTATGTGGGATGAGATCCGATGGCTGAGACAGAACATGTCCGTCTCTATGTCCTCCTCCACAGCGCTCCAAGCCAGGCAGAAAATGCTGTCTGCAGCAGCCCAGTTACAGGTGAGTGGTAATGCCCACTTTCCGTGGCATATCTCAGCAAAGGTAGGGTCTCCAAGGGAATCAGCTGTCAGTTGTCCCCTGCTTTAGCACTTCCTTCTGGCATGGCCTCAAGGGGAGAATTATATGTTGTGAGGCAGGAAAGCAGCAGCACGGTCTGAGAGCCCAGCCAGAGCTAACAGGCCATCAATAATCTTGCAAAATAGGAAGAAATCAGAGAGAGCAGAATTAAATGTGACACGGTAAATAAATAGTCGCCTGCCCAGGAGGATAATCTGAAAAAGCAAATAGCCTGCTCAGTCACATAGCTGGTGGAGACACTTGATTATTATCTTGGCAGCATTCAAGGCAGCAAATCCAGGACAGCATCAAACAAAAAGAGCATCCTAGATAATTAATTGGGTGATAAGATAACGATCCCTGGGGCACCTGCTCTTTTTTTTCCCATTAGAGGGCCACTTCTGGTGGGATTTGAGACAAACCATCTTCTCTACCCCAATATGCCGAGGTATCTTCTCTACCTACTTTGACCAAATGCAGAGAGTTAAGGATCTTAAGGATCTTTGTGGAAATCTACAACAGCCTTCTCCAAATTATGTGGTTCTATCTATCTATCTATCTATCTATCTATCTATCTATCTATCTATCTATCTATCTATCTATCTATCTATCTCTATCTCTATCTCTATCTCTATCTCTATCTCTATCTCTATCTCTATCTCTATCTCTATCTATCTATCTATCTATCTATCTATCTATCTATCTATCTATCTATCTATCTATCTATCTATATATATATATATATATATATATATATATATATATTGCAACCTGTGAAGTTACTCGTCAGCTAAAAGGAAATTTTAGAAATTGCAGCTTGAGGGCAACATTTGGGAGAGGCTGTGTTCACCAACCTGAGAAAACCTTACTCTAGTTACATCCTAAGTATTTTGAGGATAGGTCAGTGGAAGTAAAAACGCTTCTTCTATTTGATATTGGCAAGTTAAAAGGAATACACAGAAACATAATAGTTGCACCCCGAATCTCAGTCTGAGACAGATCAGGCAAGAGTTCATAACTGGCTCACCAAATAAAAGAATGGCTGTATGAAACGAGCAACAACAATCCAGAAAATGCCATTTCTTTATTCCCATAGCACAAACAAACCCATGTTCAGATCAGACTTGCTCATTGTAGATTGTGTATGTATTAATAAAGCGAGCATGTTTTATTAATATGTACTTGGCAACATTTCCTCATTAGTTTTGCTCATCACTTCCTGATCTGTCTACTCCAACCACAGAGGAACTACACTGGTGATACTTCAATCACTTATTCCTTCATGGTTAAGGGATCTCTCCATTTTTCTTACCTCCTCTAGTAGCCGACAAAGATGTGGAGCAGTCTATGGGGGAAATAATACACAGTGGGTTTGACCATGTTGTCCAAAAGCAGAATAATGTACCATAGTAATACAGATACTCCTCAGCTTACAACCATTCATTTAGTGACTGTTCAAAGTTACTAAAGCCCTGAAAAAAAGTGACTGATGATTGTTTTTCATGCAACCATTTGGACCATCCCCATGTTCATATGATCAAAATTTGGACACTTGACAACTGGCATGTATTTATGACACCTGCAGTCTCCTAAGGTCATGTGGTCACCTTTTGTGACCTTCTGGCAAGAGTTAGAGTCACTTAACCAACGTATTACTAGCTTAACAATGCCAGTGATTCACTTAACAACTGTGGCAAGAAAGGTCGTAAAATGGGGCAAAACTCATTTAACAACTGTCTTGCTCGGCAACGGAAATTCTGGGCACAGTTGGGGTTGTAAATCGAGAACTACCTGTATATGAATTATACATTATATATCATTTTAGTAACAATTTAATATTTCTCCTAATACCTAATCCTTAACGCTAAGGTGTGTTTGCAGATTCATACTATACATGCCTCCTGAACCTGCCAGGCAGATTTGAAAGCTAAATGCCGCGTCCCAAATATGCTCTCCATCGTGTGTGTGTGTGTGAAATAAACTCCCTAAAAACCTGGTTCTAAATGTCACATACTTCTTGCTAACATAAATGGATATGTCTAGCTGCAATAACAGGTCTGACTTACAAGCCTTGTGTTCTTTGCAGTCCAGCCCTCCTGGGCAGAGAGAGAGAGAGCGTGCTAATCAAGTTCTTGCAATCTCCGAATGATTAAAATAAATAAATAAAAATAAAATGAAGTCTACCTGACTCTAAGCAAATCTGTATACAGGCAGCAAAAAGAGCAGAGGGCCCATAAGGATACAGAACGCCTACTGTGTGCCTTGGACGGGGATGCCTAAAGCTAAAATAGCTACTTAAAGCCACTTCTAAATGCCAGCCAGTGTGCCTGGCTGTTCTGAGTGCTTTGGTTATAAACAATCTTAATAATGCTGCTCAGAGGTAAATAGTGTCTGCTAAGTGCAGATAGAGTCAGCTCAGGGTGGCTTTATCTATCAAATGAGAATGTCATTAAGGTTAATGTACAGCCCCTCTGCTTTCATAATGAACAATGTGCCACATTGTCAATTCAGTTTTGCCTTTTAAATCACTCCTGCTGCCCCCCCATTACTTGCATACTGTAGACCTTTTGAAAGCTTCCAGAGTCACGGGCATATTTAAAATGCTAGGGATTTTTCTTTGAGACATCTGGGCATCTCTTCAGGAGACAAACACTGGTCCCTCAGCCCTAGGTGAGTTACCAAAAAGTACGAACAAAGCTAAACTAGATCTAATCATCTAGAAAGTCTTGATCCCAGTGCTGGGAGCAGTCATTTTCTTTCAAAAGTTGGCCTGAATGTTCTGTCGTGAAATTGTCCTGTGCAAACCCCCCGGAGATGCAATGGCCATATTGCATACAGATGTTGAGATAATCCATGGTCATTATTGCTGGAAATCTATATCCAATGTTTATGTCAAAACAAGCAAACATAAATTATATATGCCTCAGATGGACTGCAATGTATATCTCAAAGAACAGTCAGAAAGGGCACCAATTTTCCTTCCGAGGTGATTCTGCCTCATTGCCTTTTATTAAATTTTCATCACTCTGCTGTAATGCTGCTGAGCTCTGCAGGAATGCATTTTGACCTAGAAATTATACATCATCTAATTGTTTTCTGAAGTACAGATCTCTCTCTCTGTTGTGTACATTTGTAGTTGATATTACACTTGGCATCAGTCAACTCTCAGCTTTGTGACTTTCAAAGTCAACCAAAATGCTTATGTCCTTCAAAATGAAGATTGGATTTTAAAAGAGGGAGAAAGAGAGATCTGCAGATAAACAGCTCCATCAGTGCTAGTGGTCTCAAGTCCAGCACTGTCAATGTATCTATGGGGACTAGTTCAGAGGCTAACAGATGAACTAGGCTTATAGAACTGGAAGACTCTTCCCAAGTCTAGAGTCCTCCAGGTGTGCTAGGACAGAAACTCACATTATATGTGCCAAGCCTGGACATTCTAGGAATTTCCATCACATCTGCAGGTCGCCAGGATGGGGAATATATTGGTATAAACTCAGGGACGTGCATTCACTAGAGGCAGGGGAGGCAGGGCCTCACCAGTCTCCTGAGGGAAAGGAAAGAATTTTAAAGAATTTTTTTAAAATAATTAAAGCCACGGTAGTTGCTACCAGATTCCAAGTCACAGTGACTTGGAACAGTGCTTAGTGTTAACTATAGGAGGAGGCCAGAGAACTGTGGGCCTCCTTTGCATAAGGAATTTTTCGCCTTTTAAAAGTTAAGAAAGGGTTAAAAAGCAAAAACGTTTGTATGCAAAGGAGGCACTGATTCTCCCGCCTCCTGATCTGGAAGCAGCAAATCATGCCTTATGAGGAGAGTTGAGAGAGTTTCCACAGCTGGAAAAGATATGTGGATCGGACGGAGGGAGGGGGGATTTGTAATTTTTTTATTGTGAGGAATTTGTGTGTGTGTTTCTTTTTTCACAGCAGTGGGGTCAGAGGAGGCGGGGGCGAGGCGGCGGAGCGCAGAGGCGGCAGGGACATTCCCACCGCTGTGTCCCAACAGGCCAGGCATCTCACGTTTATGTCCTCCATAAACACGAGATGCCTGGCCTGTTGGACACAGTGGTGGTGGGGAGGAATGGGCTGGGTGGGCTGGCTGGCTGGGGAGGGGGGAGCCCTTTAAAGCCCTGCTGCCGCATCTTCCCAGCAAGACTTCCTTTTGGCTCGCGAAAGGGACTCTGGGCGCAACTCGCTTTTATGCATGTGCCAGGCAATGTGTGAGCGCCGCACATTCCTAGAAATAGACAAGGAGAGACACCGGACTGGCAAATCTCCAGCCTCCTGGTTCACTGGAACTGGGGCACTGAAAGGTTGCGAGGGCGGGCTGGGCTGCGACAGGAACGCTCTTTCTGGCATCTCTCCCAGCGGCTCCTCACGCAGCCTTTTCGCTTCATCCGAGTGGCTACCAATTTGGAAGCGGTCACTTTCTCTCTTCCCCTCCCGATGCTTCTAACCCTCATCCCTCCTCACCACCCTCCTTCCAAAAAGGTGCAGCAGCCAATCCATCCTGTTGTGTGGCGTCGTCATAAGCGGCTGCTTTTGCAATTAGCCAGGCTACAGCGTGCGCTCCAGTTGCTTTTCCCGGCGGGGCGAGGATTTGTTTATTTTGCTCGCTCTCCTTTTCCTCTTCCCCACACACACGCAGCAGGCAGGCAACCGCTGCTTCTTTCTGAAGAGCGTCGGAGTAACAAGCGGGGGAACAAACGACTGGCTGCAAGGGAAGCCTCAGACTAGTATTGTTCGCTCTCTCTCTCTCTCTCTCTCTCTCTCTCTCTCTCTCTCTGTCTCTCTCTCTCTGTCTCTCTCTCTCTCTCCCTCCCTCCCTCTCTCTCTCTCTCTCTCTCTCTCTCTCTCTCTCTGCCCCCAAGCGCCCCAGCTGGCTGCAGGAGAGACGCCATTATGGGCGAAAAGTGCTTGCGTGTGTTCAGCTCTTGCCCGGGGCCCTTCGCTTTTCTGTGTTACAGGAGGCGCCTTCTTCCCCACTAGGCGTATTTCTTCCTGCAAAGCCCTTCGGGTGTCAGACAGAGCTCTCAGGTTGCCCATCCAGTTCCTCCCTCCATAGTTTTGAACCTGGGAGGAACTGGATTGGGCAACCTGAGAGCTCCGCCTGACGCCTGAAGGGCTTTGCAGGAAGAAACGCGGCTTGAGGCGGAAGGACGGTCTGTGGGGCGCAGGCCCGGTAAAAGCCTCCCGTTTGGTTCCCTCCTCCTCCTTCCACAGCCTGCATGACACTGCAGCTGTGGCCGGTGAGGGTCCCACTCTATGACGGACGCGGCGCTGGGGCTTCGGCGGGCCTTTCACGCTTGCCTCACCGGCCATGAAGCTCACCGCACGTCACTGTATAAACTAAACATCCATATTCTACCCAGCTGTCCTAACAGAAATGTTCCTACATCCTACTGAGGAGCGCAGAAGGCATTTCAAATTTCAAATAATCACCATGTTGGGTTAATTCTCTATGCTGTGAAGAAAATGCTCGAGTTCCCATCTGTTAGAAGAGATTGAAACCTATGGATGTGGTCCAATTTCATTAAAGCTCCCTGGGAACATTGTCATTATAAGATTTTTATCGTCTTATGCAGACCATTTTGTGAAATCCCTTCCTTTTGTCAATTGATTAGCAGCAGTAGAGCTAGATGAAACTTTTCCATCATTTTCTATTTAATGCCATAGAAAAGAGCCCAACTCAGTGGTAGAAACCCATACTGTCTCCCAGAAGGTCCCAGGCTCCAGTTAAAAACATCTCAGATGGGGAAACATTGGGGATCTGCCCCAGGCACTGCTGCTACTTTTCAGAGCAGGTAATGCTGAGCTAAATGGAGCAGTGGCTAGATTCAGTGCAAGGTAGTAAGGTAAAACTATTACTTTACAAGCAGATTTCAGTGCTCTATCCAACATATTTGGTGGTGCAGTGGTTAAAGTGCAGTACTGCAGGCTACTTCTGCTGACTGCCGGCTGACTGCAATGTGGCAGTTCAAATCCCACCAGGCTCAATGTTGACTCAGCCTTCCATCTTTCCAAGGTCAGTAAAATGAGGACCCAGATCGTTGGGGGCAATAGGTTGACTCTGTAAACCGCTTAGAGAGGGCTGTAAAAGCATTGTAAAGTGGTATGTATGTATAAGTGCTAAGTGCTATATTCTATTTCAGTAATATATGCTTAATTCTGTTGATATAAAGAGTGTACAGACATCGTCAATTTGAAATGAACAGAACTGTTGGGTCTCCCTTGTTGTGATAATTGTTACTTGCGATTTACCACCCTGTTGAAACAAGAAAGGCTCAACATTAAACAAATGATCATTTGAAGGGCTTAGCTGGTTATGCTGTTTTTATTTCTGGGAACAGCTGTTGAAAGCTATTCTGCTATTCAAAAAATGTGCATTATGACCTGTGAAAATGAGTCAATAATGGTGTGTTTTGTGCTCTTCAACTGTTCCCTCTTCAACCACAGAACCTGTTAGGTACACACAACCTGGGCCAAGTCTATTATGAACCGATCAAAGACCGTCATGGCAATGTTATCATAGTGACAATCAGAGAGGTGGAGAGCCTCTATTCCTTTTTTAATGGCAAATGGATGCAGATATCTAAGCTACAAAGCCAGAGGAAATCCCTTTCGACACCTGAGGAGCCAACAGCGTTAGACATCTTGCTTATCACAATTCAGGTAACCCTCTTTTTCTCCAAACTCCAACAAATAAGGAAACATTCCTTCGGATAAGCTTTTGGGAACTCAGTTGCAGTTTGTCAGGCACTGTATGCTATATATTCAAAGGACGTATTTGTTGGCTTCTTCCAATCTGTCCCTTAGTGAGGAAGTGTGAATACTGGAAATTGGTTCAATTAAAAATGCAGAATTAGCTAATCTTTATTTATTTGATTGACTGATTAGCAAAGGGGGGGAAGTCGTGACTATGCTGTGACGATGTGAGGTTGACACCCCTGTTTTAGAACTACTAAGCCCATGATAAGATAGACAAAGCCTAGCACTTGGGTGACTACATCCATTGAGATTCAAAAATTTTTACTACCAGTTCTGTGGGCATGGCTTGGTGGGCATGGCAGGGGAAGGATACTGCAAAATCCCCATTCTCTCCCCAGCCCACTAACCTGCTATCCAGCTCCGTTCTCCTGTTCAGGGCAACATAAGAAGATCAGCTGGGAGGCAGTGGGCGCGGGCCAGCTTATTTGCCAGTTCTCCAAACTACTCAAAATTTCGGCTACCGGTTCTCCAGAATTGGTCAGAACTGGCTGTATACCACCTCTGACCACATCCTATTGGGACCAGAATTGGATCTGAGGATGTGTGCCTAAAGAAGAAAAGCAGAAGGAAGTGACCTCAAATTAGCAGTACGTTAAACAAGAAATAAGCAGTGATGGACAGAGAGAAACTTTTTTAACTTGCCGTCCACACCCCCACTGCCTCCTTGTGGTCAGTTAGTCAGTCACAAGGTGCTCCTAGAAGTACACCTTTGACACATTGACCAACAGTTAAGGGGTACTGCAAATTTTCTCCTCCACGTGGATAGCTTTGGATTTTAGAACCTGAGCAGGGAAGCCACTCTATCCCTTTTTGCTGAGAAGAGACAAATGTCAGCTTTGGGAAACACAACCACTCCTGTCGCATACCATGTTTAGCACCGGAAGCTTATTCTGACAGCCGCTGACACCTTTAATTTCCTCCCTCCATTCCCCACTCTGTCTTTTGAAATCCCTTGGCAAAATCTGCCAAATTCACTCTCAGGTTACATTCTGAAGCAACAAAAATGCTATAATCTTTTTCTTAGGAGAAAGAAAAAGGAACAGTTAGAAAAACATATGAACACTCTTTTCTCCAGATCACACACATTTATCTATTAATAACATTTTGTTTGTTTGTTTAATCTTTATATATATAAAAGCCAAATACCACTCACGTATCATCACGAAATCTCCACAACCATAAAGCCTACAAATTTGAAATTTGGCACTTATGTTCCTCTTGGCTTCTAGGTGCTCGCTAAAAAAGGATTTGTCGAAATGACCATCAGATCATTAATATTTCTTATACAGTATTATATTAACACGCTCTGATGCTAAGGAGTTAGACATTCTACTCCCCCTCCCCACCTAAAAAGAACTCAGTTCCAACTGCCAGTCGCCTTATATTAACATGCTCTGATGCTAAGGAGTTACACATTCTACAATAATTTTCAAGTTTTAATTCTCAAGTTATCAAGACCAACTGTAACTACTCATTAATGTTCAAGCTTTAAGTATCAATTTATCAAGTCCGATCACATAGTTTCATAGTGAAGCATGGGTATTCAGCTAGTAAATTTATATAACTGCCCAACTGATACAAAATGACTCCATATCTCTTTCCTGCAGCTCCTTGGTCTCAAGAGACCTCTCCATATTAACACCAGATTTGTTTTTTTAATATGGTTTAATTCCAATTCTGTTTTCCCCCCCCTGGGTCCCCCCCCCACAATTTTAAATGCTTGAACCCATCTCTCAATGATCGATAATAGAGAATATTAGCATTGAAACAAAAGATAGGACCTAATAATCATGACTTTCAGACTCTGGTAAATGAGCTAAATGAATTCTGACTGTGAGATTGTCATTAATAGCCTCCTGATGTAGGAGGGAGATTAATTGGTTCTACATCTTCCAAGTATTGTTTTAAATGCTTTCATCGTCCATTTAGAACAAGTTAGGATTAGGAGGATTTTCACTTCCAAATGCAAGGCTAAATAGAGGTAAGGGGTTATTTCCGAATACCTTGGCAAATTTTCTTTCTGCAGTTGCAGTTGAGCCACTCCTGGAAAACTGTCACAGGAGACTGGGAGTTCTAGTCCTGCCTTAGGCATGAAAGCAGACTGGGTGACTTTGGACCAGTCCACCCTTGCTCAGCTCTGGGAAGAAGGCAAAGGCAAATCATTTCACAAAAACTTTGGCAAAAAAAAAAAAAGGATAGTGATGGCTCACCTTGTTGTCGTTGTGTGCTGAAAGCGCATGTGCACACCCACACCCATAATGCAATGAGTATGTGCACCTCCTGCATGCCCCGCCACCTGCAAATGCACACATGGCACCCCATGTGTGGCCCGCTCCTGCGCATGCACGTGTCACCCCTGCACATGCATGTGCGACCCCACCACACATACACACACCCCACGCCCCATTTTGGACCTGGAAGCCAAAACAGGTCTCTACCATGCATGTGCGGGGTTGGGGCGCATGTGCACACGTGTCATCTACATGCACCCCACCCCCACATATGGATGGCAGAGACCTGAAAACCTGCTGGCTGGTGGGAAGCACATGCACAGTGAAGCTGGGTTGGGCCACGGCTGGCATGCCCACAGAGAGGGCTCTGCGTGCCACCTGTGGCATGTGTGTTATAGGTTCACCATCACAAATCTAGGCAGTCTCCAAGAATTGAACATGATTAAATGGAAGAAGAAAAATGTTCCAATTATAAATTGGAAGGATTACTCCCTTGAATTCCAGTGACAGTGGGGCCATTAAACGCCTAGTTTTTAACAAAACACAGGACTTGAAGCTTTTTTTTCTCTTTTATAATCATAGAGTAAGAGATAACTTTGTAATTATTCTTGTATTTACTGCAAAGGAAATCAGAAGCTTTGTATTATTTTTTTATTGTTGCTTTCTGCACTTTTCTCTCTTTTTTTCTCTTCATTCTGTATTAGTTTGTGTTCGTTTATATTTTTCTCTTTAAAACTTTTAATAAAATGTATAGATAAAAGGAACAAAGCATGGGATTTAAAAAACAAAGGGAAGTACTTCTGCTTCTACTGCTGCTACTATTACAACAACTATCACTAATAACATTAATAGTGTGATGAACCATAATAAAGGTGACAATACCTTTAATACCCATCAAACAACATCCTGACTGAGCAACAAACCATAATAATAAATAAAATTGCCCACTGCTTGGGCAATACCGTATTTTATTCCTTTCCTCCTTCCTTTACTTTTTTATATGGAAGAAAAGTCAAGGAAATTTTTGAACCTGTTTTTTTCCTCCTTTTCTTCAACAGGACATACTTTCCTATCACAGAAGGAGCCAACAGCGTCTGGCTCCAGGCCTTTATTTGGGCTACTTAAAACTCTGCAGTTCTGTCGATCAGATCAAAGTGCTTGTGCTACAAAAGCTGCCCAACATTCTGTGTCACGTTAAAATCCGAGACAATTGCAATGTGTCCAGGTAAGTGGAGAAACATCTCCCAATCATGCTGATTAGAATTTGCTTTCTGAGTTGATGTGGTCTGGATTCCCTTACTCACTCACTCATTCTGTGAATTTGCTTTCCCATTGGAATGGTGATCTCTGAGAACATTTTTCATCATTACAAATATCAGGGCACAAATATCAAGATTTCTTATTCTCATCTATCATTTATTTACACAGTTTGCAGCAATCAGCCAGACTAATGGAACCTGACAAGTAAAGAAAGAAATAGCCAACTTCATATCTCAACAGTGAGATGCAGGGATACAGTTCCTACTTGCCTTCACCCAGGGACTAATTAGCCCTTTTATTGTAAATCCTGTTGAATGGGTAATTATCAAAGACAGACAGACAGACTTGCAGAGATGCTGGGCTTATTTGTTTTGCCTACCTAAAGACCCACGTCGGTCTTCCCATGGCACCTACTGCTTGAGCAAGGCAATATCACAGTGTTGTACCTTAATCTCTGCCCCTTTCAGATGCTAGGTAACATCACGATAAATATAGAAAATGGGTGGTACTTGCCTCATTCCCCTTTTTCTTGTACTGTAGATGCTTCTGTCTACCACTACACTAAGGTCAGTGGTGGGATTCAAAATTTTTTACTACTGGTTCAGTGGGTGTGGCTTTGTGGGCATGGCGTGGCAGGAGGCGTGGCTTGGTGGATGTGGCAGGGGAAGGATATTGTAAAATCTCCATTCCCTCCCCACTCCAGGGGAAGGATACTGTAAAATCCCCATTCCCTCCCAGTCAGCTGGAACTCGGGAGGCAGAGAATAGATGGGGGCAGGGCCAGTCAGAGGTGGTATTTACCCATCCTCCAAACTACTCAAAATTTCCACTACCGGTTCTCCAGAACTGGTCAGAACCTGCTGAATCCCACCTCTGATTAAAGTATACACATTCCAACAATCCGCTTGTTTCAGCTTTATGTCTTCTATCTTAAAAAGAGAGGAGAAATAAAAACCAGGCTAGCTACACCCAAATGAAGAAATTAAATGAGTTAATGAGAAAATTGAGCCCGCCTGCCCACTTAAGACCCCTAGGAATGCTCATTAAAAGTTATAGAAATATGGAACAGCCTGCAAGTCAAAGAAAGTCTTCAGCTTGAGATGCACCCGCAGAATGAAATCAGAAAGCTGGCCCCTTTTTTTAACCACAAACAATTGGGCCTGTTACAAGTTTAAAAGGTTTTACTATTTGAGAACAGAAACCCCAACAAAGCCCAAATGTACATTCAGTAAATTCTTCCTTGTGCAATGAACTTTTGTTATATTTCTAATTTTAACTTCACTCCCTATACAGAGAGGAATGGGAATGGATCCAAAGACTTTCTGGCTCAGAATCTATGGAAAATATGGATCATTCTGCCGAGTGTCCAACTCGACTCTTTTTTGAGCTCCAAATGGCAATGAGAGCCCTTCTTAAACAAATCAATCTACCTCTACAACAGGTATCATTTATTTATTAAATTTATTTGCTGCCTTTCTCACCATGGGGCTATGCAACGTGACTCTCCTCATCCATCTTATTTCAAGCACTTAAACTTACCGGTGGGGGAAATATCAGTCATATTTGCATATTGTATGTATTTGTGCATATGTGTGTGTGTTTGTGTGCATGTATGCTGATTAACAACGCTGAACCTGAGCTGATTTGGTATCAAATTTGATTTGTGTACATTTTGCTCCCGCTAGGGAAAGATGGAGTTGTGTTTTGCTTGCCTCAGGACAGATTAATGAAAGCTGTATTATAATTCATAGCCTCGTTGCCTTTGCAAGCTTTCAAAAATGATGCTTTAAACTACAGTGAGCTCACGGTGAAACCCTGTATAAAACTTAATTTAAGTCAAGATAGTAATCAGTGCCATAAAACAAATGGCCAGCTGTAAGTGGCAATAGAGCTTGCTCTTATATACCTCTGGAAGCGTGTGAAATATGATTTGAGTTGGAGATTGAAATGATGTGTGTGTGTGTGTGTGTGTGTGTGTGTAAGAGCATTCCTGAGAGCAGGGATTTAACCTAGGCAAGTTTAGTGAGGCAAGTTTTATGAGTGTAGCAGAAAAGTGATTTATTTAGAGGGAATAAATGATATGGATAGGCAATGCCTAACCCTTAGCTAATCACAGCTCCTGCGAAGAGTATCCAAGAGCATGTACACTGGATGGGTCTCCGTGGGAAGAGAGAAGGAGGGAAATGACCTTAGACTAGCAACCTCTTAAACAAGAAGTTTGTGAACTGAGAAATAGAGTGGGAACACAGGGTAAATCTTTAACTCTCTGTCTGCACCCTGCTGATCTTGTGGCCAGCAGGTCATGAAGTGGAGAAGGGTCATTACCATTGGTTTTGCAGCTTCAAAAGTTGGGTGAGATGTTGAATGAACATCAGTATATAGTGAAGCAAGTGGATGAGTGCTTCTCATATGTCCAGGTACCAAGCCTTTGCCCCAGGGTGCATCCCACAATGCTGTGTTAAAACAGAATAATTTGTGGTTATACAACCTAGCTGTTATACAACCATGCCTTTGACACGCAATCAGATTCAGCTCACTAGAGCCAAGGGAGCCATCCAAATGCAATTGTCTTCAGTCATGATCTGTTGTTATGCTCTACGCAGTTTTTTGAAATGATTATGATGAAGATGGTTCCTTTGGTTAGCCTTCTTTGTATTTAATCAGTCCCTTTTTTCCCCACTGTGCTTCTTGGCTTTCCTTACTAGAGATTGCAGATCATTTACATTTTCAGCCTTCAGTCTAGTGTTATCAGTATAGCACAAGGTATTCCATCTGCTTATACCCAGGGGTGGGGTGGGGTTCGCAGGGGTTCAGAAGAATCTCTAGTTAAGATTCTGTGCAGTTCAGAGAACCCCCAAATCCCACTCCTGGCTGGCCCCTCCTGCCCTGCCCCTCCCAGGAGTCGCCAGGTGGCCCATTTTGGATGCAGGTGAGTGCAGAGCGCGCACAAAGACTTGGGGAGAGTGAAAAACAGGGCTCCCAAAGTTTGGGAGGCCCATTTCTGGCCTCCAGATGGCCTACGGAGCCTGGGGAGGCCATTTTCGCCCTCCTGGAGACTCAAGGTAAGTCTCTGGAGCCCGGGGAGGGCAGAAACACCCCTCCTGCCATGATGCAAGAGACCAACTAGGCCACGCCCACCGTGGCCACGCTCACCCAGCCACCCGGAAGAGGACCCCTTGCTAAACCTTTTGAAGCCCACCCCTGCTTATACCAATACTATAATCAATTTTATTTCAATCAACAATCCAATATATGGGCATTGTTTTGATTGTTGGAAGACTGTAAGCCATGAAGAAATCAATGACACTGGATAAATTAATAAATTTATAAAAAAATAAAATAAAATAAATTTATACAAAATAAATAAAACAAATTAATCAAGTTGTTCTCCTGCTTCATTTTTGTTTTCTAGGCCCATGATCGTGAACCTGTGCCACATGTGCCTCTGAAATATTTGTACAGCGTTCATCCCATTTTGAAACAAGCGGCAATTTTTCTCTTTTCCTTAAAGTATCCCGGCCTGTAACGGGAGCAATGCTTTAGGGAAGAGTAGACCAGTGTAGATATAAGCAGTGGTGGGATTCAAATAATTTAACAACTGGGTCTCTGCCCTAATACCCACTGGGTAGGCATGGCTCGGTGGTCATGTGACTAGGTGAGTGTGGCCAACTCAACATCACTCAGGTCAATAAGCACTTCGCCGTAGCTGTTACAATGTTAATAAGGGTTAACCGGAGAGGCAGTTTCTGTAAGCAGGGCAATAAAGATTAGGCTAGAAACAACACCAGAATGTTTCCTTCCTGCCTTCCTTACAGTATTAGCCCTGTAAAGTGGAAAAAAGCAAAAGAAGATTTCTTCCAACAGCCGGTTCTCTGAACTGCTTAGAAAGTTAACAGCCAGTTCTCCCGAATGGGTGCGAAACCGGCTGAATCCTACCACTGGATATAATCCATAATTAAGTTTGGAGTAAAAAAGAATCCTTAATTAAAAAAACTTTCCTGTTTTTCCCTAGTGCAACTTGTTAATTATTATTATTTTAATTTTTAAATTTTTTAATTTTATTGCATTGTCCCAATTTGTAGCAGGCTGATCCAAGAGCAAAAGAGCAGACAAAACACCCTCCAGAATTTTCCCTAGGGTTTTGTTTTTCTAAAAAAATAAAGTTCTGAATATTTCTACCAAATTGATTTTCATGCTTCCATGAAAATCCAAATGAATGATTTCCAAATGAAACTCTTGGAAAGATCATGGAGTGAGTATTCTGGTTAATAAGTAACATGGATGTTAATTGGGGGGCGGGAGGCTGGGTTTGTATGTGTATATGTATGCTTGAACATGGAACATTAGAGCACGAAACCCTTTCTGAAGCAGGATTAAGAAAAGCATATCTCAGTGTGTGTGTGTGTGATGTGCGCATGTTTGCACGCCTTCAACCCACACCCAAATGCCTATGTTTTATAGGCATGCCTATCTGGGAGATGTAGTGAGAGTTTAATGTTTTATATCATTGTGAGGGAGGGGTATTTCTATAAATGCCATGTTATATCTTTCTCCTCCCCCCCCCCCTCATTTCTTTTCTGTGCGTGTCCCTCTGTAGGCTAAGCTGTTCCGTCTGTATACACAGGAGGTGTTGGAACTGGGTCACAATGTTTCCTTTCTTCTCCTGCTCCCTGCCTCAGACGACGTCTGCACTGCCCCAGGACAGAACAACCCTTACACCCTGCACACAGGATTTCTTAACCTCCCTCTTCAGATGTTTGAACTCGGTATACTACCTTGCTTCTCCTAGAAATATTAACCCACTTGCCTTACAATAAAATCACAAGGTTGTATCTGTTTCCCCCATCCTGTCTCTGCCTCCCCCTCCGCAGCTGAGAGTCAATAAATCATACGATTTCTTGGCAACATCACTTTTTCTCTCTGACTCCAGATAAGTGAGAGACAGAGAGAGAGAGAGAAACAGAGAGAGAGACCCGCTAACTGGGTTATGAGGGCTAGTCATCATTCCCGGCCTGAAGAAGCCAGCCAGATACCACGCAACACACAACCCTTGAGTGTAACAAAGCATGCAGAATCAGGTCATTCTGAGATGGGTTAATCAGCAAAGCAAATTGGGGTCGGTCTGGCTTAGCGGGGATTGTGATGTCCTTCATAATTGCCGCTATTTGCCTACTCTGAATAGTTGGAGCTGAGACAAATACATCCATTATGTATGCATTGGTCATTTTATATAGGAGAGAAAGCATTTCTGTGACAAATGTTGCTAATTAGGAGTCATTCTGGAGGAGAGCAGTGGTTTGTTGTTGTTTTTTTGGTCTTTTTTTGGAGTAAGTCCATTTCATTTGTTTGGAAGAATAGCTGCCCTGATTACCAGGACTGGGGATCAACGGTGGAAAGGGGGTGCTTCCTCCATGTCTAGATTCCCAGATACAACCAGAAAAGATAAGAAGCTGAACTAAATGGACTTTGATTCCATCAGGTCAGGGACACATTTGTAATTTTGAGAGCATCTGATTAGCACACTCACAAAGTGATTTTCTTATTCACAATCTGCTGGCAAGAGCACAGTGGTTAGAATGCAGTATTGCAGGCAGACTTTGCCGACTGCCAAGAGTTCAATCCTCACCGGCTCAAGGTTGACTCAGCCTTCCAACCTTCCAAGGTTGATAAAATGTGGATACCCAGATTGTTGAGGGAAATACGGTGACTCTGTAAACCCCTTAGAGAGGGCTGTAAAGCACTGTAAAGCAGTATATAAATCTAAGTGCGACTACTATTCCATGTACACATGGCCAGCTACAAAACACTCATTAACCAAAAGGCAAACTAGCCCTAGGGATTGTCAACACTATGGTGTTAGATGTCCCTACATTGTATTGCAGTATTCTTTTTCATTCTTAAATTAAATGATGTTTTGGCAAAGGCTTGGAGTTTGGTAGACTGCCAAGAAATAGCCCTGTTGCTTATGGCTCCATGCTGCCCATTCCCATAATAAAATATTACTAGTAGGATTCAAAGCAAATGTGTCCCATCTGCTAATCTCCAGATGCTTTGGGATTTCAATCGGGGTGGTATACACTTATCTTCCCTACGGTTCACAAATATGAGTGTGCACGCATGCGCAGATCCTTCCACGCATGCGCTTTTGGCAAAAAAAGGGGTCTAAATGGGACGCCATAGAGCTGGGCGTGGGCGGGCGGAGCCACCCACAATCTCCACTACTGGTTCGGGCGATCCGGTATGAACTGGTAGAATACCACCTCTGATTACAATTCATGGGTTCCCTTGCCAACAGGGCCAAGCATCCGGTGTTTAGCTTGGTATAAAAGGATTGGCTTTGGTCATTGAGGCTTAGGGTTAGACTTTGCACTTCCCTTATTCCTTTTTGTAAAACCCAGAAAGTCCCTAGAGGTGCTGCTAAAGTTTGGCAGCAAAATGCAGAGATTCCTTTTTTCATATTTTTCATGAGGAAAAAAAAAAAGGAAAGTAGGTGCCCCAAGCTCAGCTCTCCCCTCCAGAGATGCCACCCTCATCCTCAGTAGCCATTTAAGTGCACTCCATGCTACTGTGCAAAAAAGTAAATCCAGAAATCGTGATATTTCCAGTAGGATTAGAAGCACATTTGATATCCACTAGACCTCTGCGCAGACAACAGAGCTAGTAAAGCTGTTTGACGTAAACAATAAGAATTGGGCTGCTCTTCGCATTTGTCTCAATGCAGTGAATTTATAATGCAGGAGTCATAAGCACTCCTGGGAGAATTCTACTAACAGCTCAATTTTACTTTCCAAACAAAAAGTAACTGATCTCATGCCCTCCAGCAGAGGCCATTTTCTGATTTATTGCACATTTTCCCCCAGTGCCTATAAAATAGCTGTGATTCACCTCCCAAATATTGGAAACTTCCACTCCCTATTAGTTGGGAGCTACTGGATCTTTAACTGTGAAACCACAGATGACTCTGCTAAAGTTAACATTTGTTACACCAACATTATAGCCCTGGTTTTCAAACCACACAGCAGTAAAAGAGATACAGCTCTAAAGATAAAACAGCAGTTGTCATTTTGCTAAAGTGCCACCTGTGTAGGGTAAGCTGTGAGTCTTCCAAGATGCTCAGAGAATCCTTTATAAATTAACCCTGTTGGAAAATGATGGGAAAAAAGTCACTACTGAAAAATATGTTGGCATGATCAGAGAGGTATATAAAGGGCTTGGGAGTGTGTGTGTGTGTGTGTGTGTGTGTGTGTGTGTTAAAACAACCCCACGGATTTTCAAGGAAATGGTGACATTCAATTGCACTGGTACAGCTTTCTCAAGCCTTTAAAACAATAGAAAACCTGCTGAACCTATAAAACAATTGAGGGAAGTTAAAGTTCTGTTAAGATTATTGAAATGTTTCAAATATTCAGTGCCGAACAAATCAACCACTGAATTTGCACCATACTAAATGCTAGTGCTAGGCTACTACCTGTGTTAGGTTAGAGCAGGGGCGTCAAATTCAATTTCATTGAGGGCCACATCAGGGTTGTGTTTGACCTCAGGAGGCCAAGGTGGATGTGGCTAAAGTGGGCATGGCCAGCTTGACATCATTCGTGTCAGGGGCGCCTGTGGTGGCCAGAGCATTCTGCCAGTGAAAACAGGCTCCTGAGCTGTTTTTGGCTGCAACGGCTTCCTGCAACTTTTTGCCAGCGAAAACAGCTCTGGAGGACCTGCCACGGCTCTTATGAGCTCCATTTTCAGCTGCAATGGCCTCCTGCAACTCTCTACCAGCGAAAATGGAACTCTCAAAGTCCGCTCTCCCGAGCTTTGTTTTCACTGGCAGAGGCACCATGGGCTGGTTCGTTGTTTCCAGGATGGCCCCACGGGCGAGATCTAAGTACCACAAGGGCCAGATCTGGCCCCCGGGCCTTGAGTTTGACACCCCAAGGTTAGAGGCAGTACCATAAGAATCTATTGCAGTTTTCCTATTACTGCAACTTTCCTTTTTTTTTTTTTTTTTTTTTTGACATTGCTGATTAGAAGTGGATTGCCGAGAGTTTAAGTGGGATTCTTTAATAGTTGTTTCTGGAGATGCCGGGCATTTCAGTGTGGGATGATTTGAGGCAAAATATGGACTGAGCGTAAACATACAGCATTGATCTTAAAAGTTCATAAATAGAGTATGTTGGTGACTCAGTGAATATTTTAAAAAAAAATTCATCAGAGGCTCTTTGTTCAATGGAGAGTTGAGTTCAACTCTTTGTTGAGAAGATGGCTCTGTTAAAAACACATAACTTACATTTAGATCAGCTAACATAAACTGCTGTCATGACACTGAGAAGCTTTTTATAGAAACTTCCCTAGCTGTCCACAGAGCATGATGGCAACACCTGTCTGAAACTTCTTAAAGCAGCCTAATCCTTTCCTTGGATCCTGTAGCACCTGTAAAAGACAATGGCATGTTTCTGAGAAAGCTGCTTTAATAAGCTGCACAGAGATGCTGCTGACTTTGCGCTCTTGTGTGTGCCAAGAACCTTTTTGGAGATTGAATTCAGTGTGTGGCAAAAGCCTTTTCCTTATATCATTGGTTCTGAATACTGAATAAACATTCAGTATTAACCCACAGTGGTTACAGTTTGTGCAAGAAGAACCCAGCGTGTGTAGAGCTGATACTATCTGAGAAAGCTTTGGAGAAACACACATAATTACCTGTAGGATGTGCTTCATGGTTGACTGTAGTAATTGTTCAGAACAGAAAATGATCAAAGAGTGAGGGGGTGGCCCAGGTTTAGGTCTGCAGTATTCCTTTCTATTGTGGAGACAGAAATAATGCTTATTGGAGCATTTCTGATCAATATATGATCACACCTAAGATGTAGATCTGGCAACATGCTTTTTATAAATGCAACTTGAACAGAAATGTAAACTTGCACCCTTTCAATTTTTGTTATTGCTGTTGTATTTTCTTTTTCAGTTTTATTGGGAGGGGTGGGGGGAAAGCACCATGATTAACCAGAATTGAAAATCCATATTCATAAAGGTATACACAATTGAGTAAGGTGATATTTTTGTATTGGGCCAGTACCTGTAGATGTAACGAAAGTTTGTGCATTTTCAAATTGCATGAAACTCTTCATCAAGTAGAATCTAGAGGTATTATTGTTCAATAACCCTTAACAAATTTAGATGAGTCTCATCTAAATCCAAATACTTCATTAACCTGGTATTTTCCAGATGTATAGGCTGAGAATTATGAGGGTTTATTCTAACACATCTGGATGACACCAAAGAGTCTGATATGGTCTATGACCGTATCCAGTGTTCTTTTTTTGATCCATGATTTAGCTGAACTCCGATTCTTTCAGAACACATTTATACATCTTGGTCTTTTCTTATGCATAAGGACTTGATGAATTTTTTTTTATAATTGTTTTTATTTTTTTGTTACATAAACAACACATACCCACAACAGTGGGGGGGGGAGTCAAAACAAAAAAGAACAGAAAACAAAACAGAAAAAAAAGACACAACAAGTATATGTTATAAAAAAGTGTATCAGCTGGTTACAGCAAGTTTTTGTGCATCTCTTCCATTAATTCATATTAATTCAAATATCTTAACTCAAATGTTTACCATATTAACATCATCATACCTCCACTTTTAGTTGACTACAGTTGTTTAAACATCCTTCCTCCTTAACTATACCAAAAATTTAATCCATAACCACATGCTGGCATTTCATTTACTTGTTTATAAAATCCTCCATTAACATCAAATCCTCATATCCTGTTTTAGCTAAACATCCATAATATTTAATACCAAAAATTTCATCCTCCATGTATATAATTTATTATCATTCTCCTTTCTTTATTTAATTATATCGTATATCATAGCATTTTCCCCATATTAGTTAAGATTTAACTGTATATAGTTTTATTTTATTTTTTATAATAATTATTATTGTTATTAATAATCTTTATATATAGTCCAAAGATATTTCTAACCTTCCCTTCTCATATCCAATTATTATTTATCATAGCAACTCAACATTATATACATTACTATCATTATCAATTATTATTCAACTATATCTATTACAAATGAATTTAACTAGGTTTAGCTAGTTTTAAATTATACTCTTCCATCTATCAGCCTGTGTCTCTCCAGTAACAGAACCGCCTTAAATCTGTTGCCATTCGTGGGTCCAGTTCTCCAAACATCTGTATGAGCAAGTCCATACGAAGAAATCTTTGCACCTTTTTGCTTATGGTGCCTCTCATATAATGCTGCGGCCCTCCTTTTATTTCCTTTATCAGCTTGTCTTTAATTCTCAGTGGTGGTATCAAAAGTTTTGCAGATGGTATTTCATAAAGTATAAATTCTTTAATGCTTCTCACTCCTCCTGCGCCCTGTCTTTCGAAGTAAATCTTCTGTGTGGCTGCTCCCCCTTCAGACATTCCATCTTTTTCTCCCTCAGAGGTAAACCAGTTGCCCCGAATATCAGAAAATTGAGATTCTTTATCTCTGACATCCTTAGTTTGTATTTGAAGAACATTCACAATTTTTCCCTCGTATTTTGTTGCTAAAAACACCAAATAATCCAATTTTCTCTCAATTCTAGCCTGTGTGGCAGATAATTTCTGTAGCGCTGAAAAAATCATTTGAATAGACACTTGAATAGATGCCATGTTTATACGCAGTTAGTATTTTTTCTTGAAAGCTCTGAGGTATTTGCAGGCTCAGAGCTGTGCAATCTTATCAGATCTTAGACCAATACAGCCAAGCAATAAAAGTGTCAAGTTGTAAACAACCAAATTATAGTGAATTGGTTTACAGCCCGCTTGCAGAGGATCAGAGGAGATGTTGGAGTAATCTATCCTTTGTCCGTGTGAATAACATTTAAAACATTTAAAAAGTAGAATAACCACCGTCCAAAAACCAATAAAAAGATCAAAATCGCCGCTAGATTCTTCTGTTCTTTAATTTAAATTAGCTTGAATTTTTAGGCGGACTGTTTATCTCTGAGTAATAAAATAATCTTACCAGTTGAAAACACTTTTGTCATTCTTTGGGGCTGCCTGCAGTTTCAATTAGCCCTATGGCTAATCCGGAAGTCATTGGCAAAGGAGGTTATTTTCCAGTTCCCCAAAGACTTTGCGAACGTCTCTGGGACCACTGGATCTCCTCCTACCTTTCACTGTCTCTCCGGGACAGCTTGGGTCCAAAAAGGGACCGTCCAAATGCTTCGGAATAGAGGATTTCCAGGAGTAGCCTGAAAGTCCGTCTTCTCACTGCTAAGCCCCGCCTTCTTCCGACTTGATGAATTTTTAATGAGATAATTGCTACTCTGGGTAAGCTGAGATCTTAATTATCACTACCTTGTGTTTGTCTTATTGAGACAGAAAAATATTATGGCCCAGCATCTTCATCTGTAGGAAATTCTTGTAGATAGAAGTGAACCTCTAGACTAGAACTTCTATTATCCATGGATGCTGACTATTTAAACCATAATAAAGCATGGAAGGACTCTTTAGCAATGTTGTCCTTGAGTTAGTTGTGCAGCGTAGCCCAAGAAATCAAGTACAATTTAGAATGGCATTTACTGCTCATTTGATACACAACTGAGACAAAGCAGTTATTCATTGGCATAAACTCATCAATGATGATGAGTTTAAGCTTATTCTAACATCAAAACAACTTTGTAGATTTTACTCAAATGATGCATGAATAACCCCTGGTCATTTTTCAGTCTATGAAGCCTAGTGTTTGAAACAGAAAGCTTGATCTGATTTTCTATGCTTGATGAACGTCTATGCCCAAGCATACTCTTGCTTGTGTTTTCATTCTGCCTGATTGAGATTTCTATGTACATTTGAAGCTTGCATACTCTTTACATTACGGGTGTCAAACTTGCGGTGTCACATTGCCATCACGTGACATTTTGCAATGTTTTTTCCCATTTGCAAAGCTGGGGTGGGTGTGGCCTGGCATGACATATCCAGCCCATGGGCTGTCAGTTTGACACCCCTGCTTTGCATCGACAGGAAACTGTCCAATAGAAAAAATCACTTTGTCCTTTTGTAAGGACTTAACAGATAGAGCCTGTGTGGCAAAAGCTTTTAAATGTGGTAAGATGCAGAGATGCTTAGTGAGCCATTGGCAATGTAGAACAATGCAGTTGAGATAGGGCAAACCAAATATAGGACAATGATGAGAAATCACTTTGTAAAATTTCAAGGCAGATCTTCAGTACATCCAAAGTACAGGGGTGGGTTCTGGCTGATGCTACTGCCAGTTCGCTCAGGGACGTGTCATGCGCCCACGTGTGCAGTGCAACAAAAATTGCTCTAGGCATGCACAGAAGGCAAAAACAAGATGGTGGCATCTATGGTGCTGCCAAGAGAACCAGTTCGGGGTGGGTGGGTGTGGCAGGCCTGGATCCCTACTGGTTCCAGCGACCTAGGCAGCCAAGTTACAACCGGTTCAGCCGAACCAGTAGGAGCCCACCTCTGTCAAAGTATAACAATAAATACAGCCAGATATGTAAGTGAGATATATGACCGCTTTCTTTGTAGCCTTCTAATCTAATTTAATACCTGTGGTAGTCTTTGATCCACAAAAGTTTAAGCCACGTAATTCTGTTTGATGTTAAGGCCCTACATGATGTTTTTGTGTTTTCACTGTAACAGTGAAAACCCTTCTGTAGTTTTAGCTCTTCGCATAATCCTTTGTTTTTCAGGGAATAATGTAAGCTATGGCAATTGATCTTGATTAAGCCCCTTCAAAAGGTAAGTCTTTGTGGGTCCCCTCTTTAATACACTTATTTATGTGCTTTGTTGTCTCCGCAGTTCATTTTTGCAGTTACAAGGAAAAATTTATTAGCCTCTATTGCCGCCTTTCCGCTGTCATAGAGCTAGATTTTCTGAGCACTCAGCAGTCCCTGAGGGAAGCCATTTCAGACAGTGAAGTTGCTGCTGCTAAACTAAGACACCAACAAGTCCTAGATTACATACAGGTAACCATCTGTTTTCTCACTAGTCAGGGTTAATTTCTGGCACGGGTGGCATTTGGGAACCTAAGCAGAGAATTGTTGGGCGAGGCAAGGCATAAAGAGGTGGCTGTTAAAATATAACTTAAGTTTTATGAAGACTTTATTTCACTTTTCCCTCCCGTCTTGTTCAAATTGCTTACTTTATGAGTGAATCTCAGGGATGAAATTATATGACTGAAGTGTTATAGAAAAATCTGTCAGTGGGGTTATATACAGGAAGTCCTTGAGTTATGACCGGTTGCTTAGAAACCAAAGTTACAAGAGTCCTCCCTCCAAGGTACTTAGAGCCTGCTTCCAAAGTTTGGATGGCTGCAGCCCTAATCTAATACTTACATATAGATCCTTTTTCATACCATAGGAAGGTATGCCATCCTGCTTGGAGGTCATGTCCTTCCAATTGGAGTAATCTTTTGTTTCTCAACATTATCCATTCTTTTATCCATGTTAAAATGGCCGCAGTATAGTAAAGTTCCCAGTCCAGTACACCAAATCCTCCTTTTTCCTTGGTATCTTGCATAGCTTTGAGTTTTATTCTTGGTTTTTTCCCTGCCATATAAATTTAGAGACCAATTGATTCAAAATCTTTAAAAAGATGCCCTCTGAAATAAGCTCCTTCCCTCCCCCCCCCAAGAACTGAATGGCTCCCCCTCCCCACTCTGCTTTGCTTAGAAGAACTGTAAACATCTGGCTCTTCACCCCAATTTTTGGAGAAGTAACGTGAGACCCCTCTCGTCATCACGCTTGCCATCTTTTATCTTTATCTTTGAAGTGTTATTGATTTTTATGGATACTACAGTATTAATATCAAGTAAACTTTTATACTGCCTGACTCTCAATAATTCTGAGCAGCTCACAACAATCAAACAAATTACAATCAATTCAATAACACTTACCAATAGTAATAGGTGCATTGGGTATAATCCCAAAACAATTGGAGTTTCACTTGAATAGCATTTGGCATTGATAAATTCAACGTAAGTCCGTTACAGAAGGCAGCATTTACTTGGAAAAGCTTACATACTATGACGATATCTGTAACACCATCAAGCATCAAGCAAATTTATGGAATATCTACACAGAAGAATTGCAGGCTGCAGAAGAAGAATCTGTAAATCAAACTATGCCAGCAGATCTGGAGAAAGTTACAGTGGCCAACAGATTGGAAGATATCAGTCTATATACCAGAAGAAAGGAGATCACAGTAGCATTTGGTAGAATAGCAATAAATTTGGTATCTATAGCTACAAAGAGCAGAATCAGGCAGGACCTGGTTTTCACTTTGACCCTCTTCGGAAGTGAACACGGGACTTGAAGAAGCAAGATAGAAAGTGTATTGATGCTTTTGTGCTTTGCTATGAAGAAAAGTCCTGGAAGGTTGAAGAAAAGAGCAAGGTAGATAGCCTTAATTACCTCAGCAATGATTCCACCATTGGAAGATCTGAAGGACCAGGTTGGAAATAGATCGTCCTAGAGAAAAATCTATCAATGTGGTTGCTATGAGTCATGCCCAGGGTCAGGCCTGGAAGCCATCTTTTACAGTTGGCCTTTAGACCTGTCACATTTAATGCTGTGGGAAATTGGGAGGGGGAATCATATGGAGTGGGTATAGATATAGTCAAAATAACATTCCTTTCTCAGAGAGTCAAGGACATCTTGCCCTGCACCTGGAGTAGTGTGACTGGGAGGCATCTCCAGTTGAGACAATGCCTGATTGGACCATGTGATGGACATGTGGGTGCTGGGTAGGGACTTGAACTTTCGTTTGAGTAGGGAAAACCTGGAAACTTTCAGAATTGGGCATTCCCAGATGTGCCAATAGAACATCTCTAATAAAATAGAACTTTGAGGAAACTTGAGGAATCCAAGTCGTTTTCTTAGGGTTGTTACTGACAGCCAGTCTGATGATACCAATTCAATCCATTTTTTAAAAAATAGTTTATATTGGCAGATTTCTCTAGCCGCTTCTGATAGTTTCCAGTAATCTTAAATTTGAATCCAGGATGCAATACTCTTCTGTGATTTTACTGTCACATTATTTACATTTTGTAAATAAATCATTAGCTCTATTAAATGGGTCTTGACTTAAAACTCTGAAACAAATGCCTTCTTTTACACACCACTTAATAGAAAGAAAGCTTTTAACCATATTTAAATTTACTTGTATTAATCTACTTTTTTACCCACATTTTACCCACATCCGCCTGTACACTAATTCTTTCCATCCAGATAGGTCATTTCATAGGTTATCTATTCCCCCGCCTCCATCCCCAACTTTTAACTCTACATTCCCAGCAGCTTCATCACCCCACAAAGAGATTTCATTTTATGCCAATTATTGCACCTGATTACTTGTTCCTTCTTGGTGCTTTAGTGAGTAGTGTGGTTTAAGAGAGATATGTAAATAATTATGGCAAGTTTTTTGTTTCTATATTTTTAAAAACAAACTGCAGTCAAAAACTGTTGTGGCCTGCCAGTGGCCAGCATAACTGGCAGCAGATTCTGACAGTGAGGAAGTTGGGAAGGAACATCGGCCAGTCCTGGAGTCTGGGGATGAGGCTCGGATGAGGGCTTTGCATCAGAGGCAGAGATGGGGCCAGGGCCGTCTGGCAGTTATCAGCTGCCTTCGGAGTCAGACATCAGTGAGGCAGACCAACAGCTGTAGCCTGTTCCCAGTGTGCGTATGTGCAGAGTTGCCAGACGAAGGAAACAGCTAAGGAACAAGGATCGACTTAGGAGGAAGGCAGAGGTGGGTTGCTACTGGTTCGGCCTGGCCCAGCTGAACTGGTAGTAGCGGTGGCCGGAGGCTCCACACATCCGTCCAGACATTTCTATGCATGCACAGAAGCGTCGTGTGCGAGCATGCCCAAACCAGTAGTGAAAAAAATTAGCAACCCACCTCTGGAGTAAGGCCACAGGTGGATGGTGAATGGCCCATCCCATAGGGAATAAAAGAGGAACGAAAGGGGAGAGGTCTTTGCAAGAGACAATTAGTTCATTCCTGCATTCTTGCCAAATATTGCAGCATCTGAAAAATATCAGCCTGGCCACTCTCCAAGCCTGATATATGTTGGTAATTGTGAACTATCTTGAAAGACTACGGGCTGGGACTTTGCTGCAGAGGAATTCACTGTAAATTAAATAAAAGGGGTTTATCGGGATGAGGACTTGGCTTCGTGCTGCTGGAGAAGCCTAGGTCAGAACAAAAACTTGATAAATGAAGAAAATGAAACCTTGTACATATGCTAAAAAAGTCATAAAGACATAAATTATTATATACATTCACACACAGTTAATTGTTTTAAGACTTTACTGAATGCTAAAGATTCTAACAAGTGAGGAGGTCTGTTCTGCTCCTGACAAACATTTCATAGAGAAGACAGAAACTTACGTCCTGGTTTGCATGATTGTTTATGATTGATGAAAATGTGGCCATTTTTTAAACCACCATGTTTGTACCAAATTACTGTGACAGCATATTGGACCTGTCAGGTTCCTTCTCAAATGAAAACCAGCTGCATTCCACCTACTGGCAGCAGAAAAGGGCGGGGGAAGAAACACTAATTCAACTCCACCACATACCACAATCTTCAGCCACAACCGCAAAACCACAAGAACATTTGTATGATCCCAGATCTAAGTCAGTCACTATACAATCCAAACACTGTAAAGAATCAAGGAGTCCATAAACGGTGTTCAGAAACGGGGAACTGGTGAGAAAGTAGATAGTAAAAAATTATATATAGGCAATGAATACGTTGAAACAAACTAGGCTATGGAATTTTGAGAAAAGAACTTTTATCGGGATTTACTAAGATAAAACAAATATCCAAAGCTGAATTTAAAAGTAAATCTTCATTTAAATGTGCAGCAGCATATGTAAGACACTTTTAAAGACAGAATCAGAATCATGTAGTTGTACTTTTGTTCTATTACATCCATCAAAATAGATTGGATAAGATCACATGAGAGGTAAAGATTTATTTGGTTGTTTATTCATCCAGAAAATTTATACGGCTGCCCATGACTCTGGATGGCAAATAACTAGTTTACAAAAGAAAAAGAAAAAAACATGTATTAAAGAACTGACAAAAATTTTAAAAACCCAAACAGAAAAGCATGGCACCGTATGACAAACTTGAAAATTATTGTGAACACTATTCCAATCAATAGTTGTTCTAAGGTTTTTAAAAAGTATGTTAATGTTCCATTATTTACCGGTATTTACAAATTTGAGTTTTGCTTTCCAAGTTTTCCCTCCTAAGTTTGGGCTTAGAGCAGGGCTGTCAAACTCGCAGGCCATGGGCTAGATGCATCATGCGCTGGTCATGCTCACACCGGGTTTAGCGGAGGGAGAAAAAGTCATGATACGTCATCACGTCATCATCACGTGACGACGCGAGTCCCCACCCACCCATCCCGGTTTAGAGGATTTTGATTAATTTCTCTATTTTATTTATAGGCAAGGGACAAATGTGCACATCTTCCTTGTTTTTAAGGAATTGTGCTAGACGTTTCCAAGAAATGTAGGATATGATATGCTTGATTATATGCAGAGGATATAATTATATGCAGAGGATATAATTATATGCAGAGGATATAATTAATACCTTAAATTATGTCCAGGATCTGATAATTGATTTTATTTAATCAGTTATTTTGAAGATTTTTCATTGAGTAAAAAAACAAATATAAAAGGAGGGGGGAGGAAAAAGAGGTGCCAGGAAATAAACAAGAGAAGAAAAAACCCAAAGTTATGAAACATAATTACTTCTGACCTTTTTTTCAACATTTTTTTAAAAACACATCGTCTCTCCAAAATACCTCAGAAAGTCAGAACTCATAGAAATTTGGGGGTTGTTCTGGTTTCCTAGCTAGGCCAAAATTAATTATGCAAATAAAATGCAAGTGGTCTGGAAAATTGGAAGGAGAAGGTTCAGTGTCAAAAATCTTGAGTGCATGAGAAGGCAGTTCATCTTGAAGATCATTATCAAATTCTACTAGGATTATCTTTCTCTTGCAGTTAACCGAAATCAATTAAAGTTGTCAAAACAAGAGTTGCTTGTGAAAATATGTCTGTATTACTTCCTCATGCAGCAAATTGATGAGATCTGGCGGGAAATGAGGTGGATCAATGAAGCACTGCAGTATGCACGGTACAGACCAACAACCTCTGGCTTGCCCCTCGTGAAAATTCTGGATCTCTCAGAGGAGCCCCTGCAGAAAAAAATAAGCTCTACGTCCTCCCATCTTGACTGTCTTCCATCCCCACCTCCTTCCCCAGAGATGGGGATGCCAAGGAGAAAAGCTGGTAAGGGGAAAATATTGTCGCCTCTTTCATCAAGGCACAAGGTTTCCACTGTTTCTGATTCAGTAGGACTTAGTCACCACTGTAAGCTAGAGCTCCCTAAAGAACTCAGAGTGGCTGTCTTACATTTCCCACTGGATTTGGCATCTCTATGATAGGTCTCCAGACATAATATTCAGTTAAATTAACCAAGGAAGCATTAATCAATCAATCAATCTATCTATCATCTATCTATCTATCTATCTATCTATCTATCTATCTATCTATCTATCTATCTATCTATCTATCTACCTACCTACCTACCTACCTACCTACCTACCTACCTACCTATCTATCATCTATCTATCATCTCTCTCGCCTGCCTGCCTGCCTGCCTGCCTGCCTGCCTGCCTGCCTGCCTCATATATATATGAGCCGTGGTGGTGCAGTGGTTAGAATGCAGTACTGCAGGCTACTTCTGCTCATCATTGGTTGTCAGCAGTTTGGCAGTTTGGGTCTCACTGGCTCAAGGTTGACTCAACCTTCCATTCTTCCAAGGTCAGTAAAATGGGGACCCAGACTGTTGGGGAAAATATACTGACTCTGTAAACTGCTTAGAGAGCTGTAAAGCACTGTGAAGTGGTATATAAATCTAAGTGCTATTGCTACTGTGTTTCCCCGAAAATATGACCTACTCTGAAAGTAAGTCCTAGCTTGATTTTTATATGTGCACCCAATATAAGCCCTACCCCCAAAAAAATAATTAAGACCCCGCCCACTCCAGATCAATCCGTAACTTTGTTATGGGCTACAGAGACCTTTTCTAAAGGCCTTTCCTGAAAGCCACTGTAGCCAATAACAGAGCTCCGGATCGAGCTCTGTTATCAGCTGCAGAGACCTTCAGGAAAGCTTTTTGACCAAAGAAGTTCCTGAAGGCCTCTGACAGCGAAAAAGAGGCCCGGGGCGATGGGCACAAGTGGTGATTCAGTGGACGACATCCCCCCACAAAAATAATAATACCTGGTGCCTTTTTTGGTTGAAAAAAACCTATATGACAGGGTCTTATTTTCGGGAAAACACAGGTATATGTATATCACACTGGTTCAAAGTTGACTCATCCTTCTATCCTTCCGCGGTCGGTAAAATGAGGACCCAAATTCTTGGGGGAAATATGCTGACTCTGTAAACCGCTTAGAGTACTGTAAAGCAGTATATAAGTCTAAGTGCTGCTGCTATTCTGAAGAATTCCCTTCTCTAATTTGGCATCATTCACAATCTTGGCTCCTAAATTCCCTCGCCAATGTAATTAATGTAGCATGAGCACAACTCATATGCTATATTCTAATCAGTATTAAAATGGTTCTGCTTGAGCATCTCTGGATATGTCACATCATATTCAACCCTCGAAAACCTGTTTCATGCTGCACCACAAATCTCTGCATTGCCACACATGAGATAACCAGTGCTACTTTTGCTGACCAGCGGTACATAATCATCCAATTATTGCCTTTTTTTTTCAGTCATTATCCCTGTGTGTTTGCATATGTAGGTTTTAATGACTAGAGCTGATCTTCTGCTAAATAAGCCCATTAACGTGAACACAAAAACTCAGCCTAGCTTAAATAAATGTCATCTTCCTGATATTGGACACATAATTCAGGAGCTAAAATATTAACCTGTTTTGTTATTAACTTGTTTTGTTATTGTTGCATTTGGAGGTGACATCCACAGAATTATTAACATGGCTCTGGATGAATCAATGTATGTTAAAGATCCATATGTTCTTCATTCCTGGGACTTGATCAAAATATGAAGAATTATGCATTGGGGGGGGGAAGCATGGGAGTTGCCTAAAGGAATTATTATATAATACTGGAATGCAAAAATATGCAATACACAGACTTGCACCAATGGATAACAACAACAACCATATGGCACTGTTACATTAGCTAGGAGACTACGAGGCTACGATAAAGTTCAGAACAGTTGTGATAAAATGCCTTCAGAACAGCTTGCCTTCAGAAATCATGGGTGCTCCATCATTGGAGGTTTTTAAGAAGAGACTGGAAAATCACTTGTCTGAGATTGTATAGGTTCTCTTGCTTGACTAGAAGACCTCCAAGGCCCTATTCTATTCTATTCTATTCTTCCACTCTACTCTACTCTACTCCAGTAACAGTTTGACTGCCTGTTTACCAGCTGTGTCAGTTACACTCTTGCGCACTTCCCATGATGTGCCACGAGAGGGCGAGCTGGCTTTGCACCAGGGAGAAAGACAAGCAGCTCTTCCTGTTGTTTCATCCTAGGCCTCCTCCCTTCCCCAGAGCTGCCTCGTAAACAGCCACCATGACTATTTGACTGCCTGTGCAGAGCACCAACTCATCTCCCCACCAAGTAGTACCTATTTACCTACTCGCACAGAACATGCTTTTGAACTGCAAGATGGGCAGAAGTTGAGGGAAGTTACGGGAGCTCACCCCTCCCCCACCACCACGCAGTGCTAAGACTGGGACCACTGGATCAAAGACCGTCTCCAGTGTCATTAAGCTAATGAGCCACTGCGGGTCACATGATGTTTTTAAAAAAGTAATAATAACACTAAAGGAATAAAATGGTAAAAATATGTATGTTAGCCTTCCCCAACCACTGCCCTCCATATCTATTGGATAACAACTATCCTTTCCATCTGGAAAAGGACCAGGCAGGGGAACAGAAGGGTCAATTATCACTGTTCTGCTAAGCACAAGGAGGGGGTTAATGTTCCATTAAACTCAGTGGCCCGCAATACAAGACTTCCTATTCTTCTACCTGCTTCCATTTTGCCCGATTTGTCCCAGCAGAATATATACGACCCCTGTATCCATCCAGCATACAAATCTAGAAGCACACTATCATAAACAATACTCTTCCCTTCCCCACCTCCACCAGTAGACAGTTCAGGTGACAAATTGATATGAATTATTTCCCATGTCATGCAGACTGAAAACTGAGATCTGCACATAAATACAGAGCCTCTTTCACAAACAGCCCAGCATCAGAATAAATCTACTGTGGGAAGCCCACGCAGCTGATGTTTGCGATGTTCTGAGATTGAAGGCTTGTTTTTATTTTGGTTTGGTTTGGGAGCATTTTTTTCCCCCAGCGCTGGTCTGGTCTCTCCGTTTTGTGTTGGGAACAGATGAGTGGCGTCACGTACCAGCCATGGGACTTTCCAGAGAATCCAAGCTCCTGCGGCTGGCAAAAATCCCAAAAGGTTAGACTGGCTGTCTAGAGTCAGGCAGTCCAGAAAATGCAGGAAAGAACAAGCAGCAAGCTTTTTCTGTGTTCTCCCCCTTTAGTAAGAAAAAGTCAATTGCCTTCTGAGTAACAACAGAGGTTGTATTTGATTGGTCCAAAGATTGAGATTGACAATTTATGATGCATCAGAAACATGGGAGTGGAGGGGGGATAGCAATAGCGGTATCGCTTTACAGTGCTTTGCAGCCCTATCTAAGCGGTTTAGAGAGTCAGCGTATTGCCCCCAACAATCTGAGTCCTCCTTTTACCCACCTCAGAAGGATGGAAGGCTGAGTCAACCTTGAGCCCGATGGGATTTGAATTGCCAAATTGCAGGCAGCCGGTAGAAGTAGCCTGCAGTACTATACTCTAATCACTGCGCTACCAAGGCTCTGAGGAAGCCTCTCCCAAACTTTGTCATAATCCCTTTTAGCTTCCCAATGTGGTAGATTCCACCCTCAATTTCCTTAGAGCGCCGGTATTGGAAAAATCATTCTAGTGGGCAATTTTCCCCATCAAGGTCTGAATCTTACCTATGTACATCCACCAACTATCCCCTTCTCCGTTCTCTTTTAGTGGCATCCACAGCTTGCATCTCTAGAATGCGAGCACTCTGCCAGCGAAAATGGGCTCCCAAGCTCCATTTTTGCTGTGACAGCCTCTGCAACCCCCTGCCAGTGAAAACGGAGCTCGGGAGGGCCTTCGCTGTTTCCAGGGCAGCCCCGCGGGCCAGATCCAGCCTCCGGTCTTTGAGTGTGACACCCCTGGTCTAAAGGAATAATCATAGTGATTAATCATACCTTTTGTTTGTGATCATACATTTCAGAGTAGGGCTTATGCAGATTTCCATTCAGACTAAAAGCACTACAGAATTAGGCACTATTAATGACCTGCTTTTGCTCTGAAAATACATCTAGCACAACAGCCATTCATTTGGCATTCTTCTAATGGATTCCTTGTTTCCTCATATGCTATCAGAGTTTCAAAGCATACAATGGGGAGAGATAGTTTTAAGCAAGCCTAAAACTATAAGGGCTCCTATTATCCCAGGGCTGGATAATTGAACATAATGACTGATAGAGAAGTCAAGAATACATAAAGCCAGTAATTCATGGTAAGGTTAACAACCTATCCAAAGTCCATGCCAAAGAAGGGATGAAGCATCACACAAAATCAAGAGATCAACAGCAGATGCAGGACATGGTCCAAGAATCAAAAAACAAGATTTCACTAAACAGGTAACTCAAAAATTATAGGACTAGCATTTCTGGGCTGAAAAGTATCAGAATGTTTCTGAGTGGCCATCTGAATGTTTGCAGTCCAGAAATGGTAGCCCTATCAGAAGTAAGACGTTGGCTGAATTCATGTATCACACTAAGCCATAGTTTTAATCATGGTTTGTTGAATAAGCCTTATTAACTAGATTCACCCATAAAACTAAGCTACAGATCACAATTTATAAAGCAAAGCAGTTGGATTTAGTCATCCTATTAAGCCAAAATTAAAGAAACTATATTCTGATTTAGGACAATATGTGAATGAAGTTCAATAATTTTACAGTCTTGAGACCAGTATGCTTAACTTCCTTCTCAAACCAAAATAATGATCTACCTGAGCAAGCAGTGTAAAGTTATCTCGTTGAAGGACCATGATCCCACCAACCATCCCAATCAACATCACTATTTGTAGTAATTCATTCCTCATGTCCTCTACCAAAGGAGAACATCAGAAATGGTCCTTAAGTTCTCTTCATATTTAGAGAAATATATTCAGTAACAATGGCAATGCAGTGGCTCAGCAGTTAAGAGGTAAGGTGTCAGCTGAATTCTTGTATCATACTAATCCTGGCTTGCTGGCTTGAAAGACCGCAGCCCAGGTTTGAGACCCCAGCATCATGTGACAGGGTGAGCTCCCATCCTCACCTCAGCTCCTGCTCACCTAGCAGTTCAAAAGCATGCAGATGTGAATAGATAAATAGGTACCATTACGGTTGGAAGGTAACAGCACTTTATGATGTCATGCTGCCACATGACTGCAGAAATCAAGGGCCTTGAAATGGCTCAAGGGCCTTGAAACGGAGATGTACACTGCCGCCTATAGTCGGCAACAACTAGTGGAGTAAAATCCATAGGGGCTCCCTTATTCAGTAACAAAGAAACCTATTTCAGGTTCATTTTGCTGCAGAGGTTAGTTAGGTGCACAGTTAAGACCTGTGGACTGTTCAGGGTTAATCTTTCTTATTCTCTTGGCAGATTCCCAGCCATATTCTGATGAAGAAGGTTGCTCAGAGGTGTTCCTCCCAACTGACAGTGACTATGATTCCAGCGATGCTTTGAGTCCACGAGAACTGGATTTGGTTTATTCATCCTCCCAGGATATCTCCCATCAGGCTGTGAGTTGTTTGAGTGGTAGCGCCCCAGATGTCCTTCAAGTCCATGACATCAAACCTTGCTTGACTCCAAAACAAAACCCAAGAGGGAGCAGTGTCTTAGAGGCAGAGGTCGATCAGTCTACAGAGAACATGCAGAGTCTGTCAATTGGAAGGCTCTCACCCAAAAACCCAGAAAAGAATTCCGGCTCAAAGCAATCTTTGAGTTTCCTAGGGAAGAAAAAACATGGGAAACATCAGCACTACAATTATTTCAGCCGACACCATCGCTGGCTCCGTGTACACAGTGAGACCCAGTCCATCTCTCTTTCTGAAGGCCTCTACACTCCCCATCTCACACAAGCCATGGACTACTCTCAAGAGCCCACGCCTGGTGAGCAGATCAGTATTTCTATTGATTGCCCCCGCAGTACTTTCTTACCTCATGCTTCAAGTCTCCCAGAAGAAGGGAAAGACAAATACCAGGAACTGAGGCCAAACATCCGCAGAATATATGTTGAGCCTTACAAGACCATATTATCCAGTGAAGGGAGCAAGCAGTCTGGAGATCATCCAGATTTGCACAGCCCGTTGGGTCAAGGCAGGATTGCAGAAGATCAGTCTTGTTCTAACATCCCCGAAGTGTTCAGCAGTGACCTGTAAGAGGTCACATTGCTCAGTAGCCCCTGCTCCTCTGCCCTGCCTTCAAACTACGATCACACTTACCACAAATGGAAGACTAGTTCTTCAAAACAAACTGCATTCAGAAGTCCCAGTTCAGGTCTCTACCAAACGGAGGGGCAGACCTTCGGCACGGTTTTCTAAGAAAAGACATAGGGAAAACTTTTGCATATATGCTTACTTGCACTTCTTCTAAAGTTCTAAAGTTAGGTGGCTGATTCTTGACTCTTTATTTGGTACTTAACAAGGCAGAAAGAAATGTTATCTTTTTCAAGTGAAAAAGAAATTTTCAGGAAACTTAAAATGTTTCACTACAGAATTTTCCCATCCTAAATAGTCAGCGTTGTCCCTCGCTTATTGAGTAGCATTCATGGCTCCAGGAGCTGATTTTTTTAAAAAAAAAAAATCTTCAGCATCAGTGACTTTATTGTGTTTCACCATGCTGGGCAACGCAACATCAGTAAGGACAATTGTTCAGAAAATAATGTTGATTTTTAAGAATAACAAGAGTGGTGCAGTCAAAAAGGTCTCTGCAAACAAATTTGAGGAAGATTATCTCATTTTACCATTTTTCCTCCATTGTAACCTTCTGTGGGAACGATCACTGGGAAGGATCCCAAAGTTTTACTGGGAGATGAAAAAAAAAACCTCCCTGTTTTATTTTTTATTTTGTGGTTTTCATATCTACAAGAGTATGAACAGTTTTGCTCCTACAGCATTTTTCAGTTATACCATTTGAGTTGATGTCTTTCAGGATATAGCTACCCTAAATCATTAAATCAGAGCACTTTTCATCTTCAAGGTCATTTTTGCACATTATTGGTTGGTAATTCCCAACATTCTTCAGGTGGAAACCCAGCTAATTGATATAAACAAGTTTTAGAGACAACTTCAGTTGGCGATCTTATTTGGAAGGAAGTCTTTCACCTTATCCCTTCTCTTACATTTTGGCTGTTTGGTCAATGGGATTTGACAGTTCACCCTGTCAAAAATGCGGAATGAGCACATAAATTTGTGGGTAGATTCAGGAGTAGTGCCATGGCTTTTTTATCATGATTTACTGATCGGCCATTTTGAAGAGGTGATCCCCCAACTACAATTTATCTTTGTTTCTTGTAAAATCTACCGATCTCAATATTTTGAATGTAAGTATACCATTAGGACTTGAATCCCCTTTAATTTATACAACTCCTCAGTATGCAGACGGATGTTCATATAGGATCTCATCTCCAGGTGGCTTAGTTGGCCAGGTGCTGGGAAGTGAGCCTTGTGAATACTGCCTTGGACCATTTCTTAGATGGAAATGTATCATAAGAATCATCAATGTACGTTATGGGATCTGGAAAGGAGACGGTACTACTAAATGATTTTGTTGTTAGGGGTATAGGCCATTCTGGGTGAGTGTAATTGATAACAAAATGAAAGTTTTAGTCAAACCAATGAGGCCATCATCAAGTCAATGTGGCCGTCATCAAAAGGTTTTTGCACAGAATTCAAAGTATCTACTTGCACTATTCACAAGAGCATGGGTACCTCTGCAGTTCTCTGCCTCTTGATCTCTAGGGAAAGCAGAGGGAACCAAGCATGCTTACAAGTCTTTGAATAATCAAGACCCCAATCTTATCAGGAGACGCTCACATCCTGGAGCCATTTGAATGCACTAAATCACCTCCACAGACGTTGTTGACGGCACTGATGTCTACAGAACTGATCATCTCTTGCATGTGCAGAGGTGAATACTCACAGCAAGTTATCAATTTTAAGGAAAAACGCCAGGTTTTCCATGTTGCTATCAAGACTTGCAGCTAGCGTTCATTAGTGTCTGCTCACTTGCAGGAAATCTGCCCCCCTTCCTCCCCCCAAAAAAACAACAGCACTCAGTTTTCTGCTGGATTAGTTACCCACATCTTCATTAATGCTTAGAAACTACAGTGAGCATGCAGAAAGTTATGTCTACTTCTTTGTTGAAGTGTAAGTATATTTTTTCCAGTGGAGCCAATGAAAATTGGAAATGCTTTGAAGAGAAAAGAGAGTTCCATATGTATGGGTGTACATAAATACATACATGCATACATACATACAGGGAAGGGAATGTTTTATTCGCAAAATGAATACCAAGAGTCTTTAAACATTAATGCTTTGAAAAGATATATGCATCTTTCTATTCTCTTACATACATGTTCACCAAAATGATGTGTTCAGTTGCTGGTCAACTCTTGGCTCATGACTGTTATGGGATATAGATAGATGGCATATATATGTAGATGATTTTGTAGATACGGGGGGTTTGTATACATGTAGATATAGATAAAGATATAGATTATATAGGTATGCTGCCTTATGGAAAGGTTTCTGGTATATTTGAAAAAAGATATTGCACAATTCAGAGTTTCTTCAGGAAGAATTTACTTTTGCCATCAACAGGAACACACACACACACACACACACACACACACACACACAAAGCACTAAGCACTTTGATTCCTGCGGCACATCATCTAGTTTCCTCTTCTTTCACCCATTGCAATCTCACTTCATGTAGCAGTAGCATCTCTCCTGATGCTACTGTCCTACAATTTTTTTTTAAAAAAAAAATCCCTTGACTTAGTAAAACGGAGAAATGTAGTGCCGCAGTTACGATTTTTATGTTTTCTTCAGTAGAGTTGATGACAAAAGCAAAATGCTCCACAGCGTGCATACAGTAGAAATGTGTCTCAGTTCTGGCCTACTTTGAGTTTTATTCTCAATTTTTCCTTAACTTTCCTCAAATCCAAGAAGAGAAGATATAATTGAGGGTAAAAAAGAGAAATCTATCTCACACTTACTAAGAGGGATGGGTAGGCATGGTTACCCAGCCACTTTGGGGGGGGGGGGCAGTGTTTTCCTATTAAAAAAAAAAATCTGAAAGATAACTGGGATGAATTCCTAAACCAGCTATTCCAGAATAATTCCTCTGAAGCCAGAGGGCATCTTCTAAGTCAAATGGTTGGTGAGCTGAACACCTAAATAATTGCCTTGTTGCTTTGCTCGGTTGGACAGGGAAACAATATGAAAGTTATGAACGGATGATCTATTTGGGTAGCAAAGAATCTCTCTAAAGGAAAAAACCAGGTAATATTTCCCAATTTTTTACTCTCTTGTCTGAAAGTTTAGCCACTAGACAGAATACCTATTCTTCTCCTTTAGGGAAAAAATAAAACTTAGGAAAGAAAAAATTATAAATGAGATTTATAGGATATTAACAACAGGATTAGCTTGATTACAAAAACAGCCAGAATGGCTACCTGCAATGGCAATATTTTGAAGATTGCCACTAAACCAGCATGAGATCCAAAAATGCACCCCCCAATCCTTTGCAATGTCTCAAGCAGGGAATGCTAGGCCACAACCTTTGGTTTTGTGTGTGTATGTGTGCGTGCGTGCGTGCGTGCAGCAACTTGAGAGGCAATGTGTTTTCAGCCAATCTTGTTGAATACCATCCAGCCTTGTCTATATAAAGCAATTTGGCCATTGATTGCTTGTCCTTGTTCTGATTCTTATTGTAATTTGTTGCTGTTCATGCAACTGAGTGTATGTTAAAACTTTCAATTGTACATTAAATGCACAATTTTGCGTGCTTTAAATTTCTGTACATACATGGATGCACAATACTATAAATACTGTGTGTTAATTGTCCTTGGGGAATTTTGCCTCCCAAATAGTATTTTCATGTATATGTCTCTTAAAAAAAATGTTTAAAATACTGCTGTATTTTGCGTGCCTCTCCACGTGTGTGTTTTGAAAAGAGGACTGGCTCTTACAAAGAATATTAAAGGAATCTAATTTTCGACATATATTTTTGATAACTTGAAATGTACGAAATACTCTTTTAATGGAAAATTTGATCAGCCTAAAAAATACTAAATCTATTTGAGTGAATGGTATTCCTAGCCATAAGTTATTATTTTTGCTTTTAATTAAGAGTACGATTTTGTGTATAAGAAGGTATCATGGATAAGATTTCCTTTTGAAATTTTAAAAACATAAAAGTATATTTTTTTTAATTGCATTGATTTTACTCTCCAAAATTAGATTCAGATCACTTGTTCAGTTCCATACAATTTGCTTTTGGTCCATGCTTTTGGAATTGAGCTAGATGTTACCATATATACATGTGCTGCCTTTCCCCATTACAACTGATTCTAGCATTCTTTGAAAATCGACAGATTCCAAAACAATTTTTATGCCAAGCCAAGGAAAGGTAGTAATTGGCGTGTTCTCAAAAGAAGCTGAGCATTTATTAATTGTTTTTGCTCTGTCAGTGAATGATGGGGTCTCCTCATTTGCAGGAGAACTAAATGTTTCAGGAAGCAGATTATTATGTGGAATTTTATCGGCTACCCGCATTAATCCTACAAAATACCCTTAAAGGCCTCTGTTGTTCCAGTTCTTTTTTTATTATTATTAAATTTGTTTGCCATCCACCTCACCATGAGTTGACTCTGAGCGGCCTATAATATCATTGTAGGAAGCTGCCCTAGAGTAGTTAAGAGCCAAGGTGGCGCAGTGGTTAAATGCAGCACTGCAGGCTACTGCTAGATCAGCAGGTCAGCGGTTCAAATCTCACCGGCTCAGGGTTGACTCAGCCTTCCATCCTTCCGAGGTGGGTAAAATGAGGACCCAGATTGTTGGGGGCAATATGCTGACTCTCTGTAAATCGCTTAGAGAGGCCTGAAAGGCCTATGAAGCGGTATATAAGTCTACTGCTATTAAGGAATCTCCCAGTAACCTCTCATTCTCATAATCACATAGCCTTATTTCCCTGATACAGTAGTCCAAATGATTGAATCTGGGATTTGGGGCCTGCAAATCTTTAGCACTGGAAAGTCTACAGGTAGTTTTCAACTTACAACCAATCAAGGGACCTACAACCGGTCTTTATCCTTATGACAGTTGCAGGATTCCCATAGTCACGTGATCAAAATTTGAGTGCTTGGCAACTGGCATGTATTTACGATGGTCGCAACATCCCAGGGTCATATGATCGCCATTTGCTGGCTTCCGACAAGCAAAGTAAATGGGGTATTCACTTAACAACTGCATGATTCGCTTAACAATTGCAGTGATTCACTTAACAGCCAGGGCAAAAAAGTCTGTATGGTTGACTCATTTAACAACAGCCTTGCTTAGTGACACAAATTTTGGTCCCTGTTGTTGTCGTAAGTCGAGGACTACCTGTATGGATTTCAGCTGGTTTACCCTGCATTTCAGCTGCATGCTCATTTTACAAGTTGTTTGATGAGTGGTGACAACATGCCCTACTATCATCATGGATGTGTGTCATTGCAGCTACTCAGAAAACACACTCAGCACTATCCCACATGACACAATGGCATAAATTAGCAGTTTACCACACCCATAGCTGATTATACATTTCTGGATGCCTTCTTCCAACTGTATCTTCATACCTCTCAAAGCAGCAGTGTTGTGTAGCTGTTAGATTGTTGGACTGAGCAAAATCTCACTCCATTATGACGTCTACTACTGTAGGTGATTTTAGACCAATCTCTGTATGCCAACCTCAAGCAATGTGGTAGCCTAGTGGTGAAGATGCTTGCCTCCTACTTGGAAGTTGAGAGATCAATCCTAGGGAGGGGCAGATATTTCTCTCCTAAGGCACAAAAAGAAAATATCTGCTGTGAACTCCACATAGTCATCAGGAAGGGCATTCAGCCAGTAAACGCCCATCTCCATCTAGTTGCCCTATCTCTACCCTAAATAGGGACTACAGAATCATAAAAAGGGAAGGTTTTTTTTTTCCTGTTTCTCAACCTTATCCGGTTCAAACATGTAATGTAAAAATAAAGCACCAATGTATCCCACTGAGTTGATTAGGAGAAAAAGGAATTCAGCAGGATGTTGCTTGAAAGAAGAGCAATAAGGTTGAGAGAATGGAAAAGACTCAAAAAAAAGTCATAGTTGGATAGAGGTGAAAATTTCAAAGAAGAAAAAAGTAGGATATGAACAGGGGTGAGATGCTATCGGTTCAGGAGAACCAGTAGCTCCGAAGATCAGCTGGGAGCAAACCAGTTCACTCCCACTCGCAAGTGGGCCCAACTGCCTGCCCCTGCACTTTACTTACCTTTATCTTCCTTTATCTTCTCAGCTGAGTCACGCAGCAGAGTGGATTGCTGTGCCTCAGCTGTTTTCCTTCCCAAGCAGTAATCCGGAAGGTAAGTCTTCTCTAAACTGTGCGCATACATGCTCAAAGCGCGCACTCAGTGAACCAGTTGTAAAACCGGTAGGATCCCACCCCTGGATATGAAGTGGCGAAAGGCAAAGGCAGAAAAATCTGGAGAGACTTGAAATAAAGTTGTGGCAGTTCGCTTTCTTATCATCTGCCTTGACATTGTTTGATTACTAGTTCTTTTCCATGAGTTTCGCAACATGTTGTCAACTATGGAAGGAAATAGTACAATGAGTCTCCGCAGAGAATGGTGGCAGCAAGAGTTGTAGTACGTTTTGTGATCAGCCGAGTGCTGATCGAGCCCCGTCAACAGTCCTCAGTCACAGACTGGGAGATTCAGGGGAGCCATATGGAAGAACAGTGAGCCATGAAACGAAATTGTCACATCAACATAATGCTGCTTCCTCTTCCTTTTCAAATGGAGTCTTTGCACGATGGTATATATGGTAACAGATTTCCTACTGAAGTCACTTTGCAGCACTCTTAAGATAAAAGACATGTACTCTGCAGGCTTCAAACCACCACTGAGAACATTTCAAATTCATTAGTCTGATTCAATAACTGCAGACAGGGTTGTACAAAAAAAAAAAAAGCAGCCGAGGAGGTTCGCACAAAAGCCAAACGTGTCCTACTATCATGTGTCCTTCCTTTTTTTTCGGGTTTCCAAAGATGATGGTTGTGTTGCATGTACCAGCCTAAGTAAATAAGTAAATGAACCATGAAAACGCTCTCAGTTGTCACACCAAGGTGACATCCATGACACCATCCCCTCCAAAGCCGTGCCACTAAAAGAAAACCTAGTATGTGTGCATGTGTCTTTTTATGGAATTGGGGCATTTCTGCATGGACCAACAATGTATTCTCTGGGATTTGCTTGGTTGGTTGTTTATGCTTACCAGAGTTCCTCTTTGCACCAGACAGAATCAAGGTGAGCATTTACAGTTTCTGTATAAATAACGTGCTCCTAAGAGTCGCACCTCGTTGTAAAGGAAGGACCGTGTGTCGTTTTTAATAACTGCCTCTCGTGTTGTACACCGAAATGTTTTAAAACCAAGCAGAGGAAGAAGAAAAAAGCAGCTGTGAAACAGACCAGCTTCTAAACAGCATGTTTGTGACTTGCTCTTCTGATAGCAGTAACGGTTCGCATTTATTTTCTGTTTTCTTATTCAGATGTGTTGTCTTTTCCCATGTAAAATGTCGCTTTTCCTTAACAAACCTTTATTTTTCATTTTGACTTCGAATAAAAGAATACAATTTAAAAACAAATGTCAAAAGGAGCTTTGAATTGTTTTAATCATGCTTGGTTTGTATTTCTGGAGGTCTGGGAATTTAGTAATTCACTGCTGCAACTCCCATCTTGACTTTCCTGACCCCCCTGCAGAGGAGGTGAGAAGGTCAGGCCTGTAAGAAAGGGAGGCTACCAACCGGCCTTTTCCATCTCTCTAATTGAGGCCTAATGGCAGTTTCCCACTGTATTCTTGCCTGCTCCCAGGCCATGCTCCATTCTCCATCTAATACCGTGGTCCTTGACTTACGACTGGTCCCTTAATTACCAAGGTTATGATGCACCCCTCCCCAAAAGGTACTTAGGGCCTGGTTCCAAAGGCCTTTCCCCCCACCGCTGGTCATGTGACCATATTTCCATCTGTTTGCAGTGTCTTGTGGTTAAGTGACCGTAATTTACATTTTTGCTCCAAAACTAAGTTTGGTTTTCAGCAAAAACGCCCCATAGAGAACAGTGGGTTTGCTTAGTGCCCGTGATTCACTTGATGACCACGCAAAGAAAAAAAAGTAAAACTGGATCAGTCGCCCACTTTATACCCGCCATGATTTACGACCACAACTGTTTGCGGTGTCTTGTGGGTTACATGACCGTAATTTACATTTTTGCTCCAAAATGAAGGCTATCATACTGAACTCTCCTCCCATCCAACCTGCCCCTCCAAAATAATTTTGAACTCTAACATTTGTTGGAGAAAATCATTCTTTTTAACTACAAAAAGAAATGGCACAAAACAAATCAATTATCGTGGCCGTAACCGTAAGAAGAGAAGGAAGAATGTCTAAGAGCATCTCATTCATCCATTAGACAAGAGGCCTTCCCTTTGGATGGGTAACTGACTCCTCTTTCAAACCAGTGGCCCTCTCTGTCCGAAACGTGGAGTTCTCTTGTCTTCAAAAGAGTGGCCTTTTGTCTTTTAAATGCAGATGGACTGCTAGACCTTGTCCTGATAGGTTTGTTCTCCTATGTTTGTGGCTTGGATGATTTGTAACAGTCTGTCTCCCAACATTTCCGACTTCTAAGAGCAGCAGCAAGTAAAAACCGTGCTTCCCAACCTGAGCCATTTTAAGATGTATGGACTTCAATTCCATAGTACCCCATGCAGCAATATATTCTGGGAGTTGAAGTCCACATACCTTAAAATAGCTAAGGTTGAGGAATATTAGTGTAGGAAGTTAAAACCCACCCCTTTGCTAGGAAAATGAAATATCCTGGGAAGTATTAAGAAGGCAGAATATTATATTTCCCTGGATAATAAATGGAGAAACATGTTTTTAGGTAGGAAACAGACTCACTCTTAATAGCCCCCACCTTTGACAATGGGCTATTAAAAGGCCTGAGCCAGTCTATTCTACATAACAAAGATCCCCCTTCAGCTCCAGGGATTAAGGCATTAAGACAGTATTAGCCCTTTACCCATCTCACCACAGAGCACCTGTGGTGCTCTGTGGTGAGTCCCAAGCTTGGGACTCAAAAGACACACAACCTACAAAGTTAGCTCAGTCCCCCACACCACCCCTGGGAGTCTGACAACCAATCAGAATACATTTCTTACACAGGAACAGGAAACAGAGAGGTGGGGCCGAACAGAGAGTATAAAAAAACTCAGGAACTCTTGGCAAGCTGCTTCGCTTCTTTTTCTTCATTCAACATCTTCATTTCATTTTTCATTTCATTTCCTTTATTTGTATGCCACCCTTTTCCCTGGGGGGACTCAGGGCGGCTCACAATTCAAAAAGGGAGGGGGGGAAGACAAACAGTATTCCAATATGGAAACAATACAACATATTAACAATACAACATATCTTCGAAGCATATGATCCCCCTTTTCTGTTCAGGACTCAAGCCATGTGGTCCTGTCCACCATTAAAACCATCTTTCCAAACAGCCTCCATGTTTCCAGTGTCTTTTCCCCCACTTGGAACTGAACCAGAAGGACATTTCTCCCAACATTAGCATAAAGGAAAGGAAAAAGATGGCCCTTATGCAAATACTTCCCAGTCTTAACGTCAGTGTGCCCTATCTGTAAACTGGAAATATGCATTTTGGTTGCTTTTCACCAGGTCTTCGTGTTCCTCTGTTACTGGTAACTGGCATGTTACAAGTTTTTGTTAGAATCCCTAATCGTGGTTCAGAGGTAAATTGACAATAATTTATAAAGTTTTGCATTCAGTACTGTAATTAATTGGCTCCAGCCATCAAACCAGCACTTTTCTAATTCATTCCTGATACCACCAACACTGTTTGGTAGTATCTGTTTCTATTTCTTTACAATTAGGGAAGCAGAGAAGAGAGATCTACCAGTCTAGCATATGGTCTAAGGAAGTGTTTCTCAACCCCTGTGAATTTAACAGATGTGGACCAGAGGTGCGTTCCTACCAGTTTGGACTGGTTCGGCCGAGTAGGTAGTAACTCGGCCTGCCACGCCACCAAACTTTGAAGAAAGGCTTGCCACAAAAGTAAAAATAACAAAAAAACTTCTTCCAACATGTTAAAAACAAGAAAAAAAGTTAAGGAAACAATTGGTCCATTGCTGAGAGAAAGTGCCAAGAAGGTGACAAGCAACAGGGAGAAAGCAGAACTATTTAACTCATGTTTTGCCTCTGTCTTTACACAAAGGGATAAAACAGTCCAACCTATCAAAAACAACACCACAAAAATCAGATTAGAAACCCAAGTTGAAATAGGGAAGAAAATGGTAAGTGAGCACCTGTCTACCCTAGAAAAGTTCAAATCACCAGGACCGGGTGGATTACACCCCAGGGTTCTGAAGGAACTGGCAGACGAGATCTCAGAACCACTGAACCATATCTTTCAGAGATACTGGAACTACCAGAGGACTGGAAAAGAGCTGATGTGGTTCCCATCTTCAAAAAAGGAAAAAAAATAGATCCAGGAAACTATAGACCTATCAGCTGACCTCAATACCAGGAAAGATTCTGGAAAAGATAATCAAGCAATGAATTAGCAAACACCTAGAAACAAACAAAGTAATAGCAGTTAGACTTATATACCACTTCATAGGGCTTTTAGCCCTCTCTAAGCGGTTTACAGAGTCAGCATATTGCCCCCACAGTCTGGGTCCTCATTTTACCCACCTCGGAAGGATGGAAGGCTGAGTCAACCTTGAGCCGGTGAGATTTGAACCGCCAAACTGCAGCTAGCAGTCAGCTAAAGTGGCCTGCAGTACTGCACTCTAACCACTGCGCCACCTTGGTAATAGCCAAAAGCCAACATGGGTTTGTCAAAAACAGATCATGCCAGACTAATCTTATTGCATTCTTCGACAATGTGACAAAATTAGTGGACCAGAGAAATGCCGTCGATATAGTTTATTTGGACTTCAGTAAGGCATTTGATAAGGTAGACCATAACCTACTACTAGATAAAGTACAAGAATGTGGGTTAGACAGCATCACCACCAGATGGATTTGTAACCAGCTGACCAACCGCACTCAACGTGTAGTCCTCAATGGAATAGCATCTTCATGGAGGGAAGTATGCAGTGGAGTACCCCAAGGCGCTGTTTTGGGCCCAGTATTCTTCAACATCTTCATCAATGATTTGGATGAGGGAATAAATGGGGAACTCATCAAATTTGCAGATGACACCAAGCTGGCAGGAATAGCCAACACTCCAGAAGATAGGCTTAAGATACAGAAGGATCTTGAGAAACTTGAACATTGGGCACTATCTAATAAAATGAAATTCAATGGCGAAAAGAGTAAGGTTCTACATTTAGGCAAGAAAAACGAAATGCACAGGTACAGTATAGGTGGTACCTTGCTCAACAGTAGTAACTGTGAGGGGGATCTTGGAGTCCTAGTGGACAACCATTAAAATATGAGCCAGCAATGTGCAGCAGCTGCCAAACAAGCCAACACAGTTCTAGGCTGCCTAAACAGAGGGATAGAATCAAGATCACGTGAAGTGTTAATACCACTTTATAATGCCTCGGTAAGGCCAAACTTGGAATATTGCATTCAGTTTTGGTCGCCACAATGTAGAAAAGATGTGGAGACACTAGAAAGAGTGCAGAGAAGAGCAACAAAGATGATTAGGGGACTGGAGGCTAAAACATATGAAGAACGATTGCAGGAACTAGGCATGTCTAGTTTAATAGAAAGAAGGACTAGGGGAGACATGATAGCAGTGTTAGCTGCCACAAATAAGAGGGAGTCAAACTATTCTCGAAGGCACCTGAGGGTAGAACAAGAAGCAATGGGTGGAAACTAATCAAGGAGAGAAGCAACTTAGAACTGAGGAGAACTTTCCTGACAGTTAGAACAATTAATCAATGGAAGAGCTTGCCTCCAGAAGTTGTGAATGCCCCAACACTGGAAGTCTTTAAGAAGATGTTGGATAGCCATTTGTCTAAAATGGTATAGGGTTTAGGGTTTCCTGCCTAGGCAGGGGGTTGGACTAGAAGACCTCCAAGGTCCCTTCCAACTCTGCTATTGTATATTTGTAAACTGGTTCTATGGGTGCCGCCATCTTTTTTTTTGCTTCTGTGCATGTGCAGAAGCAATTTTTTAGTACTGCACATGCATGTACACGCACAGCGCATCCCTGAGCAAACCAGCAGTAGCAGCAGCCGGAACCCACCCCTGATGTGGACTTCAATTCCCAGAATCTGGCTGAGGAATTCTGGGAGTTGAAATCCACATCTCTTCAAGGTTGTTAACATTCTAAACCAGGTCTCTCCAAACTGGGCAACTTTAAGACTTGTGGACTTCAACTCCCAGAATTCCTCAGTCAGGCATAAGTTTTAAAGTTGCAGTTTGGAGGCTCCTGTTCTAAAGCATATTCAGTGCTTTCTCCTCTGACTACATATAGGCAGGGTTGGTGAGGGAAACAGCAAGGAACAATCTCGTCTACTGGGAAAACCCTGGGTATATAAACCTGGGTGGACACCCGTTAGGTTTTCATGAAAGCCAAATTAGAATTCACTTTTGCAATCACTGTTCTGAAAGAGCTCAAGAAATGAAAGGTAGCTATTAACACTATGGAGCATCTGGCAAGCTTGTTATGTTCTTGAATGGATAGAAGAGAAGGCTTGGAAGAAATCCAGAACCCTTAAACACTTGGACGCTTAAATAAACTATTTTAAATGTTTTTTATTTTATTTTTATTTATACATCAACATCAATACATGAACAGTGTGGCATCTTGGTATCATTCATTTTTATAGAAATAACAATACTAATATCAATAATATTTGTTACATTAATTAAGCTTACATACTCAGTATTAATATTCCTATTTGTATTAAAATATAAACATTTGTTATTTAATTATTCAATATTCCATGTATCATTCTAATGCCAATTACAACATTGTTTAAGCATGCATAATAATAATAGTATTTTTCAATCTCTATTCTATTTAATTCTTTAATTTATTTTATTTAATCAGGCCATCTTTACTAATCCTAGTGTAGTACACGTATTGTATTAAAATCTAATTCCCTTATTACATCTTGACAACAATCACCATATTATTGAAACATACATATTAAATCCATGTTTCCACCTCTAACCTTCCATCTATTTATTACTTTTATAATATGTATATCTTTATTTCTACTTCTATTCTAACTTTTAATCAGGCCCCCATTCTATTAAAGAAAGAAGGGGGGCAGGAACCAAGATATAATATTTCCTTTCTATCCATCATCTCTTGCCCATTTTAATATTTCACTTCTTATTTGTTTTTTGGCATAACCCCATACTCCTTTCTTAGATCTTTGCCTCTATCTACCTCTGTTATGTTCTTGAATGGATAGAAGAGAAGGCTTGGAAGAAATCCAGAAACACTTGGAAGCTTAAATAAACTATTAACACAACTTTACAGTGATGGGATTATGTTCCTGAGCATAATCACTATGGATAATCATTTAATTTATTTAGATTTTTTAATGTCACCTCTCAGAGAGGGGAAAAACACACAAGCCTCTCATGACAAATCATAACCAATATCATACCAATATCTCAAAAGAATAAAAAGAAATTGTCATTTAAAGGAGCATTTAAAACATCCTTGTTCGCACAGAACACACAGAATTTCCCATAACTTGAAAGAGAACACCAATAAGTTAAAATCTAATTTGGCATCTTTAATTAAAACTCTAATGACAATGACAACAAATGTGTCCTTAAGGTGTATTTCAAAGTAAATAAATCCATGCTAAGGGAAAGTGCTACTTATATATGATGGCATCCCCAGAGAAGTTCTCCTTTTTGTGCCTAAATTTCTTATGGCAAAATCAATTTGTTTGATCGGGGACAAAATAACTATTTTTTATAAAAGACTTGAAGCTTTTTATGGACTTTTTTCTGAAAATGGGAAGAATTAGTTCCCCTTGGTATGCTTGCTATCTTGACTACCTCCCAAAGTTGACATTATCTCTTCCTGAGCTGCTTTTTTTCCTATATCGCTCTATAATCCTAAGGGCAAATTAACCAGCTCAACCCTCATCTTAATTAATTGAGCTGGCAGTTGTTACCTGAAATTGACAACCCTAGTCATTTTTGCGCTGAAGGCTTTTGTTTGCCCCTAAGTTGCTGGGAGCTGGGAATCAGGAATGTGCTAGGCAAATAGCCAGGGATAGCGCATGCAAAGTTTCAGTGTGCATGTCTCATGATCTACCTGCTTATTCTATTCCAGAGGTGTCAAACGCAAGGCCCGGGGGCCAGATCCAGCCCACAGGGTGCTTAGATCTGACCCACAGGACCACCCTAGAAACAGCAAAGGACCAGCCCACAGTACCTCTGCCGGTGAAAATGGAGCTCAGGAGGGCCCAGGCTCTGTTTTCAGCTGCGACAGCCTCCTGCTGCCCTCTGCCAGTGAAAATGGAGCTTGAGGGGAGGGGGGGCATGTGTGCCCCCCAGCTCCATTTTTATTGGCCGTCACAGCTGACAATAGAGCTCTGGAGCCCATTTTCTCTGGCAAAGCACTTGGGCCACCATAACCCCCACAACACAAGTGATGTCAAGCTGACCATGCCCACCGTGGCCACGTCCACCTCGGCCCCGAAGGTCAAACACAATCCTGATGCAGCCCTGAATGAAATTGAATTTGACACCTCTGCTCTATTCCAATCCCTTCTTCTCCAATGTATGTAAATACAAACATTAATTCTTGTCTTACTAGTTATTCCAGCTCCCAGATGAGCATTACAAAGGGCAGGAAGTGAGGGGAAATGGCTATAGATGAATCTCTTTATCTGGCTTCCTCATGCGTTGAAACCTTCCCTGTCATTTGTTTGGGATTTTTTTTCCTTCTGATACCATAAAGCAAAGGAAACTGAAGTAAAACCATAAGCACAGTAGCAACAATGTGATTTTTCACTTATTGACCACTTTGCTTGATGATCAAATTGCCGGTCTTACTTGTGGTCACTAAACAAGGACTCTGTTTATTAAACATATCCCATCCTGTTTATTATCATCTGTATTCAATGTAGAGAACAACTCATATATAAGATATGGAGAAGATAAGAGAATATTGAATTTAATGGGCCTTAGAAAGATGGCTCGAAGTGATTATATCAAATAAATGTTTTCGATTGATTAAATGTTGCTTCATTAATTCATTCACTAGAAGTTCTCCTTAATTGCCCTGTGAGAACTGCATTACTGTATATCTAGCAACCAATTTACTTACCAGTACTGGAGTTCAAAACACCTAATCATTCTCCTGATGCAGCTGATAAGGGAGGAGAGCTTGTGGCTTAGAGGTTAATATAACTGCCTAATATGTAAAAACAGCCCAAGTTCGAATCCCAGCAAAAGTATGGCTAGATGAGAGCTAAATAGCTTGAAATAGATCTATACTAGTCTATCTTCATTTATTTATCAGCAAAAAATGTTACACACACACACACACACACACACACACACACACAAAATCTCCAATTCTTTCCTCCCAACATGGCCACAAGAGGTATTTGGATTTTCTTCTGGGTAACAACTTAATAATAGGTGGGGTGTGTGGGTGTGTACGGGGTCCAAGACTTTCTCCTCAGGCAGCAGGGAATGTGGGTATGTGTTGACAATGTGTCTGCACATGTCTACATATATTGTCCTTAAGAGCTAATCAGGGAATGCAGACATGTATGTTTGTGCATGTATCCTTTTTACTAAGGGGATCAGTCAGGAGGTGAAAATAATTGTTGTCCATGTACCTCTATGTTACCATAGACACACATACCTTCTCTATGGAGACTAGTCGGGGAATGTAGATACACATTGTTTGTGAAGGTTTAGTTAGGGTAGATACCTATTCATTATTTGTGAGCTTGGATAAGAGGTTGTGCTTGCCATCTTCCAGATTGTGACACACATACAACAACATGACAAATGCCTCCTCTCTTCATTCTTAACCACCAATCCAAGTTTCATACTTTCTTGCAAAAAGAAAATGTGTCGCTTCAGCTTGTGAATAAAAATGTCTTTTTGTGTCATATCAAAAGGGCAGCTTATTTAGAAATGTGTATCTAAAAAATGCAAAGTTCTTTAACTAGGTTAGAAGGAGAGTGGAAGATAAGTAGAAGAGGGCCAAAGAATATAAATGAGTTAGCAGATAAGCCAAGTAAATTCTCTGCATCTTCATTGCTGGGGATGCATGGCAGATATATTTGTGTCTCATCTGACCTCTGCTAAATCATGGTGGGGAGAGATAATAGCCCAATCCTTATTGACAAACTGAAAATAAACATTATTACTAAAGCTGGATGATGTCCATTTTGAAGCCCTTAAACAGTACTGATCTTCCAACGTAAGTTACCCCATTCCTCAGACCAATTTCTCTACCATAAGACAGGATAAAAATGGATAAAATAGAATAGAATTCTTTATTGGCCAAGTGTGATTGGACACACAAGGAAGTTGTCATTGGTGTATATGCTCTCAGTGTACATAAGGAGAATAAAAATACATTCATCAAGAATAAAAAGATACAACACTTAGTGATAGTCAAAGTTACCAATTAGCTATCTAATCGTACTAGGAAACAATAAAAACAATATAAATTGAAAGAAAGAAACAACATGGTTATAGTCATAAGTGGGGAGAGAGAGATACTAGGAAGAAAGAGAAGAATAGTAATGCAGTCTTGCTAAATTATTTGACAGTGTCGTGGGAATTAGTTGTTAAGCAATGGGATGGTGTTTGGGGAAAAACTGTCCTTGTGTCTAGTTGTTCTGGTGTGCAGTGCTCTATAGTGTCATTTTGAGGGCAGAAGTTGAAATAATTTATGTCCAGGATGTGAGGGGGTCTGTAGATATTTTCACAGCCCTCTTTCTGACTTGTTTAGTGTACAGGTCCTCAATGGAAGGGATACTTTTGAAATTATAAAGCATGTGCAATGAAAAAGAAAAACTCACCCCAGTTTTTTCTAATATAAGGCCTGCTCATCTTTTAGATTGAGAGGAGCAACAAACACAAGGATAGAAACAATCTGGTAAACCCTGCTAGGTCCTCACCTAAGATGTAACAAATATTCCTAAGTAAGCTGGTGTGGTCGATTGGGCAGAGAAGGGACAGAAAGTAGGAACAAGCTCTTTTTGGCATAGATTATCCTCTTTGCTTGGGGTTGTGAGCATCATTCTGGATCATGAGAAGGACATTGTGGTCCTCCTCACCATGTATTTTAAGGTGGTCCAAACAAAAGGGGGCAGCAAAAGATCATCCAAAGCTGGAGGAGAGGATCTTGAAATGATAAATACGGTGCCACGAATACTCGCAGACATCCTGACTATGGAAAATAAAAGAAGAGATAATCCTGATGTCCTTATACATGATGAAGGGATTAGATTGGCTAGGAGAGGTGATGGCAGCCGAGACACATGTCTCTGTGGAAATGAAACCCCCAGAGTTTGACTGCTGTAAAAAAAGCAAAAGCAACATTGGAGATCATTCGAAGCTTTAAAAACTGCCAGAGTTTGTGAAACTTTGCTACTACACTCTTACTTCTATCCAAAGTTCATTGAGCCAAGATAGCATTAGAATGGCTCCCTTTCTCTTTTTTTGCTCCTCCTACCTTTCTTTTTTTCCGAATATTATTTTAATGTCCTCTTTTTTTCTTGTAATGAAATATAAATATTAAGGCACTGAAACAGCCAAACTATTTATTTCTCAAGAGAGGCTCTCAACCGGACTCCAAGCCTACTTAAGAAAGTTGCCAACTGGTCCGATTACACGCTTCACATCCATTGGGGGGGGGGAGGAATGCATCCTGTGCCACCTTTGGGGGGGGGGAGGAAGATGTAAACTGCTTTTTAAAATGCCTTGAGAAGCAATGAGTTTGGAAAATATTGGGTGTGGCAACTTTTTTTCCCTTTTCTTTAAAAAAAAAAGAGGAAAACTTGGATACTTCTTCATTTTTAGATTTTTGTTTTTATTGTTCCTTCTTGCAAAGCTCACCATGAGCTTGGAAAATTATTATCCAGAATTTCTTGCAAATGAAAGCGCTCAACCCCGCCAGCCAGCTAATGAATCAGCCATAAAAACTGCCTCCTTGGTCGATCTTCAAAGGCCTCTGGAAGGAAAACAAATAGCGTGGTTCCCCCTTTAGAGACAGCAGGCTAAACATGAGCGCCATCCTTTGCGAGGCCACATGGGGAGACGAGAACATCGATTAGCTGGTGGGAGCAATTGGAGAGGGTTGGGAGAAGGGGAGGGGGACCCACACACAGCAGTGTTAGGGTTGACTTTGTTTGAAAGAAGTGTAAATCCTGCCTCCCCCCCCCCTCTCTCTCTTTCTAACGGAAAAAAACCAAGTGTCAAATCATGATTGGAAATGAGATAAAAATGCATGTACCATCTTCCCTTTGGCGGAAATTAATACCGTTGATTCGGTTCTTTTTTAAAAAAAATGCACGTAGCGTACCCAAATGCCAGTAGTAAAGCAATGGGACACTTATGGTGCCAATAAATGACAAACTGATTATTGTTAAATGTAGCCAGGCAGATAACGACAGCCTTCATTTACATATGAATATTGTGCCATGATAGAGCCAGGGAATGGCTGCTCTTCTCCTCCAGGGGTTAGATGAAATATTTTTCCTTTAAATTATTAAATTCATCCCATTCTTGGCTAACATGGGTTCACCTCAGTGGGTGGCTGCAACATTTATGTGCGTGACAGATAAAAGAAGCTTGGCTCTCAGCCATTACGGGGCTTCTAGGTTCAGTGATTACATTGCTTTGAAAACCCATTGTGAGGATGAAAAGGATGAAAATGGAAGACCTTTTTCAATCCTAGATTTAGTTGTCTTATAGAAACGTCTCACTTTGGAATTGCATTACAGGTAGTCCTCAGCTTATGACCACAATTGAGCCCCAAATTTATGTTGCTAAGTGAAACCTCAGCTAAGTGAGTTTTGGCCTGTTTTACTTGCCACAGTTGTTAAGTGTATCATTGCAGTTAGTAACACGGTTGCTAAGTGAATCTGGCTTCCTCATTGACTTTGCTTCACCGAAGGTCGCCGAAGGTGATCACACGACTCGGGCACACTGCAACCACCATAAATACGATTCAGTTGCCAAGTGTCTGAATTCTGATCACATGGCCATGGGGATGCTGCGATGGTCATAAGTGTGAAAAACAGTCATCAGTGCCGTAGTAATTCTGAATGGTCACTTAAATGAATGGTTGTAAGCCAAGGACCACCTGTATTTTGTTGTTGGATTGTATTTTTATTTTTGTTTACTGCAAAATGCTCTATTGCATTTGAAGGTATTTCCCTGATTATTCTGTTGAGCAGGGACCCTGCCAGTGCTGGGATTCAAATAATTGAACAACCGATTCTCTGCCCTAATGATTTCTTCCAACAACCAGTTCACCAAACTGCTCAGGAACTTAACATCCGGTTCTCCCAAAGTAGTGTGAACTGGCTGAATCCCATCACTGGATCCTGGATCCCTACCCTGGCCTCCCATTCTGATACAGCATCTGTGTGATTAAATCAAGACAGGATAGTGCCAGAAACAGGATGTTGGATGGACCTGTCATCTTAGGTATCAAGGTTTGTCTTAACTTGTGGGCTCCATAACTTCTCACCTCAGGTGACCCCAAGACAAAGGCTTCTCCCCTGAGATTGCCAAGCCATGCTTTTAGAGTGATCAGAAACCACAGGTTTTGTTGGGGAATTCATTGCTTTTAGCAATGCCAGAGATCGTGTCAATAAATATCAAAGATCTGTAAGTCTTCTTCCCCAATGATTTCGACAACAGCTCCCATTTCTACCACTTGCCAGTTCTAATTCTAGAGATCTAGGGAAGTTTAACAGAAGTCGGCATTATTCTTTTACAATTGCTCTTATAATAAATATTCAAGTTTTACACCAATGCCTTAGAGCAGGGATGTCCCATCTTGGCAGGTTTAAGACCTGAGGACTTCAACTTCCAGAATTTTCCAGTCAGCCATGCTGGCTGAGGAATTCTGGGAGTTCAAGCCCACTGGTCTTAAACTTGCCAAGGTTGGACACCCCTGTCAAGAGGACCCTAATAATTCAAATATAACCACTGAATTCAATAATAACCGATCATTAGTTTGTCTTTTATCAGTCAGAGATGAACACAATATGCTAAATTTGTTTGTTTGTTTGTTTGTTTACTTTTCTCATTTCTTAACTTATCTATCTCCCTCAGATTTAAATTTAAAGTCAACACCTTCTCTAATGACAACATTTGGCATGTTGTATGGAAATTCAACAGGTTTGATGTGTTCAGTTCTTCCCGTTTTTACTTGATCTTTACCTGTCTAAATGGAAATAATTAACTGGGTTTTAAAACTGACAAACTGAAGCTAGGAGGCAGTCAATTCAGGTCAGCAATGGCTATGTTGACATTCAAGTCTTAAGTCATATGTCACTAGACTAGACTATTTTCTTTTCACTTTTCTATGAGGTGCTACTAAGGTTTATACTCCCTCTGACAAATCTATGCTACCTTTAAAATCCTTCACATATTTCCCCTCTCCATAACTTCAGAGCTTTTGAATGGGGCTGTGAAAAATGTCACCCCAGCTCTATGTTAAAAGCATACATTTTTAACTGTTTTTGTTTGTATGGTTTCAATTATTGTGCATGAGGGTTAGGTTTAATTTAATCTATTATCTCTTAGATTGCGTTGTCCACATTTCATGCTGGCACTTCATTTTTCCACATATTAAATAAATAAATAAAATTATTGTGATATTGTTTGCTATCATACAGAGTCAAAATGGTTTCAGATGGGTAACGGTCGAAATTGAATCAACAAACAAATAATTGATCATTATGTATGAAGGGTAGCATTTTTCCTTAACTATAAAAGTGCTATCAATATGGACCCAAATGACTTCCTTTAAAAAAATGTGGGTACCTGCATAGGCCATAGTTCAACAATCTATGACAGCAAACAAGATCTTCCTGATTTGTGTGTGTGTGTGTGTGTGTGTGTGTGTGTGCAGCATTTGTGCTGATAAATAAATAAAGGGAGACTAGTATAAATCTATTTCAAGCTATTTAGCTCTCATCAGCTAGCCATACCCTTACTGGGGTGAGCCGATAGACAGAGAAAGGAAGCAGTATGCTTCCTCCCATATTTGGGCATACCAGGGGTTGTGACACAATACATATATAGACATATCCAATACATATATAGACATATCCAATTCCAGCAACCATTCTTTATATGTTTTAGCTTCCAGTCCCCTAATCAGCTTTGTTGCTCTTCTCTGCGCTCTTTCTAGAGTCTCTTTTTTACATCATGGAAACCAAAACTGGAGGCAGTATTCCAAGTGTGGCCTTACCAAGGCATTGTAAAGTGGTATGAACACTTCACGTGATCTTGATTCTATCTTTCTGTTAATGTAGCCAATGACTGCATTGACTTTTTGGCAGCTGCTGCACATTGCTGGCTCATATTTAAATGGCTGTCCACTCCAAGATCCCTCTCACAGTTACTACTATTGTAATAACACAAAGAACTAATAAAGAACAGAAGCAAGCAAGTAGGAAGAAAAGCAAAAGTGCAGAAAGAAAGAATAAAACTATACAAAGAAGTTTCAAATTTCATTGATAGAAAATGTAAGTGCATTTACAAAAGTCTTTAGAATTATTATTATTTTTAAAAAACACCTCACTTTTTCCTACCGGTATTATCTTTTTTTCCCCTTCTGATCACCAAAACCACAAGTGCATTTTTCCCTGTTTCATGCAAAAAGTTTTTAAGAGGTGTCCAGTTGATCATAAATATTGTGGGGCTTTTTTCTCTAATAAAAGAGGTTAATGGATATTTGGCCATTTGAACGAGCAGTCTGTGAGGAGATAAAATATTATCCCTTTTCAATGCTTGCCTTTTAGAAAATGGATGGTTTATCTGCTTAGCCCTGGTCACCTCATGTCTGTTGACTACACCTTCCTGTCTACAGAGGCTAGGAAAGAAGATGTGAGTCTTTCAATCTCCGCAGGGCAAGATCTCTAGTTATCTTTCACCAGTGGTGCTTCTGAATGTCAGTTTGTTCCCTTCCAAAAGTTCTTTCTGCTAGTCATACAGGTATATATTTGCAAATGACCTCCTTGGTTCATTTTGCCTGTGTGGTTTCTCAAATATGTCTGGGGTGGGAAGATCTGCGCTCAATAGCATGGCCTCTTTCAAAGATCTCTCCCTGCCAGAACCTTGTCAGCCTTTGGCTTCCACAAAAGCTCAGGAGAGCCTCATGGCCAGCAATCCTGCTTGGCCGTCCTCCGAGCCCAGGATGTAAACTGTGTGTTGATTGTCAGGGCTACTCACCTGGTCTAACCCAGCTCATCAACAGCCCACTGTCAAACGGGAGCTTAAGATGGAAGCTGCTGAAGTATCTATCAGGGCATAGCCAGCCAAGCTTACCGGCATAGGCATATTTTCGTTAAAGAAATGGGCACTGTCTGTGGCTGAAGGGCCTGAGCTGCAATCAACATCAACATCAACACTACAAGGACACAATATTTTCTCTCCTGATTACAACATGCTCATTTAGTTTGGAATTCCTCGGCTGCCTGAAGACTACAGGGCAGTGGCAGAGTCGTCCGTGTGCCAAAGCAAAGAGAAAGCACAGTGTGTGCACTCCTGCTCTGCTAGAAAGCAAAGGAGTTGTTTGGAGGAGACGTTAGCAGGAGACACATTCAAGGTAGCTCACCCAACCCCGAAAGGCAAAACTCAACCATGCACTATTGCAAAAGTAGCCAAGGGCCATCCATATCAGGAACAACAAAGACCTGTGAAAATGGCCTAAGCAGGCAACACAGGAATTGAGAGTTGGTTTTGGAAGAGAAGGCACCTACGTTAGCATAGATGGTTGAACTTCCATTCCCTATATTATTTTTTTCAATCTTAGAAAGACTTGGGAACATAAAGAAATGTTGACATTCTCCTGGGTTGACAAATCTTCAAACAGCACGTCTCCAAAAGTTAAGTAGTTAGTAAAAATCAAAGTGTTGTGTTATAAAATACTGTCCCACACTGTTTTGCCATCAACAGTTTCTATCATTAAATTTTTTTTCTCCTTTAATCATTTCTCATCTTACTTTTTTCTCTCTCTCATAATTCTGAATGGCTATGTTTCTATGTCACAAACATACTCAAGATCTGATCCGGCTCAAGCTTGTTGTTATTGTTAGTTGCGAAGTCGTGTCCAATCTATCAAGACATCATGGACGATGTTCCTCCAGGCCTTCCCGTCCTCTACCATCCTCTCGAGTCCATTTAAGCTAACATCAACTGCTTCGGTGACTCCATCCAGCCACCTCATTCTCTGTCATCCCCTTCTTCTTTTGCCCTCAATCTTTCCCAGCATTAGACTCTTCTGCAGTGAGTGACCACAAACTTAACAGAATATTATAATTTCCAAGACAGGACATAAATGACAGTGAACATCAAGTGTTCCTGTTTCTTCTTACTTTATTTCATATATCAAAGAAGAAGATTGAAAAAGCTTATTCCTGTCTATTTTCTATCTTCCCTGCCCCCGTCCCACGCAGGAGATCAGCCAAGGAACCTTCCTCATTGCCAACTTGAAATGCTATATCCACCTCTCCTTGAGTTGGCAGAGAATTAGACCAACATGTTATTGTCCTGATTGGGATCTCTTTCTACCTGGGTTGCCTCTCTTCCAAGTCACTGCAGGCATCTGATTTCACCATGCCTGTGACTTGTCAATCAGGCTATTATAAAACATTTCTTTCAGAAACGTGCTAAAGCCGCATTTATAAAACAGATCTCAAAGTTGTGTGATTTCTGCCTCCAGAAGGTGTTGTAAGACATTTTGTGGGTGAATATCTCTATGGAACAAAGGTGACAGGCTCTCTATTAGCCAGATCATAAGGCCTTTTCAAAGGACACATCCTTAGTGTGGAGGATGGGAAAGAAGCAGGGAGAATGGGGAAAAACTTGGGGCCAGAGGCATCCAGCAGTCCTAGTTTTGGAAATTCCAATATTTCAGACACCAGTAATTTCACTATTGTTTGGACAAACCCAGCAATAGTCTGAGGACCCCCTGGCCACACCCTCTGACAGTCTCTCAGAAGTTAAGTTCCCCTAGTCCAAGGGTCGGCAACCTTAAACAAAGAGCGACAAAGGTCCTAACCAGAAGCCCTCATTCAATTCTGGAGCTCACTGGAAGTCAGGTTCCCCCACCATAAAGTCTCCTCCTAGCGCAGCATCCTTTGTCCTCTACCTGTCCTAACCAAAAGCCCTAACCCTATTAATTGTGGAGCTGACCCGTGACAGGGAGCCGCAGCAGAGGGATGAAAGAGCCACATGTGGCTCCAGAGCCATGGGTTGCTGACCCCAGCCCTGGTCTTAGGTAGAAGCACCTAAAATGATTCAGAATCAGAGAGCTTCATCAATCTCAGAGGCTAATGGAAAGAGAGGGGAGCATTAAGAGGGGAGCAAATTCTGCAGTGCCTTCATTATGTGTCTCAATTGGGCACTTGACAGAAGCTCAATCTGACTATATTTATCCGTGGCACGACATAACCGCGAACGTCAAAAGCGTGCCGACAAAACCGCGGCGCTAAAACCGCAATGTCAAAAGCGCGCCGACAACAGCGCGCTGACAACAGCGCGCCGACAGAAGCGCGATTTAAGTTAAGGTAAGGTTTAGGGTTAGGTTTAGGGTTAGGTTTAGGGTTAGGTTTAGGGTTAGGTTTAGGGTTAGGTTTAGGGTTAGGTTTAGGGTTAGGTTTAGGGTTAGGTTTAGGGTTATGTTACAGCGCGCTTCTGTCGGCGCGCTGTTGTCGGCGCGCTTCAGCGCTCATTCGTCTCTGCGGTTTTGACGGCGCGGTTTTGTCACCGCGGTTTAGTCACATGCACTTTTGTCATACGCGCATTTGTGGTGGAACCATATTTATCATATACCCTTCTGAGGGAAAGTGCTCAGAACATCTCTTCCCCAATCAGATGTAATCCCCATATTTTACTTCATTTTGTGTCTTATGTCCTCTGGTTGATTGTTTATTGGTCCCAATCCATGCTTGCCCATGAACATAGGCTAGCCTCAAGGCTGGGGAGGGGGGAGATCCAACCTTGGCAACTTGTGGACTTTAACTCCCAGAATTTCCCAGACAGGTTGGCTGGCTAGGGAATTCTGGGAATTGAAGTCCACAGGTCTTAATGTTGCCAAAGCTGGACTCCCCTCCCCAAGGCCTAAGAAAAGGCTTTTTCACAGGCTGCTTGTTCTCTATTAACTGTGAAACAGCTTGAGCTCACTTATCTCTGGCTATGGCAGATTTATAGCCTGCTAATTTACATTCCAACAGCCAGCCAAGCCTGCACAAAAAACCCAAGCCAAATTCACTACAGAAGGCAGAGTCTAGCGACTCAGGCAAATTCACCCCCTCTTAAATCTCTCAATTACAGCAGGTGAAAAATCGAATAAATGAACTAAAGGGCTTGATGGTTAGTTTTCCTGATATGCATGTGAGCTCATGTTGAGCTTCTGGATTAACCTTTTCCACACACACACACACACACACACACACTTTCACCTACCAAAGCCCCCAAATTTATTTCTCAATTGACAAACTTCAAAACTCCTGGCAAAAACTGAGTTTTACCAAAAACACTAAATTCAGCATGCTGTGCTGCTGTGCTAGGCCCCCTTTTATAGCCATAAATAGTTCCCATGCGTTTTCCCAAAGGTTAGCTTGTTTTTATCCTTCCCCCCAAAATGTAGAAAAAGTGATAAAAAAGGAACTAGCAAATTATCACCCAATTAAGTCTTTTACCCATGAGCACCAATTATGTGCCAGGTGAACAATCTTTGGATTAGAAGTCCTTTGAAAACATGCTGCACGCTCTCTAGTTCACTAGAGTATAGGAAGGAGGAGGAACTACCCAGAGGTGGTTATTCAGCAGGTTCTGACCAGTTACGGAGAACCGGTAGTGGACATTTTGAGTAGTTTGGAGAACTAGTAAATACCACTTCTGACTGGCCCTGTCCCATCTATTCTCTGCCTCCCGAGTTCCAGCTGATTAGGAGGGAATGTGGATTTTACAATAAGCTTCCCCTGGAGTGGGGAGGGAATAGAGATTTTACAGTATCATTCCCTTGCCACACCCACCAAGCCATGCCCACAGAACTGGTAGTAAAAATGTTTGAAACCTACCACTGTGTTAGATACTTGTTCTAACTACAGTGGTTTCCACCAAGGTCCTCCGTTCCAGCAGGAACAGAGGTTTAATCCTATTGGTCAAAGGGCCTGACAGCTCCCTATAAAAGGCCTGCTGTCAGACTCAATCTTCGCTGGATTGTTCTCACTTGTTGTACTTAATAAAGAGCTGTTGTTACTGTTAAGTCTGTGTGTGTCTATCCATTACCCAATCTAACACTGGCAATGAAGGTGGGATTGGAAGGCAATTAAGTGAACCAAAAAGAGGATAGCAATCCAGCAAGTACATCCAGCCCAGAGCTCAGTGCGGTTTCGAGCAGCCATTTTTGAGTGGCAAACTTAAATCACCGTCTGTACGCAAAATGGCTATGCACGCCCCACCGACTCCGTATGACCCAGTCACTGAGCACTGGGACTTGTACAAGCTACGATTTGACTGCTTCCTCGAGGCAAACAACCTCATGGGCCTTTCTGAAGGCTACAAGAAGAACATGTACCTCGGATACTGTGGCCGGGAAGTGTTCGAGACGGTGAAAGACTCTGAGCCTACATCGCTGCAATCAGTCACCTGGTCCGTGCTCCAGCAAACGCTGAGGACCCATTATGCCCCCAAGCCATCCCAAGCACGTTCACTGTCATGAGTTTAACATCAGGAACAGAAAGCGAGCGAGTTGACTAATGAGTACGTTGCAGCGCTTCGCAAGTCCACAGCGTACTGCGAATTCCGAGACCTGGACGAGCTGATTCTGGACGGCATAATTTTTGATGTGCGGGACATTAACCTACAGAGGAGGTTACTCACTAAATCTAACCTCACTCTGTAGATTGCCTTGGACGAGGCCAGGGCGTCCAAATCAGCCGTCAAATCTACTGAGACTCTGAAGCGCCAAAGCGCTCCACAAGATGCGCAGAAGAGTACATGCGTACATCGCGAGGCTGCAGATGTTACTCCTGACATCCACCTACGAGATTACCAGGGAAACCGGGTCCCCATCATGGGCCAAATCACCTTCCAGATGAAGTTCAAGCAATTCACAGGGAAACTCCCAGTGACAGGGTTCAGCGGCAACCTGCAGAGCCTCCTAGGGCTAGATTGGTTCCAAGCCCTGGGCCTAGAAGTGACCAGTATCAACGCCTTGAAAGACGATGGCGCTAAAGCCATCTTTAAAGAGTTCAAAGACGTCTTCAGCACCGGTCTGGGTAAATATGTGGGGACTCCAATCTCCTTTAGTTTGGACACCAGCATAGCCCCAATTAGGCTAAATCCCAGAAGAGTGCCTTTTGCTCTCCGCCCCAAAATTGACAGGGAAATTGACAAGCTTGTGAGCCAGGGAATCCTAAAACTGGTTGATCATGCACACTAGGAGACCCCTATTGTGACACCTGTCAAATTTGACGGGTCTGTCTGCATCTGCGCAGACTACCAGTGCACAATAAATAAAGCGCTACAAAAAAGCTCCTACCCTGTACCCATTGTACAGCACCGACTTCATTCACTAGGCCCAGGAAAAATCTTCACAAAATTGGACATGGTGCAGGCATACCAACAATTGCCTGTAGATGGTTCTACGGCGGAGGCCCAAATCATTGTGATGCACAGGGGTGCATTCAAATGTCACCGCCTGCAATTTGGCGTTAGTATCGCCCCTGGACTGTTCCAAAGCGTCATGGAACCGCTTTGCAGGGGATTCCAGGAGTCGTCCCCTCCCTATTTCGATGACATCTTGGTATTGGCTGCAAATGAGGCACAACTGTTAAAATGCTTACGAACTATTTTGGCTCAAATTAGAGACAAAGGTCTTCATCTCAAAAAAGAGAAATGCCAAATCAATGTCCCAAGGGTTGAATTCCTAGGGTACCTGATCAATGGTTCTGGGATTCACCTAACTACACAAAAAATTAAAGCCATTCAGGATGCCCCCACACCTCACAATCAAACCGAGCTACAGGCGTTCCTCGGGCTCCTTAATTTCTACAGCATCTTTCTCAAACAGAAAGCCACAGTTGCTGAGCCCTTACACCGTCTCCTGGCTAAGAATGCGAAGTGATCCTGGGGCAGAACCGAGGCTGCTGCATTTGCCACAGTAAAAAGACTCCTGTCGATGGATTCCTTCCTAGTCCAATAAAGCCAGACCCTGCCTTTGGTGCTGACCTGCGACGCTTCCCCTTTTGGCGCCGTCACTGTCCTCAGCCACCACATGCCAATGGAACCGAAGCGCCTATTGGATTTTACTCCAATCCGCTGCTGAGCAGAACTACAGCCAATTGGACTGTGAGGCTTTGGCTGCAGTGGCCGGAGTAAAGAGGTTCCACAAATACCTTTATGGCCAGGACTTTGAACTGGTTACTGACCACAAGCCGTTGGGTTTACTGGCTGTGGACCGACCTACCCTAGTGTCGTTATCACCTCGCATGACCATATGGACTATCTTCCTTGCTGCCTACTCCTACCGCCTCATCCACTGACCTGGCTCCACTTTGGGACACGCCGACGCTTTGAGCCTCTGCCCATTGCCAGAACTTCTCGCTGACCCTACCCCCAAGATGCCAGTTCTTCTCATTGACTGCCTTGACACTGGGCCTGTCTCGTCCAGTGACGTTGCTTGTCACTCTGCAAAGGACTCCACCATCAAGCAAATTTTGAACTGGATGTGGAGGGGGTGGCCCAAGGGTCCTGTTGCGGCTTATTTCAAAATGTATTTTGCCAAACGCGATGAGTTATCGGTTGTTAACAGCTGTTTACTGTGGGGAGACCGGGTCATTGTTCCACCCAAACTGTGCATTGCAGTATTAGAGGCTTTACACGTAGGGCATCTGGAATTGTCAGGATGAAGTCTTTGGCTAGGAGTTATGTGTGGTGGCCTAACATGGACAGGGAGATCGAAGAATGGGGGCTACTTGCACACTGTGCCAGGAGTCCAGACCAGCTCCCCCAGAGGCACCCGCTAAGGAGTGGGAGCGACCTCAAGCACCATGGTCTAGTGTGCACATTGACTTTGATAGCCCAGTTCATGGCCAGATGTTTCTCATAGTTGTGGACACCTACTTGAAATGGTTAGAGGTAGTCCTGATGACCTCCACTATGGCAGAAGCGGTCATCAAGGTGCTACGGAGACTTTTCTCCATGCACAGCCTGCCCGACATCTTGGTCTCGGACAATGGGCCCCAATTCATGGCCATGCAATTTGAGACCTTCCTAGCAGCTCAGGGAATCAGGCATGCCCTGGTCATGCCATTCCATCCGGCCTCCAATGGTCAGGCGGAGAGAATGGTGAGATCTGCAAAAGAGGCCCTCTCTAGGATGGGCCCGGGATCTTGGCAAACATGGGTTGACCACTATTTGCTAATTCAGCACGCCCAGTGCCACTACAAGGAGAAGCCCCTCCAAGCTTCTCATGGGTCGCCGGCTAAGCTCCCACTTAGACCAGCTACACCCCAATTATTCTGCCTTATCGCCCCCAGACTCCACAAGCAAGATTTGGCATCACTGGCCCTCTCTCTTACCTCCTAGAGCTCAAGGACGGTAGGAATTGGAGAAGGCATATTGACCAATTCCATGGCCACCTCTCCAACTCCACTCTTAGACAACCAGAGGTAACTCCTGCACGAGTTAGGCAAAGCTCTACCCAAATGAAGCAAACACTCACTCCTTCCACGGCCAGCTCAAACCCGAGGGTACCGGGAAAATTATCTGGTTATGTTGCAGGCCCGCAGCGAGCTCCGAGCAAACCAGCTCTAGAAGCTCCAGCCGCGGCCTGTGAAAGGTTCCAGGAGCTTTCACCAAGCGGAGCTGTGGAGCAAACAGGTCCGTCTGACCTGTCTAAGGAAACCCCTCCTACTGAACTGCACAGATCAGGCAGAGCTACCCAAAAGCCCACCTACCTGTGTGACTACATAACAAGTAGGATTGTTCCATCCAGGAGGGAAGGGGTGTTAGATACTTGTTCTAACTGCAGTGGTTTCCACCAAGGTTCTCTGTTCTAGCGGGAACAGAAGTTTAATCCCATTGGTTGAAGGGTCTGACAGCTCCCTATAAAAGGGCTGCTGTCAGACTCAACCTTCGCTGGATTGTTCTCACTTGTTGTACTTAATAAAGAGCTGTTGTTGCCATTAAGCCTGTGTGTGCCTATCCATTACCCAATCTAACACACTGGAACTGCCCAATCAGATTTGTAAGTTTCTATTATTACAGCCAAACTCAACAAAAATTATTTTAGCCTTCCTCTGGAGTCAGGCTCCTGGCCTAGTCCACCTAGTGTGGCCAACAATCAAGACAAAAGTCAGTTTGGCCAACCTAGTGGTGCTCAGTTGTATAACAAAAAGTCAGATAAGTAAATGAACCAAAAGTCAAGCAGAGGAAAGATAGCAATATAGTGATAAGCGAAGCAATGCTCAGTCTTCATGGATGGGGAGATTATTTAATTGAATAACTGAAAGCTTATGAAGGCTCTAAGAAGAGGTGGGTTTCACATAATTTTATCACTAGTTCTCCCCACACTCGCTTCGCTCATGTGCACAGCTTCCACGCATGTACTTTGCTCGCATGTGTGGCTTGCACGGCTTGCATGCATGAACACAGCTTAGAAAACGTGGCTAAATAGGACAGCATAGTGGTTTGCCAGAACCTGTCCAAACTGGCTGAATACTACCACTGGCTCTAAGGTATTACTCAACGAACAAGGTGAAATGTCTCTCTGCTGATCACAGCTGACTTTGTGTTGCTCTAATTGGGCTCACTCAGGGCAGAGACATGGTGGGATTTCAGCTTCCTCTGGAACCAGGTAGTTTACACCAACCTGGAAGGTTAACCTCTAGCAACAAAATCACCTCCACCGTTGAGAAGAGAGGAAGAAAGAGGCTGTTCTCTCAGAAAATATTCTGTGCAGCATTTTTCAGTTTTTAAAAAGTTAAGACAAGATGATAATCTCACAAACAAGGGTATTCTGTGGCTCCTGCTGTCTCCACTCAAGATAAAATTAAAGAGAAAGCATCAGTATCCCTGGGATTTGTCCTTGAGGCTGAGATAAAGAGACTGTGTCGGATCCTATGACTTCAAGGGCCTATTAACCAGGGCAACAATGTCCAATCTAAAAGAACTTGCCCAGTACAATTCTGACTGCAGAGAGCAGTACAAGGTTTTTTTTTTACAAAAGTCTCAGAACCAAAGAGCTTGCTTAAATCATCACTGATATAAATGCTTTATACAGTTGAAGACCTGCCAGTTGAATGCAGTTTTTTACGATGGAACTCCCGCTGATGGGATCCCAAAGGCCTACAGTAGTAAAAACAGAAAGGGGAGAAGTTGGAAGAAGATCATTAAAAGAAAAATAAAGGCAGCCGTGAAATCAGCAAGCACAAGCTGTCACCTCTGGGCATTGTGTTGTTAACTTGAAACTGCCCTCTAACATATATCAATGTATCTTAAGCTTCTTCCTGCCAGGACACCTCTCCCTATTTTAAAAAGTATGGAGGACTTCAAAAGAGTTTTTGTTGGAATAGATTGTTTTTATCAATATTCGCCAAACTGCACATCAAAATTGATCAAACCGCAGAATACTTTTTGGTTGAAATATAAAAATAAGGTTAAACATACTGGATACTAATATAAATAAAATATTTTTTTCATGAGCCCACCCTATATTTGTAACAAAAACAAGAGGAGTGTCATCATTTTCAATTTTTATTAAACTAATTTATATAGCCTCTCAACTCTCTCACAGTGACTTCTTCAATACATGGCAAATAACTTCAGTTTTGTGGACCTTTGAGGAAAAAGAATCAAGGGGGAATCCCAGGAGACCAAACTGTAAGAAACAGTGGTTTAAGCCAACTTTCCTAAGATTCAGGCATTGTAGAGGTTGCAGCCTCATCTAGAGACTGTCTGAGTGGCAAAGGTTAGATTAAGACAATCATTTGATAGCGTTGGCAACTTGATAAATCCAGACTACCAAATCTTTGTTTGTTCAACTGATACCACTCACTGCCTGCCTGGCTGTCTTCCAGTTGTCCTTGGCCTCCCTCAAATTACATTTGTAGAATTATGAGTCAGTAATCAACTTCTTGAAAGTACGATTTAAGGACGCTGGATCCACCTTTAAGAAGAGAAAGAATAAGATGATCGGTTATAAAGCAGAAGCATTGTACAAATAGCAAGCCTGCAAAATATAGGAATAAGACATATTCCTATATTTTGTATGACTGATATTTGTACAGTGCTTTCTGCTTGATGGCTGATCAATTTATGGATTAGAAAGAGAGAAAAATAATAATATGGGATAGCAATGAGCAATACGCAGAGCACACAGCTTTACTCCTTAGTTCATTATCTGAGGGACCGTCTCTTGCCAGTCACATCTATCCAACCCACCAGAGTGGGGAGGCAAGGAATGTTGTGAGTCCCATCCCCTAGGAAGATATACCTGATGCAGTGGTGGGTTTCAAAAAAATTTAGAACCTCTTCTGTAGGTGTAGCCTGCTTTGTGGGAGTGGCTTGCCGGCCATGTGACTGTGTGGGAGTGGCTTGCCAGCCATGTGACTGGGTGGACATGGCCAACTTGTAAAATGTGGTGAAACTCACTTAACAACGCTCTTGCTTAGCAACCCAAATGTTGGCTCAGAAACTCTGGCATTTGAAGCACGCAAGTCTTAAAGCTGTCAAGTTACAAGACCCTTGCACCCCTAACCTTTAGAAAAAAAAACCCAGGGGTGTTCAAACTTGACAGCTTTAAGACTTGTGGACTTCAACTCCCAGAATTCCTCTCTTGCTCTTCATATTGATGATGTGTGGACAGGCAGGGGGAGGGAGCTGGAACCAGTTCTAGACGGCCCTGTAGATTTGTGGAACCTCTTCTATAGAAGAGGTTAGAACTAGCAGGAACCCACCCCATACCTGGTGGAACCCAGAAGAAGAGCCTTCTCAGTGGTGGCTCTCTCTGGAACATCATTCCCTTACAGATTAGAATGTCCCCCACTCTTCCGGAAGCCGCTGAAGACCTGGGTCTGCCAGCAGGCCTGGGGAACCCAGAGCAAGATGGAGCCCATTAAATGGCTGGTGTGATATATTGTCGCTGGGGCGGGGAGTGGTTTGTTATTTTATGATATTATTGTATTAATGTATTATATGATTCTCTCTTTTATTAGCTTTGTTGTTTTTATATGAGGTTTTTATATTCTTGTAAGCCGCTTTGAGTCGCCATGTGCAAATAGGTGGCAATATAAATTTCTTAAATAAATAAATAGTTCCCTAAAGGTCTGAAGGATATCTTGAGTGAAAACCCTACCAGGCAAAACAAAGGACTTCCGCCCCCCTCTATACTGAATTAAAGAGGTCTCTACCCCATTTTTGAGTCAGGAGAAAACTATGCCAATATGAAATTTAAGTTAGCTGTCTTCCGTTGTTTCTCCTGTGTCTGTTTGAAATCATTGTAGAACGGGTTGTTGAGATTATACAAGTGCTATGATCTTCCAGGCTTGTTATATACAACCCACCCACCCCCACCTCCTTCAATAGACCACCAGTCATGGAGAAAGACACCTACCAATCGTGATACTGTAGCAGAAACAAAGAGGTGGGGGGTAACACACACACTAGGATTCTCTTAGCAGATCTGCCTTATGTCCTAGATCCCACTGTGTTATAAAATGTCCAGGAAGGCATGTAGTAGCAAGAAGGAAGAATCCAGCAGAGGGCTAAATTGATGGCAACATTTCTTGAAAGAGGAAATATTTGTTTGTTTGTTCACAACCATTTATAACCTGCTTTGTTGCTGAGTCGAGGCTGTTTTATAAATACGATAACGTCTGTGTGTGTGAAAGAGTGTGAGTGTGAGTGTGAGTGTGTGTGTGTGTGTGTGTGTGTGTGTGAGAGAGAGAGAGAGAGAGAGAGAGAGAGAGAGGGAGAGAGAGAGAGAGAGAGAATGCTGGTCTTGTATTCGGGTCTTTTCCCATGTAAGATTGAGATTGTCTTGGCAACGTTTCAGGGAGGTCTCACTCACCATCTTCAGGCTGGGTTTTGGGCTTAAAGTGTGATCAGAGCTGCCATCTTTCTATAAATCTTGGGGCGGGGAGTGCTGGCTTTGTTTCAGTAAGTGGAATGATTGGTTGTGTGGTTGTATCATGATTGGTAGATGGGTGCTGATTGGTGCTGGCTGTGTGTCTATTGTTGTTTCATGTTGTAACGGCCTGGATGGTGGGTGGGGCTCATTTGTTGACTAGGGCTGATTTCCAGATGTCTGGTAGGCAGAAGGTATCATCACGTTTATTCATGTTGTGGGGGTGTTTCTCTATTTCGATAGCTTCCATAATTATTCTCTTGTTGAAGTGTTCTGTTTTGGAGATTAACCTGGTTCCTTCAAAATTTATTTCATGTCCTGTAGCTTTAAGGTGCTGGAAAAGGGAGGACGTGATTAAGAGAATCACCACAGTTGTTAAGTTAGTAACATGGTTGTTAAGTGAATCTCGCTTCCCCACTGACTTTGCTTGTTGCAAAAGGTGATCCCATGACCCTGGGATGCTGTGACCATCATAAATACATCCAGTTGCCAAGCATCTGGATTTTGATCACATGACCATGGGGATGCTGCAACAGGCATGTGTGAAAAAAAATGGTTATGTGTCACTTTTTCCAGTGCCATTGTAACTTTGAATGGTGACTAAATGAATGGCTCTTAGTCAAGGACTTTCTATGCATCTTTCTGAGGAAAATCCATGGTTTTCTCAAATTCCCAAAGGGATCCATGGGACAAAAAAAGGTTGAGAACCCCTGATTTAAATAGGATTGTACCTCAGTCCTATTCTGCAAACATTCTCTAAATGCAGTTTTTGAAAGTCAGCAACTAACCAGAGTACAGATTTCAGGGAATAGAATGTGTCAAAGGAATCGGACAGCCACACAAAAAGCTCATTTCTATGTGCTCATTTTAAAGCAGGGTTTCTGTCAATGTCAATCAAAGGGAACTAGATGAATTAGTGATACACAGAACTGACTCCAGGGAATCCAGAAATCTTGCCAATCCACATCAGTGTCCCTCAAACCAGACAGTCCTCTCTGTGACATATTGCCAAGTATGAACCTTGTCATTGTGAGTTAAGAGTTATTCTAGCCAACATATCATGAGCTTCTTTGAGGAAATATAGATCATCATGAATGATATGCTGAATGCCACCATCTTCTTGAAGAGACCAGGTTTTTAATCTGGGAATACCTACCTTGCTTAGATCTTAGGTTGATTGTTAGAAGTATTTTTGTAACTACCAATTCAGACATCCAACACATATATCAGGATGGCAGCTATCTGTGTGAAAGAAACTGGACATTTGTGCCCAGACATGGCAGAAATGGGTAATGAGGTTTATTTACCAGGAGGCAATTTTCTTTCATTTTGGTTCTGCCCAGTAGAACAGGAGGTATAGATATAAAGGCTGCAAAGCCGCAATGCATATCTTTTCGAGCACTGTATCATTCTGTGCCTCTTTAAGTCCCTTCCATCAAGAGGCAAGAGTCAGATTTGAGCCCATGATCAACAGACTTTAAATGTTCACTCATTCTCCAACTCAGAGCCTCCTTTCAGCGAAGGAAGATAACAGCCTCCAGCCATCCACACTGGAAGGGCATTTTGATCCACTGGTTTTGTTTTGTTTTTAAGTTTTTATTAAACATTTTTGCCTTTTAAAAAAAAAGAGAGACGCAACAAACAAAGAAAAAAGAACAAAAAACCCCACAAAACAAACATAACCATATAAAATAGTTATAAAGCCTTCTTATTGGCATTCATGTTTAGCCTTTGTAGTTCACCATTCTACATGGTCTTCCTATCGATTTTAACTCCTGTAATCATGCAATAACAGTTGTACTAACACTTGTAATGCTATTAATTATTCATATCGCCATTATATTTACATTGTGGTATTTTCATCCACTGTTAATGCAGGTGGTCCTAGACTTACAGCCATAACTGAACCCAAAATTTATGTTGCTAATTGAGACATTTGTTAAGTGGGTTTTATCCCACTTTACGACTTTTCTCGCCACCGTTGTTAAGTGAATCACTGCCATTGTTAATAACCCAGTTGTTCAGTGAATCTGGCTTACCCATCGTCGAAAGGTCATCAAAGATGTTCACATGATCTGGGGACACAGCAACCGCCATAAATATGAACCAGTTGCCAAGCATCCAAATTTTGGGCAAGTCACCCTGTTGCAGTGGCAGCAGCGGCTATATCACCACCATGTGTAAATTGATTTAATTTGGTCACTAATTGAACTGTTGTAAATCAAATACTACCTGTATTTTTAAAGCAAAGCCTCTGCCCAATTTTCTCTGGGTATCCCTTGGTGGAGGTCCCTCCTTGTCACTGTCCTTCCCACCAAGTTTGCTCTGCAGACTTAAACTGCCAAAAAAAAAAATACTGCCAACCTGCCTTCCATTGAGGACCTGTATACTGCATGAGTCAAAAGTGGGCTGTGAAAATATATAGAGACCCCTCACATCCTGGACATAAATCATTTCAATTCCTATCCTCAAAATGACACTATAGAGCACTTGCACATCAGAACTAGACACAAGGACATTTTTTCCCAAATGCCATCACTCTTCTTAACAACTAATTCCCACAACACTGTCAAATAATTTACTAAGACTGTATTATTATTATTATTCTCTTTCTTCCTAGTACCTATCTCTTCCCACTTATGACTATAACCATGTTGCTTATATCTTTCAATTTATATTGTTTCATTTGTTTCCTAATATGATTTGATTGCTTATTAGTAACCTATGACTATCAGTAAGTGTTATATCTTATGATTCTTGATGAATGTATTCTATTTTATTTTTCTTTATGTACACTGAGAGCATATGCACCAAAGACAAATTCCTTATATGTCCAATCACACTTGGCCAATAAAGAATTCTATTCTATTCTTCAGAAAGACGCAGGCGAATGAGCCTTCCCAAGACAGTGCCCTTGATTAGAAATCGGGCTACCGCAGCTTCTCCGGGCTGCCTGCCCCTTTTTGGCTTGGCGTCCGTCTCACGACGGCATCCTCCGGAGGCTTCCACTCCGGAGACCGAGGCAGGCGCGCGTTATTCAAGCAGCCTCGAATTGGCGCGCCCGCCTGGTCGATCGCCCCCCCCCCTCCATTGTTCATCCGATGTTTCTGGCCGAAACCCTCGGCCCCCCACCCACCCACGCCCACCCCCACCGCCAACGCTGTCCTCAGCGTGGAGACGAAGCTCGGCTCTCCCGCTCGAGCAATTGAGCTCCCACCGAGGTGTCTGCTAATTGCCTCCTTTCATTGCGGCGGGGGCGAGGCGCGTCGGGCGGCGAGGCGGTTCCGCCGATTTGGCACACTCGCCAGCCCGCCCCGTTTGAAATCTGGAGCCGAGAGGCGGGGGGAGGGCGATTATTCCCAGGGGCGGGCGAGAAATGGGGGAGGGAGGGGAGGGCCCGTCGAGCGGATCCCCGTGGCTCGGCTCCAAACTGAAATATTGTCCTCCGTCTCCAGGACGTAAACATAGAGGCAAGCCTCCGATGCTGGCGCCAATTTAGGCGAGGGGAATGTGAATGGAAAAGGGAGATGGCGGGGCTGGAGGGGGGTGAAGTGAATGGGCATGGAATAGAACAGAATACTATTGAAGGGAAGGGAAGAGAATACTATTGAAATTTAAAAAGAAGCTTCACCCTCTCCGCAGCCCAAATTTCTCATCATTTCTTTCTGAGGGCTTCGGGAACCCCGTAAATAATCTGGTGGTTTTTTATATAAATAGATCCCAGATTAGTTAACTGAGAGATCTACGAAGGGGCACCGAATGAACGGGCGATTGAACGGGGCTTTTGAAGGTAAATGCCGATCTGCCCCCGTGTTTTAAGAGCTGCTCTCACAAGAAGCTCTTGAAAAAGAGCTGGATAAGATCTAGGAAGGAAATTGGTGTCCATCTTTCCATCTTAACCACAGCAGCGGTCACCAACTGGTGAAAATTTTGGTGGTCTGCAGAAAAAATATTTGCATTTTTTATATTGCACTGAATGTTGTTTATCTTTTTAAAAAAAAAATCATATTAGTGGTCCATTGGATTTAAAATTCTGAGTTTAGTGGTCCCTGAGGTTCGAAAGGTTGGTGACCTCTGGACTAGAGCATCAATAGGGGCTGGATTATTAAGCTAGTGACAGTGTCTGGACAACCTTTCTTGGGCCCTGCTAAAACAGTGTAAGGTTCGAGAATATCTTTAAGGGGGTTCCATCTGGTTACTACTTGGATGGTAGTGCTTAGACTACAAGAGAATTCTAGATTGGGAATTTTTAATTGTTTTATTCGTATCCCGCCGTTATTATTTTTACAAATAAGGTGGCAAACATATCCAACACCCCTTTCTCATTCTTCACATACATACACACACAACAACAACCCTGCAAGGTGGCTAGATGATGAAAAAGTAACCTCACATATATGTGTCTTGTGATCATGTTGAAGGATCCAATCTGGCTGTCCTAGAATAGCCCAAAGCAGACATGCTGGTAAAAAGAAGTTCCCTAAGGATGGGTTTCAGCACAAGTCCAAAAGCTCAAAAAACTAAACATGTGATCCCAGTGACCGACCAGATTGGATCCTGCCTAAAAGCATCCGGGTTGTAATAAAATATTTTAATATTGTTGCTAAGAAAATGGCAGGTAGCCAGGAGAAATCAAGTACTCAGCCAGAGAAGATTTTTTTTTTACCTTTTTAAATATTGGAACAGTATTCTGGAGGATTTCATTGCCCAGTTGCCCTGCTTATATGCACAAAAGTATACCTTAAAGATCAAGGTTGTTAAAAGAAAGGAATAGAAAGTTTATTTGATCAAGGTAAAAAGAGATACCTTATTATCTCTCAGACTTCTGCTGACATCAGGACTGATTGACGAGGCTTTAAGGATTTGTTTATAGATAAGAGAAGAGATATGAGAAGACGAGATCATTTGTATTTTAAGAGAAGGTGATAAGTTACTCCAATTGTTTATACTTGTGTTGAAGGGGAAAGTCAATTATATATTTTCTTTTCTGTATAATATTCTTTTATTTTCTGTTTTTCCCTTTTTTGCATTTTCTATTTTCTTTTATAACTGATATTAGTTTCTATCTTTTTTATTGCAACAACTACCGTATTTTTTTGGAGTGTAAGACGCACTGGAGTATAAGATGCAGCAAGGTTTTGAAGAGGAAAATTAAAAAAGAAGTTTTTGCACTCTGCAAACCTCCTAAAAACGGCCCATTTTTCGTGAAAATGGGCCTGGTTCCCCCCTCCCCAAAAGGCATGAATAGCCTTTAGGGAACTTGCAGAATGCTCCTGCGGGGTGAGGGTGGGGCAAAAATGAGCAAAAAGCTGCCCGTTTTCCATTTTAAAAAAGAGCATGGATAGCCTTTAGGAAACTTATAGAGTGCTCCTGGGGGCTCAGGGGGTAAAATTGAGCAAAAAACAGGCCATTTTTTTATCATTTCTGCCCTCACCAGCCTCCAGGAGCTCTCTAAATATTTATTCCATGGCCATTTTGGTGAAGTGGGCAGGTAGGCAAAAAATGCTGTATTCAGTGTATGAGACGCACCCAGATTTTCAGTCTCTTTTTTGAAGGGAAAAAGGTGCATCTCATGCTCCGAAAACTACAGTAACTCTTAACCCAGCGTTGCCCAGGTATTTGTTCATCTATCCCAATCCTATATTAGACATTCACAAATGTCCAGACCAAATGTAATTTCTAATGTTGGATTTTTCCTCTTACCAGAGGGAGCTCCCTTGTAGAGTACCGTGAAGCCATTACCATGGCAACTCCACTGTGCTGTACAGTAGAAATCATTTTAAGGTACAACAGACTGTATCTTAACAGAACACCACCATCCCTGAGGGGTGTTAAGGGTGTCTTACTCCCACAGTATTTGTTTCCAGAGAATAAGTCATCTGTGTGCCAAGTTTGGTTGAAATTGCTCAAGGTGTTCCAGAGTTATGCTGGAACATACACACACACACACACACACACACACACACACACACACACAGCCATTTTTTATTTATAGATTAATAGAATTATTATTTAAAAAAAAGACACATATACCTTTCTTGGTTTTTGCTCAGATCTTTCTACCAATGTGCGGAAAATGGGGGACGGAAAAAGCAGGCACCATTTCTCAAATAAATCAGGTTACTCTGACTACAATCTGCAGACAGATGAATCCCATGCATATTTATTCCATGGAAAGCCTGGTTGAATTCAGTGGAGCCTATTGTGAGAGGAGCATGCATAAAAATGCCATCTTAGGTACTTTGTGTCTCTTGCGTTGGAACTGAATGGTTTTAAGATCAAAGAAACTGACGAACCAAACCACTGAGTTATATCTGCTGTTAGGGAGCTGTAAGCTATGCACTGGATTTAGCGTGAAGTGTGAGTTTTAGACAAAGGAGAAAGAGGAATGAGATCCAAAACCAAGAAACAGAAGTTAGCAAAAGGGATACTCAAAGTATCAATACATGTAACACCAGGAGAACGTTATACGAATTCAATCACAGTGAAGTGGTCAACAGACCAATATATTAAGATAATATTTCTCCTAATAAAATCTAAATCAATCTTGGGTGGTAATAAGGCAGTATCTCAGGCTGCAGTACCAAACCTTCCTCTCCACCCACTCATGTTGAAATTATGATTCAACTTTCAATCAATTTGCATCCAGTACAAGGAATCAGAGGAGGCACCATCTCCTTTGCCTTGAGTAATAAAATTCTTTCTACCCAATGAAAATCCCATTGGGATTATTTTGGAGAAAACCACCCCCCTGGGATCTAAAGCTACATAGTGGAGTTGCAAAAAAAAAAAAAATCTAAATTGCAGCAAAGGGATAAATAAAACTCTAGCTGTTTGTTTCCAGGTAGTAGTCATTCAGAATTTTGCAACCCCACTAAAGAACAGAGACAATAGCTTGAAGCATGAGCGAGAGGAAGAAGTACCAGGGCTAGGCAATAAAAGATAGCAGGCAGGGTCCAAAGTTGATTAGGGAGATGAGCAGCTAAAGGGTGAATTGGTAAGCCTGGAGGAATTAACAGAATCACAGTTGGAAGGGACCTTGGAGGTCCTCTAGTCGAACCCCCTTACTCAAGCAGGAAACCCTATAACATTTCAGACAAATGATTGTCTAATCTCTTTGTAAAAGCCTCCAGTGATGAAGAATTCACAACTTCTGAAAACAAACTCTTCCACTGGTTAATTGTTCTCACTGTAAAGACATGCTTCTTTAGTCCTAGATTGTTTCTCTCCTTGATTAGTTTCCACCCATTGCTTCTTGTCTGGCCTTCTGGTCCTTTGGAAAATAGATTGACTCGCTTTTTTTATGGCAGCCCCTCAATTATGGGAACTCTGCTATCACGTCAGCCCTAGTCGTTCTTTTCATTAGACTAGACATACCCAGTTCCTACAACTGTTGTTCATATGTTTTATGTATCATCTTTGCTGCTCTTTCTCTGCACTCTTTCCAGAATCTCTATGTCTTTTTATATTGTGGTGACCAAAACTGGATGCAGTATGAGTTATTGATAGAGAATTGCAGAAATGTAGAGGCAATGGCTGACAATGCATATGGTGCTGCTTTGGAGGTGGCAAACCTTTCAGCCTTTAAAAACATGTCCTTCTCTAACTCCATTTCTTTCAGCAATCGTGGCTACCCCATGATCATGCAAGCTTAAATGGCACAGTCGTTAGAGGTTATCTTTACAAAGAACTAAAACTTAAGTGCTATGACACATATCACAGATGTGTTTTCCTGTTTTTATTGCATTGTATGGTATGTATTGAAGAGAGGCGGTGGCTCAGTGGCTAAGATGCTGAGCTTGTTGATCAGAAAGGTCAGCAGTTCAGCAGTTCGAATCCCTACTGCCATGTAATGGAGTGAGCTCTCATTACTCATCCCAGCTTCTGCCAACCTAGCAGTTCGAAAGCATGCAAAAAATGCAAGTAGAAAAATAGGAACCATCTTTGGTGGGAAGATAACAGCATTCCTTGTGCCTTTGCCATTTAGTCATGCCGGCCACATGACCACAGAGACCTCTTCAGACAGCGCTGGCTCTTCAGCTTTGAAACAGAGATGATCACTGCCCCCTAGAGTTGGGAACGACTAGCACATATGTGTGAGGGGAATCTTTACCTCAGAGTTTGGTTTAAGATGAGCAGCCATATAAATAAATGAAATAAATAAAGGCCTAGAGACAGAGGTGAGTTGCTCCCTGTTTTACTACTGGTTTGCTTCGCGCATGCGCAGAACAATTTAAAGTGAACAGCGCACACTCGCACATTACTAAATAACATGCCAGCAATGGCAGCGGCAACCAGGGAACCGGTTCAGGGGCATGGCAGCCTGGGTCGCTGCCGGTACTGCGACCCCGGCCTAAATTCCACTACTGGTTCAGCTGAACCGGGCCAAACCGGGAGAAACCCACCTCTGCCTATAGAGTTGCCCAATCCTACAGCTGGCTTGCTTGTTGTGATTTTAAGGAGGATATGCACAAAAGAAATGGGGAAAAGTAGAGATTATAGGCCTGCAGGCCAAGGATGTGTGCATTTTAAAAACTTAAGATATAACTCTGGCAATAAAGTAAAAACAGTAGCGAGGTGAGGAGGGTTGGGGGGAAGGAAGGCTTGGTTTCCCTTTAGAATAGATGGACGTGAAGAGGCCCGATCAAAAGATCCGGTTTACTACAGTCATGCTTCATTATGGGGAACAAGGGAAGGGAGGGGATGCCCAGTTCTCCTTTGACCAGTTTAGGAGTAGAAAGCTCTTTAGGTCAAATATCTCCACTACCATGAGTTCTCAACAGAAATCCAGAGGGAAAATGGCAGCTTGCCACAATTCCTCATTGGTTGACAGCATCTCTCAGAACTCCTATTCTTAAGGATTTCTTTTATCCTACCTTTATTGTTTTTATAAATAACTCAAGGTGGGAAACATACGTAGTACTCCTTCCTCCTCCTATTAGCCCCATAACAACAATCCTGTGAATGGGTTGGGCTGAGGGAGAGGGACTGACTCAAAGCCTAAAGCAAGACTAGAACTCTCAACCTCCTAGTTTCTAGCCTGGTGCCTTAACCATTAGACCAAACTGACTCCATCTATTAGTGAGGAACCAAACAGGAAGCAGGAAAAGTTGTCTCAATGTACACCAGATTTATTTCCCTTTCCACACAATTAAATTCTCACTCTTCTTCACCAAGCAAGAGGAACAATTGGGGACCGAATTTTTAAAAAAATCTAAGATGGTGGGAAAATGTTGATAACAGGGAAACATTTTGGTATGCTTCTAGTTGGGGTTTTGGCTTTGAATCCCTGTATATTTAATTAGGATTCTGGCCTTATACTGCATCTCCACTTAGTCTCACAGCAACTTCTTAGTATTACATACCTGAGAGACAAATTCAATAAATTAGCCTTCTGTAAAATCAGGCTGAGCAGACGACATTTTTTTTTATCAAGAGCTTGTACATGTATTCATTAATGGGATAAAAATAATGTATAGTGTTCCTGTAAGTGAAGTATTTGAGAAGGGAAAATGCAAAGATTTGTCTGTTTCATTTTCCCTTCCAGATGGGTACATAGGTTGTATGTAGGAAGCATACCTGGAACCTCAATTTCCATCCAGAAGTGCCAAGAAGAGACAGGAGATGATTTTACTTTAATTTAAAGATGTGACAACCCTAAATTGGCATTGCTCTTAATTGGTGGCTTTGGAATTCCATTTCTAGGACTTTCAGAAACCATAGTTGTTGAAAACCATCAGCAAGGTTTCCTGCCATTTTGTGAAATACATGTAGGAAAACTATAACATAATATATATACCGTAATAGAAGACAGCCCTTTGAGTCTAAAATAGTTGGTATGGCATAGTGATTAGGGGGATTACAGTTGGAGACATGCTGGTTTAAGTTCAGCCTCAGGCCTAAGAGGTCTTTGGAGGATACTGTGCCAATCACTTCACTTAGTCTAACTTACTTCAATAAGTTCTTTTTGAGAAAAAAAAATTAAGGGAGCTGAGTTCTTATACGCTCACTTGGGCTCCTTCAGGAACGGTTGGTAATCATACTAATAAAGATCTTAAAATCCAAACTGGCAGGCATCTTGCTCATAACATGCCTGATACAACACCCTAATTTTACAAACAAGACAAAAAACAAAAAAACCCACACTCTGATTGGAACTGACTGTATTTTTAAACATTGTCTTAATGACTCTTGGGTCCTTGGATAGGACTTGAAGTATAAAGTTTCCAACATTCTTAGACTGTGAATCTAACTATAGATTACTCACGCATGATAAGTGGTACCAATAGTAATAGGTTCCTTGGGTTGGGTATCATCAAACTGGAGCAGCACTTGAATACCATCGGCATTGATAAAATCAGTATTAGTCAATTGCAAAAGGAAGCTTTACTTGGAACAGCTTACATCCTGCAATGATAGCAATAGCACTCAGACTTATATACCGCTTCACAGTGCTTTACAGCCCTATCTAAGTGCTTGACAGAGTCAGCATATGGCCCCCAAACAATCTGGGTCCTCATTTTACTCACCTCGGAAGGATGGAAGGCTGAGTCAACCTTAAACCTGGTGAGATTCAAACTGCCAAATTGCAGGCAGCCAGCAAGCAGTCAGCAGTAGTAGCCTGTAATACTGCATTATAACCACTGCACCACCACACTCTGATGATACCTTTTAACACCATTAAACAATAACATCTGCCTATCCCAGGTCTTTGGGAAAGACTGGATAGGTGGATAAAAATGCAAAATGCAAATCAGGTCTTAATATCTGGCTGTCTGTGTGACCAACCATAAGAATAATAATTCCATTTACCGGTTACTCGTTTTTAATTATACAGAACATTAGTCTATGTCTTCGTATTGTCCTTTCAAATAACAAAAGCAATATTTTATCTGATTGGATGTTAGCAAATATATTTTAGATGAACTCGGGGGCAATCTGTGGCTGGTCATTACTGCAAGCAGTGCACTGTTTCTTTAGCAGCCTTTGTGAGAGATGATTTGGGAGCCAGGCACTTGCTGGACTGCATAGATGGATATCATTCTGCCTTTTATCCTGGTGCCTTTTTACGCTGTGTAGCATAACTACATCTCTCAGTGGAGGCAAAGCGATTCTCTACTTTGACACTTTTATCATTATACGTCAAGCTTCACTTTGTGTAAGAATAAAGGTAAAGGTTCCCCTTGCACATATCTGCTAGTTGTTCCTGACTCTAGGGGGCGGTGCTCATCTTCATTTGAAATTCAAAGAGCCAGTGCTGTCTGAAGACGTCTCCGTGGTCATGTGGCTGGCATGACTCAATGTCGAAGGTGCACGGAACGCTGTTGCCTTCCCACCAAAGGTGGTTCCTATTTTTCTACTTGCATTTTTACATGCTTTTCAAAGGCTAGGTTGGCAGAAGCTGGGACAAGTAACGGGAGCTCACTTTGTTATGCGGCACTAGGGATTCAAACCACTAAACTGTCAACCTTTCTGATCGACAAGCTCAGCATCTTAGCCACCGAACCACCACGTCCCTTGTTTGTGTAAGAATAGGTCTACCCTAAACTCTTGAATGTAACCATTATACTTTTTGCTGGAGATGAGATCTACCAGACCTGCAAAAATGCAGGGAACCTCTACATGGTAGTAAAGAGTGGTATATTTTTGCTGCCATCTAGTGGTTGGAGGTTTGCAGCAGGTCTGCATCCCTACTTCAAGAAATCAATGGATCAAAGAAGGTTCAGATTTTGTCTCCCATCAGCCCATACCAGGCTAGTAAAAACTTTGTAGGCTGGTAACTTTTGAAGAATTTATAGGCCTGCCTTCTGTTTCCTTTGGGTATTTAAATACACCCGGAGGGTTTCCAGATTGTGGCCTGGCAATCTTGGTTTACTAAGGGTTAAATACAATGGAATTGATAGCACAATCTGTAGATCGTCTGCCTCCTCTAACAATATCAGCCCTATAACCAAGCTGGGAAGTCTATTGTTTCATTAGACAAAGCAAGTTAAACTGTTCATATCTCCTTTGCCTCCTTGAGAATAAACAAAATGAATATAATAAGTAGTTTAATTAGTGTAAATCTGGGGCAGCTGCTTTACATAAGCAGAACAATTACATATTTCCATCAAGCCTATATTTGTCATGGTAATCCAAGATCTCTACAGGTAGAATTACAAGGGTTATTCTCCTAAGAAACAGGCAGCATCTAAAATATCCCAGTTCAATTTCCTGTAGAAAGTCTCTGATCCTTTCAGGATTTAGCCCCTGGTCTCAGATCTTGCTGTGCCGAGTCTCATAAAGGAGTCTCATAAAACAATTGTTGCCGAGAAGGATCATTAGGCTGAAAATGAAGTCAAACCTTGACGCGTGCGAGCGCACACACACACACACATACACACATGCACTGGAGCTAAAGGGGAGGGCGATGTCTAGGGAAGAGAGAGAGAAAGAGAACAAGAAAGGTTTTGCTTAGTTATCCCCCCACCTAGTTGTAATTTAATGGTAAAACTTTAAAAAAAAAATCTTTTTCAGCATTGTTAAGTGGGATTAGATTTTAATATTATTTATGAGGTGGGATCAGTCCAGATGGGATCAGTCCATTAATAGTGGGATAGAATCAAGGTCACATGAAGTGTTAATATCACTTTATAATGCCTTGCTAAGGCCACACTTGGAATACAGCATCCAGTTGTGGTCACCACACTATAAAAAAGATGCAGAGACTCTAGAAAGAGTGCAGAGAAGAGCAACAAAGATGATTAGAAGCCTGGAGGCTAAAACATACGAAGAACGGTTGCAGGAATTTGGTATGTTTCTCTAATGAAAAGAATTGGGGGTGACAAATAGCAATTTTTTATTTTACAATGGATATCTGTTTTGAAGAGTCTTCTCAGGCTGCTATCAAATACTGTAGTCCTTTTTAAAAATGCTAAGTAAATGTCAGTGAGGAGCTTTCTCCTCTGCGTGCCAAGTCATTCTGCCAAATTGGTGAAAGCAGCAATTTTTAAAAAATCAAATAACATTCTTGTTTTCAGAATCAATGACTTGTCAATCATCTTTGATATAGTGACAATTTTTGGCAGCATGGCCCGTGTGGTTAGTTGTTTGAAATTTGTTTATATTCTCCAAAGGCTCACCTTTCCTATGAAAATCTTCTGACACAGCAATGTTGAAAACAAGATGCCCATCTCTGGTGCCCTTCATTTCATTATCACAATAAACATTTTCTCAGCATGATCATTACTCCTAGGTAAATGATTGTTTTCAGAGACTTCAATCCAGAGATTTGTAACATGGGATCACCAGGAGTGGCATTCAAAAATATTTGGAAGACGGCCATGGCTCATCCTAGGATTATTCTAAGGAACCATCATAGAAAACTGATTTTGGAAGAAGAAGAAAAAGAAGACTTCTTCCTGTTTGCTTATTTGGACGATGGACATTTTTACTTCTCTCCTCTAGCCACACCATCGCTTGTTAGAACCACAGGATTGAAGGAATCTAAGCACAGTTCAGGGCGGAATCCACTACCGGTAGCCCTCAACTTACAACAGGTCATTTAGTCACCATTTGAAGTTAAAATGGCTGTCAGGGTTCCAAATAGCATCCAAAAGTAAATCAGGGTCAGAGGCAAAGCATTCCTCAAAGTTCCAATTTATTAAGAGAGCCAGGTTGGCACATCTGGGAAAACTTGAATTTGAAGGCTTCCCGGTTTTCCCCACCCAGTTGAAAGTTCAAGATCTCCCCCCACCACACACACAAATCCATCACATGGTCCAATCTTCCACTGCCATGCTGGCAGTTCCACCCATCCAGTTCCGGTCAGGTGCAGAGGTGCAAAGATAAAGGATGACCTTGGCTTTCCAGAAAGAATTTTGTTATAGCTACATATCTAACTCCGTGCAATCCCCCCTCCCATTTTCCCACAATAGAAAATGCATAGTAGAATAAGAGAAAGTATGGCAGACCAAAGATCCAAAAGAAAAGATGGATGCAGCCTTGACAATGGCACTGAAAAAAGTGACCTATGATCATTTTTCACACTTACAACCATTGCAGCATCCCCATGGTCACGTGATCAAAATTCAAGCACTTGGTAACTGACTCTCATTTATGACGGTTGCAGTGTCCCAGGGTCATGTAATTGCCTTTTGCAAAGTGAATGGGGAAGCCACTTTTATTTAGCAACGGTATTACTAACTTCACAACTGCCATCATACTCTTAACAACTATGGCAGGAAAGGTCGTAAAATGGAGCAAAATGCACTTAACAAATGTCTTCCTTAGCAAAAGAAACTTTGGGCTCAATTGTGTTCGTAAGTCAAGGATTATCTTGACAGATTACTACCCAGCCTTAGTTTCAAAATATAGAGTGGAGAAGAATTCACCATTTCATGTGGCAGCTTGTTCCCCTGGCTGACAATTCACACAGTCTGGAACCTGCTTCCTTCTACCTACTGGTTCTTGTTCTGCCCTTTGCTATGAAGACAGGATGTCCATTCACTCTTTTGTGTGACAGCCTTGCAGATATTCGAGACCTTTATCCAGGGCTGGGCTTTAAAAATTTTAACAAGGGGTTCTCTGTCCGGTTGCTGGGTGGACATGGCCATGGTGGGCGTGGCCTGGTCAGTTTTCTGCACCACCGCAAGGGGGGAGTTTTTGCCCTCCCCGGGCTCCAGAGGTTTTCCTCGAGCCTCTGAGAGGGCAAAAATGGCCTCAGGAGCCTCGAACTTCCGGTAGGCCCATTTTCCACCCTCCCAGAGCTTCCGCATGTGCCCTGCACTTACCTACATCCAAAACAGGCCATGTGGGGACTCCTGAGGAGGGGTAGGGTGGGCGGGGCCAGCCAGGAGTGGGATTTGGGGGGTTCTCCGAACTGCACTTAGCTAGAGGTTCTGCAAACTCCCAGCATCCACCCCCTTTATCGTATCTCTTCTGCAGGTGAAACATACACATTCTTCGTACTTCCTCAGAATCCGTTTCCAGATTCTTCGTTATCTTAAGTCATCTTAAGAGACCGCCTGCTGCCAATTACCTCCCAAAGACCCATTAGATCACACAGGGTTGGCCTCCTCCGGGTTCCGTCTACTAGCCAATGCCACCTGGCTACTACCCGGGGGAGGGCCTTCTCTGTGGCAGCACCGGCCCTCTGGAATGAACTCCCCGCAGGGATTCGGAGCCTCACCTCTCTCCAGGCCTTCCGAAAAGCCGTCAAAACCTGGCTTTTCCGGCAGGCCTGGGGTTGATGAGTTCCCCTCCCCTCTCGACTTGTGTGGTTGCGTGATTCTTGCCTATTTTAATTATCTGTATTTCGTTCTATGTTCCCCGTTTCCCTTTTTTGAATTGTTCGCCGCCCTGAGTCCCTCCCGGAGAAGGGCGGCATACAAATAATAAAACTCAATTCAATTCAATTCAATCTTTTTCTGAACTTGCTCCAATTTATCAGAGTCCTTTCGAAACTCTGAGGCCTAAAACAAGACACAGTACTCCAAACAGGCTCTGCCTTTGCCTCTTGAGCTGAACTCTCTATTGCCCAATACAGGTAGTCCTCAACCTATGACTGTAAGGGAGCCTGCTCATTACGGATGCAAGCCGCAACAGTTGTTAAGCTGGTTGCCTCGTTTAACAACTCCCACCTGCTTTCCCTGATGCAGCAATTAAATTAACTGTGGGGCATTAAATGGAGTGTGAGGTGCCTCAGGAGTGGCAGAGGGGTAGCTTTTGTGGGGAGTGCTAACTGACTGATTGTAAGCCGAGGACTACCACCTGTAGTATTTATCTTTCTAGCTTCCTCACTGCTTTGGGGAACAAGGACATCTTAGTACTCTTGCTAGGTCTTCCTGGGAAATTGTGTTTTTTTTAAAATACTTCACATTACTATTGGTGTTTATCTTATGGCTGATAAGGGCACTCAAATCATTTTCCATGGATTATTACTGCCAAGGAGGTCTCCTTTATTCTGTACCTGTGCTTTTTATTCTTCTAACTCAAATGCAAAATTATACATTCCTCCAGAGAACCGAATTGCTTGAAGACTTTGCTCAGTCTGGATATCAAGATGACAGCTGTCAAGACAAGTAGCTTTCTCGGTCCTCCTTCCCCCCTGTTATTAAATGAAAGTGTGAAATGGCCTTAAAAGCACTCTTGTGTCGGAAACGGCATTTCACAACTGAACACCTCAAAAAGCCACATCGGTTTGTTTACGTTCATAGATGTTGCGTCTGTTGGTTGTTTTAAGTATGAATTGTATTTGCATAATGCGCTGCCTAAGTTCTGTAATCTGCATAATAAAATGACATTCAAAATCTCTTTAAGTCCTAACATGCTGTCATCTGCTCTGTTTATATTTTTCCACAAACAAACAAACAGAAGACAAAAAAAAAAAACAACCTCCCCCCATATTCATGGGTGAATCTGATCTTATCCAGATCTGCCATCCAAAAATATAGTTCAGTATGTAACAGGCAGGAAAGTTGCAAAGAAGGAATTGAGGTCTATAATGAATCTTTTTTCTCTCCCAGGAGATAAAAAATATTTTCAGTTCCTGGGCTAACATTTGGCTCCAGAGTTGGATCCAAGACTGATCAGTGATTCAGGAAAATGCCAACCATCCTGAGGCCCATCAATTTTCCTGCTCAAACTAGGCGAGATTGTCTCAGACTTGTGTAGTGCTGCAAACACCCCTAATGAGGATTTTGATATTCATGTGAGCTTTTGGAATATCTTGTTATGTGGAAACGATTTGTCCTTGTAACAAATGTTAGTTGAAAAATACACTTCCCAAAAGGTCATTTGCAACAGCTTTATCCGCGATACTGAAATAGCGATCATGCTAAGAACCAGCTAATGAAGATAAGTATGCTCCATATAGGCTCCATATATGCTCCATATATGGCACACGTCATTGATTAATTCATATTACGAGATCTGAACAATATATATCCTAAGCGCTCTGACGTTCTTCTTCACTTTGCCCCTCTAAAACTAATCTTAGCACTTTCATTTTAAACTTATTCAGTCATTTCTGAGAATAGGACATGGATACATGTAAATAAAAGTACTTTCCCCCTAACTTTCTTTTTCTTTTTTCTTTTTCCTTCCCTGGCCCAGCAAAGTGAGCTGCATCCAAAGAAACACTAACATGCTGGATTTATTGCAGAAGATAGCATGGAAAAAGGCAGGCAGACTGAGGTGGCTAAATCCAGTGCCATGATATACTGAGCCAAATGTGAGAGATATAAATACTTTGCCATTGACACCAGCGCTCTCTTTAAAAAAGGAAGACAAATACTTTCAACACTCTTGTCTCGGGGCCGACTTGCTAAAGGCGCCCTCATAAAAACTTAAGATAAACAGTTTATCAAGAGATGAATGTTCCACTGCAGTTTTGAAGACAAAGCTCTCCGCCTTTCAGGAAAAAAAAAGGAGGAGGGGAGAAACCTCACCAAAACTGGATCCTGATTAGCATGAATCTAAAAGACATAGCAGCAATTGCTACAGGAATGCCTACAGCCATCAAACAGAGAAATTTAAAAATGCTGTCCCACTTTCTCTAGTGTAGGCAAGCACTCGGTTGGGTAGCAATGTGAGCTCGCTTTGCTCGCACGTGCCACTTCCACACATGTGCAGGATCTTCCGCGCATGCACAGAGTGTCAAAAACGGACGTCCAGGTGGGTGAGAGGAGTCTGCTACCAAGCGCGCCTGCAAAGGTTGGCGAACAGCGAGGGGAGGGGGAACCCTCTGTGCCACGCAATTTAGATTAGCTAGAAAGCAGGAAATCCCGTGTCACAGCTGATCGTCGGAAAAACCCATTTCATCTGAACCGGTAGCATTTCACCCCTGCTATACATGCCGAAGTCAACTCCATGTGTGGCTGAGTGAGTGTGTGTGTGAGAGAGAGAGAGAGAGAGTGAGTTAGTGTGCGTGTGAGGGAGAGGGAGAAGGAGAAGGCGAGAGAGCTTTTATTGCACACCACTTTGAGATATTTTAAATGGCAAAAAATATACATGTCAAATAAAGTCTCCTATTATTCCATGTTACCTCAGTCAGCACCTAATCCCTAGAAAAGATGCCAGGATTATTTTAATAGAAGGAGGTCTAACAAATGTTCAGCAAAGGGGAAGCCTTGGCTGATCTTCTGTGCTTGGGGTGACGGCAGGGAGAGTTTTCCAGTGCTGTCTCCACTTTAGCTCATAAAGAAGCAAATGGCCTTCATTTATTTATAAGGGGAAAAGTGAAGTGGACGCTTCTGCCTCACCAACATAGGGAACATAGATTTGCATATAATTTGCATATGGGGGGCTTTTCCCATCCCCCTCCTGCACTGCAAGGTTTATGGACCATGGTCACATTTTACTATGCCTTTGTCGAAATCCAGCATTTGCTTCCAGCTTTCGGCAAAAGTGCATCCATAGCAAATGATCGGTTCACTTAATGACCGCTGCAAGAAAAATTTGTAAAATTAGGTTAGGTGCGTGACCTAATTTACACCAATCACAAGTTATGACCAGAGGTGGCATTCGGCCAGTTCTGACTGGTTCTGGTGAACAGGTAGCGGAAATTTTGAGTAGTTCGAAGAACTGCCAAATACCACCTCTGGCTGGCCCCCGATCTATTTGCGGCCTGTTGAGTCCCAGCTGAACGGACTCCTACCTGACCAGCTGGCTCTTCTTCTGTTGCCCTGCACAGGAGAATGGAGGTGGAAAGCAGGTTAGTGGGATGGGGAGCAGAGGTGGTATTCTGCTGCTTCGCACCAGTTCGGGTGAACCGGTAGTAGTGGCAGCGCAAGGCTCTGCCCACCCACCCTAATGTCATCACGGGCCTTCTCTGAATCGGTAGCGAAGATAAGAAAATGTCATGCCTGGTGGGGAGGGAATGCTGATTTTGCAGTATTCTTCCCCTGCCACACCCACCAAAACACACCCACCAAGACACACCACAGCCACAGAACCAGTAGAATCCCACCACTGGTTATAATGGTGATGGGCAGGTTCCATTACAATTGTAACTGGAGGCCTGTTTTTCATTTCAGTGGAAGTGGCTTCTATGTGCATTTGGAAATCACTTTGAATTAGTGAAGTGGGGGTGATCCTGCCGTCCACCAGCTGGAAGTGTGATGACATAGTGATATTTTCTAATGGTTCTGGTTTTTCTAAAGGGCCTTTTCTTTAATCCTAATCACACCTTTGCAAAGATCTGCACAGGCTGTCCTTTGGGGCTGTTCAGTTTAAGAAAGGTACTTCTACTTGACTCATTATGTCATTATGTGAGAGTGTGTACTCATCTCTGTTTCTTAGCCGAGGGAGCCAGTGTTGCCCAAAGACACTTCCTTGGTCATGTGGCCAGCATGACTATACACTGAGGGGCACGGAATGCTGTTACCTTCCCACCAAATTGGTACCTGTTTATCTACTTACATTTGCATGATTTCAAAATGGTAAGTGGGCAGGAACTGGGGCAGGGACAGGAGAGAAACGAGCCTAATGCTAGGAAAGATTGAGGGCAAAAGAAGGGGACGACAGAGAACGAAGTGGCTGGATGGAATCACTGAAGCAGTAGGCGTGAACTTAAATGGACTCCGGGGGATGGTAGAAGACAGGAAGGCCTAGAGGAATGTTGTCCATGGGATCATGATATGACTTCACAACTAACAACAACAACAAAACATTTCATGTGGAAACTTGTTTTCGAAATGAAACTTATTTAAAGATCATTTATCACAGCTCCTTTAAGTTTCCTGCCCAACTCCTCCTCCCATTTGTGCCAAGGATGCTTGGCCTTGGGGTGGTACCCAGGAGTCACATTCTAAAAAGCGGTGGGTGGAATGAGAACAATAACTAAATGTGATCTCATTTATCTCATTTTGATTTACATTTAACCTTAATGAAAGGTAAATATAGCTAAGATGACTACTGTCTGGTCACAGACTTAATATTTTTTCCCTTCTCTCGCATGAACATTTATAATTTGGTTCCTGGAGGCTACACCCCACGATTTTACACATTCTACTGTCTACATTCCAAGTTCCACCTCATTCTGTAAAACAATCCTATAACTGGGAGAGCTGATACTCCCTATTGCTTACTCACCAAATTATACAATGACCTCTCTTCTGACATCTAGAAATTAGGACTTCCTACTTGAAAGCAAACATCTTTCCCGCAGAGCAGGCTTCTACTTATGGCATCTCAACACTGTGTAGACTTCTGTCCAAGGGGGCTCCTCTTGCTGCGGTTTTTAAATTACAATGAAATGATGTTGATGCTCAGTGCTCAGGTAGGATCATGTTTAACTCTTGATCCCTTGCCGGCCATGACTCTAGTTGGCCAGATTATATATCTGAAAGCAAGCCAACCAACGACCCTCCTCCATTTTGTGTGATATGCACAAAAGCATCTATGCTAGGACTGATTTTCCAAGAGGACTGGCTGAAGAACATGTGTTCAGATAATTGCTGAGAGTGACAGATACTATCAGACATTGATACTCCCATCAAATGGTAAGGGCTGGTACATTTTTATCCACGTCACCTCCCTCTCAGACTTCTGAGCATAGATCATAAGCCTGAGGACTGTGTAATTTCAGACTTCAAGTAGCAAAGACTTCAAGCATTCTTTGAGGCATATCTATGACATCTCACAGTGCCTATTGTAGTGCCTCCCCAATTGTATCATCCTACCGCTTTAGATCTGGCAGAGCAGACATCTGCGGACTCCATCCTGCCAGGGACTTACATTTGGTGGGCCTTCCCTGCCAGGTTGCTCACTTTAGGCAACATTCTCTCCACATACCCCAAAATTATGTTAGTTCCATCCCTCTTAATGTTCTGGAAGTCCTTCAAGGCCTGATTATGTCCCCAGGCTTTTGGATCTATAGATGTGTTTCAATGGCTCCCCTACTGTGGGTATTTTCTCTCTCAGGTTAGGATTTACATATACTTGGGTTTTAATTAACTTCTATTTTTCTAAAATTTCTACATGTGTGTCTGTATCATACCTCACTCAGTTGCTTCTCTTGAAATGGGTAGCTATATGAATTTGACAAACAAGTGAACATACTCCATTCCCGGGGTGGGCTGCTGGGGGTTCGCAGGGGTTTGGGAGAACCTCTAGCTAAGATTCTATGCACTTCGGAGAAACCCCAAATCCCACTCCTGGATGGCCCGGCCCCTCCCAGGAGTCCCCACATGACCCACTTTGGAATGGAGGGAAGTTCACGGCACACACAGAGGCTTGGGGAGGGCAAAAAACAGGCTACTGGAAGTTTAGGAAGGCCAGAAACAGGTCCGTTTCCAGCCTCCGGAGCCTGGGGAGGCCGTTTTCGCCCTCCCAGTGGCTCAAGGAAAGCCTCTGGAGCACAGGGAGAGCAAAAAATACCCCCTGCCATGGTGCAACAGGGTGGCTAGGCCACACCCATATGGCCATGTCCATCCAGCAACTGGGCAGAGAACCTCTTGCTAAAATTTTTGAAGCCCACTCCTGCTACATTCCCAAGACCGAATGTGATTTTCACACACAGGGTTGCTGTTAGGTGTGAGGCAAGCACACTTCTTTCAACATTTGCTAGGCTGAGGGTGTGCAGGAGGCAGGGGTGGGTTGCTGCTGGCATTGCTGCTGATTTGGTGCGCATACTTTTGTGTCTGCACACTCATTTCGTGTGCACTTGCTTCACACGCCAGAGGCAGTTGCCCATAAATAGTTCTGTGCATACGCAGAAATTTAAAAATGGGAGGGGGACATGCTGCGCTGTTCAGGGAACTGGTTCGGAGGCATGGCAGGCCTGGGTCGCTGCCAGTTCCAGCAACCCAGGCTGGCAAACAACTACCGGTTCGTCCAAACCGGCCCAAACCGGTAGGAACCCACCTCTGGCAGGAGGAAATAAGCTGAGACAAATGGGAATCCAGGAGGAAGCAACTTTGAATACTGCCAGATTTGGGGAGGGAGCATAAACCATCACCATGGCTCAAGAGAGGGTGCTTCTGCTGGAATGCAAAATATAGAAAGAAAGAAACACAATTGCCTTGGCTAACACAATAAATTAATGTGATAGATACAGGTATCTGTAGCACAATGAACTGGGGACACTTGTCTACTGCTTCATTTCTTCCATAGCAACAAACCTGTTTAATATCATTTCAATGATTTATTTAAAAAAACTATCATAGGTGTATTGAAATGTGGAAAAACATCAGGCATTTGTAAGATCAACCCTAAAAATATCAGCAGTCACATTAAAAGAGGCTTATCGGTAGCCACGCTCACAAAAAGGTAGGTGAAAGTTGCTAAATAATCTGTGTTAGAGGATCTAGAGTATATATACACAATGAGACACGCTTGACTGTTTACCTGTGAACCCTTGGAGTAAGTGAATGTTTGCTAGACCAAGGTAAATGGTGCATGAGGCCACACTGTAGCTCTGCTTTATTGATTCTGCAGCATAAACACTCATGAAAATGATGTTTCTTTAGTAAACAAGGCAAGATGATGGGGATGTTAAGGTTATTCTTTTCATTTGAAATGAGGCATTTGTAAAATAGTTCCTGGCCTTTCATTTTGTCAATGGGACCTAACCATTTTGGGCTCTGGATAATCTGCTTAAAATATCACTCAATACTCTCATCAAAATCCGCAAAGTTCAACCTTCAAAGTCAATATTGATCTTTTGAAATCTTCCACTAATCTTTAAACACTTGGGTTCTCCTTTTTATATCCTCTTTGTAACTTGCCCTTTCTGTGCTACAGCATCCTCGTCAGAATAGAAGAGTTCACCAACTCTCTTCAACGGCATAATTAAATAATAAGGATCTAATTAGTAGTAGTGAATTATATCGTGTTTTCTTAACCAGCACCGGAGGTGCTGATGGCCTGCTTTTCTAAGGAGTCCTGATCCACATGCCCTCCCTGCCTCTATACCAGGCAGATATTTTAGAAGCAAAAAATAATAAATACATATAAATTTGATATATAGTTTGGCCTTGAGCTCTAACTTTTTAACAGCTGAACCGCTATTTTGACTGTTATATATTTTAGAAGCCAACTCAGTATGGCTATGGCTGGGGAAAAAACTCCTACTAATTACCCTATCTCTGTGATGGCAAACCTATGACACGCGTGCCATACATGGCACATGGAGCAGTATTTGCCAGCACAGCAGCCCTCGGCAGCTCTCAGTTCTGGCACGCATGTGCGCACCAGCCAGCTGATTTTCGGCCTTCCAGAGGGCCGAGGGAGGTCGTTTTTGCCCTCCCCAGGCTTCAGGAAAGCCTCTGGAGCCTAGAGAAGGTGAAAAACAGGTCCAACGTCCCAACTGAAAGTTCGGGAATGAACTTCCGGTTGGCCCGAAAGACAACCGAAAGCCTCCGGAGCCTTGGGAGGGCAAAATTCTGCCCCCTGCACATGGGGGTTGCTCACACATGCGCAGTTGGGGAGGTCGCTCACGCATGAGCAGGTTGGAAGCCTCTGGTGTAGATGACTGGAACTTGTGACGTAACAGAGGCCTCACATTTTAACCTGGAACACCTTAGTTTTAGATTAGAACCTCTGGTAAGTCAAGCCAAATTCACACGTCTGTCAATCCCTCCCGTCATCCTTTGCTGAAGTTGGCAGGGAGCTAACCTGTCCTAATCTTTGCTACTCCCTTTGCTATCTCATGTCCCACACTGAAGTGGGCTCTGCACTGCTGGGCACCTATAGCACACATCTTCCAGAGTAAAGGGCACAGCTGGCTTTGGAGCCACTTTGTCAGGATCATCTCCAATTGGCAGACTGGTTTTCTTGCAATTCTTTCAGCCAGTTCGGACTGGTTTGGGTGAACCGGTAACTCCAACGATCAACTGAGAGAGAACCGGTTCAGTCCATCAGGTTGGCCTGCTTGCCTTTCACTTACCTGTATCCTCTCAGCTGATTAGAGCGGCAGAGCGGTCATCCCCAAGACGTAACATGGAAGCTAGGTTTTGGTAAAACTGCACCAATGGTGGGTTCCAGATCCTGTTGCAACTGGTACAGTGCAACGGGGTGCGGTGTCCACCACATAAACATGCGCAGCATGCCTGCACAGCACATGCATGCATACTTACCATCTGTGACACTCTGTGATGCGCTCCGCAATGCTCCAGCTGCTCAGTGGAGCATTGCGCAGGCGCCATAATCTCCGTGTGCGGAAGCCCCGAAGAGCTCAAATACCGGTAAGGAGCGCAGCAGGCACCACTATGCCCATACTGAAGTGTACCGGTCGTAACTCATCACTGAACTGCACACATGCATGCAGCAAATACGCAATCAACGAACCGGTTGTTAAGCCGGCAGGATCTCACCACTGTCAGATATTCTATTCCAGTGTTTTTCAACCACTGTGCCGCGGCACACTATTGTGCCGTGACATAGTGTAAGGTGTGCTGTGGGAAAAAACACTTTATATATAGTCAATATAGGCACAGAGTTAAAAAATTTTAACATTTTCTAATGGTGGTGTGCCTCGTGATTTTTTTCATGAAAAAAGTGTGCCTTTGCACAAAAAAGGTTGAAAAACACTGTTCTATTCAGTGACACCTACTATCAGGTAGACAGCACTCCAACTGAAACAATGCAGTGTGAAGAGAGGCACTGATGCAATGGGAAAAGCATGTGACACATCTCTCCTTGGCCCCTGTGTATGGGTCAATGCATCTGGAGGTAAGGTTGGTTATGTGTGTAGCTCCATATTTGTGCCTATGCAATAACTGGACTCTCTGCCTACTCACCTAATGAGCCCTTTCAGATTAGTTGAGAAATTAAAATGCCCTGAAGGACGTATGTTGGGTCCTCCCATCTCATGTGCATGGTGCTGCTGAAGAACATGGCATCCACCATGAGTTCCCTCCGCTTGCTATGGGTATGTTGGCTGGCTAACCGCTTGCTCAGACTGAAGAAGCTACTTTGGCTAAGCAGCAAAACGTTTCAGGTGAACAAGAAAAGGAATCCAGTTGCCATAACTCTACTTCCAGAAAAGACCATATTTTTCAGACTATAAGACACATTGGTGTATAAGACGCATCAAAATTTCAAAGAGGTAAGTAAGAAAAAAAATGTCCTCCCTGGCCCCCGGGAGCGCTCTGCAGGCTTCAGCAGGGCTGGGGGAAGGGAAAAACGCCCCCGTTTCCCCCCAGCCATGCTGAAGCCTGCAGAGTACTCCTAAAGCCTAGGGGAAGGCAAAAAACACCACAGTTTTTGCGAAAAACCACCCGTTTTTTGCAAAAATGGGATGAAGGGCGAGGCTTTGGGAGGCCAGTGTATAGTATAAAACCCACCAACATTTCCACTCTTTTTGGGGGGGGGGGAAGGTGCATCTTATACTCCGAAAAATACGGTAGATGGCTGAGAACCTTTATTGACACAGTAATTAGAAAGTTTGTGTAAAGCGGCTTAAGCACAGCCCTAATGTAGCATTTGATAATTAGGGGTTCCTGACATAAGAGGTTGGTATACATACCAAGAGCTTGGTATGATTGTCAACACACAGCAAGATAATTGCTCATCCAAAATATCATTTAAAAAAAATGCGGGGGGGGGGGGAGACTAACACTGTAGTTTGATCTGGCAAAACAAGAATGAGCAGCATGCACAGTGTTCAAGTACTGGAGAGGAACAGACAATCCAGAACCACACCACAGCTGGAAGGGAGTTCTAGATCCCTACCCAGAACAGGTTTGGGCAGGGTACAACCCCTTTGGGCACTAATGTGCCCCATTTTGACTTCATGGAGTGATCTGAACCGTAAGACAGAAAACACCATTTCAGTAGCAGAACATCTGATCTCACAATACAGGAGCAGAGGTGGTCTTCAGCAGGTTCTGACCAGTTCTGGAGAACTGGCAGTGGAAATTTTGAGTAGTTTGGAGAACCAGTAAATATCACCCACCTCTAATCCTTCCCCTGGAGTGGGATGGGAATGAAGATTTTATAGTATCCTTCCCCTGCCACACCCACCAAGTCATGCCACGCCCACCAAGCCACGCTCACAGAACCGGTAGTAAAAAAATTTGAATCCCACTACTGATGCAAGTCACAGCATACAGAGCAGGACTACCAGAGTAAAGAAAGCGTGCAGATGTGACCTCTGGAAGCAACAATCTCCTAATTTTCAAAACCAACTCATCAGGGCCGTAGTTAATATTAGCAAACATAAATGCCATAAAAGCAAGCACTTTACACCTGGGAGAAGGCCTTGGTGATGCTGTTCCTTGCTTAGAAACTGTCAATCATAAAAACTCTTCTTCCTTTTCCTTTTTTTTTTCCGGAGCGCGCTTTGAGGAATATCTTCCAAAATCTCCTTTTTTGAAATCCTAATCTCTAATCCTAATCTCCCTAATCTCATTTCTCTATGTATCTTGATTGCTTCTCAAATTTTAGAAGGAACTTGATCGTGTTCGGCTGGATTGGTCAGCCCAGAATCCCTCCAAAGTGGTTTAATGCACATTGCTAACTTTTGCATATCTGCAACAAGGCTCACCCCATTGTAGAAATCCCCATATTATATCAAGGCTGAAGAACGAATGTTTGGAATTGCTCAAGCTCTTCTGGAACAAAACTGGATATTTCCCCCTTTTTTCTAGCCTTTTTCTAAATGTACTTTAAACTCTTGGCATTTGAAATATTATTGGTAGTAAGCCACCCTACTAGCAAGAAGAAAGATAATAACGGGGTCTGGCCCAAACTGTCTTTCAATCTGAGAAAGTGGGGAATTTAATTAAATACATTTTAGCAGAAAATAACCATTTTTCATATCTGTCTCCAGAGAATTATGAACACCACATCAGATGTTATAATCCCACTCTATCCTACTCACAGGTAATTACCCTGAAGGAAAATGATCTGCTCCAACATCCTCCATCCGCTTTGTAGCTGGATTTGAACTTGAACTTACCTTCTAAAATCAACAGTATATTTTAGATCAACCTTCTACAACTTTGGCAGCCGTCAAATAGTAAGTAGACCACAAATCCCAGAATTCTGACTAATGGCCACATTGGTATGGAATGCGGATAGTTTACATTCATACATCCAGGGGCATCCAAATTGGGAAAGATTGCTTCCCATGCATTTATTGATAGGTTTACTTGATGCCATGCGTGAGCAACTATGAGTGATCAGATTCGTATTCTGAAGAAAATCAAATTTTAAATTCCTTTTCGTGGCATACCTGAAAGGAAAGTCCTGGCAGACCTGGAGGCAAAAAGAGTACGATATATTATTCTTTCGCTTATGTGGATTTAGATTCAGTTACAGAGGTATATAGCATGAAAATCAAAAAGTTGATTCAAAGGCCTTGCAGAAAAGTTTGATTTTTGGAGTAGGGATTTTGAAAGAATCAGGAATCGAGATGTTTTTAGAGTCATTCCAAACCATACGAAGTCAGGTAGCAAATGCTGATGGCTACCTGATGTTGAGTGAAAACTCTCACAGTAAGAACTGGACATGGAACCACTGATGGGTTCAAAATTGGGAAAGGAGTCCGGCAAGGCTGTATACTGTCCCCCTCCTATTTAACTTATATGCAGAACGCAACATGAGAAAGGCAGGGCTAGATTAATCAAAAATTGGAATTAAGATTGTCGGGAGAAATATCAACAACCTCAGATATGCAGATGATACCACTCAAATGGCAGAAAGTGAAGAGGAACTAAAGAGCCTCTTGATGCAAGGGAAGAAGGAGAATGCAAAAGTTGGCTTGAAACTCAACATTAAGAAAGCTAAGATCATGCCATCTGGCCCTCTCAGTTCCTGGCAAATAGATGGGGAAGAAATGGAGGTAGTGACAGATTTTATTCTCCTGGGCTCCAAGATCACCGCAGAAAAGACGCTTGCTCCTGGGGAGGAAAGCTATGGCAAATCTAGACAGCATACTAAAAAGCAGAGACATCACCTTGCCAACAAAAGTGTGTATAATCAAGGTTTTTCCAGTTGCAATGTATGGCTGTGAAAGTTGGACCATAATAAAGGCTGAGCACCAAAGAATTGAGGCCTTTGAACTGTGCTGGAGAGGACTCCTGTGAGTCCCTTGGACTGCAAGGTGATCAAACCAGTCAGTCCTCGAGGAGATCAACCCTGACTGCTCTTTAGAAGGCCAGATCCTGAAGATGAAACTCAAATACTTTGGCCACCTAATGAGAAGGAAGGATGGAGTCACCGAAGCAGCAGGCGTGAGCTTAAATGGACTCCGGTAGAGGACAGGAAGGCCTGGAGGAATGTTGTCCATGGGGTCGCGATGGGTCGGACATGACTTCGCAACTAACAACAACATCCGATGTTATTTTATGATGCACAACGACCTCTTGTACATCAGTTGCAACCATTTCTGAAAGTAAGGGCTTTGCTCACAAGTCAAATGTATTTCACACTGCATTGAGCTGTCCACAAGGACAATTTAGAAGCTGGTTTAACATGCGCTGGCCCTGATATTTATGGCATACGGGGAGTCACTCATGCAACACATTTATACAAGCATTGCACTTGTTGCCATTTCACTCTGGCCCAGGTGCAATTTCATACTTAAATACCTATCTGGCACAGGGACTGGGTCTCTCTCCAATTGCTTTCTCTGAGTTAAACCTGCCACCCTCTGAGATCAGAGATAGTACTGAGGGGTCCACCACAGAGGAAATGCCATCTGTAGGGAACCCAGAGCTGAAGGACTCAGGTAGGACATTTCTCTTTGGAAAAACCTACCCCTGACTATTCAGATCACCCCATCCCAATTGTGCTTCCAAACAGCTCTGAAAACATGACTGTTCAGGACAGCATTTGTAAACAGCAGGTGACAGCATCAAGCCGACCTTGTAAAGTTACACAGGTTCAGGCCTTGTTAGTGCAGAAATCCCAGGTCTATCAGCTCAACCAGTCAATCCAAAAAATCTACAGCAAGGAAGTATGCAATAGCACACCCTTTACAGGAAAACTGCATGATGTTATGTGAAGTTCACACAAGATTCAACGTTCATTCATTCACTCCCTCCCTCACAGGATTTGTATGGCTGTCCATTTAAAAACAACTCTATGCAGTCCCAATATGGCAAAAAAGCAAATGATTTCACTATACCTTTATTGTTAAATCAAGCTTAGTTTTAAATGGTACGTTAAAACCTTAAATAGATGGAACTGGATAATCTTGACGCTCTAAGTGACACTACCTTGCCACAATACCTAGGCAACAATGTTGTCTTTGGTTTGCATCTCTCGTTTACTTTTTTCCCCGCGAGGAAACAGCAGAGAGGGATGCGCGCTCAAACGGCCGCCAGCAGAGGGCGCACTACCTTCCTTCTCCGTCCCCGTCCCCGTCCCCCCCCCCCCCCCGCCCCTTGACTTAGCATTAGCCAGCAATTTCACGCTTGGCGAAAGGCGGCGTTTGCAGAGCCCTTCTTGAGCTAGAAGCCAACTAGAATTACATCACGGGCTCAAGCGTGGAGCCGCGCAAATAAATGCAGCGGCAACCAGGTACCAGGGCAATCCTAGGGGGGCAAAGGCACGAGGTGAGCGACTTTGAGCGGCCAAAGTGAAAAAGAGGGCGTGAGCGGCTCAGAAAGAAGCCAGTCCCGGACGATGCACACGGAGCCTTGCAAGGTTGCACAGGCTGCTGTTCGTTGGAGCCGACCCGGCGGGGTATAAAAGCTGGCTGTGAGGCCGCCTTCTAATTCATAACCCAGCCGCAGCTAAGAGGTGGTGCCCGATTTAGCAGTGGCCAAGCCGCCTCGGATAGCTCTCCTCCGCTACGGGGAAGCAACTGAAGAAGCTCCCGCGAAAGAGCATCACTTCTCAGCCGCGCTTGGAGCTCGCCACGGAGAAAGTGGCTTCCTCCCCACCTTACTCCCTTCGGCTTGGGGTGGCTGGAGCGACCGATTTTTTGCCTCCGGGACTTCGGGGAGTAGCAGATCGCCTTTGCCTTTCTTTCCCCCAACCTCCCCACCACCACGCCCGCGAGTTTCCTCTTTTAAGGAGCAGGGCCTGAAAAGATCGAGTCGGTGGTTTCCATAGCGATGGGACCGAAAGTGCAGGAAATTTAAAGGCGCTGGATCCTCGCGCAGCAGACTAGCTGGTGCCAACGTGCGTGGCGGCGGCGGCGGCTCTCGCGAACTGCAAAAGAGACGGGAGCCGAATGGAAGTTTGCAGAGGACTCTCCTGAGCGGACACGACCCGAAATCCGGAGGCAGAAACAATTGCATGGGGCACCCCGGGCTTCTGATTTTCTGCACGGGGCTGTCGCCCTTCACGAGCACTACTACTTACTTCTAAACGGTGCTGGGTTTTTTTTGGTGTGTGTGCTGCTGTTGCCTACTCACCGGACCCCCGAGGAAAGGCGTTTGGGCAAGGAGTCTGCAGCCGCGGAACGCAAGCGGAGGGGGAAGACCCTCCTTGCTTGGATACCCTCCTCATCTTCCCTTCTCCGGCCGATGCCTCTGCTCAGGCCCGCTTCTGGGTGAACCCTGTCCCCTTTCCTTTTCCCCTCCGTCCATCCATCCCTCCCTCTCTCTGAGCATGGATCACCTTCAGTGGCTGGTGAGGCTTTACGCGTTGGCGGTCCTCCTAGGTTTCCGACTGGAGCAGGGCGCTTGCCAGCACTACCTCCACATCCGACCGGCCCCCAGCGACAACTTGCCCCTGGTGGATCTAATCGAGCACCCGGACCCTGTCTTCGACCCCAAGGAGAAGGACCTGAACGACACGCTGCTAAGGACCCTGCTGGGCAGCCACTTCGACCCCAGCTTCATGGCCGTCTCCTTGGCCGAGGACCGCCTGGGCGGGGACGACCTGGCCCAGCTGGACCTGCTGCTGCGGCAGAGACCCTCCGGAGCCATGCCCGGCGAGATCAAAGGCCTGGAGTTTCACGACGGCGGGGGTCTCCAGGCTAGCAAGAAGCACCGGCTGAGCAAGAAGCTCCGTCGAAAGCTGCAGCTCTGGCTGTGGTCGCACACCTTCTGCCCGGTCCTCTACGCCTGGAACGACCTCGGCAGCCGCTTCTGGCCTCGCTACGTGAAGGTGGGGAGCTGTTTCAGCAAGCGCTCCTGCTCCGTCCCGGAAGGCATGCTTTGCAAACCGGCCAAATCCGCGCATCTGACCATTTTGCGGTGGAGGTGCCAGCGCCGCGGGGGGCAGCGTTGCACGTGGATCCCCATCCAGTACCCGATCATTTCCGAGTGCAAATGCTCCTGCTAAGGCGGGGCGGGCGGGGGGGGGGAGTAACGCGCGTGTGTGCCCTCCGCTCCGGTCACCGCCAACGTCCCCGTAGAAAACAAGCAAGCCAAGTATAACACCGTGCCTCTTGTTCTCACCGAACCGTGCCGGCCGCGAAGCATGGGGGTTTGGTCGGCTTCAAGACGCTACGAAGCGCAAAAAAAGGGGGTGGGATGGACGTTGTTGGCTTCCCCCAGTTGAAACGTTTGCATTGCTCCGGGTTGCGCGCAAGACAAGGGACATTTTTTGTTGTTTTTGTGTTAAAAGACGGGCGTGCTTCACGAAAGACCCGGGAGAGCGAGAGCGTTCTTGCGCGCACCGGACCCCCCTGCCCTGCAGAGTCAGACCACCCAAACGCCTCCCGAAAGCAGGTCAGTGTTATACCGCGGACTCTTCTCGCCTGCTGTACTTTTCAGAGAGTCGATTCGCTCGGACCGTCGCAAATTGGAACTTTTCTCCACCCACCTCCCCGTCTTTAATTTATATTCCAGGGAAAACAAAAAGCGTTTGGAGGATTTAAAAACAGACGCTTCTCAAAACCTTTGGGGTGGTTGTTGATTTTTTGGCAAAAACTTTTTTTTTAAAAAAAACAGGACTTTTAACATAAAACTTTTTTTTAAATTATAAATGGAAATATTTTCCATTCTTTAGGGAACAAAGTTTTCGAGCGATTTGCGTTGTGATTTTTTTTTTTTACGGACTTCCGAAGATGACGACTAAACGCTGTTGATGACTTTAAAGGGTTTTAAGACACGTTGTTACTGTTGTGTACATAGCGGGTTTGGTGGTGTTGTTTCTTTTGCCTTGGAACGTCTTTCGTCTTCTGTACGTGGAAGAGAGTTGGCTATTTATTCTTTATATTCATTCCCTTGTAGTCGAAAAGTTCAGCTCAAAATTAAAACCAACCACTAAAAGATCAAACCCTCCTTGGAGTCTGTGGGGCGCGGTTGGGGAAAGGGGGGGGGCGCTGGCCGGAGCCGCGGAGGCGGAGTGCGGGGGTAATCGGCACGGCTCGTGAGGGGAAGGCAACCCCCTTTTTTCCCTCAGCAGATCCACCTTTCTTGGAAGCAAATCCCGCCGGGTTGGATCGGCGCTACTCCCCCCCCCCCCTCAGCCAACCCACTCGGGAGCGGGAGAAGAACTCTGGAAAGCGCGCTGGTTTGCTTGTTTGTTCGCTTCTCCGCCGCCCCGCATTTGGCCGTCGCTCCCAGGGGAAGGCTCGGGGCAGACGCCTTCGGAGAGACGGCGGCGGGAGGCGGGCCCCAGGCGGGGAGGAGGGGAGGGCGGGTGGTTGCCGCTTTGACATCTCATTTACCAGGAGCCACGTGTCTCTGACACCTACCCTTGTGGCCGAGCCCCGCTGAAACTCGAGCCCCGGCGGCGCGTTCTTTGGCGCTCGCTGCAGACAGTCGCCTATCCCGGGCACGGCCGAGCCAGCGCCCCTCTCCGCCTATCCGCCCCCTTTTCTCTTAACCCTTCGCCTTCGGGAAGGGGAGCGATCGGCCGCCGTGAAATCGGAGCGCGCCGCCTTACCTACTTTTTCCTTGCTTTCTCCTCTGTTACCCAAACTGCCCTCCCCCACCATTTTTTGGTGAGGAGAGTAAAGACAACCCTTGTTTTCTCCCCCACCCCTCTCCCAGCAATGCAAACGGGCTGTGGACCACAACATGCCAAATGCTTTGAGAGTAGCCTACTTCAGCCTAACTGGGTTAGTCTACTTGCCTCAGCAGTTCTAACTTTTGCCTACTCGGAAAACGTTGGAAAATGTTAGCAGGTTTGGCTTTGGGTTGGTGAAGGAGGGAAGAAGCACCTGTTTTCAGGGCACCTTCCACTAGACTAGGGCCAGGAAAGCAAAAGAGGCTCTGAGCAACTTTCCCCATCAACGAAGGATGAACACTCAGTTTTCTGAGGGGGGGGGGTTGTTCTGCAAGCAAACTTTCCTCCCTCACAAAGGTCCTTTTTCAGGAGGCAACTGGACTTTGTTGCTTTTTCTTTGAAGACATTTTGCTTCTCATCCAAGAAGCTTCTTCAGCTCTGGCAAGATAGTGGGGATTGGCATCCTGTCAGAGCTGAAGAAGCTTCTTGGATGAGAAGCGAAATGTCTTCAAAAGAAAAAAGGAAGTCCAGTTGCCTCCTGAAAAAAGCATCTTTGGGGCAACCATGTGACTTAGCGTCTCCAGAGACTTTCCTCCCTCACCTTTAGTGATCGCAGAGCCTGGTGCTGCTGGTACTTCTTTTCCAAACCAAAATAATGGGCACCTAATGGTGTGAATGCTCCAGGTAACATCACGCAGGATGCTTAAGAAAGCTCCTTTTACACATTTCACCAATTGCTGTGGCACCTACCCCTGAGATGTGTAAGTTCGGCCTAGTACAAAAGTTGCTTCTGTTTTAGAATTGCTTCTGAAACAGATGTGGGGCAGTCAGAAATCCAGATGTTTACATGAAGGTCTAGCACACAGATGTCCAACCTTTTGGTTTTTTGGGCTTGCACTAACTGAAGAATTGTCTTGGGCCGCATATAAAAATATAGCTAATGTATATAAAACACATAATGTTAAAAGTTTACGATACGCTGCGGCTGCATTACTGGCTGCCTGGGACTGCATGCAGCCCATGGGCCATGGGTTGGATCAGGCATGGTATTCACTTATTTTCCCTACCGGTTCACAAATGTGAGCGTGCACGCACTTCACTCACATGCGCCCCGTCTGAGCATACATAATTTGTTCCTACAGATGCTTTGCTTATGAAACAGCTCTGTTTTTCCTTCCTTCATCTTCAGTACCCATAACCTTCTACAGCAGTGACACTCAACCTTGGCAACTTTAAGATGGGTAGACATCTGTTCTCAGAATTCCCCTAGCAGGATGCTGCGTGGGGAATTCTGGGAGTTGAAGTCCACCCTTTTAAAAGCTACCCAAATTGAGAAACACTGATCTACGATACTCCTTTCTACAGTTAAGAGATTGTGATCTATCTAGATCGCTTTTCTTTTGACAAAATGGTATGGGGCATCTCTCCCGCACCCTTTCTTATTAAGCATTGGCTCCAAGGAGAAGAAAAATCCAGTTCCATGTTAAGGTGATTCCTTTGTGAGACATTTAAACACATTTTGGGGAGTTTTCCAAAATTGCCCACTCTTTGGTGATGCGTATTTACTTGTTTCCCCATGTCAGGGGTGAAATCCACTTACCTTTGCTACCGAAAATCCTGCTTTCTAGCTAATATAAATCACGTGGCACAGCTGATAGAAAAACCGGTTCAGCCGAACCAGTAGCATTTTTTTCTACCGCTTCGGGCAAACAACTGGCAACTTTGTTATCGGTTCAGGTGAACCGGTCCGAACCTGTAGCATGTCACCCCTGCCCCAAGTCAAGTTGCCCCTAGTCAAGCGAATAATTCCCAACAGCAGCACTAGCAGCAACCCAGGAATCCTTAGCACACTAATTAAAAGCCCTCCAAGAACTTACTCTGAAGTAAGAGAAGTAAAAATGGCCCTGTGGATCAGCTTAAAGTACTAAGATCACAGGGTGATCTTAGGTAAAATTCATCTCCTCAGATCTCAAACATTAACATCAAAGCAACATGTTTTAATGAGACAACTTCCTGTAACCGATTAACCTAAGTGGATGACTACAAAGCCTCGTGCTTCTAATTCATCAAAACACATCAACAGTTTGCTTCCGTAGAACAAGTTGTCTGAAAGCCACGCCCCCCAAGCAGGCCTTCCAATCCTGAGCCTGCCAATTCCAGATGTGCAGCTAGGCGCTGATAATGTTGGATGGTGAATGGCTGGAGGATAAAGGGGAAGTTTGGTCCTACATTTAAACATTCTCTTGTCTCTTTTCTCTTACACACATACACACCCATGGTACAACTTTGAGTCACTGACTGGTTTATTTTAATTATAGACTCTTGAACTCCTAAAGGGAAGTTGGAGGGCAGAAATTATTATTTTTTTTAAAAAAATCAAGCCACTTCTCAATCTCTTCTAGGTCCAATAATTGGAGCTTCCATTGATGAGTGGTTTAAACATTTAAGAAAGAACTGCATATTTTAACAAAAGGTGTGTTCATAGAATACATCTGACAAGTCAACGACCTAATTGTGACAAGTGTCCCAAGCTTCATTTGTTTTTATTTAATTTGTGGAGGAGCTGGGATGACTTTTGTGTTAGGTTAACACATTTTCATTTGTTTGTGAGCCACTGTGTTATATGAACTCAGATACTGGGCTAATTCAGTAGCCAGTTTGAAGTGTGTGTGTGTGTGTGTGTGTGTGTGGTAAGGACACAGCCAATGTTTTCAAAAGGTGGAACAGCTCATGTCTGAATTCAGCAGTAACTTCTCCGTTGTTGTCTAGGCAAGATGACAATATGTGCTCATGTCTCTATTGGACTTCACTATGGGATATAAATGAAAATATGAGGCCTAAATTGCAAGGATAAGCAGGTTGTTATTCTGCACACATATACACACACACCATTATGTTTTCTAATGTATTTCCCTTAATTCCTGATCTCAAGTTACACTTAATAGGCAGGAAAGGACAAATAATTTGGGCAAAGTTGTATTGTGGGCTATATTCTCTCCAGTTGTTCAACATGCTCACTTGCATCTTTCCAAGCTTCTAATTTCTCTGAAAGCTAAACTTCTGAATTTTTCTTCTAAATAGACATCAGGATGATTAAGTTATAACTGGTTGCTTTTAGATTGTAGAATATCTCAACTATGAGTTTGGCAACACATTGTTGTTTCTTTGTCCCTCTTATGTATCTTACCTGATATTGACATAATATACCCTGTTTCCCTGAAAATAAGATCTCCCCAGATAATAAGCCCAATCAGGCTTTTGAGCACATGCACTAAAATAAGCCCTCCCCAAAAATACTGAAACACAGCAGCCGTCATGAGGTGGCCACGTTCGCCACCTCCTACACCTCAAAAATAATAAGACCTCCCTGAAAATAAAGCCAAGTGCTTATTTCAGGGGTCAAAAGAAAATAAGATTGTCTTATTTTCGGGAAAACATGGTACTAAGCACACATATTCATTAAAAACAATCTGCAAATCAGTATTACAATAATCAGTGCGCAGGACTTTGGAACAGCAGAACAATTCTATGCTATTTACTGTATAAATACCCACAAATCACAAAATATCTCACACACACAGTCTTGCTGATGTACACAATCTAATATACTCTATTTTGTGATCATCAAGGTTTTGGAATAAAATCAGAAAAAATGGCACCTTTTAAAAAAGTGACCTTATATTTTGGAGAATTGTTACAGATAGAAACCAAATTGGTGTGCGAGCATTTTTCTGTATGAAACAAACTTTAAAAGAGTTTGTAAAACTCTATTGCTAATAGCATTAAGCATATGCTTCCCTCTTGGAGTACAAGCCTCGTCCTTTTAAATTTTCTGATGTTGAGGCATCCTTTCTCTGCTTTCCTTTCCCTTTTTTTACTGCACTTTTCCTTCCAGAAGGGGGGGGAGAGGGGGGGTCTACGTACCTTGACTGTTGTGGGTATTCATTAACTTCATGAACAGGAACAAGGGGCACTATTACTCATATAAAGCACCCTGCCCCCAAGACTATCTAAAGGTTCATTGTAAAAGGATTAACCGTTAAAGACCTTCATCTTATGATTCTTTCATTTAATCTGAGTGGCGCCTGAAAGACATGCTGGATGGATGATCATGTTCAGAATATTTTTCATGTCAGATATCTCAGGATTTCAGACAGGGGTAAAGGGGTGTGATTTGCATCTTAGAAAACATTTAGGGGGTGATGTGGGTGTGTAATCACTGATTTTTCAAGAAGGAAAGAGAAAGATCCATATAAGAGAAAAGACACAGAGTGGAAATAAATACAAGTTCTAATCAAAATATCCCCCCCCCAAAAAAAAAAGTCTACAAGCTCTAATTGTCCAAAAACCAGTAACTTCACTTTAAATATTTTAGTCTTCGAGGAAATGTCTGATGTGTGTTATCAAAACATCCATCTTTGTCCAGTGTTGCTTTGTAAAATAATAAAATGGTGTGTGAAGACTGAAGGAGGCAAAGCAGAAGGCATGAAAGAAACAACTACATATTAAATTATTTAGTCTTCCTCAATAAATGTGCTAAACTACATCTCCCAGCAGACTCGGCAAACTTAACTAATACTTAGGAGTGATGGAGCTATTTGCCAAAGATCCAGAAGGACTTATGTTGGGAAAGATGTAGGTTTGGAGAAGGTGGGTGCGTGTGTTTTGGGGAGAATCATGCTCTAAGGCCCATCATTGAGGCCTGCTTCTCTCCCCACTTGTGGCTGCAAGTTTAAGGGAACCAATATAAAAAGCTGAGATTTTACCTGTGAAATAGTATATTGTTCTTTCAAGCATATCCATAGTATGGAATGGTGATGCTGCACTAGATTTTCTAGGCAAAGAAGGCGGGGAACAAACTCCTGAGGCTGTTGCAGATGTTATTTTCTACACAAAATAAAATGGAAAGAAAAAAATTAAGAAAAACAGTACACATAGTTCATATGGCTGGACCCTTTTATGGAATATGTAATTCCAAATCTTTATCATAAAGTGCATCAGATTGCTCAAGAGTTCTAACAATTGAAAATGGGACATGAAAAAAGCAAACATATTATTTGGCTTGACCCACAGGATGTGTCTCATGTTGTTATGTCTTATTTACATATTTCTTTTGACCAATATCTTTTTAATAAATTTTACGAGTGGGGATGAGTTCTCAGATTATCATCTCTATTTTCGTGACCTTGAATGGCTTGAATAAGATGCTTTTGCACCGCCACTCTGTGCAAATTTGTGGTATGTCATCAACAGCTTGCTTTTTTGCAGGCAAGCCTTCATAGCAGCAGCAACAACAACAGCAATCAAGCTACATCCTTCCCAACCAGCATTCAGCAATATGCATTTGCAGGAGGGTAGAGGGTGTGGAGAAATATATCTATATTCATGGCTCATCGATGAATATGCTATGCAAAGGGCTGGCAGAGAAGAGTTGTGAGCCATTGAAATTTCCCTTCAGGCATAGAATTACTTCAGATCAACAACAAATGTCTTTTGAAGGTTCAGCATCTTTGGGTGCCAAGGTGTTCACTTAGAACATGCAGGAAGTGAGCAAGCATAATTCTCACCCAAGCTGGTCTACAAAATTTGGAAGATAGGGAGAGCTGAAGTAATAATACATTGCCATTCCCCCCACCCAAGAACAGGGTAGAATTGCTATTCTGTTTTTGATGTCTTCTTCCCTTCTCATTTTAGACTTTCACAGAGTGAAGCAGAAAGTGACTTAACCCCTGGTCTGCTTCTCCTGTGGGAATAGGGGAAATATCAAAGCAATGATGTTCTTCCTGTTGGACCAACGTGAAGAACTCGTGAGCCTTAGTCATGCCTCATCAAGTTCAATGCATTGTATGTGACTAGCTGTTACTTCTGAGTTGCAGCCGAAGGGTGGTCAGTTCACACTCCAGTGGCAAAGCCTTCTATGATTTACTTGTGGAATCCATTGAAGTGAGTATTAGATCTCAACAGCTACACTGGTAGACCAAAAGAAAAGCATTCTGCAGACCCATTGAAAGGCAATTAAATTATCATGTTTATTCAACTCATTAGCCCTATCCCATAAGTCCTGAGAAAGTAAGATTTTTTTCAAATTTTTGCTTGATTCATTTGCTCGATTAGAAACTGGCAATTATTAGAAGCAATTTTTTAAATGAAAAGAAACCTCCCTGAATAAGCTGAGCTTGGATATATTTTTTTCAAAGAAACAGCAGCCTCAGTTCCTAAACACCCTAAACACCCCCAGGTGGAAATTTGGCATCCAAATGGCATAACCTAGGCATTCTTGGTTGACTCTAAAGGCTGGGAAGGAAAATAAGAGATACTGTAGTCCCATGATGGCGAACCTATGGCACATATGCCACACGTGGCATGCGGAGCCCCCTCTGCAGGCACATGAGCCATCGTTCAGTTCAGCTCCACCGCTCATGTGCATGCACCTCCTGCCGGCCAGCTGATTTTCAGGTCTCTGCCGCGCATGCAGGAGACACATGGAGATGTGTGCCCCCCCTCCCACGGCCCGTTTTTGCTCCCAGGAGGCTGTAGGGAGGCCTATCAGGCCCAAAATGGGACACGGCGGGGTGCAACTTGCATGCACGGAGGAGCGCAGGGGGGTTGCATGCACATGGTTGGGGAGCATGGGGGGTTGAGCACATTGCATTATGGGTGCAGGCACATGCGCTGCCACGCACATAGATGCATGCTTTCGGCACTCGATGACAAAAAGATTATCCATCCCTGCTGTAGTCTGCAATGCATGTGCACTAGGACAATCTGTTTAGAGCTTGAATTGTGTTGGGAAACTACTGCAAAATCTGCTTCAGTGCTGCCCTGCCATAGGAAGAATGTGGCCGTATTTTTAAGAGTTTCATTTAAAAAGGAGGCATTTCAGCTCAAACTTTTGCCACAATTTTTTTTTCTACCCAAAGTTGAGATCGCTACCATGACCTCATCCTGAATCTGTAAATCCAGTGCTTGTCAAGGAAGCCAAGCCAAAGTCGCATTGGCAGGGCAGAGCAATGGCCTCCTGCTAGGCTTTGCTGGGCTAGAAATAGATGCAAAACATCAGGCCCAGGTGTACTCACGAGTTTTCTCACCACCGCTTCCAAGCCCAGCAATGCTCAGTGGGAACTAGCAACTTGCAGAGACTCCAGGATCAGATTAGTTTCACTCCTCCTTTCAAAATTAAGTTGGAAGGCAAGCCTTTCATCACACACTTTTCCTGTACCAGTCAGGCAGGGGAAAGGAGGGTAGACCTGAATAGGAAATCAAAGGGTGAAATTAGAACTTTGCTGTATCCCTGCCTCTTCCCTCTTCGAACTGAGCTGGATCACCAGCCCCCTTATTAGGATGTAACACCCAACACGGCAAAGGGGTGGGAGGAAAACTTGTCTACCAAAACAGGATTCCTGCTATAAGTGGCTGTTCACCATCATTATGTCAATAGAACAGTAATGTGGGCAGACTTTTGATTGATCCAATAATAAATCGTCTTGCTGATGGTGGAAGATGCTATAAATCACTAGAAGGGTTCCCATCAATTTCAGTTTGATATGCCAGGAGAACAGTGGTGGGATTCAACATTTTTACTACCGGTTCAGTGGGAGTGGCAGAGGAAGTATACTGCAAAATCCCCATTCTCTCCCGATCAGCTGGGACTCGGGAGGCAGAGAATAGAAGGGGCGGGGCCAGTCAGAGGTGATATTTGCCAGTTCTCCAAACTACTCAAAATTTTTGCTACCAGTTCTCCAGAACTGGTCAGAACCAGCTGGATACCACCTCTGCAGGAGAAGCGGTTGGAGCAACTGAAGAGTTATCCAGTAACTATACTTGCGGTTTTTTTTAAGAGCTGTACACATTCCATAACAATAAAATGGTTTTGAAATGGAAGGAGTTTCAAAAACAGTTTGAAGATCTGATACAGCTAATCCATAACTTATAATCAATTGAAGTTACAATGGCACCGAAAAAACCCTGACTTCTGACTGTTTTTCACACTTATGACCATTGCAGTAACCCTGTGGTCATGTAATCAAAATTCAGACACTTGGTAACTGGCTGATATTTATTGATGGTTGCCGTGTCCTGGGGGCATGTGATTGCCTTTTGCGACTTTTGCAAAGTTGATCTGGAGAAGCCAGATTCGTTTAACAACCGTGTTACTAATTTAACAACTGCAGTGATTCACTAAGCAGCTGTGGCAAGAAAGGTCATAAAACAGGTCAAAACTCACTTAACAATTGTTTCACTTAGCAACGAATTTTGGGCTCAATTGTGGTCCTAAGTCAAAGACTACCTGTAGTCACAGTTAAAATGAAGAGGTTATATAGTGCACACCAAACCTTTGAATTTATTTGATGTTGTCCTTAAGCTGTGCTTCATTATGCAAAGGAGGACTATTATCTGCTGAAATAGGATTGGAGTAGAAATCAATGGCTGGAAAGTTTACCTCAGACTGATGAGTCTCTTCGAGGTTACAACTTAGGGATGTCCTGGCTCACTTTATTTAATGAAATAAACTCAGCCCTCAGATTAATATTGGATGGGGATGTCACAAAAATCTTCCTAATGGTAGTCTATTGAGAAATCCATGAAGACTGTGGCAAGTCACTTCTATAACATGGCCGAGAAAGTTGCATGGCTGTATTCAGAGGTGGGATTCAGCAGGTTCTGACCAGTTCTGGAGAACCAGTAGCAGAAATTTGGAGTAGTTTGGAGAACCGGTAAATATCACCTGTGACTGGCCCTGCTCCCATCTATTCTCTGCCTCACGAGTCCCAGCTGATCAGGAGGAAATGAGGATTTTACAGTAACCTTCCCCTGGAGCGGGGAGGGAATGGGGATTTTGCAGTATCCTTCCCCTGCCACTCCCACCAAGCCATGCCCACAGAACCAGTAGTAAAAAAATTTGAATCCCACCACTGTTTGCATTCATGTACTGATCAGAAGCTGAATCTCATTTCAGAGCATCTTTATTTTTACTACCATTTAAAGATTCATGAGGTTCTACCCCACTTAGTTTTTCAAAATAAGCCAGAGACTAAAAGCAGTAGAATTTGAAAGGCCTATGTTTTCTAAATGTTTGACAGGAGGAACTAGCATCCACACTGACATTGGGGCCTGGCATTCTGACAAGGCTGCTCTCCAACAGGCTGTGGCTGAAATAGAGTGGGGGGGAGGGAAAGGCTCCCACATTGGTGATGACAGTAAACTGGAAGTTATAGTTTACTATCTCCCGGGCCTTGCTCAGGGGCCCTGCACCTGCTATTTGGATGAAATGTGATTCTAAATTAAACAGCTCTAGGGTTTTATTTGAGGGATGTGGTGGCTCAGTGGCTAAAATGCTGAGCTTGTCGATCAGAAAGGTCGGCAGTTCTGCGGTTCAAATCCCTAGTACTGCGTAACGGAGTGAGCTCCAGTTACTTGGCCCAACTTCTGCCAACCTGCTAGTTCAAAAGCATGTAAAAATGCAAGTAGAAAAACTGGAGCCACCTTTGGTGGGAAGGTAACAGCTTTTGGCATTTAGTCATGCCAGCCACATGACTACGGAGACGTCTTCGGACAGCGCTGGCTCTTCAGCTTTGAAACGGAGATGAGCACTGCCGTCTAGATTTGGGAACGGCGAGCACATATGTGTGAGGGGAACCTTTATCTTTTAGAGTTTTACTAAAATGGGGCAAGAGATAACCTGGGCACCAAAGGCAGGAGTGCAAATGACGTCTGATTAAATCACTTGATATAATTAGGCTTAGCAGATAATGAAGGCTGTCCTCTTAAGATCTAGCATGCATTTGACTTCCTTGTCTCTTGAGCAAGTGTCCATTGAACTGAACTCCAGTAGAACTGAGATTTAGTTTCCTTCATGATCACTAACCTCACCTCCATCTGCCCACGCAGGTATTTAAGGAGGAGGAGAATTATTGATGGAACTTGGTTCAAATCCTGAATCCTACTGTCACTGAAAGAAAAAAGAAATCATATTTTTCCCAGGATTGACCTTGATAATAAGTAGACGTATTCCTGTGCAGTCTCTTGGCTGAGGCTTTGCGCTTCATAAGTTAGAATCCATATGGTAGATGGTGGCAAAGGCAGGGCTAGGAGGGTGAGCAGAATTGTGTCTTAGGCCTACACGCACTTGCCACAGCTACCTCCTACTTTAATAAAGCACCTGTGTGTGTCAAAAACCAATTTTCCTGAACTCTTACACTAGCAGGGAGGTGTCGAGTTTTACTTCGCTTGCTATTTCCCACTCTCCTGTGTAGGCACACACAGCAGCGAGGAAGATAAAACAGGAACTCATTAGAACTTCAAATCCACCATGCCGTTAAGTCCAAATAACAAGAGGTTGGGGGGGAGGGTGGAGGAATGGAGATGGCCCAGGACTACTAGTTTCCAAAGGATAATATAAAGAGCTTTTCACCTCTAGGCTGCTGGCTCCACTCCAGCAGAGGCAGTTAAGAGAAAGCCACCAACATCTCATGCCTGCTCACTGGGCTGGACAAAGTGAGTTGTAAGCCTCAGTATGAGTCCAACTAGACAAGGATCTGCATCACAAAGGCAACGCATTAATCAACGTGTTTGTTGTCAGCTTCAGAAGAACAGCCAGAGATAAAGGGGGGGCACAGGGAAAAGAATGATCTCGCCACCCTTTCAGGGACCCCTGGCGGACAAGTCAATGCCCACATGGAAACCGGGCAGCAGGACGGGAAGCCAGGAGGCGCCAGGTCTCAAGAGGCTGAAGTGCCCCAGCTGTTGAGCCAAGTGTGTTTCTTCCTTTGTGCCAGCCCTTGGCAATTGTCAGGGAATGAGCCAAAGACTTTATTTTAAGTCAGAGCTGCTGGTAACTGGTATTATCTTCTTTTCGGCCACTTCATTTATGCATCAGTTCAGCCCAGCCAAAAAGAATCCCAAACGGTGCTATTGTAAACTTGGTGGAAGTTTATATGCCTCCCATCCTTTTAATTGGTGTTTTAGCATTGTAAAATGCTGTCAGTCTTTCTACGCTGTGGCAATTGTGCCCATAGAATGATGGAGAAGAAATTTCAACAGTTGGCAAGAAAATCCAAAAATCTTCATTTTGAGATAACTTCAGGAATAATGTATAATACTTATATAACAATCTGGGCATAGCTAAAGCACCTTGCCTTATGGCATAGCACCAAGAATAATACTTGCTTCAGAGTCCAGATCGGAGATTGGTAAATCTGAAGCTTCAAATCAGTTTAAATCGGAAGAGCACATTGCAACACATTTGCATTTTTTAACAAAATAGAATGCTACCAGTCCCTGTTGTGGAGCAAGCTGAGAGGATGGTCCCTGCCAAGGATTTAGGACTAACTCCTTTATGTTCAGATGAAGTGCGGGGGGGGGGGCGGATTTGAAATCAACCTAGCTGCCTCCTGCATGGGGATGACTCCTGTCAAATTTCAGATAGGTACACTTAAGTTTCTGTTCAAAGGACTTTAATTTCAGGCTAGGGAATGCTTCTAAGATAAATCTATGAAAGATCTGTTGGTCTGAAAGGACATCATTCTTCCCTGAAACTAGGGCAAGGAATATACTGCAGGTAGTCCTTGAGTGACCTGCCCACTTAACAGTTTTCAGGCCTGCAAATGTAAGTAGATTAATAGGTACCACTTCAGTAGGAAGGTAACAGTGTTCTATACGCCTTTGGCATATAGCCAAGCTGGCCACAGGACCATGGAAATTTGGACAACACTAGCTCCTTCAGCCAAGAAACAGATATGGGTACTGTGTCCTAGAGTCAGACATAATTTGATGGAAAACCTTTACTTTTTCACTCCTTGACTTACAACCATTCATTTAATGATTGTTCAAAGTTACCACGGTATTGAAAAAAGTAACTTATCACTCATCCTTACAACTGTCTCAGCATCCCCATGTTCACATGATCAGAATTCAAGTGTAGAGCAAGCAGCATTTATGGTTGCAGCATCTCGGGATCATGTGAAACAAAACAAACAAAATATTTAAAAAGTTATGATGTTTATGTAGTTACTTAAACATCTAAATTATATTAAAATAACCAAAAAATCTTCATAATCCCCCAGGCATGTCATGAGCCCCCTTAATGTTTAGAAATCAAAAGTTGAAAAAATTGACATGCCCTAAATTGTGATAGACATTTGCAACCTATTTAGTTGGCTTTCAGGAAGCATAGTCAAGGGGGGGGGGGGGCAGATTCACTTAACGTCCATATTCATTTAACAACTGCAATGATTCATATAATAATCAGGGCAAAAACAGTCATAAATCAGATAAGACTCACTTAACTTTCACCTTGCTTAGCAATGGAGAGTCTGGCCCCAATTTTGGTTGTAAGTTGAGGACTACCTGTAACAAGGTATGGGTTAGGGGAAGAAGTGGAAATGTGTTGCTGAGGAAGGTTGGGATCAGTCTTGATTCATCCCAAAATCAAGAGGACCAGCTTCAAGTTGGACAGAGGTCAAAGTCCCACCAAGTTTTAAGAAGAATAGATATTTGTGAACTTAAAACCAGTGGATATTTGAAGAATATTTCTTGGGTGTAATAGTTTACTCAGGAGCTTACATCTGGAGCGGTACCTTTTTCTCAGAGATTTCCAGGTAACATCTGGAGAATGTATGATTTTTGCTTTTCCTGCATATATCTGAGTTTAATCCTCGGTTTGAATTTTCTTTGGGAACCTGTCTTTACCCATTGCTTTTTTTTTACTTTTCTGAATCATACACCTAATTTGGGAGAATTGTCTACTGACCCTGCTATTATTGATTTCATGTCTCCATGACATGGCTATAGCCCAGCTGTCAGGTTTCTTGGGCAGCTGACTCAAATACAAAATCATCCTTTTCCCGAGAAGTCATCCTTTTCCCGAGGGACAAATCACAGGCTTCTTAATAAGATTTATTGAAGTGGAAAGGTTAGAGCCACAAGAATTTCAATAATGGAATTTATTTCCTATTTAGAACTAATTTCTCTCTTAAGTTAACAGGATGGAGCCATTCATAATTTATTGTGAATTAGCAAGAAGGTGGTTCTTGAAATAATAATGGATAAGCCTGCAAGTTACAAAATCATCTCTAGAACCCTTATAGAAACAGGTTGAAGGACAGGAAGTTCATCTTCCTTCCTACCTATTTTTTTCTTGGGTTGACTCTCCAGCAGGTTGGACTGTCTACCAAAGAATTAAATTGTGTTGCTGCAGAGTGGCAAGTTCAAGAGATGAATAAACATATTTCCTGAATGATATTGGCCTTCTATTATAAAATCCCCTGTCCAGGAATCTTCTAAGCAAAATTAAACAACAAAATTAAGCTAACCAAGGCTTGAATAGCAAAAACAAAAACAAAAAACAAAAACCAATGAATGCCTTATACTTGCTAGACAATGTTATTAACTTTTGGTTAATCATTGTAGCCTGACAATATCTTGTCAGAATAAGCAGAAGGAAACCCTTCTGAGATCCTGAGGTACTAAAAGTTGCTTTCACTGTGTGCTTCACGATGATGAATTTTGAGTTTGTGGGAAGTGGATCTTCATCTCAATCCAGCCGCAGAGGAGACCAAGAATGTAAGTGCTAAGACTATGGAGTTGGTAACAAAATGTATAATTTAAGAATGGAGAAAGGGCCCAATTTCTATCCAGGCTGAGGAATGACAAGGGAAAACCCTTCCTTCCTTCCTTCCTTCCTTCCTTCCTTCCTTCCTTCCTTCCTTCCCTTTGATAAAAGACGTAATATTTCTGGAAATACCAAAGCAATAGGAAAAGATGTGTCTCCTCCCCAAATTTGGGAAAAATGGAAATAAACACATGCCACATTTATTTATAGCGCTTTTATAAATATAAAGTCACTAGGTACTGACTATAATGTGAATTGTGTATAGTTTGGTTTACACATAAAAGTATGTTAAATGTATATCTGAATTTAGTTGCAATGTTTGCCCAATTGTTGCTGAACTCTAAGGAACACGCCATCTTTTCATTTTTGCCTTTTTAGGAAAGATAGGCCAGAAAAAAGATAATGAAAACAGGGGTGAAAAGTCAACATTGGTGTAAAATATAAAATGTTATGAATACTGGAGTTTAGGGAAATATATATATATCCAAATCAGCTGTTTCTACACTTTTCTTTTCTAAAATCTTTTATTATGCTTACTTCTTAGAGCAAGAAAATGTTTATTTCAAAAGAGAGTCAGTCTAGTAAGTCTAGGGTAGAAATAGAGAACCATGAGTCCTAGTCCTGCCTTAGGCATTAAGCCAGCTGTCCCAGTTTTTGGGACAGTCTCACTCTTTCAGCCAAACCTTACAAGGCTGTTGTGGGAAAAATAGATGCATTGGATCTGTAGGCTGCCTTCAGTTCAACAAAAGATAAAGAGGAGATAAAAATTCAATAAAAATATGTTAACTCTTGTTTTAGGAATCTGTTGGATCCTAAGCAGGTAATTCTACTATTCAACTAGTACTTCCTCTCAAATCAATTGTTGTGATGAGAACAATCCTGTTTTTTTAAGGTAAACATTTTCACACGCATACATACATATATATTTACAATATATAATACACAGACACACTGTATTTTTCGGAGTATAAAACGCACCTCCCCCCCCCAAAAAAAGCATGGAAATGTGGGTGCGTCTTACACACTGAACACAGCCGTTTTTGGCCTCCTGAAGCCCCACCACTGCATTCCAATTTTGTGAAAAAGGCCTACTTTTTAACCAAAACGGGGGTGTTTTGTCCTCCCCCCCAGCCCCCAGGAGCACTCTGAAGGCTTCACCAGGGCTGGGGGAAGGGAAAAATACACCTATTTTAGTGAAAAACTGAGGCATTTTTGCCTTACCCCAGCTCTGCTGAAGCCTGCAGAGTAGTAGGGGCTAGGGAAGGCAAAAAAATATATTTCTTACTTATCTCTTCGAAATCTTGGTGAATCTTATACACCGGGGTGTCTTATAGTCCGAAAAAATACATTGTACATATGTGTATTTTTTTGATCCATTCTGGACTTCTAGAGCTGCCCTTGATACAGAAAACATTTGCCCATTAGCAATTTTATATCCTTGCCTTAGGACTTCAGAGTGGCCCAAGTCATCACCAGACAGAAAAACATTGTGGAAAAAAAAATTTTTTTTGTATTTTTTGTATCCCACCATTATTATTTTTACAAATAACTCAAGGCAGCAAGCAGACCCAACACACCTTCCTTCTCCTATTTTGTCCACAACAGCAACCCTGTGAGGTAGGTTGGGCTGACAGAGCCTGAGGCAAGACTAGAACTCACAGCCTCCTGGTTTTTAGGCCTTTACCTTTTAGGTACTTTAATCATTAGATCAACCTGGCTCTCCATTTCTTCCATAATGCAACCTAAGGAACTTGAGATTCTTAAAAAGAAACAAAAATAGGAAAGGGCTTTGAGTCTTAGCTCTTTAAAAAATGACATTTTAATCCCCACCTAATTAACAATCTGAATTAAGGTGCCATTCTTTTTTTTCCCCTCCTGACTTTGCTGCATTTAAGTAAGGAACGACAGGTGCAATCATGATTTTGTCAAAATGGTACTAGTTGAATTTGGCTGCAAAGGAAGGGGAGAGTAGGAAATCTCAGTTTCTTTCATTAACCAAGTACTTGAGATTTTTGAAGTCGAATTGTGGGAGAAAGTCAGGCTGACAGATTCCCCCATTCCTATAAACAGCTTGGGTGTCCCAAGGATGATTGTTTAAAGCTAACCAGGAACAGCTGAGTGTTGGCTGTATATATGTTAAACAATCCCCCCACCCACCCACTCGCTCCTTTGGCCATTAAAAGCGTGGCGTGTGGCACATAAATGAAACACGTTCAGAGCTTATTGAAGCTTTCTTTCAGCAAAGGAAACAATGCGGAGCTGCCTTGTTTAATCCTCCTTCTCCAACAAAGCCAAGACTTTGAGGCAGACTCATTCTTATCAGGCTCTTCCAAGCCGCCCTTGTGCCAAACAAGATGCTGCAGTTCAAGAGAGATTGTTTTTCCTTTCTTATGTGTTGCCAAATGGCAAGAAAAGAATATAAAACCTAATGAAGTGTTGCAAGTTCAGCCCCGTGTTACATGGTCCAAACGAATCCAAATAAAAGCCCCTCTCATAAGCCCCTAGCAAGCCTAGCCACAACTGCTTTTCCCTGCCTTCCTTTAAGCCAGGATCAAGTACAGATAGTCCTTGACTTACGACCACAATGGAGCCCAAAATTTCCATTGCAGAGCAAGTTAAGTGAGTTTTGTCCCTTGTTTTACAAACTTTCACGAATCGCGGCAGTTATAGTATATCCTTTATTGTCATTGTTCATCTTCTATACAAGGAAATTGGTTTTAGCCTCACTGGTGCAATCCATGACAACAAATACAAACAACATAAATAGTATAAAAAATAATCCCTATGCAAGTAATTGGGGGAAAAGAAAAAAGAAAGAAAAAGAAAAACTAGTCATACGTTTCCATGTGTGTGTGGAGTGATTGTGATTGTGTTTAAGAGTGTGACAGCCCAAAGATAGTAACTATTTTTAAACCTAGTTGTTAAGTTAGAAACATGGTTATAAAGTGACTCTGGCTTTCCCATTGACTTTGCTTATCAGAAGGTCACAAAAAGTGATCACATGACCCTCTGGAACACTGCAACCGTCATAAATACGAGTCAGTTGCCAAGTATCCAAATTTTTGATCAGGCGGCTACAGGGATGCTTTAATGGTCGTAAGCTTGAAAAACAGTGATGAGTCACTTTTTTCAGCACCCTTGTAACTTAGAATGATGACTAAATAAATAGTTGTGAGGCGAGGGCTGCCTGTGCTGTGGGGTTTTCCCAAATTTTTTTGATTGCGATTGCCCTGGCCTGCAAAAGGATCCTCTTGCTTCAAGGCTGCCTTCATAGGCATGTTATACAAAGACCTACCAGGAAATGGTGTTCCTAATAAATGACTGGGTTTTTTTTTAAACTTGGCTCGAGACTCATGAATTAATTAGGCCATCTTTCAGAAACCTGACACATGGACTTTATGAGCAATAGAATTGAACAGGCCTCCTTAATGATTTATCTCCCCACAATTTGTGTGTTGTTGAACCTCCTAGAGGGCAGCAAGGAGGAGTAAATATGATCTGAGAACCTAACAACTCCCATGCTGTGTCATCTCAAAAGCCCTTTTAGTCCAAGGTCCTGTTCTTCCTATAGACCAACCATATCTTGGCCGCATTTGAAGGCACTTGTCCTTTCCCCTTGGAGCTCCACAATAGCTGATACTCGGTGGCTAGCAGTACAGCAATTTGATCTCCAAGATAGCCCTCAAGTAGGTACCATCTGCTCTGTTTCACTAGGTTTAAAAAGGGCTTGTATCTATAACCTGATGGGTAAGACCAGACAGGGTCTATAACAGTATATGGGAATGATCGTAGGAGACAGGAGGAAGCACTGCAGACGAGACAAGGGTCATGCAAAAGATATTGCAGTCCATAGAAATAGAGGAGACATAAGCAATGTTTCAAAGGGATATGGTGGCTCAGTAGCTAAGGCGCTGAGCTTGTTGATCAGAAGGTCAGCCAGCAGTTCAGTGGTTCAAATCCCTAGCGCCACATAGCGGAGTGAGCTCCCGTTACTTGTCCCAGCTTCTGCCAACCTAGCAGTTTGAAAGCACGTAAAAAATGCAAGTTGAAAAAGTACTTTGGTGGGAAGGTAACAGTGTTTCGTGTGCCTTCGGCATTTAGTAAGGCCGGCCACATGACCACAGAGACATCTTCGGACAGCACTGGCTCTTCAGTTTTGAAACAGAGATGAGCACCGTCCCCTAGAGTCAGAAACAACAAGCACACATATGTGGGGGAACCTTTACCTTTAAGCAATGTTTCAGAAGGCACCCTGCCTAGTTTTCTGAGGAGTAAAAGCAAAGAAGCAGGAAAATTCCTTCAAACTTGAAAGATCCTGGTCATGTAACCTTATAATGAAGTGGTAGTTGTGTTTCTTGTCTGGATGATCTCAAAGAGATTACAGGGTCTGACCCTTTCATCATTTTGGATCAGTGAAAAATAACGAGCTAACATAATTTAGAAAAAATTATTCTATCAACACAACATGAACACTATTAGATAGTTTGCAGGAGGTAGGTAGCTCCAAAGTCCTCAATAGGAAGATGAATTTGTAGGGCCCCATCCAGGAAAAGGCTTGGCCTATTGGAACAACAGTTCTTTAGACCCATGGATATATTCAGAACTATATTCTGCAGAGCTACAGTATGCATAGGAAGAGACGGGAAGTATTCTTGTCACAATGAGACCTTATGTTCCCCTCATTTATAATTAACTAGTCGATAACCCGACATTGTTTATAGGGGGGAAATGTCCGGACCAAATGTAATTTCTAATGTTGGATTTCCCCCCTTACTGGAGGGAGCCCCCTTATGGAGTACTGTGGAGCTGTTACCATGGCAACTCCACTGCACTGCACAGTAGAAGCCATTTTATGGCAGTATAGTAGAAGCCATTTTAAGACACAACAGGCTGTATCTTAACAGAACACCCCCCAAGGGATTTTAGGAGTGTCTTACCCCACACAGTATTTTTTTCCAGAGAGTAAGTCATCTGTGTACCAAGTTTGGTTGAAATTGCTGAAGGCTTTCCAGAGTTATGCTGGAACATGCACACACACAGCCATTGATCAATAGATAGATATATACTTTAGTATTATAATCAACAGTCTGACTTAAAATTATAGATAGATGATAGATAGATAGATAGATAGATAGATAGATAGATAGATAGATAGATAGATAGATAGATAGATAGATAGATAATTCTATCTGCCAAGCATGCCCTTGCAGGTTTTTTTTTTTCAAAATCAACAATTTAATTCATTAAAAAAAGTCCTAAGTTTCTGTGCCAGCACTAATGTCTTATTAAGATGTTCACACGCAATAACCAGAGGATGCTATCAATGTTAACTATGAGGAAATGTTGGAGATGAAATCGTTCATATGTATATGTGAGTTTGAGTGAGTCTACACACACACACACACACACACACACACACACACACACAGAGACATAGTTAAACAGAGCCATTCTTACAAGTTACTCTAAGTTGCTGAATTTAGAAATCAGTGGCTCCATTAATTACCCCAAGTTTTATTTCTCCCCCTTACAAATAAACAAACAAACGTGTCTGAATTCTGGCATAGAGCAGTAGAACCAATTAGAGATCTATTACACAGTATCAGAAACAAGCTGGCTTTTCTTTAACAAGGTGAACACACCGTGACTCTTGTGATGAACACAGAATGCAAACATTTCTTAATCACTGGCGAGTTTCAGTTTGAACCATGAGTGAGTTCTTTCTGAGGGAGAAAGAGAGGCGGTCAACAGTTCTCACCACAGATTCTCGGCTGGAGATAGATAATACAAGCTGTGTATCGTTGGAATGGGAGTACGACAAACAGAGTCTATTCTTTTACACTGAGATCTCTGCTCAGGCCAAGACGGATTGAATGTGATGATAGATGGGGATTAGAAGTTGCAGGATATTATTGCCAGGGAGAGGACTACCTCCACGCAAATAGAATTTGCGAATTTTCATTATAATTCTACGTTGGGAGAACTGAATTGACTAGAAAGAATGTGAGTTTCTAACTGAATCTAAGGCTCTGCAGCAAATATTGCCTTCAATTATCTTTACAACAGTGATTACACTGTTAAGCAGTAGACTAAAGCTCCAGAAGAGGTATTTATAGTAGAAAAAATGATTAAGGTTCCCATTATATAGGATGCCAAATACAAGGCCTCCATAGTGAATGTTGTCCTATTTGGCCCTAGAGCTTAGGAAGAGATGCTAGATTTTTCAGAGCATTCCCCAAACCAAGAAACCCAGATCAAGGTATAAAAAATATATATTCTGATGGACCTTTAATGTGCAACTAGACAACCCATGCCCTGTTGCAGAGGTGGGTTACTCCATGTTTGGCCCGGATCGGTAGTAGAGGTGGCGGGAGGCTCTGCCCACCCGCCCGAACACTTCTGTGCATGCGCAGAAGTGGCATGCAAGCACACATGCGAGCACAAGAGAACTGGTAGTGCCAGGATTTGCAGCCCACCTCTGCCTGTTGGTTCCTTATTTCAGAAATATTTCCTTACTTATATGGAGAAACAGAAAGACCATAGATGGGCAAAAAGGCAGTGGGAGCAGGAGAACTTTTTGCCAACTTCCCCATTGAATTTTCTTGTGGAAAGCTGACAGGAAGCATCAGAAATCAATCAATCAATCCCTTGAATTCCAACAGGCTTCCCCATTTACTTTCTTATGGGAAACTTGCAGGGACAAAGTCAGTGGGGAAACCAGCAGGTATGTGGCTGCTAATGGGTACGGAAGAAAGTGAGGAGGCTGTGGGGAGGGAGGTTGAGGAAGCTGCTTAGGTTGAATCTACATGGGTTGAGCAGGATGTGTGTGTGTCACATGGGTCGATTAGGGCAAGCAGGGGGGAGTAGTGCAGTCAAGAAGGGTGCCTGGGGGTCACGGATATGTATATAAAATGCTGCAGAGGGCAAGTAGGGGGCATGAGGGGGCAGCCCCAGTCAAGAAGAACGCATGGGGTTTGCAGGACTGTGTTAGAAGTGCCTGACTGGTCATGGACTGTTAGATGGATAATGCAATCAGATAAAATGTGTGAAACCTCCAAAAAACTTTAATAGCAAACAGACATTGCTTTTCTTTTCTTTTAATTGTCTTTTATACAAGTAGGGAACCATCTGTTAGGGAGAAAGACCCAGAATTGAGCCACAGCTTGCTAAATTTGTGAATGTTCTGTTTCATGTTATATCCCTCAAATTCATTAAGTGTGTTTCTATGGCAACCATGATTATTATTCATCTCTCTTGATTCACTCCCTCCCATAGCTAAGCAGGACCTGCTGTATTATTTACTCTCACGCTGTGCACTATTTCCAGTTTCTGGTTCCAGTAACGACAGAAATTGTTCCTCCTGATATTAAGGGATGGATTCTGGATATGAGGGTGCTATCTATTTTTGAAAAGTTTTTAGGTTCTAAAACTGGCAAGATGAACCAGTTTGTTTCCATAGGTTTATTTAACGATAAGCGTAAGGATGAAAGTAATTTTATACAGATAACCAAATAGACATTATACAGATTTCCCCGCCCCCTTTTTTTGGCTTATGTTTATCACCATATCATTCTTTTTCTCTACCTGTAACCACTATATTTTATGTTTTCAGGTTTAAGTCCACTCTTAATTACCACAACTGGGATTGGCAATTCTGTTCTTAAGTGCCATGGTTGTTAAGTGAGACATTATGTGTCTGCAGGTTTACACTGCAGTAACATAATCACAATGTAAGCCCCATCTCTGCAAATTTTACCACTGGCTTCTCTGTAGTATTTGCTTATCAGGACCCAGCTGTGAAGTGTGCAATTGGCAATTGTGTGACCACTGTGATATAAACACCCACCAATTGCAAAGCCTACAAATTTTGATCATGTGACCACAGGGATGCCGCAATGGTCATAAATGTGAGAACTGGTGGCAAAATTACTTTTTCAGCATCATCTTAATTTTGAACAGTCACTAAACAGGACAGCCATTGAGTGACTGCAGGTAGTCCTCAACTTATAACAGTTCATTTAGGGATCAAAGTTACAAAGACATTGAAAGGCAAGATCATTTTAAATAGACAAGAATAGTATCCAATTGCACATGTAGCATATTCCATTTAAAGCAGGGGCATCAAACTCAAGGCCCGGGGGCTGATCTGGCCCATGGGGTGCTTAGATTTGGCTCACGGGGCTGCCTGGAAACAGCAAAAGAGCCACGGTGCCTCTGCCAGCAAAAACAGAGCTAGGGAGTGCCCTCCTGAACTCCTTTTCACTGGCAGAGGGTTACAGGAGGCCATCACAGCCATAAACGGAGCTCGGGAGCCCATTTTTGCTGGCAGAGCACTCGGGCCATCACAGGCACCCTGACGCGAATGACATCAAGCTGGCCATGCCCCCCGCCCCAAAGTCAAACACAACCCTGATGCAGCCCTCAATGAAATCAAGTTTGATACCTCTGATTTAAAGTCTTTTCAACAACAATGAAAGGTGTGGATTTCAAGAAAGAGGAAAGAAACAACATATATTTTGCAAAAAGTAAAAAAACAACACAACAGAACCCAGCTGAACTCAAACCTATGACACTTCATGAAAGGAGGATCACAGCAAAAAGTGGACAACTCCCCACAGAGGTACAACTTTCCTAGATGATCGCCTAGTAAATTCAGTTTTTAGCTCTACACATGAAGGCTTTGGCAAAACACTTTAGGTTAAGGCTAACAGACCTGGACTGTAAAACTTCCTACAACCTCAAAAGAGTGAGCAAAGGATGGAAAAAAACCAAATTTCATTGAACCCATTATGAAATATCTATCATCTGGCATATGAACTTCTTCAGGGTGGCGGAATATATTATAAATTCTTATGTGCCTATCAAATTTTGTGCACAATTTCTGCTCTGACATTTTGCATGGTTTTGTTTACTGCTTTAGAGCCAAAGTCTCATTTTTATGAATTGTTGTTGTTGTTGTTAATTGTGAAGTCATGTCCAACCCATCATAACCCCATGGACAACGTTCCTCCAGGCCTTCCTGTCCTCTACTATCCTCTGGAGTCCATTTAAGTTCACGCCTACAGCTTCAGTGACTCCATCCAGCCACCTTATTTTCATACTCATTTTTTTGAATATTGAAACTATAGAGAATTTGATAGGCTGTGCTTAATAGTTCATGTAAAGGCTGCACTTGTCAGAGAATCAAGTCTTTTTCTCAACTGTTGCTTACCAGTATATTTATAGTCATGTTTCTTTTCCTCATTTTTCAGGTTGCTGCTCAATTATAGTTCCCTTATTGCCACTCCATTACAGTACTGTATCATAAGGTTAATTAATCATTATGGATCTTGATGAGTTTCTAAATATGGAGTGAGTGGAAGATTATCAGAGATAATAGAGCTATGTTTGATGATGGAGCTATATATCTTAATGTTCTGTTCTGTACCTGAATGCTGACCTCTGCTTTTCTTTCAGTCAGAAGTAGCAAACAGTGCTGTAGTGTAGACTGAATTATTAGCCAAGTGAGATTTTATACATTTAGTACAAGAGGCTATCATTGGACCAAGTAGCAAAATATTCCACACTGGTCCTATAACCAAGTTAGAATAATATGCGTACAGAGTTTGGATTATACTGCATAATGTGTGAACTGTGCATTGGGGAGGGGGGAGTGAATTGTTTATAGAAACACCAAATATAAAGGTTGGAAGGTCCAGTCCAATAATGCTGAAATCCTCTAAAGATAGTCCTCAACTTACAACCATAATTTATGTTCTAAGTGACATATTTGTTAAGTGATTTTTGTGCCCTTTTATGACCCTTTTTGCCATGTTGTTAAGTGAATCACTGTAGTTGTTAAATTAGTAACAAGGTTGTTAAGTAAATTTGGCTCCTCCATTGACTTTCAAAAGGTTGCAAAAGGGAGTCGCATCAGCCCGGGACATTGTAACTGTCATAAATATGAATCAGTTGCCAAGTGCCTGAATTTTGATCACATCATCATAAGGATGCTGCAATGGTCATAAGTGTGAAAAATGGTCATAAGTCACTTTTTTCAGTGCCGTTACTTCAAACGGTCACTAAGCAAACTATTGTAAATCGAGAACTACCTATACTGCAACATCTTGGACAGAGAGCCACCCAATCTGATTCAACGTATCCAGCAAGATAATCAGCCACTTCCTCTATATATATACTTTAGTATTATAATCAACATTCTTAATTAAAATTATAGATAGATAGATAGACAGACAGACAGACAGACAGACAGACAGACAGACCGATATGTGTGTATTTGATTATAATATTAAAATCTAATACAAACTAAACTTAAAGGGGAAAAAATAGAAAGGAGTTTTAAAACTATAAGGAAAAAGAAGATTAAAAAAGAGAAAATAATATAATAAAGAAAAATGAAATAAACATAAAGAAGTGATTTCCAACTTTCATCCCAACAAGTTTAAACAAATTTAGCAACTCTTCACCCTCACCTTCACCCCATCCCATCCCTGTAAGGTTATAGACATTTCTTTCTTTCTTTTATCTCTTATTTATAAACAAATCCATAAACATAATCTTTCCAGTCCTGGGCTCAGGAAACAGTCGATAAAGGGCTTGCCAGAAGTAACATATCTTATTTTAATTTGATCAAATAAACTGACTTTATATTCATTTTACTTAATCTTTTTGCTGTAGGATTTGATTTCTCTGAATTTCTCCTTTATCCCATTTCACAAAGTTCTTCAAGGCTTTAGCCAAGATCTCTCTTGTAAATCCAGTAGGAAAAAATATCCAGTTCAGTCTTCTGCTTTGTCATTTGTGTTTCCTTTTAAAATTTTAAAACCTCAATTTCTTTTATAGATCCCATGAAAGATTCTTCTCTAAATCATTTTCTTGGCTTCCAGTTATAAATCTGCTTTTGATGCCATCTCTATCTTGTCAGATAAAATTTGTTCTGACGTTTCCTCAATAACATCTTTTAGACATAGTTTATCCATAGAAGCAGATGGCATTTCTGACATTATTGATATTATGGCTACTATTTTCTGATTCCATTCTATGAAAATCTCTTTCAGAGTTTTTATTGTCATAACCATCTTGGTTATATATCTATATATCTCTTCTATTTAAAATCTTTAGTTCCCTCTAGTGTCCAGTTTGGAAATCATGAAATTATTTATATTGTGTCTAATAAAAACCAAAGCAGGATCTATTTCCCACAAAAGGCTGGTTGTACTTTATAATTAATTCCAAAATCTTGTAAAATTTTCAATATGTCCATTTTATCTGGATCTTTAATCCATCCATAAAATCAAATATATATTTAGCATTTTACTGTTTGTTTCAGAGTCTTTAAATTCTTATAATTCAAATTTTCTTTCATTTAGGATTAAAGATAAGAGTCATCCAGCATTTTCAAATTTGTCCTTCTGAAGTTTCTAATAACTGAGAAGTAGCTAATAAGCAATTTTCTGAAAGTGATTAGGGTGTCAGGTTTATAATAATGTGCTTTAAAAGTCTCCACCACAGTTGCGACCAAAGTTACTGGTCCTGTCATCTGCCAGTGCTGAAACTCACAGAAAATTGCTGTAGTCTAGTTGTGAGGTTTAAGCTATTCAGAGCAAATGTGAGCACTCTCCATCCTCTCCTTATCTGGAGAGATTTCAAGGAATTGGTCCATTGATTGGTTCCTTAGCCTTTGCTGTGGTCATCAGCTTCACTTTCATAGTGTGTCTTTAGTTTACGATATCTCTTCCCAAAGGTTTGGGTGCCCTCTTCTAGAATCACCACTACCTCAATCTGTCTACTCCATTATGAATAGCTCCTCTGGTTAGGAATTGTTCCCTGATGCCCCACCAAAATCTACTGTTTAGTTCACTTGTGGACTTCAACTCCCCAAATTCCCTAGCCAGCATGGGGAATGGCTGGCTGGGGAATTCTGGGAGTTGAAATCCACAAGTCTTAAAGCGACCAAAGTTGGAGACCCTTGGATTAGTTCACCTACACCAGTACAAGGAGGTCAGATGCAGAGGTGGTATTCAGGCAGTTCTCTCCGTTTCAGGTGAACTGGTAGCAGCGGCTGTGGGAGGCTCCACCCACCCAACGCCATGTAATGCACGAGCACTGTGCATGTGCAGAAGATGGTGCGCATGCGCAGACGCGGTGTGTGCGAGCTCACATTTGCGAACCAGTAGGGAAGGTAAGTGAATCCCACCACTGGTCAGATGTCTACAAAGTCTGATCACCTTAAATGAAAAAAATCTGAAACTGAAAACAATGTCCACCCAACCAACAATGAAATATTTACTAACAAAGAAAGTCTATTAAACAAGAGTAGGTATGATAGAAATCCATGAAGATGTTTCTTCCAGAGAGGAAGGCACAGAATAGTAGAACTGACCTCCTACAGTTGTCATTACCGTGGAGTCAGCGTGGATTAGGGCCATAGGAATGGTTATTTTGATGGGAGGCCAACACACATTGGTAAAGCCTCAAATATGAAGGCTGCCCCAACCTGGGATGGCCTGCAATTAAACTGTGCCTTGAACCCATTCACAAGACTGGGCTTGTTTTCCATTGACTTATTGGAGAAGGAACTTTATGTCATACTGGAAGTCGTTGTTTGCCCTGTGTACTGCATCCCTATGTGCTGAACACAGATATGGCTTGTGATTTTAAGACATAAATAGACCTCAGTGTTCCAAGGTGAGTGTCAAATTAATGCTTTAAAATCCACATTTGGCCATAAATAGCAGAGCAGAGACAGACTGCGGAATCTGGCTTTTTAACACGAAATCCCATAACTCATGTAGAATCCTCAAAAGAATGTCAGCTTTCATTTTTAAAAATAAATCAATCTCTATACCCTTCATGGTTGCAGGGGAAAAATGGAATTAGGAATGAAATAAGGGGCATCGGGTGGGGGAGGATCTGGTAAAAGTTGAGAAAACAGAAAGAGCCTGGACAAAGGCTTCTTTTCACATGAGATTTGAAGACTGACAAGAGACTCCAGGAGTTGCTTGTCTACAGAGGAAAACTTCTTTTCTGAATGAGTCATACACATTGTTGGTGTTTAGCTTGAAACAGGAACTGCTCTACTCCTGAAATGTCACTTCCTTCTCCTTGTTTTCTTCTTTATTCGTTACTAAAAAGGATCAATGATCCCTGGGGGAATGTACAGATTCAGGCAGGCTGCCCACCACTACTAAGCTTTATTAATGGAGCTCTCATATGCCAATACAAGGAGTCCTCAAATTACGTCAATTGAGGCCAACATTGATGTTGCTAAGTGAAACATTTGTTACATTGAGTTTTGACTCATTTTATGCCTTTTCTTGCCACCGTTGTTAAATGGATTGCTGCAGTTGTTAAGTCAGTAACATGGTTGTTAGGGGGATCTGGATTCCCCATGGACTTTGCTTGTCAGAAGGTCGCAAAAGCTGATCAACGATCCCGGGTCACAGCAACCGTCATAAATAGGAGTCAGTTGACAAGCATCTGAATTTTGGCTGTGTGACCACGGGGATGCTGCAGTGGTCATAAGTGTGAAAAACAGTCATGTCACTTTTTTCAATGCCATTATAACTTTGAACAGTCACTAAATGAACTGTTGTAAGTCAGGGACTACATATACAGCAAGATCACTGGATTTGATATCTTGGCGTTCACCAATCTACATTCATGGCATATACTCATTTATTGTGTGTGTGTGTGTGTGTGTGTATGCGTGCACTTCAGTCAAAGTTTTCCTGTTATTGAATTCATTTCACTGACATATAGAAATAAATATATTTTCCGAATATGGGGAAGTGCATGATTTAAAGCTAAAGGCCCATCCTTTGCATCAGACTTCCAAGGTTCAAGTTTCAGCATTACCCCTTGAAAAGTATGGGTTTAAATAATCAGAAATGTCCTTTGCTGGAGATCCATGACTTATTTAAATTCCAGTTATAAATTGTTGTGCCAAATTGACATAATGGCTCCATCTTCTTAATCAGAAGGGCTGCATCTTGCTCTTTTGAAGAGCAATTCATTCCTTGGGTGCAGATTGTGCTACGAAAGTTTGTGGAGCATCATATATTCTGTCAAGGTGGTCTCTTCCATTTTTTGTAATCTTTACTACAATATTGTCTCCTAGCCGATAACCTGGCATTGTCCAGGTATTTATTTATGGAGGGGAAATGTCTGGACCAAACATAATTTCTAATGTTGGATTTTCCCCCTTACCAGAGGGAGCCCCCTTGTGAAGTACTATGAAGCCATTACCATGGCAACTCCACTGCGCTGCACAGTAGAAGTCATTTTACGGCAGCACAGTAGAAGCCATTTTAAGACACAACAAGCTGTATCTTAACAGAACACACACACGTGTGTGTGTGTGTGTGTGTGTGTGTGTGTGTGTGTGTGTGTGAAGCAATTTTAGAATTCCAGCTAGATTTGCCCTATTCTATTCTTTTTCACAGCTACCTACCTAACATGTATATTTTATTTAATTTTCAGCTGAATGTAGGTAGGAAATCTTAGATTTCTGGGGGGCATCAAAAGGGAGACGAGAAATGTATGCAACCTGTGATTTTCTTTTACACAATTTATAAGAAATAGTGGGTTCCCTCTATGGGCAGCAAAATGGCAATTATTTCACAAGTCTGAAAATTAACTATGTGATTTTGTATCTGGGATCCAGTCTGCTCTCCTCTCCCACTCAATTCAAAGTTTAGCATTTGTGACACAAATAGCTGCCACCTATTTTTAACGAACAAAACCAAAGATTCACACAGTTGTCTCTCCAGAAGACACTGTCAAAGAATCAAGTAAGTTTTGATAAAAGAACATATATTCCTGAAAAATGGAAAAACAATCAAAATTAACTAATGCATTTTATTTATTTGTTATTTATTTATTTGTAGATTAAATTTATTCAAGGGAAAAGTCAATGCAGAACATTTCATAGAGAGAAGACGATCCTTTCTTGATGTTATTTATTAAATTTGTATGCTGCCATTCTCGTCAAAATGAATTATGTAACATAAATTAAGGAATAAAATCCATAAATGTGCTTGTTTTGGTTAATACTACCCAACCATTTTGTCATGGTAATAAATCGTTAATTAATCATGCCCTAGCTATCTACCAGCGGACAATCCAAGAAGTAACCTGATTTTCAGGTTGATTTCTTTGTTTTACATTTATTGTTTGCATTTTGGATGAATTTCCAACCAGATTGGTAGATTTTCTAAGAAGTAATGTTGATGATGGGACTGCCATCCAGATAAATCCAGTATCATTTGTATTACGGATAGTCCTCGACTTACAATAGCTCATTTAGAGAACTGATACAGTTACATGACTAACAGCACTGAAAGAAATGGCTTATGACCATTTTTGACACTTATGACTGTTGCAGCAACCCCATGGTCACGTGTTTTACATTTCAATGCTTGACAACTGACTCACATTTATGACCGTTTCCCGGGATCATGTGATCCCCTTTTGCAACCTTCTGGCAAGCAAAGTCAACGGGGAAGTCAGATTCACTTAACAATCATGTTACTAATATAATAACTGCAGTGATTTACTTAACAACTCCGGCAAGAAAAGTCATAATATGGGGCAAAACTCACTTAACAAATTTCTCACTTAGAAACATAAATGTTGGGCTCAAATGTGGTTGTAAGTTGAGGACTACCTGTAATTGGTCAGCCATGGTTCCCTCAACATAACAAAAATGATAAATGTTAGACCCTGGTGTTATCTACTAATTTGAATGCAGATTATTACTCAGCAGATTGCAGGACAGTTTTCATTTGGTAGAGGCGGCGAAGCTGTATTTTGTTTACTCCAGATTTGTGCTGAGAAAGAAGTTACCTGTAGTTTAGAAAACTCTTTGTTAGTGCTATACGTACAGTATTTTTAAAGTCCCGTTAAAAATAAATTCCTGGAATCTTGAGTAAATAAACAGTTGGACAGAAGAGTCCTCTATAACTATGACGTGGCCATAAATGATGGGTGATCTTAAGCTAGTTGGAATGTACAGTTGGCAAAACAGGAATGTCTGGGGAAAAAATTCTCCTTTTCTCTGTATTGCCATGCAGCAAGTCATGCCAAGATTCCTGCCCCCAACAGACCGCCCCGTTGCTGCCGTCCATTCATTGGGTGGCAAGAGAGCTAATGATAAAGAAGAAGCATATGTAAGAAGTAAACAAAGCAGTGCAAGCAACAAAAAAAAATGTAGGTAACCATGGAAAAAAAAAACTTAATTTTTGAATGAAAGCTTCAGTTCAGCAGAATGAACTTTTCTTTTGCCATCTCCAGCTAAAGCAATTTTAACTGAGCCGTTTCATTTCCTATGAATATTTGATTCCCTTGTCCCATCTTCATTTATTGATTTTCTTTTTTAAAAAAAACCTGAAATCCATGTTTGCTTTTTCTAGGGATAGGCAGACTTCACTCTTGTCGGATCTATTTCAGATGTTTAGTCTTGAAAACCAGCTTCTGTCAATCAGAATACAGACTCAAACAATGAGAGATAAAAGATAAACAATTCTATATAGAATAGAATATAAAGATGTAATATCATTGGATGATTTCAGGATAATGTAATAAAATGTTATAATACAAATGTACTTCAAATTTAATATGTCTTATGTTGAAAGGATGTAGTAGTAGTTAGGCTTAATGGATGTTTAATAATTATAACAATTTGTATACATGTATATTAGATTGATGATACTAATAATGGGGAAAAAACATGGAATTGGAAACTATTAGAAAATGTTATCAATGCTAAAATGATTGAATGACTTAGAATAGGAGGAAGCATAATAACAATGTATACAAAGGTATCTTGATGGTTAATATGTGAATTTTGATAAAATTCAAGTGAGGACTACGGAAAGGACACAGAAAGACTTTGTAACCAATCGACACACTGTGTGTAATTGAAGAGGCTTTTATGTTATATGTGTTGTGTGTGTTTGTCTGAAAATAATATATAATGAGAGGCTGGGAATGGGTTTTAGGATCAGTTCTGGACTAAGCTCATAAAAACCTCTTAACTTGGGTTATTCTAAATTTTCTTCGTGTTAACAGACTACAAGCAGTCCTCAATTTACAACAGTCCATTTAGTGACCATTCAAGATTACAACAGCACTGAAAAAGGAACTTATGACCATTTTTCACACTTAACGACCATTGCAGTATCCCCATGGCTATGTGATCAAAAATCAGGCTCTTGGCAAGTGGTATGTATTATGACAGAGGCCGTGTCCTGGGGTCAAGTGATCCCCTTTTGTGACCTTCTGACAAGCAAAGTCAATGGGGAAGCCAGATTCATTCAACAACCATGTCAAAAACTTAACCACTGCAATTAACAGCTGTGGCAAAAAGGTTATAAAATGGGGCAAAACTGAGTTAACAAGTGTCTCCTTAGCAACATGTATTCTGGGGTCAATTATGGTCATAAGTCAAGACTACCTGTAATTCACCACCATCACCTGATCCAGACCAAAGATCTAATGATACAAAAGCAGGAGTAACAACATTAATTAAAATACTGTATATAATCAATATTGTTCAGGGGCCAGAACAAAAGGCTATTCTGCATTGGGCTGTGTCCAGAGGTGGGTTGCTACTGGCTCGCACTGGTTCAGGTAAACCAGTAGTGGAAATTGCAACTGGGTCGCCAAACTGGTAGGGACAACTGGCCTGCCATGCCCACAAACCGGTTACCCGGTTGCCGCGGCAAGGTTGTTTTAACATTTTTAATGTTCTACGTAGGCAAATGTGCACTCACGCAAATTGTGCGCGCACCGAACCAGCATTAATGCCGGCAGAAACTCACCCCTGTCTGTGTCAATAATTAACAACAAGAATTTCAGGGGATTAATTTGTCAGGTTAAGGTATTCCTGACAAACCTTTCTGACAATAGGACCTCAGCTTAGCTAATAGTATGTGAATATTGACATAATGAAAAGCATAACATTAAACAAAAGAATCATAGCTGCTTATTGCTCATGAAAATTTGGAAGGGCACAATTGAAATACTTACTCTGAAGGTTAGTAATGAAACAGTCAAAAGGGCAGAGATTCCTGTAGAATGAAAATACCCCCCCCCAATAATTGTTGTTCCTATGTGTCATTAAATAATATATGCAATGTGTATCTATTGAGAGACTTTATGTATGGCATATAACAGCAGTTTTCTATTACCCAACTTGCTCTTGTGTGTAACTACACCTGGCTTTGGCCTTTAAACCCCTGTGTGGCAGGGGAGCAGATTACCTGGGGAAACTCCTCTTCTTCCGGATTAACATTTACTGTCCTATCAGGTCTAGGAGAGGGCTATGCTGCAAAGGACCTCCATCTGGCAGGGCCCAGGTGATATGACTTTTCTGCGGTGACCCCAACGGCTTCTAAAACTCTTTCTGACTCCACTTGGAAGTGAGTTAAGAAGAAACATGGAAGGAGTCAGGAAAGTAAGCAACTTTCCTGGCACACAAATCTAAATATAAATCTTCATGATGTAATGCAATCTTCCATAATTTATCCTAAGGTTTCCCAGAATTATAAGCTCCACACTTAAGAGAACACCAAGAAGACTGACCTACTATAACTGTATTAATCCATTTCTTAAATAAGAAGAAACATAGATTTTATATTAATTAACTTTATATAGCTGCCTATTTCTAATAAGGGTGACTCTGGGCTGTGCAGAACAGTCAGATACAGCAACAGATATGAAAATAACATATATTAAAAATAGTATTAAAAGTAAATATTATACAAACAAGTGTACAAATCCTAAGTGAAGGGAGAATAAAATGGCTGCCTCAACAATGGAGCCATGTAAACATGTCTCCAGTTCCCTGGGAATCCCAGGTCTGATAACATAATCAGATCTTGAGGCCCTTCTGGAATATCAAAAGGGGTGGAGCTAATCTAATTTTGAGGGGACGAATAAGGTGCCATAACAGAGAAGATATCTTTCCTGGGACCCATCAAATTTAGGTCCCTGCCCTCTCTGCCAGATATAACGCGGTGGGGTGGGCTGATGTAATCAGGAAGACACTGTCTCTCAGATAACCCAGTCTGATACCATGAAGGGCTTTAAAGGTTAATATCTGTAGATTGAATTGGTTCTAGAAGCAAACTGGCAAGCAATGCCAGTTTGCACTGAGATAATTATAATATATGCTGTTCTGGGAGCACATGTAACTGCCTGCACTGCTGCATTCTGTATCAACTAAAAGTTCTGGATACTCTTCAAGGGTAACTCCACGTCTAGCACATTGCAGTAGTCCAAACTGGCGATGACTAAGCCACTCAGAGTCATTGACTGAAATGGGTGGCTATAGAAATTAAACAAAGAAATAAATAAAAGGTGATCCAGGGACTGGCACAAGTGGTACACAAGACAAAGTCGTGTGCCCTCATGACTACCACCTGCTGATTGAGCAGGATTTTTGATTCTGCGATGCCTCACAGATTGCAACCTCATCCAGCACCAAAGATGGCATGGTCCTGCAGCCAGTGGGCCCCAAAATCCAAAGTCACTTACTTCAGTTGAAGCCTCACAAACCTTCATAGCTTCAGATATTGGGATAAGACATTCACAGCACCACTTATGTCACTGGAGTAGAGATATATAATTATGTTTCTTATGTCACTGGGATGTGTTTGTGTGTCTGTGTGTGTGTTTATCATCAGCATATTGATGATTCTTCATGGCATGATGACAGATGTGCTCACCCAATGGCCTCATCTGGCCCACATAACACCCATCCTCCACGAGCTGCGCTGGCTACCTGTTGATCTCCGGGTGCGCTTCAAGGTCCTACTTACCACCCATAAAGCCCTTCATGGCAGTGGATCTGCGTACTTGAGAGACCGCCTCCTACCAATTACCTCCTTGCGACCTATTCGATCGCACAGATTAGGCCTGGCAACTACGCGGAGGAGAGCCTTTTCAGTAGTAGCTCCGACCCTCTGGAACGATCTCCCCGTGGAGATTCGTACCCTCACCACCCTCCAGACCTTCCGCACAGCCCTCAAGACCTGGCTATCCCGTCAGGCCTGGGGATAAAGATCGTAATCTGCCCCCACCCGAATGATGAATGTTGTGTTTTATTCTTACTTGCACTGTTTTTATGTTTATTGTTTTATTGTCTTGTATCCCCTTCCCTATAAATTGTAAGCCGCCCTGAGTCCCCTCAGGGAAAAGGGCGGCCTATAAATAATAATAAATTCAAACTCAAACTCAAATTCATCTGGAGGTTGAAGAAGTGAGGAGAAAGCACCAAACCCTGAGGCACCCCCTCCCACCCCATAGTAGGAGCCAAGGGCAGGGGGAAAAAACCAATCATCACCAACTGGAATCAACCACAAAAGAATCAAGTGAACCAGCATATGCTGCCCACCTTCAGTCCTCTCAGCCAATCCAGAAAAATACCATAGTCAATGGTAATATAGAATTATTATTTCTGCAATTTGAATGATTGGATCCAACAGTATACTGTGCCATATGTCATAAGTATGTAAATATAAACTAAAAGAGAATAAAATTGAAATTGTTCTAAAAATCAGAATCAAATACTCAAAAGAACTTATATGCAATATCAGAGATTTGTATCAGTGCAATAAGACTTCAGATAAAATAAATATACATGATTGCAAATTAATTGCAAAACACAATCCAATTTTAGTGTTTGAACGATTAGCTCTTAAGTGTATGAATTTTTACAACAAAATACATTTTAATCATTCTGTAATGTAAAGGCTTAGTATCATATCAAGTTGTTTTAGGATCATCATGACTGACAAAAGCAGCAATTGAAATCCTCCAAAGCGCATATTTGAGTAAACCATAAAAAGCTGAAGTGCTTCTCCTGCAGATACTGCAGAAAGATACAACTAAAGCTTTTTGCACAGACAACTCTTCTAGACTAATGCCTCATCATTAAAAAAAAAAGCATGGATTTCTGTTACAGTCACTTGAAGTCATAACATCAATGATGTGGCAATGAACATTTAAAAAGGAGAATCTGAGAATAACAATGAAATTACACAATTCAAATATGCCTTCTCTTGAAATGAATAAAGCACAGGATTACTGAATAAATTGTTTGCACAACACACACAAAGAAGCAGATTTCAATTCATTATTCAGCAGACTAACACTTTATAATGTGTCTATCATAGAATCATAGACTGGGGAAGAAGAACTTGTCATTTTCAATTTCTCCATTTTTCTGGTCTTAAATTGACTTCACTCGGTTTTCTCCTTTTTAAAAAATAGTAGTTAAAAAAGTCTGTACAAAAACCCACTTGCAACAGTTGTATGTATTTCTCCTAATGTAAACATTTTTGTACATAATTCTGATACATATACATGCTTTGTAATGAATATTTCCTAATGAGATGCATTTTATTATTTTTTTATTATTCATATACTTATTTTTATCTCTGCCTTCTTCTAATATTTGTACACCTGTACCATTTTTTTTAACTTTACTGGAGACCTGCCAAGTACAAAGTATTAATTCACATCTTAGTTCAGGATGTTCAGGTTAGATCAGTGTTTCTCAACCTTGGCAACTTGAAGATGTCTGGACTTCAACTCCCAGAATTCCCCAGCCAGCGAATGCGAAACACTGGGTTAGATGGATAACCATTCATAAGAAACACTCTCAAGTTGGTTAGATCTCCCCTCAAGCAACACATGACCAAGGGCATTCCTAACACTGGATAAGACCAGATGGCAGCCTTAGGCAGAACATTTGGACTTATCACTAAAGGCATCCAATAAATGTGTAATTAGCAATTATTTCATGAATGGAATAAAATCTTTGTGGAATATTTTGCCTCTCAAGAACCAAAACCCGCTTGTATTTTCAGTGGGGAAAATGACTTGGATTGGTTTTGCAGGAGACAAAGTAATATTCACAATGTGTTGGGACAAAAGCATGTTGACAAAAGCATTCTGCTATAAAAAGAAGTTATAAAGTCGTCTGAAATTGTGGAGTGGAGATACAAGTGTATACCAGACAATAAAACTGGTATTATCCAATGTATTGTAGATTTAAAAGAAAGTAAGAATCAGTAGGCTGGTAATGGTTGCTTGTTCCACTACCTGACCACAAAAGAATTAGAAGTGACGTTTGGATGGGAGGCAATGAAATAAAAGAAAACTAAAAAAGTAAATGTGGTCTTTTAGAGTCCTAAGAATGCATGAGAATAGCAATTGCTTGTTCAATATCTTCTTAGAAACTTACGACTTTAAATAAGCAGGATAGGAAGTGTATTGACTCTTATGAACCTGGAAACTAGATTTTGTTTCCCACAGGAGAAAACATAATTTCCTTTCTTTTTAAGTGGATTGAAGAGAAACTCACCTAGCAATTTGTAGGTTTGTAGTTCCAAAGATTTTCCAATCTTAAAGAGGCATTAAAAATAAACTCCAGAGTGATTAAAAAGATGAAGTTGGTCAAATGTTAAATTTATGAAAAGCTGCAATTATGGCTCAGAGCACAATGGAATCCTTCCATCACAAATGGTTGCAAAAACAATATTTCTGCCATCAGTTCACAAAGATTGTGAAATACAGGTGAAACTCGAAAAATTAGAATATCGTGCAAAAGTTCATTTATTTCAGGTTAAAAGATGAAACTAATATATGAGATAGACTCATTACATGCAAAGCAAGGTAGTTCAAGCCGTGATTTGTCATAATTGTGATGATTATGGCTTACAGCTCATGAAAACCCCAAATCCACAATCTCAGAAAATTAGAATATTACATGCAATTAATAAAATAAGGATTGTACATGTTCTCAATATCGGACCTCTGAAAAGTATAAGCATGCATATGTACTCAGTACTTGGTTTGGCAATTACTGCCTCAATACGGCATGGCATGGAAGCTATCAGCCTGTGGCACTGCTGAGGTGTTATGGAATACCAGGATGCTTCAATAGTGGCCTTCAGCTCTTCTGCATTGTTCGGTCTCATGTCTCTCATCTTTCTCTTGGCAATGCCCTATATATTCTCTATGCGGTTCAGGTCAGGTGAGTTTGCTGGCCAATCAAGCACAGTAATCCCACGGTCACTGAACCAGGTTTTGGTGCTTTTGGCAGTGTGGGCAGGTGCCAAGTCCTGCTGGAAAATGAAGTCAGCATCCCCATAAAGCTCGTCTGCGGAAGGAAGCATGAAGTGCTCCAAAATCTCCTGGTAGACAGCAGAGTTGACCCTGGACTTAATGAAGCACAGTGGACCAACACCAGCAGTTGACATAGCTCCCCAAATCAACACAGACTGTGGAAACTTCACACTGGACTTCAAGCATCTTGCAGTGTGTGCCTCTCCATTCTTCCTCCATACTCTGGGTCTTGGTTTCCAAATGAGATGCAAAAGTTGCTCTCATCAGAAAAGAGGACTTTGGACCACTGAGCAACAGACCAGGTCTGTTTTTCTTTAGCCCAGGTAAGACCCTTCTGACATTGTTTGTTGTTCAGGAGTGGCTTGACAAGAGAAATACAACATTTGAAGCCCATGTCCAGGATCCATCTGTGTGTGGTGGCTCTTGATGCACTGACTCCAGCCTCAGTCCACTCCTTGTGAAAGTCCCCAACACTTTTGAATGGCCTTTTCCTTTCAATCCTCTCCAGGCTGCAGTCATCCCTGCTGCTTGTGCACCATTTTCTTCCACACTTTTCCCTTCCACATAACTTTCTATTAATGTGCTTTGATACAGCACTTTGGGAACATTCAACTTCTTTTGCAATTACTGTTTGAGGCTTTCCCTCCTTATGGAGGGTGTCAATGATGGTTTTCTGCACAACTGTCAGGTCAGCAGTCTTTCCCATGATTGTGATTCCTACTGAACCAGACTGAGAGACCATTTAAAGGCTCAGGAACCCTTTGCAGGTGTTAGGGCTTAATTAGCTGATTAGAGTGGGAAACTTTGAGCCTAGAATATTGCACCTTTTCACAATATTCTAATTTTCTGAGATTGTGGATTTGGGGTTTTCATGAGCTGTAAGCCATAATCATCACAATTATGACAAATCACGACTTGAACTATCTTGCTTTGCATGTAATGAGTCTATCTCATATATTAGTTTCACCTTTTAAATTGCATTACTGAAATAAATGAACTTTTGCACATATTCTAATTTTTCGAGTTTCACCTGTACATGTAGGAAATCTCCATATCTCTATTTCAGAGATCATTTAGGCAGTTCAGACCTCTCATCCAGCTTCACTGTCAGCTGTCATGGCTTTGCAATCCCACAGAGTGGAGAAACATGTAGGTGTTAGCTTGCCTCACCTCACTAAAAGTCCAACCCATTTAAATTCTGATTTTGGAGAAGACTCCTGAGTATATGATGAACAGCCAAAAAACCAAACTGATCAAACAAATCAACTCAGAGTGCTAAGTTGAAAGACAAATGATCAGGCTCAAATTATCCTGTTTTAGATATATTATGAAAAAGCAAAAGACCTAGTTCTCTGCAGAAGGCATTAATGCTGGAAAAGGTGGAAGAAAACAGAAGAGGACAACCACCAGCAATGTGGAAGGACTCAGTTACAGTGGTGATGATTGCACCATTGGGAATCCTGCAAGAACAGGTTAGGAACAAATCACAGAGAAAAATCTATTTTTCTCCAGCCTTCCTGTCCTCTACCATCCTCTGGAGTCTATTGAAGCTCATGCCTCCTGCTTCAGTGACTCCATCCACCCACCTCATTCTCTGTCGTCCCCTTCTTCTTTTGCCCTCCATCTTTCTCAGCATTAGGCTCTTCTCCAGTGAGTCCTCCCTTCTCATTAGGTGGCCAAAGTATTTGAGTTTCCTCTTCAGGATCTGGCCTCCTAAAGAAGAAGAAAGAAGAGCAGTCAGGGTTGATCTCCTCTAGGACTGACCAGTTTGATCACCTTGCAGTCCACAGGACTCGCAGGAGTCTTCTCCAGCACCAGAGTTCAAAGGCCTCAAATCACAAAACAAACATTGCAATTTGTGATCTGGCCAGCTGAGTCAGAAGAAGAAAAGGTGTTCAGCTGCTCAAAGACTGTGACCAAACCGACCAAAGATTTTGACTAAAAACCAAGATCCCAAAACAATTTCTCCCTGGGACACACTACTGCTTGCATGCTCTGTCCTATATTCCTATAAAAGGCAAAAAAACTTTTTTGTATTTGCAAAATTGGGGGGGGGGGGACACCTCCAAGAATTAATTTTGCCTATTATAAGGAAGCAGAGAATCACTTTCCTGGCTTCTGCCTTGGCTTTATAGTAGAAGAGTAAAATTGATTTTGATTAAGTCAGTATCTGTGTTTTAAAAAATGGCAGTAATCCCACATTGCCAGAGTTAAAATACGTTTTTCCCCAAAGAAGGAAACTGTTTTAGGGTCTCTGGTAGAGAATAATGGAATCCGACAAAATAACGGAATCCGACAGTTCCAGAGCCAAGCTCTGGAACTGTGTAATACAATCTAAGCTTATCATGTTTAGACTATAAGCCATTTTCATACTACATTCTCCTTACTGTTACAGCTTTAGAAACAGCCACAAAGGAGACAGCTGGCATATTTTGGTTATAAGTACCAATTCCTTGACTATCAGTTTTATAGAAGCATCTATTATTCCAGTTCTTAGTTCTTAGCAAATTAAAGGAAGTGTTCCAGTTAGGATTTTTAAAAAAGCGAAATCCCTGCCCTTGGCATTTCATGTTATACTTTTGGGGCACAAAAATAATTGAACACAGGATGAAAAGATTGGGGGAACACGTCAAAGAAAAAAACAGTGAACAATGCTAAAATGATTGAGAAATGCATAACACAAGAAAGACAGGAAGTCTAGCTGTGGTCCATGAAAAGTTCCATGAACTCCGAGTGAGGTCTGCTAATATTTTCAGAAACTGAAGAGAGGACCATATGGCTCGCATTTTTCAGATATATAGTTCTAAGACCAAGGAAGGCAACATGGTACTCTCTACGTATAGGGTAGTATTACAAATCTTTCTGGATGGAGTTGATGAGCATCACAGTCCAAAATATCTGGAGAATACTTGTTTGGGGCAGGATAGGTTTATATCAATGGTTCCCAACCTGGGCCCCACACTCCACAGGGAGGCAATTTAATTTTTAATGGGGGCAATTTGAACCTTGTTTAGACCAAATTAATGGCCTTTTAGGCTTCCTCCGCATGAGTAGAGTTCACTTTTTGAATAAAGTAAGAATTATATGTGGTGGTGGGGGCATCAGGATTTTAGAGATACTTAGGGCATGGCCAAAAAAGGTTGGGAATCACTGGTTTATATAGATTGAAAAGTTCAACAGAAACTAGGCCAATTTTTTATTAGAATAATACATTCAAAGCCATGAAATGCTACATAGCCAAATTACCTAGGTTTCCTGCCTAGATAGGAGGTTGGACTAGAAGACCTCCAAGGTCACTTCCAACTCTGTTATTCTATTCTATTCTACCTTAAGTCTTTGTCACAAGGTTGCTTCAATACACAATAGAACACAAATTGCACAACAAAATTGTTAAAGGCAGGTCCATGCAGAGTTTCTAGAAATCCTGAAGGATAAGTATGCAAACAATGCAGTCAATAAATATAGAAAATACTGTATTTCAAAGTATGACCACATACTTCAGAAGGAATTCTGAATTTCCGCTCCTTTCAACATTCAACTTCTGTTTGCTTATGACATTAAACTCATAAAATCACTAAAGGCGAGACACTCACTTTGATATTCTGGGTCAAATGAGCATGTCTTTTTTCAAAATTATATTTTCCATACAGCATTATAGTTACTGACGATACTGTTCTATAGAAATAAACCCTGGCGGCAATGTTGCTGCTGATAGCAAGTTGCATCACCCAAAGCATTTGGCTGATTTAGCTATGTAGGGCCCCCATTCACCTACTTATAGCTTGGCCTAATTTTTTTGTAAGTGTTAACCTGATATTTTTAGTGCCTGTGATAATGCCACAAAATATGCCTGGTTTTGTATTCATTTTTAGAACAGAAATGTTTATACAAGAGTCTTTGTAGAGATTTAGGGTACAGAGGGACTTACATGTGGCGCCAACCACCCACCTCATGTGCTGTGTTTATAAAAAGCCACTTTAATACACCCCATTGTATAAATTATGTAAAAGAAAAAGAAATGAGAGAATTCTTGGTAACAACCAAGAGGATTTGCACACAAAAAAAAGCATTTGCCTGGTAAGAGGGTTAACAAAGTTACATTTCCCCACCATCACATGTTCTTTGTGTATAATCACAACATAACACATTGCAGAGAAAAGATGTGGTGAGGGGATAGTTCATCACAGGATAAACATTTATGGGAGTTGCATCAAGATATTTATTTAACTATTGTTTATCATTTTTGCACTCTTCTTTCTAAAATAAACTCAGTGTGTCTTGGAGCAAAGTACATAAAATCTATAAAATTTGTCAGCTTCTGTTCTCTATTTGGGGGCTGCTGTACCATTAGTTTTGCCTCTTTTTCCCCCTCCTTTTCTTTAATTCATAGCAAAATAGCGTTATCCAGTGTAAAGATATGCTTGGGAAGGAAAACACTTATAGAAAGTGGTAAACATCACCTGGAGGTACAGCAGCTAGCCAATTAATGGACAATGGTTCATGTAGTTGTTAGCCACACTAAACAGGAAACAATGATAAAGACAGAGCCAGGGAAGTGAAAGCTGCTAATTAATAGTACAAGAGAACATTTTAAAGCAAAACCTGTGAGCACGTGTTATAAAAGGGTACAGAGGCATTGCTGGATAATTTGCACAATTGTAATTGGATCACAGAGGAATGAAAGAGAGGAACTGGACTTCTGCAATGAACGCTACATGAGGCTGTCTTTAAAGACCACCCAGAAGCTACGGTTCCAAATACAGTGGTCATGGTACTTGCCAGTCAGCCTATTCTGCACTTATTTTGCGTGTAAAAAGTCTTGTCTGTCTAACATAGAAGCAGAACTGGTATTCAGCCAGTTTGGCCAGTTCACCCGAAACGGGAGTGGAAATCGTGTGGGTGTGGGTCCCCGCCCATCCACCCAACTACCAACCAAAATTTTACCGTCTTATTTAGGCACATTTTCAAGCCACGCGCATTCATGCAAGCCCATGCACAATCAAAGCACATACATGAAAGGCTGAGTGCGTGCGTGGACAGGTATGTGCTCATATTTGCAAACTGGTAGGGGAAGTAAGTGAATACCACCCCTGCATAGAAGATATCAAAGATATCAAAAGTTTGAATCTAAAATGGCTGGATGGAAGCATTACATGGATGTATGAAAAGTATTATTATCTATTAGGTTACAAAGCACCCGAATGTGACAAACTAATGTTGAGCGCTAAGCATAAAATAAGCCAGAAGTCATAATCATCTGAACAGTTGAAGTGCCATGCACCGGACCTATCAAAGTTACATATTGCAGCAAGATGGACACCTGATAACCGCAGAGTGGCATAAAACTGTCCAGTGCACCCTTGGTATTTATGTAGTGTGAGAGGGTAAGAAGAGAATAGTGTGTATTAAATAGCGGTTGAATGGAAGACATAGAGGCAGATCTAATGCAATGCTCTTTTATTAGCAACAAGTAGAACCCAGCACTGAGCCTGTGTGACAGCTCGCCTTTTATAGAGAGCTGTCGACCAGCTCAGCCAATCAGAATAAACTATTTTTTCCCACCATACAGGCGGACCTGAGTGAAGCCTTTATTCACCGGCTTCACTCCTTATTCAGAATACTTAACAGTGTGAATGTCTCTGTAGTTCAAGCTTTGCAGAAACCTGAGCCTGGTGAGATTCGATCTGCTAAACTGCTGGCAGCTGGTAGTCAGCAGAAGTAGCCTGCAGTACTGCATTCTAACCACTGTGCCACCGCTGCTATAGTTTGTTAAAAAAAACCAATGTATTAAAAAATGTGAATTGATCTATGGGTAAGTTCCCAAGTCTGATAAATCTTAAATAAATTAAGCAATGCTGAAAACAACAAGAAAAACCTGATCAAGAAAAGCTATTAAAATCTCATTCTGTGGTGTTCTACCTGAAGCACCAGTAGATTTTTATTTTTTTTTCTGAATTTTTCTGACAGATGCTTTCAGTAGGGAGATTCCACACCTAATGACAAAAGCTCTGTGTCATGTAAAAAATCAGGATGTGTATATCAACTTGTGTTACACATTTGCAACCTAACCACACTCTGATTTGTCATGTTTAAGCATAAAAGAAAAGAAAAAGAACAATCCTCTTCCATTATGGTAAGCTCTTTTTAAAAAAAAATGTAATATAGTAAATTATTTGTCATAGGGGACAGGAAAATGGATTGAGATAAAAGATTTTTTTTAATGTCAATCACTGTCCAGAACTTTGTATCATGACCAACAAGCCTGAAGCTCTTATAAACATATCATTTAGATACAGTACAATTTCATGGTTGGAGCACTCAGAATTCATGACAACACAATTCTTGAGCAATCATTTGCATGTGATACCAGAACAAACAAATAAACAATTGGCTTAGAAAATAAACATACTAGCTTTCTTCTCTTCCCGAATCAATTGGCAATTTAATTTGCCTCCTGCTCCCCAAAAGCAGAAGTAATACGTAGCAACTAAAAGTATGCTAATATTTACATAGGCTAATTTATGCACAAAGTTGCAATTTAGAAATGGTGGCGTGGAAAAAATGGGTTTTGTGCAGGCTGTTTTGTACAGTTTTTCCTGCAGAAAGATACAAATGTAATAATTAAGAATATAATACCTGATACCATATAAAATATAGAGCTCTTAAGACTTATATTCTCAATCTGGTTTCTGGATGCAAATTATGGCTGTGTCACAACAACCCTCCCATATCTTCTTTGGATTTGGATTAGGTTAGCAAGCAGGAGAATTCTCCTCCAAAACAAACAAATAATAATAATAAAGCCTTTGGCCATCCAACATGGGAATTAATTCCTCAGCACCAATAGAAGTCTGTCAGTTCTCAGGGGCTGCTACAAAGAAGAGGGAGTCAAGCTATTCTCCAAAGCACCTGAGGGCAGGACAAGAAGCAATGGGTGAAAAATAATCAAGGAGAAAAGCAACTTAGAACTGAGGAGAAATTTCCTGACAGTTAGAACAGTTAATGAGTGGAACAACTTGCCTCCAGAAGTTGTGAATTCTTCAACACTGGAAGTTTTTAAGAAGATGTTGGTTAACGATTTGTCTGAAGTGGTGTAGGGTTTCCTGTCTGAGAAGGGGGTTGGACTAGAAGACCTCCAAGGTCCCTTCCAACTCTATTATTCTAAAAGTTTCTCATACAAACTCTTTGGGATGAAATAAGTGGAACTGCAACCATTTCGGAGTGGGGTGGCGGGAGATGAAAATAATTATTTAAATATAGCACTGAGGTGAGGTTGGGAATTTCTTTCTCTCAGGGTAGTATTCCCAGAAGCACAATGAGACATCACAGGTTTCACATACAAAATATTGTTCCAAATATTTCCTGAGAATGGTACCTCAACAGGAGACAATAACTTCATAGAGATATACTTGATAGAGATAGCATGGGGAGATGATGTGTATGCTTGTATAACAAAGATACACATTTATAGAAAGGTATAGAAGGGTTGCTTCAATTTCCAGTTTCCTTCTGAGACCTAGCAAGGACTCTTTTTTTCTCCAGATGCCAAGAGAATTGAGGCAGGTGGCCAAGTGTCCAAAATTATGTCAGGGAGTTGCAGTGATGGGATACAACCGGTACGCCCCGGAACGGGTGTACCAGTGCCTGCTGGGAGCACCAGGTACCGTTCGGGTACAGTGCTATGGAGGGCCCACCCACCCACCCTCTTTACCTGTATTTGAGCCAATCGGGGCTTACGTGCATGCACATTGAGCATACGGCGCCTGCGCAATGCTCCACCGAGCAGCTGGAGTGTCAGGGAGCCATCGCGGAGTGTCGTGGGCAGTAAGTACGCATGCGTGCATTGCGCGCGTGCTGCATACGTGCATGTGATGGACGCCTGGCCCCATTGCACAGTACCGGTTGCAACGGGATCCAGAACCCACCACTGAGGAGTTGCGTATTGTCTTCCATCTATCTCCACCCTCTGGGGCAGGAGTGTTAAACTCGATTTCATTGAGGGCCGCATCAGAGTTGTGTTTGACCTTGGGAGTTGGGATGGGAATGGCCAGCTCGACATCACTCATGTTGGGGGCGCCTGTGGTGGCATGAGCACTCAGCCAGTGAAAACGGGTTCCCGCGCTCCCTTTTCAGTTGCGACAGCCTCCTGCAACCCTCTGCCAGCTACAACGGAGCTCGGGAGGGCCGCACGCAGCCCTTTTGAGCTCCATTTTCACTGGCAGAGGCACTGCAGGCAAGTCATTTGCTATTTCCAGGGCAGCCCCACAGGCCAAATCTGAACACCCTGTGGGTCAGATCTGGCCCCCAGGCCATGAGTTTGACACCCCTGCTCTGGGGCACTGTATCCCAACTTTGGCAACTTTAAGAGGTGTAGACTTCAACTCCCAGAATTCCCCAATTAAACATGCTGGCTGGGGAATTCTGGGACTTGAGGTCTACAACTCTTAAAGTTGCCAAGATTGAGAAACCCTGCTCTGGTGGATGTAACTTTTGCTATTCTGTCCCTTCTTCTTCCATCTCCTCTCCTGTAAGGTTACAAACATCTAGAGAACCACTAGAGTTTTATCTTTCCAATATATGGTAACACTAGTCCCCCAATTCTGCTGGAGCAGGACTTTGAGTAAAAAAAAAAGTACATGCAGGCAGGAGTTTGATTTTGCTGGCCTCCAAGGAGCCTGTGTGATGATGGACCAAATGGAATGGAAAGTGGCAGACAAGGCACAACAAATAGCTCAGTTCTAGGGCAAATGTCCCAGCATTTCTGTTTTTTCTCTCTTGGCAACACTCAGCGTAAATTAAAAGTTTATTAGCAGAATACCTACTGCTGCCGTGCCTTCAAATCAGTGTTGACTCCTGGCAACTCATGTCCTGCTAATAAAAAAGCTAAAAATCCCACAGAGGGTGTGATGGGGAGGGGAGGAGACAAACAGAGAAAGTTGTGTGTGTTGAGGGACAATCTTCTAGGACACAACTAATATTATTCTTTATTGAAGAAGTCCCCTTCTCTTTCTTCATGTTTTCCTTTCTTAGAGACCAACTTCTCATTTTGAATAATTATGTGTCCTCAAGTCATCAACTACTCTTAGAGACCCCATATACAGATTTTTCTCTACAATGTTCTCTCCCTAAATGGTTTTTTTTAAAAGATCTTCCATCAGTACCACTGCTGTAACTGAATCCATCTATCTTGCTGATGGTCATTTTCTCTTTCCTTCCACCTTTATCAACATTAGAGCCTTCTCCAGAAGTGTAGTTCTTCACCTGTGTCTAGATTCTTAGGATATTTTAATGTCCATCCTGTGGAGGCCCTTGCAAGCCTGGCCTTGCAGCAGATTGTGGTTTAGCTGATAGGATGCTGAAGAAAGCTGGGAAACTCCCTGGAGTATGTTGCTTGAAGAACATAGCTGGAATGGACTGCAAGCTAAAGTTCCCCCTCGTCACCAATTATCATGGCTGGTGGCCATCACAAGGTTGAGAGAGGATCCCTTCACACCTTACAGTGGGGCAACCTTCAGGTCAAGTAGAGGTTCCTCAGAGGTCTCTACTGGAAATAACTCTCAGAGGAGGAATAAACCAAACATAATCTCTCTGCTGCCTCCTTGCATGCAGCTTCTCCTTCAATGCTTTCATTATTATTTTAAAAAAGGACTGCTTAAAACAGTTTTGTGATTATTTCAAACATTTGTCAAGGTGTTTGGATAAAGAGCAAGAATCAAAGTGCTCTTCGGGTTAACCGCTTTAGTTTGATCAAGTGTGTTATGTGAAAGCCAACGTGGTGTAGTAGTTAAGATGTTTAAGGTGAGCCAGATTGCTGCCATGGAAACTTCCTGAATGACTTTGGACTAGCCATTCCCTCTTGGCCAAATCTACCTCATGGGACTGTGGGGAGAAAAGGAAGAAGGACTAGAATGGATGCTGCTTGATCTTCTGAATGAAAAGCAGGGTAGAAGTCAAATAAACAACAATAGTTGCAAATCACCATAAATAAACTCTACATCTCTCATTCATTCCAGTGAATGCAATTTAGGACATTCTTTCAGAATCAAAATGCCATTTTAGAATGTTATTTTCTTTGTTTCAAAGTGGGGACAAATTTCTAGTGAGGGAGCAGATCCACCAGGAGAAGGAGAAAAGAAAAAATTCCTGAAGATGTCAGAAACTACTGACAATGGACCCTTCGTCTCCTCATCCCTGTCCACCAAAAATTGGGCAGCAGGACTATCTGTAGTCCTTGCAATTGTGGAGGTTTATTCTCTCCCAAAGATCTCCAACAGTGCTAAAAGATTACCTGTTCAGAATTAGCTAGAGGAGGAATTAAAACAGAGGTTCTATGCTGTGCTTAACACTGCACCACATTATCCATCAATGGCCTATTTGTTCACCAAGAACCTTCTATAGCTCTTTCTTTCCTTTCCATTTTCTAACACTTACTCAGAAGTAAATCCCATTCAGCAAATGCACCATCCAAGATTAATCACCTTTTCTTCCAGGTTCTATTCCCCCCCCCCTTTTATCATAACTAAAGGATTCTTGTCGAACAGCCAAATCTTCCTTTAAATAGTTGTTCTTAATTTCCTCCATGCCACTTATTTGAAAGTGGGAACCACCATTTAAAATCTCCTCAAAGGGCTGGGAGCGCTTACCTCCAGAACTTCAGGGGGCCCGAAGGGAAAATGTAAAATGGCAATCTAGGGTCTATTGACATAAAGTCTCGCTTTCTGAGGCCCCCTCTAAGATGGAGTTGAACTTGTATTTGAAATGGATCCTCCTTCCATCTGAGGAAGAGGGTCCCAAATTAGCTGAGCCCTTCAGCCACGTAAGTATGGCCATTATTGTTGCTGAGCATCCAGCTTAATTATTCATCTCAGAAATGTTCGCCTGAAGGTGAATGTATGGGAGGTCTTTTGCCGTACAAAGTGGTGTTGTGCTCTCAGTATTTAGTCTGCTTCAGGGTAGCTTCCCATGTGAAGGCAGCCAACAGAGGTCTCTTTCAGAGGGTGTTCTCCCTCGGCTTTCTACACAATGCGACCCAATGCTTATTTTTTAGAGTAGTTTCAAACATAACTTGATATGCATGCACACACACACACACACACACACACACACACACACACACACACACACACACACACCAATCACCCAGCAAAGCTCTAAGGGCAGGAGAGGGGAGGGTAAGGTTGTGTAAGTCTTTTAAAGCCTGATTTGAAAGATCCATTTACACTTCTTCTCCCTGCCCCCAGATTAAGATTTATGAGTGAATAGGCTGCTCTTGGAAGTGAGTCTTTGATTAAGCGGAGTGGGGTTAGGACTTCGGCAAGTTCCCAGCCAGGAGCCTCAGCAGCAACAGCATTCTGGCTTTCCCTTCCTTAGCAATTTGCTGATTCACCTCTAGTCTCTCTCCCATCTTTCTTACCTACTTTAAGAACAGGTCAAAAATGCTCTCCTTCCCTATGTCTCTTTACCCAACTTCCGAAACTACTTTGCATTGGAGGAAAAAGCCACAGGACCAGGAATATTCTCATCTCATTTATTTAACCAAGAGTTAGAATGCTTTGAATGGGTTCTAATATAGATCCAGCTGGTATGCAATCTCAAAAACTACCAGGCTCTCTTTGCAATTTTAGGTTAAAGAATTTGAATGGTCATTAGATGGCACCAAAGAACCTCAGAAAATGTCTAACTCTTTGCTGCCATCTGGTGGTTGATTTTTTTTAATTCTTTTGTTGTTTTGTTTTGACTACAAACAGTAGCAATTCTGTGTCCCACAAACTCGGAGAATGAACCTTCACCCTAACTCTGTGTCCAATCAAAAGTTAAATCTGTTAAATTTAACTACACATTTCTTCCAATATGCAGATAGATATATGATCACATCATTTAAGGAAACCAATGGCTGAGCATCTGCTTTGTGTGCTAATGATTTCAAATCCAACTCCTGGCAATTCTAGATAGGGCTGGTAAATCACTATTACGCTGAAAACTCTTATTCATTTTAGTGAGAGTCTAATTTAATGTGAAGAAATTTAAACCAAGATGTATGTCCAAAAGTAAAATACGACATTAAAATGTTTCTGTACAAACTGCTTTATGTGAAGTCTTTTCCTTTCTATCTTTCCTTCACCAGCAAAACAGTATACTTTGTAAAGAAATATCTAGCAGAGCGCCAAGATACTTCTTTATTTATCTTCAACATAACTAGTGTCAACACCAATGACATTTTATTTTTATTTCCTAACCTCAACTCAAGCTATTTATTTTTCTTTATGAAGTTTTAAATCAGTGCATCCCAAACCTTGATAAATTATACCCAATTGGGTAAAGGTGTGGGGGGGGGGGTCCCCTCCTTTGGATAACTACGCGAACTCATCACAACAGGAACATTTAAATCGACTTATAAATTGCCACATATACTAAACTATATTAGAAAATATCCCAAAGTACTCCTTTTAAGATAAAATTCAATGAAATTTTCAATGGTGATTTGTTCAAATGATACAAAGATCATTCAATGGCATTGTTTTCATAATACAGGTAGTCCTCAACCATAATACAGTAGTACAACCAATGGTGGGATTCAAAAAACTTTACTACCGGTTCTGTGGGTATGGCTTTGTGGGCGTGGCGTAGCTTTGTGGGCATGGTGTGGCTTTGTGGGCGTGGCAGGGCAAGGATACTGCAAAATGCCCATTTCCTCCCAATCAGCTGAGACTCGGGAGGGAGAGAATAGATAGGGGCAGGGCCAGTCAGAGGTGGTATTTACTGGTTTAGTATTTTAGTATTTAGTATTTATTTGGATTTATAGGCCGCCCTTTTCCCTGAGGGGACTCAGGGCGGCTTACAATCATTAGGGAGGGGGTGCAATTCAAAAATAAACAGTATGTGAACAAAGTAAAATAATAAAAACACAACTTGCATTCAACACTCAACACTCGGGTGGGGCAAATTAGAAGCTTATCCCCAGGCCTGTTGGGATAGCCAGGTCTTGAGGGCTGTGCGGAAGGCCTGGACGGTGGTGAGGGTGCGTATCTCGACGGGGAGGTCGTTCCACAGGGTCGGAGCTGCAACAGAAAAGGCTCTCCTCCGTGTAGTCGCCAGTCGACATTGACGACATTGAGGTTCTCCGAACTACTCAAAATTTCTGCCACCGGTTCTCCAGAACTGGTGTGAACCTGCTGAATCCCACCTATGAGTACAACCATTCATTCTACAACCATTCAAACTTATGGTGATGCTGAAAGGGATTCCTCAAAATTTGGTGAGCCTTTTTTGATGAGCAATTTGAAGGAAAACATTTGGGAAGAAATGCTTTAAATGGTTAAGGTAAGTTAACTGAAAGGCCATCTCCTCTCATATCAAATAACAGCATTAAGAAGGTATCACTTTGGAACACTGTGGTTTTCTCTCACCCACTTAAGAAGGATTGGTTAACAGAACTGTGAGACAGGACATTTATGATAGTTTTTAGAATTTTATGTTTTTTATATTTGTTTTAATATATTTATTCATAGCACAAGTAAAAATTTCATTTCTAGTAGAACATTCTCCTAAGAGATGAGAACATGGTTGATGACTTTTAATTAATTAAACAGGAAAAAACCAGTATTGTTCCATTTGGCCTTTGTTAGCACTTTACTTCAATATTGAAGATTTATTTATTTAGGCTTGAATTCATTCGTTTAATGTATGTGCATTCCAACAGCTTGAGGGTTCTGGACAACTCATAAAGTACAGCTTAAAAGGATGAAAGATAAGAATATAATAAAGCATAACGTGAAGTAGTTTAGTGTACTGGCCTAAAAAACAAGAGATTGTGATTTCTAGGCCTGCCAAAGCCACCTGGATGACTTTGGGCCAGTCATACTCTCTCTCAGCCCAACCCACCACACAAGGTTGTTGTTGGGAAAAGAGGAGGACGAATGAGTTTTAGGTATGTTTGCCACCTTCAGTTACTTATAAAGTAATAAACATGGGATAAAAATCTAATAAATAAATACAATAAAATAAATAAAAACCCACTAAACATAGAGCAGTGATGGCTAATCTTTTTCAGATCACGTGCCAAAAGCGGGGGGAGCGCAGGGGGTCATGTACAGGCGTGCCCACACCCATAATGCTATGTGTGCATGACCCTCCCCTTCCCCCCCCGGTTTTGGCCCATGATGAACCCATTTTTCGCCCTTCCAGGCTCCAGAGGCTTTCTAGGAGCCTAGGGAGAGCAAAAACAGCCTTCCCCCACCAGAGGTCCTCTGGAGGCTTCAGGAGGTTTTCCTGAAGGCTACGGAGGGCAAAAAAACAATCCTACCAATAAACCAGAAGTCACTTCTAGGTTGCCCGTAGTGCCATTTTTCGCCCTCCAGAGGCTTCAGGGAAGCCGCATGAAGCCTCTGGATGGTGAAAAATGACCCTACGGAAAAACCAGAAGTCACCATTCCCGAAGGCTCCGGAGCACTAAAAACGGCCCAATGCGCAAACCGGAAGTCTGTTCCTGAACTTCTGTTTTGCGTGTTGTGTGGTTTTTCGCCCTCCGGAGGCTTTAGGGAAGCCAAAAAACGGCCAAAAAAGAAGGCTGAAGTCAGCTGGCTAGTGCGCACATGTGCGCTGGAGCTGACAGAGCAACATGCTGCATGCCCTAACAAATGGCTCTGCATGCCACCTGTGGGACGTGTGCCATAGGTTCGCCATCATGGACCTAAAGTGTTTGCTGATCTTATCCATTTTTTATCACTTCCTTATATGTGTGTAATAGTACTTTAATTATTTTAATGGTTTTCACTGCATTACAAAATAGGAAAAGGCATTTTTTGGTGGAAGGATACTAGAAATATTTTAAGATGCACATAAATATATAACTTAATAGTTACCTATTATGGAGGAGCATCCTGAAACAGTAATTTTATAAGAAATCAGGTTATTTAATGTACTGTATTTCATTTGACTCGATTGTTTTGTTCATATGTCTATAATTACATGCATGCTTTTGCAGAAATGTAGGTTTAAGTGCTAGGCTTTTTCTAAAGGATCTCAGAAAGATATAAATCAAAAATAAGAGGCAGAAGAGTTCATTTTGTTTAAAAAATGCTTTCCTTGGGGAAATGTAGAGTGACCTTCAGTTACAACTGGGCAAGATAAATATTTACTCTCCCTAGCAGTGAACATCTTACTGAAGAGTAAATAGTATTTGGCAATGAATAGTCAATGTTTGGCTAGAAGTCAAGTACCACAAAGGCTAATTCTTTTTGGAAGTTTTTTGTAGACTTTTCAATTTCTTATCTCTATTATAGATATTCTTTTTACAAATGAGGATTAGGGTGATTCAATCCTACTTTTTATGATTTAGCAATTTTATTATTTCACTTTTACTTGGTCTAGATATAATAGGATGATTTTCCCCCAACGGGTATGTAGTAATTTGTATTGATCTGGTCATTTTTTATTACATTTCAAATATATAAACCATATAACCAGGGGTGGGCTGCTGGGGGATCGCATGGGTTTGGGTGATCCTATAGCTAGGATTCTCCCCAGTTTGGCAAATCCAGAAATGCCACCAATGGCTGGCCCCGCCCACCCTGCCCCTCCCAGGAGTCTCCACATGGCCCATTCATCATGCCAGGTAAGTGCAGGGCCTCCACGGAGGCTCAGGGAGGGGAGAAACAGGCCTACCGGAGGTTCCAGAAGTCTGGAAATGGGCCTGTTTCTGGTCTCTGGAGGGCCTCCGGACCCAGGGGAAAGCAGTTTTCTCCCTCCCAGAGGCTCAAGGAAAACCTACATTTCCTGTGTTAGTGTACCACTGGCAAGTATTAAATTTTCATTTCGGTTTGTTCTAGAAAACCTCTTCTGAATAAATTCTGACGCATTGCGCAATTTTACAAATTGTTGATTTTATATATGTATCATATACCCAATTACTGACAACTTTTGAGTGCTGTAATAGTTAAACATCACAAGAAAAAAAATCATGGTGTCATTAAAACAGTCAATAAAGAGAATGGGGACCCGTTTCACATGAGGTATGACAAACATTGACCCCATCCTAGTGAATGAGAAGGAAATATAAGAAAAAGTATGCATATTTGGGGCAGTGAAATTTTAAAAGTATGCGGAGATGCTAAGTGAATCTCTGTGGGGTGGACATTGAATAAGGAGGAAGCCACTGAAAAGAATGTGCATCTTTTTGACTAACCACCAAATCTTAACTTGTAGAGAAGACTCAAGAAGTGTGTAGCACATATACCGGTAGATGGGCACAAATAATCCTTGGGACTTGCTATAAGGGGCACTTAAGTTGAAAGTCAATATTTTGAATCTGGACAGGAAAAGCATAAAGAAGAAATAACAGAGTCAGAACTGAAGAATTCTTGGATGAGAAGCTAAACATTTTCAAGGAAAAATAAAGAAAGTCCAGTTGTCTTTTGAAAAAGCACCTTTGGGACAACTATGACTTGGATGACTGAGAATCTCCATAGACAAAAGATATACAAAATCTGCCCAAACTCAGCTCTGGAAATCCTCTCAATGTATCTAGTCTTTTCCAGTAGTAAATCCAGTTTGCTTTGATGCCTAGTTCAGTATAACATTCAGAAAAATGAAAGTCCATTTCTCATGGTCTAGTGTAGGAGAAAGACAAACAGCTGTAATGGGGTGAGGGTGACATCCATAGGAAAGCTAGACTTATGAAGAAATAATAAACCATGCCAAGTGTCATGTAAAGCAGTGCCAAGATTTTGGAGGTTGTTTAAAAATCTTTTTTTTTTTTTTTTTACAAAAAAAAGTACTGGGAATGTGACTGTTCCTTTGGGTCAGCATGTGATTGAATTTGCAGTTTAAATAATCTCTACAAAATCCATGGCAAATGTCAGTCCAATACATTGGGGGGCCTTTATGTAATGGATGGATTGGTTTGTTTATAAAGAGCAATGATGTAAGATTTACTCCAAGAAAACTATGACCCACTCTTGGGAAATTTAGATGAGGATGTTCCAAGAGAAAAACAACACATTTTGGGTGACTGGCTTGTAACAATGAGACAAAGCAAATAATATAACTAAGCAATAGCAATAGCAATAGCAGTGGACTTATATACCGCTTCATAGGCCTTTCAGGCCTCTCTAAGCGGTTTACAGAGAGTCAGCATATTGCCCCCAACAATCTGGGTCCTCATTTTACCCACCTCGGAAGGATGGAAGGCTGAGTCAACCCTGAGCCGGTGAGATTTGAACCGCTGACCTGCTGATCTAGCAGTAGCCTGCAGTGCTGCATTTAACCACTGCGCCACCTTGGCTCTCTAAGAATCACTCTAAGTTCTCCTTGGCACTTGATAGCAATAGCAATAACCCTAAGACTTATATGCCACTTCACAGTGCTTTACAACTCTCTCTAAGCGGTTTCAAAGAGTCAGCATATTCCGCCCCCCTCCAGTGGTGGGAATCAAAAGTTATTACTACAAGTTTTGTGGGCGTGGCTTGGTGGGTGTGGCAGGGGAAGGTTACTGCAAAATCTCCATTTCATCCCGATCAGCTAGGACTCAGGAGGCAGAGAATAGATGGGAATGGGGCCAGTCAGAGGTGGTATTTACCAGTTCTCCAAACTACTCAAAATTTCTGCTACCAGTTCTCCAGAACCTGAATGCCATTTCTGCACACACACCCTAAACCAGTGTTTTTCAACCACTGCGCCGCGGCACACTAGTGTGCCGTGACATAGTGTAAGGTGTGCCGTGGGAAAATTACTTTATATATAGTCAATATAGGCACAGAGTTAAAAATTTTTAACATTTTCTAATGGTGGTGTGCCTCGTGATTTTTTTCATGAAAAAAGTGTGCCTTTGCACAAAAAAGGTTGAAAAACACTGCCCTAAACAATCCGGGTCCTCATTTTACCAACCTCGGAAGGGTGGAAGGCTGAGTCAACCTTGAGCCGATAAGGATCGAATCCTTGGCAGTCAGCAGAATTACCCTGCAATACTGAATTGTAACCACTGTGCCACCACAGCTCTTGTGGTGATTGAATGAGCTCCTGCAAATCTCAAATACCTAAAAAAAATGGGAAGCAAAAATAAGACATACTGTATATTTTGCAAACTGTACATTACAATGTATGTCATTTATCTACCGTACATCTTGTGTGTGTATGTTTAGGAGACTTACAAAGACTTCAGTTCTTCTCTAAAGCAGCCAACAGTGGTTTGACCATAAGATAGTACACCTTTATTGAGAAAATGCTGACATTAATTGGATTACCCTAAACTTTCCATCCCTTTGCAGAAGTTTTAGAAGTATTTACTACAAAAGATGATTCAGGTTTACATTGGTTCCTGTTTATATACATTAAAATACAGTCTTTAACAGTGCCATATAACTTTAAGAGGACACTCTAATAGACACACCCCTCCAGATTGGGGGGAAATCTTTCCTATCACCCAATCCTCTTTATTTAAATTGTCGATCTTAGAGATTGCATTTAGTTATAATCTGAATTTTTAGGAAATATAGCCAGATCCTCGGTTACTGGCTAAAAGAGTCATCTTCTTAAATATTGGGATTGTCTTTAAAAAGAAGGAAGTTGGCTAGACCTTATGATGCTAAGAATATGTGTTTATCTAACACTGATTTGCTCAGTGAATAAAATGTGCAAAGCAGATAATCGAGCTATTCTTGTTAAAAAACATGGCTCTAGATCATGGGTTTTGGAGGCTTGGACAATTTCCTAGGTCAGCTCCAACTCTAGGAAGAGTTAGAGGGTTTTGATCAAATCTAGTGTGATAGATTTTGGAGGCTGCACTGGCCCTCTCTCTCTTGACTTTTTAGAAAAGCTGCAGAGGCATTTCTTTAAATTGTTGATTGTGCGCATATATTTCATCATTGGCTTTAAACTATATTTGTAACTTTTCATATTCTGTTTTTGCTTTACATTTGGTTAGCTACCCTGAGTGTTTGCCAGAGCAGGAAAATAGGGTTCCTGCAGTATAAACCATTTGTTTTGAAAAAATAAATCCTTAAGTGTCTTAGACCCAGATATGTATTCTTTGCCACCAACCTAGAGAGGCAATCCAAAAATCTTATATCAGTGAATACATTTCATCAGATACAATAAAATGTCATGGCAGACATACAGGACATTGCAAAAACAGAAAAGGGCAGGGCAGGTGAGTCCCTGAAGAGATGCAGCTAATAGAGACATCAGTAAATACCAGGAGAATACAGATGTATTGGGATTCATCAATCAGATCTCTTTTTAAAATAAGTAAACAAATGAATATAATAAGGAGTACTGGCTGATCACGTTAATTTTATTAATTATATTTTAAAATATATTCTTTTTGGTAACAAAATAGGGTCCCTGTTGTTTCATAATATTGGCTTTAATGCACTTTCCATCCATAGTTTGGCGGCAGAATGCTTCATGCCAGCACTACAAAAAGCTTTAAAGCAATTCAGTGGCATCTGTTTTCTTTCTCTCACTCTTTCTCAGTGCTCAGCATCCACAGCCAGACTACTGAAAGGGCACTGCTTTTACTGTTCTGATTTCTGTTGTCATAGAAATATCTTCATCCTTCATGATCATGTCTAAGTTTGTCCATTTTCTCTCCCTAGCATTAATCTCTATTTTGCCCTCATCTATTCTAAAGCCCAAGAAAATGAATCTACTCCGACTGTGAACTGCTTATTTAACGTATTTAATGTCAACACTTAAGTCCCCACCATGTTAATTGAAAGTATCTTTGTTTCCTTAATATTCAAAGTTAACCCAGTTTCTTTTCCTCTTTCAATTTTTAATTTTTTCAACCCAAGAAAATGCTGGAAAGAAATAATGTATTTTTCGGAGTATAAGACACACCGGAGTATAAGATGCACCAAGGTTTTGAAGAGGCAATTTTTTAAAAAAAATAGGTAGGTAGAGGGATAGACAGGAAGAGAAAGAGAGAGAAATACGGTAGGTAGGTAGGGAGAGAGAGAGTAGTTAGGTAGGTAGGTAGGTAGGTAGATAAATGGGGAGAGAGATGGGGGAGAGAGAGAGTGAGTGTAGGTAGGTAGATAGGTAGGTAGGTAAGAGGGATAGAGAGGGAGAAATAGAAAGAGATAGTGAGAAATACAGTAGGTAGGTAGGGAGAGAGAGTAGTTAGGTAGGTAGATAGATAAAGGGATAAAGAGAGAGAGACAAATAGAGAAAGAGAGAGAAATATAGTAGATAGACAGGGAGAGAGAGAGAGTAAGTAGGTTGGTAGGTAGAGGGATAGAGAAAGAGAAATAGAAAGAGATAGAGAGAAATACAGAGGTAGGTAGGGAGAGAGAGTAGTTAGATAGGTAGGTAGATAAAGGGATAGAGAGAGAGAAATAGAGAGAGAGAAATACAGTAGGTAGGTAGGGAGAGAGAGAGAGAGAGAGAGAAAGTAAGTAGATTGGTAGGTAGATGGATAAAGAGAGAAAATAGAGAGAGAGAGAGAAATACAGTAGGTAGGTAGGGGAGAGAGAGAGTAGGTAGGTAGGTAGGTAGGTAGGCAGGTAAAGGGATAGAAAGAGAGACAAATAGAGAGAGAGAGAGAGAGAGAGAAATACAGTAGGTAGGTAGGGAGTGTGTGTGTGTGTGTAGGTAGGTAGAGGGGGAGAGAGAGAGAGAGGGAGAGAGAGAGAGAGAGAGAGAGAGAGAGAATGGGTAGATAGGGAGAGAGAGAGAGTAGGTGGGTAGGTAGGTAGATAAATCCAAAAATCCAAAGCCACTCAGTTTTGCCAGGGTTCAGTTGAAGCCTATTGTTCCCCATTCAGATCCTTACAGCCTTGCTTAGTCTCCCTTCACTGAAGTTACCACATCAAGATGGCAGCACTTTGGAAGGAAGATCATTAGTTAAAAATGTGAAATCAACCATTGTTACATGAAAAACAATAGCTTTTAAGCATTCCATGATGTTATACACTAAGAATCAATGGTTCAGTACAATGATTAATCATTACAGTAGTTAAATCTGAACAACATTTTACTAGTATATGTAAAAGCTATCCCCTCCCCTCTTTTTAAAATGATGTTTGGTAGATATTTTACATTATATAAATTAATCAAAAAGAAGTAAAAATTAAAAGAATTAGTATCTAGTTAAGCACAGAAATATTTCATATTGTTAAAAGTTATTGATATGATCCAATATTTCAAAAACCTGAAAGAGTATTTTTTAATTCAGAAGATATTTTCCTTCACTGTTCATTTCTAGTTTCAATGGTTTTCCCAAATTTGAGTCCAGCTTCACATATTAGGGGATTAAATTTGAAAGTTAGTAATTTTGTGGATTAACATTTTTCTTTTTTCTTAAATCAGCATGATCGTGTAACAGTTGTTACCAGTCAGATTTGTTTAAATTGGGCCAAATGTATTAATATGGTATTATTACATTTGTATGCCTGCAAATCCTTCCAGATTTCTTGTGGTTTATAGCAACAAAAATAGACAATTAAAATGGAACTAACTGGACACTACACAGACATTCCCAAAACAATAAGTCAAAGAAGACTTATTAACAAATGTAATGACTCCAGTCTGTTATTCTATCATTTATTGTTTGAGTGGTGGTGAAAAGGCCTGCTTGAAGATAGTCCCATGAATGGCCAGATTTTGTAACTTTGAGACAAAATCAAGTAAAAGATATTGCCCAAAGGCCACTGTATCTTTGTAAAAATACCTTTACTTTCTCAGTAAACAAGCATCGGAGGAAAATCAAAGACGCATGAGATTAACAGGCCAAGATTCTGATTTCTGTTCGGATAAATTTAAAGCTGGGCTTCAGTCAGTCTGGAACTTGTATAAAGGTCATTGATTTCATTGATTGCACAGAAATAGATTGCTTTCACTTTGTACTTTTCTTATCAAAGCCCAGTCTGCACCTTCTTTGAGCGTTTCAGATATTTAAAAGAAAGCTGTTTTCCATCCATGTACAGATAGGTTCCCATCATAATTCTAATCCCATGGACCTTCCATTCTTTGTTATGCACATTTGGGCAAGCTGGAATACAGTCTCTATATTCATGAAATTCTGCTGAGAGTAGGAATGGTACCCTAAAGTTTCTTTCATGTTCTATGATAAATTGATCCAGATTTTGTTCCAGCATTAGATTGCCTGCATATTTCAGAAGTGGACAATAGAGATGTTTGTAAATCTTTGATTCAAAATGTAAATCTATTAAACTTAAAATGGTCAGATATATCAGTGTAAGCCAGGGGTGTCAAACTGGCGGCCCACGGGCCAGTTGCCTCACAGGCAGGTCACACCCACCCCAGTACCACAAAGGGGAGAAAAATTTCGTGATATGTCATGTGATGACAATGTGACGCCACAAGTTTGACACCTGTGGTGTAAGAAGTTAAACAATACCTGAATGAAAGAACTACCAACTCTGACAAATGAACTAACAGTAATCAACAGCCTAATCAAATAACCATCAAGAACACCCCCACCAATACTGACAGGGCAAGCCACTACTATATAAAAAAGGAGCAAACCCCACTAATTCTAGCACTGATGATGTTAACCAGTTGAGTAATGAAATGTCTGTAAGAAAACAACAAGCTCAGAGAGTACAAATGACCCAACTGTATCAGAAATTATGCATCATTTCACAGGAGAGGGCTTTTCCTTGCCTTGGAATATCAAACCTGATTTTATATCCTGTCTGTTCAGTTACTCCTCAGATATACCTGCTTGGAGGGGAAACCCCCACAAAATCCCAGACATATAGATTAGACTGCAAAGTTGGAAAATATCCCAGAAAAATGCAGCATGGCAAACCACATCCATGTCATTGTCTAGAAAACTACCTTGCTATATCAAGAGTCAAACTCCTGATTGAAATGAAGAAGTATTTACCTTTCTTGCACACACACACACACACACACACACACACACACACACACACACATATGCTGGTCTTGTTGTATTCGGGTCTTTTACCATGTAAGATTGAAATTGTCTTGGCAACGTTTCAGTGAGGTCTCACTCACCATCTTCAGGCTGGTGTTTTCGGCTTCATGCGTGTGCGAGTAAAGCGTGGTCGGAGCTGCCGTCTCTCTATAAATCTTGGGGGAGGGAGGTGTGGAGTGCTGGCTTTGTTGCTGTAAGTGGGTTGGCTGGCTGTGTAATTGCATCCTGATTGATAGATCAGGAGTTGATGTTTGTAGATTGGTCGGCTGTTTCATATCATCCTGTGTGGCCGAGGTGCTGGCTGTGTGTCCGTTGTTCTTTAAATAATAAAATAAAAGCTTCTTCCATCAGTGAAGAGATCCAGCAAAGAATCATCCCCAGAGAGAAATCATCCAGATGCCCCAAGCTCTATGGCAAACAACCAACTTCCCTTTCTGGACATCCTAATCTACAAAAAACCCAATGGTTCCCTAGGACACACCATCTACCAGAAAAAAACACACACCAACTGCTACTTAAACACACAATCCCATCACCACCTTCTTTCAAGAAGATCAACTCTGTAGCCAAGACCCTCATCTCCAGAACAAAACGCCTAGACGACAAAGACCACCTGAAAACTGAATTACACACTCTCACAAACGTATTAATCTCCAATGGATTTCAAAGAAAAACAATTACCAACCTAATCCAAAGGGAGACTCCCCCCAAGAACCGAGACATAGAACAGGACAACGGCATCGCCCTCCTCCCTTACATCAAAGGCACCATGGATAAAATCAGCAAAATTCTCCACAAACACAATATCAAGACAGCCTTCAACACTGACCAAAAAATAGCCAACATCTTAAGAAACCCCAAAGACAAAATCCAGCTAGAAAACCAAGGAGTCTATGAAATACCATGCAAAATCTGCCCTGCCACATACATTGGACAAACTAATAGGAGAATAAATGCACGCATCGCAGAACACAAGAACGCAGTCAGAAAAAAAAGGAAAAACTTCCTCCCTTTTCCAGCACCTTAAAGCAACAAGAAATGAAATTGATTTTGAAGGAACCAAATTAATCTCCAAAACTGAACACTTCAACAAGAGAATAATTAAGCCATCGAAATAGAAAAACACCTCCACAACATGAATAAACGTTCCACCTACCAGACATCTGGAAACCAGCCCTAATCAACAAACGAGCCCCACTCACTACCCAGGTCGTTACAACACAAAAGAACAATGGACACACAGCCAGCACCTCAGCCATCCAGGATGATATGAAACAGCCGACCAATCTACAAACATCAACTCCATCTACAATTCAGGATGCAACTACACAGCCAATCAACCCACTTACAACAACAAAGCCAGCACTCCACCCCATCCCCACCACCAAGATTTATAGAAAGATGGCAGCTCCGACCACGCTTCGCACAAGCACGAAGCTGAAAAGCCAAATTATTTTTTTCCTTCTTTCAACAACAAAGTAGATGACCTTGTATGTATAATGCTGTCACTGGCTGCTGCTGGCTACTACTTGCAGCATTTACTAAAACCAACATACCCTCTCATCCTTTCCTGTGCAAAGTATGTGCAAATAAATATACAGTATTGCTTCTTTAAAACAAGACGGTATATATTCAAGACTACCTATTTCTGGGTAGCAAGAAGAGTCAGCCATGCTACCTCAGGAATTCTGGGAGTAGAAGTCCACAGGTCTTAAAATTGCCAAGTTTAGAGAGCCCTGCTTTAATTCCTAAAGAATATTTTGCCCAGGTTGCTGAAAACACTGCATGTTCCTTCTCAGCAGGACTAGAATTACATCTAGCAGATTCTGAAATCTTCTTCAGATAAGTAGAAAAGCTGCAGTGGATCTTGGAGCAAGCCACAGTAATATCAAAATGATGTCACGTGTGATGACATGCTCATGGCCTGAAGATGTAATACCGTGTTTCTCCAAAAATAAGACAGGTTCTTATTTTCTTTTGACCCCCGAAATAAGCACTTGGCCTTATTTTCGAGGAGGTCTTATTATTTTTGGGGTGCAGGAGGCAGAGAGTGTGGTCACCTCATAGCTGCTGCTGTGTTGCAATATTTTTGGGGAGTCTTATTTTAGGGGGAGGGCTTATTTTAGTGCATGTGCTCAAAAGCCCGATTGGACTTATTGTCCAGGGAGGTCTTATTTTCAGGGAAACCGGGTAGTATTATATCTGATGCAAGTGCCTATTTTCAATCATCTGCAGAATGATGGCATCGCACACATATTGATGTTTCCAACACTTCCACTCAGACTCTTCTGAAAGGCCGTTCCCCCTCAAAGCAATGGCTTTTTAAGGCCTTGATTGTGTATGCATGCAATTATTCAGGTACACCTGTAATTCCTGTAAAGAGAATTGCTGTGTCCTATATACAGTTTCGGTATAGAAGTTATGAGCAAAGGATACAAATGCTAGCCAGGTTTGTATGCTGGAAGGATGGGTGTTCTTAATCTTTGAAGGCATGCACATATTGTGACAAACTCCTATTTTTTTGGTGTGGCACAACAGTGCCCCCTAACTACTTACTTGGCACCATACTAAGAAGCCAAAACAGGCAGAAATTATTATTTCCTTTTGTTTTTCTCAAAGTCAACTTGAAGCTCTTTTTTTCCTTTTCATTATATTGTTATAAATTTCGATAGCACCCCAAGAGGAAACCATACCCATAGTTTAACATTACTTCAGTTTACATCATCTACACCAGCAGCCTTACCATTTTTAAAAATATTTTCACAGTTTTTGTGATCTTCTTGTGCTATTTTTTCTTTTGGAATTTAGCATTTGTGTTCCTTTCAATTCTAATCTCTGAGACACAAATCTCTAACATATTTCTTTCAGCATTCTTTTTAATTCTGTTCCCTTTGTTGCAGGCTCCTTGTTTAACCTTCTTCACCCACTTCAAAAACTTTTTTTAAAAAAACCCATTAAAACCAGTCTCCATCTTTTCTGCCTCTTTTATTATTAGCTTTTGGACTAAATTCTATGGAACTATATTTTTCCTTCTCTACACATTATACTGTATTTTTTTCTTATTGTCATTTCCAACATTTATCTTACATAATTTTACTTTGTAATTCTATAGGTTGTTTTTCATAGAACCTAATATGGAGTTGGTAGGGACCTTGGAGGTCTTCTAATTCAACCTCCTACTCAGGCAAGAATATGTAATATTCTCTCTCTCTCTCTCTCTCTCTCTCTCTCTCTCTCTCTCTCTCTCTCTCTCTCTCTCTCTCCCCCTCCCTATCTCTATCTCTATCTATCTATCTCTATCTCTCTATCTGTCTATCTATCTATTTATATATCTCTATGTCTATATATCTCTATCTATCTATCTATCTCTATCTCAATCTCTATCTCTCTATCTCTATCTCTATCTCTCTATCTCTATCTCTCTATCTGTCTATCTATCTATTTATATATCTCTATGTCTATATATCTCTATCTATCTATCTCTATCTCAATCTCTATCTCTCTATCTCTATCTATCTATCTATCTATCTATCTATTTATCTCTATCTCTCTATCTCTATCTCTCTATCATTTATCTATCTATCTATCATCTATCTATCATCTATCTATCTCTATCTGTCTACCTATCTCTATCTCTCTATCTCTATCTCTCTATCTGTCTATCTATCTATTTATATATCTATTTATCTATCTATCTATCTATCTATCTATCTATCTATCTATCTCTATCTCTCTATCTCTATCTCTATCTCTATCTATCTATCTATCTATCTCTATCTATCTATCTCTATCTCTCTATCATTTATCTATCTATCTATCATCTATCTATCATCTATCTCTATCTATCTATCTCTATCACAATCTCAATCTCTATCTCTATCTATACAGTACATGAGCCAAGGTGGCGCAGTGGTTAAATGCAGCACTGCAGGCTGACTGCTAGATCAGCAGTTCAGCGGTTCAAATCTCACTGGCTCAGGGTTGACTCAGCCTTCCATCCTTCCGAGGTGGGTAAAATGAGGACCCGGATTGTTGTTGGGGGCAATATGCTGACTCTGTAAACCGCTTAGAGAGGCCTGAAAGGCCTATGAAGCGGTATATAAGTCTACTGTTATTGCTATTATTGCTATCTATTTATCTTTCTCTCTCTCTCTCTCTCTCTATCTATCTATCTATCTATCTACACACACACACACACACACACACACACACACACACGAGAAAGAGAAAGTAAGAGAGAGAGAGAGACCATTGTCTGTAGCTGTAGAGTGGCTACAGAGAAAACAGGAGATGGACAAATAGCAATAGCAATAGCAGTAGACTTATATACCGCTTCATAGGGCTTTCAGCCCTCTCTAAGCGGTTTACAGAGAGTCAGCATATTGCCCCCAACAATCTGGGTCCTCATTTTACCCACCTCGGAAGGATGGAAGGCTGAGTCAACCCTGAGCCGGTGAGATTTGAACCGCTGAACTGCTGATCTAGCAGTAGCCTGCAGTGCTGCATTTAACCACTGCGCCACCTTGGCTCTCAATGGGAGGTGGCCCTGTAAATAACCTGGCCCTGGACCGGGTAGGGATTTAAATCTGGGTCTGTAACATGGAGGACTTTATCGGTGATAACCAGCCATCTTATTAAGTGGGTGAACTGAGGAAGGACCCCTGCTACCACATTCTGAGCCAGTTGCATCTTCTGAGTAATCTTGAAGAGAGCCTCATGTCAAGTGCATTTCAATATTCCAAATGGGAACTGACCAACAGATGAAGGACAATGAGTAGAAATACTGTATTGCTGACAGTTTTTCTGAAACTCTATGGATCCTTCATCTTAAGCAATCAAACATGGTGTGATTTTTGTTCCATTCCTTTCCCATATGTATAGAAGAATAAACTTATGCTTAAACAGGCCTTTCTCCAAGTAGGTGCTTATCTAACACCCATTGTTCTTATTCATTTAAACTTCAAACTGATTATTTCCCCCTTATAGTCTCCCATTTCTTGTATAGAATCGCAGAAACCTATAGCTTACTCAAGTAAGGCTTTCAAATGATGCTTTTCAGTAGACTAGGGTTACCAATCTAAGCTGTACTCATGCGATATGCCACATTTCCTGCTCATAGTAAGAATGCTAGTGGTTAATTTTGGCATATTTTGACCCATGTGTCACAAGGGATAATATCTCTTAAAAGGAAAAAGAAATAAATAAACAGGAAGCATCGTCATCATCACCATCCATAAGAGGAACGAAGCCAGGGTGGACTAATGTCAGCAGTGTCACAAAAACAAGTTTTGGCCCTCTTCTATACGCACTGCCTAATGGCACAACTCTCATTTCATCATTCCAATGAAATCAATGAGCTTGGAGGACACCATTGGCCCAAAGTGAGCACACATATTTCTACATGTGAAGCTTACCTTCTGCCCCTGAGAGTGGAGAAGATGCAGACCAGAAGACAGAGTCAATTCCTAGGTTTAGTTGTAGGGGGAAAAAACCATTTAGGGGGACTGGGGAGAGAGAGAGATGTGCTACATTTTAGTTTTTTAAAATTGTTGTTAAAATAGTGAAGCACAACAGTCTATAATGGAATAGTGGCATTAAAAATGGACTATTATAGTATTTACATGTACTAAACCTAAGGGAAAAAATTAGAAACAAGAATATATTGGTAGTCTTCAACTTACAACCATTCGTTTAGCAATCGTTCAATGTTCCAACAGCCCTGAAAAAAGTGACTTATGACCAATCCTCACTATTAGACCGCTACAGTATCCCCATGGTTATGTGGTCAGTATTTGGATACTTGACAACTAGGATGCATTTACAGAGGTTGCAGCCTCCCGAGGTCATGTGATCACATTTGGAACCTTCCCAGCTGAATTCCCAAAAGCAAAGGCAATGGATGAAGCCAGATTCGCTTAACAACTGTAGGGCTCACTTGTTTTTGCCATGGTTGTGAACCATGGCAAAAAAAAGTTGTAAAATCAGGCATGACTTACTTAACAACCTTCTTGTTTAGCAAAGCAAATTCTGGTCCCAATTGTGGTCATAAGTTGAGGACTACCTATATATATTTGATAAATAACAATATATGGAACTCATCCATCATGGAGCTGGTCTTAAAATCTGGACAGTGTGACTAATACAGCGGTCCCAAACCTTGGCGGCTTGGTGGCTTGGCAGCTTGGTGGCTGCGGGGGCAAGAGGGCAGTGGGCTAGCTCGATTTGCATGAGTGGCAGGCTGGTGCACATATGCAGGTTGTGCTGCCTGCTCCCCACTCAAGGAAATTGAATTGTGCATGCATGCATTGGCTTGCTGCTTGTGCAGCCTGGGTCTGAATAGGCCAGAGCTCAGTAGTGAGCCATGGCCAGAAATTGGGGACCCCTGGTCTAATATGTCACCTTCTTATTTTTGGAGCACAAAGATTTTCTTAAAATAGATATAGCATATCCATTCCTTAAAATCAGGATTATGACTTTCTTTCCAGGTATGTCAAACAGTGGTGAAATTTATTTATTTTTGCTACCAGTTCTGTGGGCATGGCAGGGAAAGAATACTGCAAAATCTCCATTCCCATCCCACTCTGGGGCCAGCTAGAAATGGTATTTGCTGGTTCTCTGAACTACTCAAAATTTCCACTATCAGTTCTCTAGAACCTGTCAGAACCTGCTGAATTACACCCCTGATGTCGAATTATCCTCTTTGCAGTACCGCAAGCTTAAGAAAACCAAAGCTCTTCTTAGGACGACAAATTCCATATTTTAGGAATATAATTCAGTTTCACAGTGAGCTCTTTAAATAAAACATTTCTTCCAAAATTGTACTAACATACATTTCACCTTGCTATTTTAAAATTCCAGCTGTCCCATTTACACAGTTATATGAATATATAGCATTGCATACTTCTCCAAAATGAAGAAGCGGTGAAGTTTCCCTTAACTGGAAAAATGCATTTATTTTATGCCTTCTCTCAGCGAGAGCATCTATTGGCCTTCATTTCTCCAAATCCATTCATTCAATTTCATAGTTGACTCTGCTGACTATCCTTCAACACTGCCTACTGGTTATTGCTTGCCATCTGAGATATATTTATTTAAATTTTGGAACCCGGTATTTGAAATACTGTCCAGGTTGTCATAAAGTATTATTTTCATATTTCACTTTACTGCTTTGCTGTAAAAACATAGTTTTCTGGACAGCTTTAAAATAATATGTGGGATAATAGGAATGTATAGGAGTAGATAACATTTAAATATATTTTTAAAAGTGGGGACCCCATTAATTTTTTTTAAAAAAGTACTACTGGAATGAGATGTTTTGGAAGTTCTTTGACAGGGCAACCTACCACACACCCTAGAAATAACCCTCTGGTTTGGCTTACTTGCCCGCATACTAGAGGCTTGTCCCTCCACATGGAGACAGCCTGGAAGTATTTATGTACAGACATAGAAAGGGAGTAACAGTTGCCCAACAGAGCCGGACAACAAATACCTGCAGATTTTCAAAGGTTGCCAGAGGGTGAAACATTTTGCTGCCTAAGGGAATGTACCAGATAACACTGTGTGGGGGAAAAAAGACCCACTGGACTGGAGATTGATTCTTCCTCCATCACAGACCAAACATCCATCTCTGCTGCAGGTAAGAGCAGAAGATTCGCAATGGGAATACAGAACCACCCTGCAGGTTAGCCATTGTGGGGCAGCCCTCTCAGAGAAAGAAAGCACAGAGTAACTGGCACTGGGGACCAAGTAAGGAACTGCGTCTTAAGAGTGTGACGCTTGCGTTGCTGATCTGCAGTGGAACGAAATATTGAAATGAGGGGCACCCAGTGTGCTCTGGGAGGCTTTAATATTTTGGAAGAAGAGGGGTCCATTGGGAAATAAAATCAAACAACGAGACGAGCCAATCTGGCAAGGCTCGGAAACCGTGGCAGTTTGCCTGTGGCCGCCTCTTTTGTCAGTTCTGATGAACTGGAGACAAGAATACGCCAAAACATGTTGTGAGAGTTGTTCATATTTTCTCTCTCTCTCTCTCTCCCCGTCTTTCTGGCGCTTCCAGCCTTGGCTCCCAAACGCATATGCAGCTTTTTAAAAATACTAATATTAATAAAACGTTACAGAATGAGGGTTTTCACTCAGCTCCCCATGGGCTCCGCTCCGTGGAGTTGTTTGAAAACTTTCTGACAGCTCAGCAGCTTGATGGCATAATTTTCACACCGTCTGAGAGGCAGATGAAGGACAGAAAGAGCCCTGTGCTTTTTCTCGTCTGGCCCTCAGCTTTCTGTACGTCAAGGACTGGGTGGGAAATTCATTTCCATTGTTTGCTTCAAGAAGACAATGGCTGCACTCAGAGAAAGAGGGAGGGGGAATCCATGCAGCCATCTATTAAGAAGCGGGTTCTACTGAACATTCTCCCGTTTTTGGAGTCTCAAATCCCACAGCAAAAGGAACATCTGAAGTCTGTGTTTCCCCATCCAAAATGTTAGCGGTTCTTCTTTTTGGCCCATCAGTCCTCTAAGTCCTCCAGATCCTTAATCCATATCTGCATTGTCCCCAAAGTATGCACTCGGTTTAAAAAAAAGAAACTTTTCTCTGTTTTGGGGGGTACATTTTGTACAGTGGTGGGATTCAAAATATTTTACTACTGTCCTATGGGCGTGGCTTGGTGGGTGTGGCAGGAGACGGTTACTGCAAAATCCCCATTTCCTCCCGATCAGCTGGGACTCAGGAGGCAGATGGGGGCAGGGGCCGTCAGAGGTGGTATTTACCAGTTCTCCGAACTACTCAAAATTTCCACTACCCGTTCCCCAGAACTGGTCAGAACCTGCTGAAGGCCACCTCTGATTCTGTATAAAGTTATTATAGCTATGGCATAAATAAAGACCACAGTTAACGATACAAATCACAAAAGCATCACAGTCATCCTCAGCTGACAACCATTTGTTAAATGACCGTTTGAAGTTACAACTGCGTTGAAAAAAGTGTCTTTCACACTTACATCCATTGCAACATCCCCATGGTCTCATGTGATCAAAATTTGGATGCTTGGCAACGGTCATGCATTTATGAGGGTTGCATAAAAGATTGTCCCGGGATCATGTGATCACCTTTTGCGACTTTCTGACAAGGAGAGTCAATGGGGAAGCCAGATTTACTTAACAACTGCAGTGATTCAGTTAACACCTGGGGCAAGAAAAATCGTAAAATGGGGGGAAATTCTCTTAACAACTGTCTTGCTTAGCAACATAAATTTAGGGTTCAGTTGTGGTTGTAACTTGAGGACTACCTATACCCGTGTTGGGGAACCTATGACACATGTGCCATACGTGGCATGCGGAGCCATATCTGCCGGCACGCAAACCCACCCCTGGCCTGGGGGATGCTATTTTTCACCCTCCCCAGGCTTCAGGAAAGCCTCCAGAGGCTTGGGAGGGTGAAAAACTTCCGTTGGCCCATTGGGCCCGTTTTTCGTCCTCCCCAGGCTCCGGAGGCTTTCCTGAAGCCTGGGGAGGGCAAAGATTCTCTCCCCCCAGTGCAGAGGGTTTCGTGTGTGCATGGGAGAGGTCGTGCGTGCATGCGTGGTGGGAGGTTGTGAGCACATGTGCAGGTGGGCGGGGCACATTGCATTGTGGGTATAGGGCACGTGAGCATGTGCTATCTCAAACGCACAGACAATTTTGGCACGCATTTACAAAAAGCTTTGCCATCACTGACCTATACATTTAAGACTTCTACAACTATAAACCAATATCTGAGAAGCTCAACTGAATACTGTATTTTTTTAAGTATAAAAAGTACTTCTTTTCAATAATCTCAAAGAGGCATAAAAGCATTTCCATATTAAGCTCATTCTAAATTAGCTTTCTTGCCTTCTGTACTATTGTCACATAGCCAAAATTACACTATTGTGTAACATTACACTATTCACAGTATTGGTGCGTGAAACTTTCTTGAAACCAATGGTCCTGTTTCAGAAATTGGGAGTACAAGGATATTCTCTGAAAATGACTATCACAAAATGACTGTGCATTCACAGAATAACTATCCAGATCAGGATAGCTAATAACAATGTGCCAATATTTTACATTAAAATTAATTTTATTTCAAAATCAACTGGAATAGAAAGTCTGAAAGGCACCAAATGAGATGCCAATTGGTATTCATGGGATCCAGACTTAGAATCTCAGCAATACATCATCCCCAATTAATAGTTATTTATAATATCAGTACTTACCTCAAAGCTCTTTATTATTTCAACTGATTCTCCAAGCATCACTTCATCACCCTACTCATTCCATGAAACCTGATCAGATAATTTAAGACAGGGGTGTCAACCTCAATTTCATTGAGGGCCGCATCAGGGTTGTGTGGCCTGGGTGGGTGTGGCCAAGATGGGTGTGGCCAGCTTGACATCACTCGTATCGGGGGCGCTTGTGGCCGAGCGGTCTGCCAGCCAAAATAAGCTCCCAAGCTCCATTTTCAGCTGGGACGTCCTCCTGCAACCCTCTGCCAGCGAAAATGGAGCTTAGGAGAGCTGCATGTGATACTCTTGTGCTCCATTTTCACTGGCAGAGGCACTGTGGGTCAGTTCTCCACTGTTTCCAGGGCGGCCCCACAGACCTGATCTAAGCACCCTGCAGGCCAGATCCGGCCCCTTGAGTTTGACACCCCAGATCTAAGAGATAGGACATATTAATTTAGAAAAAAATGCATTGAAATAGAAGCTAATAATGGTACAATTGATGCAAACAGAACTGTAATATTAAAATTCTAATTTTAGGTGTGTAAAGTTAAGTACTGGGACGCGGTGGTTCGGTGGCTAAGACAGTGAGCTTGTCGAGCAGAAAAGTCGTCAGTTCCGCAGTTCGAATCCCTAGCACCGCATGAGCTCCTATTACTTGTCCCAGCTTCTGCCAACCTAGCAGTTTGAAAGCATGTAAAAATGCAAGTAGAAAAATAGGAACCACCTTTGGTGGGAAGGTAACAGCGTTCTATGTGCCTTTGCCATTTAGTCATGCTGGCCACATCACCATAGAGATGTCTTCGGATAGTGCAGGCTCTTCGGCTTTGAAATGGAGATGAGAATCACCCCCTAGAGTCGGGAACGACTAGCATATATGTGCGAGGGGAACCTTTACCTTTACCTCAAATTTAAGGAAATTTCTTCTCATGATTCATTTGAGTTAACTTGGAATTTAAGAATTGAGTTTTAGCCCGTCCAGAAGACAACAATAGGGAAATCTGCTGCAATGCTCAAAGGTAAATATTTGGATGGAGAACCTTCACTACCTCCTTCATCAAGAATCCAAAATTACCCAAACATAATTCTCTAAAAGATACAATGAGCATTTTGAACATAAATTTTGAGCCTGATCCCGCCCCTTTCCCCCAATAAATAATCTACTTTTCAAGTTCCTACCGAACTTTTTAATCTTAGTCAAAAATGTGATGGATGCAGGACTTTGCTATTTGTTGATCTCCAAAGCACAGCTAAGGGATATTCTGAAAGCATGTCATGCCCTCTAGTGGATTTGCATTTTAAAAATAGGACAAATATATGGTGCGGGTTTAACTAGTACTGTAATGTACGAAGCAGTCTCTAGAATTAAGAACTAAACGAAGATTGGATTGAATTGACGTAGTAGCATGCCACCTATTACACCATGTCTTACATGTATTACACCATAATACATATATTACATATAATGGACGTATTATGCCAGTCACAGAAACAGGGTTAAAAACATCATAATTATTTTTAGATTAAAGAGGCTGAGGGCTCAAATGCGGCAGCCTCTTCCAACTTGGTTTCATCCAGGTGTATTGGATGACGTAAACATACAATGCTGAGGCAGATACAAACTTCTTTAAGCTAAATTTGCTTTCCTATCCGATTCTCACATAGTAATATTCTTCGGTGGACCAAAATACTTCCCATGGTCACTGGTTTTTTTCCCCTCTAAAAGCGCGTGCGCGCACACACACACACACACACACACACACACATATCTATATCTATATCTATATCTATATCTATATCTATATCTATATCTATATCTATATCTATATCTATCTATCTATCTATCTATCTCTATCTCTATCTCTATCTCTATCTCTATCTCTATCTCTATCTCTCTGTCTGTCTATCTATCTATCTATCTATCTATCTATCTATCTATCTATCTATATATATATATATATATATATATATATATATATATATATATATATATATATATTTATTCTGGTCTTCTTGTATTCGGGTCTTTTCCCGTGTAAGATTGAGATTGTCTTGGCAATGTTTTGGCGAGTCCTCACTTGCCATCTTCTGACTGGTGTTTTCATCTTAAAGCGTGGTCAGAGCTGCCATCTTTCTATAAATCTTGGTGGGTGGGTGTGGAGTGCTGGCTTTGTTTCAGTAAGTGGATTTATTGGTTGTGTAGTTGTATCATGATTGGTAGATTGGTGCTGATTGGTGCTGGCTGTGTGTCCGTTGTTGTTTTGTGTTGTAACAGCCTGGGTGGTGGGTGGGGCTCATTTGTTGACTAGGGCTGGTTTCCAGATATCTGGTAGGCGGAAGGTATCGTCACGTTTATCATGTTGTGGGGGTGTTTCTCTATTTCAATAGCTTCCATAATTATTCTCTTGTTGAAGTGTTCAGTTTTGGAGATTAACCTGGTTCCTTCAAAATTAATTTCATGTCCTGTAGCTTTAAGGTGCTGGAAAAGGGAGGAAGTTTTTTAGATTAGATTAGATTGCTTTTATTTTTCTTTTTTTCTTACTGCGTTCTTGTGTTCTGCGATGCGAGCATTTATTCTCCTGTTCGTTTGTCCTATGTATGTTGCAGGGCAGATTTTGCATGGTATGCTGTCCATATTACTATCCAGAGTGACTCTGGATTCCAGTCAGGAATCCAAATTAAAACAAACCAGAGAGTTAAGTCATCTCGTCTCATGTTTCTGATATTCCATCAACTGCAAAAACCAAATGTGAAAAATTCTAAGTCGCACTGAAATCAACAATAACATTGAATCTCACACATGAGTACATGAAAATTGGTTGTCGCTAGGAGTCAAGAATAACGCTATGGCACATAATTTCTATCCTTGAGCTGTGAGACTTTTAAATACAACCACAATCACTCCATGCATACGCAAGTTTTTTTTTCTTTTTCTTTCTTTTTTCGTTTCTGTTATAATTTGCACCAGTGAGGTTAAAACCAATTTTGTTGTATTTAAGTACAATGACAATAAAGATTATACTTATAATCAATCAATTCAGTAATTAGCTACGGGCCATTTGACATCACCATAATTGCAGAAGAGAACGATGAAACCATGAACCAGAGCTTAAATAGCCTGGAAACCTGTAATTTTTGCTTTGCCAAACAAATTGGGCATGTCTCCTTTAGATGGCTTCTATATTTGTAGGGATGCAGAAACAGAAAGATGTTGATCATTTATGCCAGCAGGTACCGCACGCTCCACTTCTGAGTCAGTAGACTGCAGACATTTCCTTACCCAATTACAGGTCATCTTTGACTTATGACCACAACTGACCCCAAAATTTCTGTTGCTAAGCGAGGCACTTGTTTAGTATGTTTTGCCCCATTTTACAACCTTTCTTGCCACAGTTGTTAAGTGAATCACTGCAGTTATTAAATTAGTAATATCATCATTAAGTGACTAACTTCCCCATTGACTTTCCTTGTCAGAAGGTCGCAAAAGGTGATCACATGACCAGCGGTGGGTTTCACATTTTGTTACCACCGGTTCGCCAAGCATGCACCTGGCCTCCTGCACATGTGCTTTGCTCACGTGTGCACCTCCTGTGCATGCGCCTGGCCTCAAAATTGTGCCTAAATAGGACGTCATAGAGCCGGGGTGGGTAGGCAGGCCCACCGGGGATTTCCGCTATGGGATTTCGAGTGAACCAGTCCGAACCGTTTGAATACCACCTCTGCACATGACCCCAGGACATTGTAATCGTCATTCATATGAACCAGTTGCCAGGCATCTGAATTTTGATCACGTGACCATGGGGATGCTGCAACTAGAAAAACGGTCATAAGTACCTCTAACTTTGAATTGACACTAAACAAATGGTTGTAAGTTGAGGACTACCTGTATTCACTTTCTAGCTGAATTTATTTTTAATCTTCCTTGCAAATCCATTGATCAGCACATGGATAATTTCTCCAAAAGGTCAAAAAGGAAACATTGGAGTTAGGTGGCCAATAAATATTAATCATCACAGCTAGAAAGCAAGGGAATTAATTTTGAGTCAATTAGTCTGTCTTTAGTCTCAGTTGGAAAGATTGGAATGCAAAACAACTAAAGTTACTATTCCTTGTATTTAAGAATGTAACTGATTGATTTCTCTGCAAACCTACAAGAGCTTCTTGGAGTGAAAAATCTTACCTTTCTTGGATACTTTCTCCTTCAGCCAGAAAAGTCAAAATAAAAAGAGACCAACTTTTGGAAGGCCAAGGAGAGCCAGAAATTAAAAAGGTGAGCTGTGAACAGCTCAGTTTAATTCTCTCTGCCAAAAATGTATTAACTGAATTTCGGGGAGGAACTATTTTTTGATCACAGTTCCATATTTGCAATGAGGACCTAGTACTGCATTATTTGAATATTTGTAAGAACGTTTAGTATCTAAATGCTGTTGTTATTATAATTGTGGTTGTTGCTTTTCACCTTGTGCTTAACCAAAGAAATCACCATCTTCCCAAATCAGTGACTATTTTTATGTTTTTTTTTAGTTTTTAAAAAAGACCAGCAGGGAGGGTCCTTATATGCTTAAATCCACATGCTTAAACTCCGAATTATTATGTCTTAAGGTAAAGGTTTCCCTGGCACATGTGCTAGTCGTTCCCAACTCTCGGGGCCCATCTCCATTTCAAAGCTGAAGAGCCAACGCTGTCTGAAGATGTCTCCGTGGTCATGTGGCTGGCATGACTAAACGCCAAAGGCGCAAGGAACACTGTTACCTTCCCACCAAAGGTGGTACCTGTTTTTCTACTTGCATTTTTACATGCTTTCAAACTGCTAGGTTGGCAGAAGCTGGGACAAGTAACAGGAGCTCACTCCATTACGTGGCACTAGGGATTCGAACCACCAAACTGCTGAGCTTTCTGATCGACAAGCTCAGTGTCTTAGCCACTGAGCAACTCCATCCCTTTATCATGTCTTCTCTGTTTTCAAAACAGCAATGAAGACGTGCCTGAAGATATTTGGGTACTGCTTACAGTAGCTACACCAGACTCCGATGTGCCGGCTATTTCAATGCTTTGAAAACTTTTTCCCCCCACCCCTGCTAAATGACACAGACAGTTGTACTGGATTCAGCATTAGATAAATTGGAGACAATGAGTAATCCTCTCCTTTCTAGCCCCCTCCACAGCACAAATTTGCAGACATCTGTTAGCTCGAGTACAAATTGATGGTAATAAAGGAGACCAGGCACCCTTGTGATAGGCTGAAGTTAAACATTTGCAAATGACTGAAACTACCATCCCTTCCATGGGCCTTAATTCAGTGTACGACAGGGCGGGCGTCTTTTGTTTTATACAGCAATGCAGAGGTGCCTTTGCCTTGCTAAAGATTTTAACTATAATTATAATGAATGATACTCACCAACACTGTGGCCCCTAATTAGAACAAGTCCCACAGACATATTGTCTCCTTGATTTCCTCTGCTGCCTTTCTCTTGCTTTCTTTCTCTGCCTGGGACACATGGGTCCCATTAAACGCTCGGGTATTTAATGTGGTTCCTGAAATGACTTCGGGAGTTTTCAAGGTCCGTTTAGAAATGCATATATTACTCTGCTCGGAACGCTGCTCTGCCAGTAGAAGTCGCTCTTCTATCCTGGTAAAAATGGTTTGCATGCACAAACATGGGTACACACCCACAGTTGCACTAGCATTGTTTGCTATTTAATCGATTGAGTAGGTAAGATTATTTTGAGCAAACAGAAATAGTGTCCTGGGTTAAGGGACTGGCACGTCTTTTAGAGTGCTATTTCAACACAAATAATCTAAAATAAGAAGGGATTAAGGATAGAAGAGACGTTTTCTCATATAGGAGGAATATCTTCTAAGATGGAGTTGCTATCATGTATAGGCAGTCTTCGACTTACAACCACAACTGAGCCCAAAATTTATGTGGCTAAGCAAGACAGTGGTTAAGTGAGTTTTGCTCCATTTTAGGACCTTTCTTGCCAAAGCTGTTACATGAATCAAGGCAGTTATTACCATATTTTTTAGAGTATAAGATGCACCGGAATATAAGACGCACCAAGATTTTGAAGAAGTAATTTTTTTTTAAAAGTGTTTGCACTCTGCAGACCTCTCAAACCCTCCAAACGCCTCGTTTTTTGTGAAAAACGGAGCGTGCAGAGCCTTTAGGAGGCTTGTAGAGTGATCCTGGGGGCTGGGGGGCAAAAACGAGCAAAATAACGGACCATTTTTGCTTGGTTTCCCCCCCCCAGCCCCCAGGAGCACTTTTCAGGCCTTCCAAACCCTCTGCACATCCATTTTGGTGAAGGGGGCGGGAAATTTGGGAGGCCAAAAATGCTGTATTCAGTGTATAAGACGCACCCAGATTTTCACTCTCTTTTTGGGGCAAAAGGATGCGTCTTATTCTTCGAAAAATACGGTAAGTTAGTAACACTTTGTTAAGTGAATCTGGTTGCCTCATTGACTTTGCTTGTCAGAAGATCCCAAAGGGGATAACATGATCTCAGGACACTGCAACAATCATAGATGTGAGCCAGTTGCCATGCATCTGAATTTTGATCATGTGACTGTGGGGATGCTGCAATGGTTGTAAGTGTAAAAAAAAGTCATAAGTCACCTTTTTCAGTGCTGTTGTAACTTCAAATGGTAACTAAATGGATAGTTGTAACTCAAGGACTACCTTTATGCTTGCTCCATTTAAATATGAATTTTTCCCCTTGGTTTTATAGGTTTACAGTACTGTCCAAGCAAAATAGCAGTAGACTTAGCAGTAGACTTAGAAAATGAGAGTTTATGTATGTTCCCCTTTCTACAGTTGGAGAGGGAAAGCCATCCTTGGAAGGAGCTTTCCGTGCTTTCTTGTTGCTCTGATCATACAAGTAACAAAGAAGAGGCATTCTAGAATGTGGTAGAAATAGGTTCAGGAAGGTTTAGGGTCCAGGAATAAAAGGGAAAAGCTATGTCAGCATTAAATCTGACGGCATTGACTTTTGTGCCAATAGGGAGAAAACCGAAAACAATCTTTGGTGTGCCCTACCACATCTTTACCACCAAGGCACTGAAGATCCTGGTTAACTACCGTGTTTCCCCGAAAATAAAACAGGTCTTATTTTCTTTTTACACACAAAATATGGCTTGGGCCTTATTATCAGGGGAGGGCTTATTGTTTTGGGGTTGCCGGGCGGCTGCTCTCTTCCGGCAGTGGCCGCTCTGGGCATATGCTCTATGGTTGTGAGTCGGCTGCCGCGAGAGCATATTCCTAGAGCATACAACCATAGAGCATATGCCCAGAGTGGCCACTGTGGGAAAACTCAGTCGAAAAAGCCATGCTGGGATGGTGGCGGCAGCAACAGCAGAGGTACTCTGCCTCTGCGGGGAGAGCTGGGCCAGGGCATCGTGAGGCTGGGAGGCACATGAGCAGAAGCGGAACAGCTGCTCATGTAACCCCCCTCTCCAGCCGTGCAGAGTGCCATTCACTGGCATTTCAAAAGCGCCAAGCCACGAGAGCCGGGCAGCAGTGAACAGGCATTCATGTGGCTTGGCGATACCCCTAGGTCAGTGAATGGCACTGTGCCCAGCCAGAAAGGGGGTTTGCGGGTGGCTGCTCGTGAGCATGGTCGCTTCATGGCTGCTGTGCTGCACTGCTGCGACAGCGCAACACAGCCGTTCGCCCCTGAAGCTGTGCCCAGCTCTTTGGGAGCCCACTCGCAAGAGAGCAGCTGTCCGGCAACCCCCCCTCTTCAGCTGGGCACAGCACCGCTCACCAACCTAGGGTATCCCGAAGGCGCCAAGCAACGTGATCACCTTTGCCTCCCCCCCCCCAGTTCCCGCTCCTTGGCACCTTCAGGATACCGCTAGGTTGGTGAGTGGTGCTCTGCCTGGCCGGAGGTGGGGGGTTGTCCAGAGGACTTATTTGCAGGGGAGGGCTTATATTTTTGCCCACCAGAAAAATGTGGCAAGGCCTTAGTTTCAGGACAGGTCATATTTTGGGGAAAACATGGTACCACAATCTCTCCTATCCATCTGAATCACAGTCACAGTTGGCAAAGACAAGTATTACCACTGGGTCTCAAGTGAGTTATGAATCCTTACTAGAGGAAAAGTGAGATTTCTGCAGGAGTTATCCCTTAATGATATTCAGAGTGTGACACAAGTACTTCATCCAGTTTAGTTTACCACATTTTCAGAAGGAGTCAGACCTACCAAAACAGGTTCAGAAAACAGAAATGATGATCAGGGAAATGGAAGGAACTCAGAATGTTTAGCCTGAGGCAGCGGGAGGGGAATTCCAAAGAGCAGGCATGGTAGCACTCTTCACACACCTAATGGGATGTTACACGGAAGATCAAGACTTGTTCTCCAACATTCCACCATTCGGGCATGAAATATTAAGTTTAAATGAGAGAAAGACAGATTCCAATTAAATGTCTGAAAAAGCTTTCTGTAAGTTAGAACGGTTCAACTGTAGAGCCATGAAGATCTGCAAGAGCTTGCTACTTCCATCAGGCATCAAGGCACTGCAAACTCTACCTGTTTTGTACATTCAACGTCAAGATGCATCTACAAGAATAAAATGCCTTGTGCTATAATACAGCAGTTCTATTACCACTGTTCTGCACCCTCATCATCCCCACCATCCTTCCTGCAGATATCACTAAGTGAAACAGAGGTGGGTTGCTCCCGATTCGGGCTGGATCGGGCGAACCGGTAGTGGTGATGGCGAGAGGCTCCACCCACCCGCATGGACGCTTCTGCGCATGTGCAGAAGCACATGCGTACACGAGAAAAACCAGTAGTAAAAATAATGGAAATCCACCACTGAAGTGGAGTCCAATTATACAGAAAGATCTTAGATTCCTTTTCATTGGGAGTGTTCCAACCAAGGTACACTGGGCCAAGGAGGCTTTAATTTATGTTCCTGCATTAGGGAACGAGCCTGTTTTCACTGGCAGAGGCACTGCGGGACGGTCCTTTACTGTCTCCAGGGTTGCTCTGCAGGCCAGATCTAAGCATCCTGCGGGCCGGATCCGGCCCCCAGGCCTTGAATTTGACACCCCTGCTCTAAATGGTCCTGCCCAGTTCTATAGTCTTACCCTCTCTGTTCTGCTACTGTACCATAAGGGTAGCAGACATCTACTAGCTTTATTGACATTCCTCCTTTGATATTAAGCTAGCACTATGAAAGCTGGCAGGCATCTTCAGGTTCTATTTATAAGCTGGATTGAAATGTTAACTGTAGTTATGTAGGGCATGAAGGTGTGGTTGAACTGGGTCAGTTTTCAGGGCCAGGATTTAAAACTGGGTAGAGGTAGACTTTTAAATCCTGGCCCTGAAAACTGACCTAGCTGCTCAGTTTGTCAGGCCTGCAAGTCATCTTTTCTTTTGGACTTCGGGCCTGCCACACTTTCTACTATTGGACCATGAGATGGATTTGTGTGGGGTGGGGGGGCAAGATCTTGAACTTTCAACTGGGTGGGAAAACCAAGAAGCTTTCAGATTCAAGTTTCCCCAGATGTGCCAATGTGGCTCTCTTAATAAATTGGAACTTTGAGGAATCATTTGCCTTGGTCTCTGATTTAATTTTGGATGCTATTTGGAACCCTGACACAGCTGCTCAGTGAAGTCTTCCTAGCAACTATACATTGATATATTTCCTTCCCACCCATTAACCCTAAAAACTGGTTAACATTATGGATTGACATTATTATGGTTGACATTATTATGTAGCGTTATTCTGATAAGTAATTTGGGCTAAAATAGCCCCAGTGGTGGCTCCCTTTTTTATTATATGTCCCAACAAATGGACAGAGCTTTTGTACCAATCTTCAACAAATGGAGATACCCTTGTCTGAAAATGTTTCCAGTAAGAAAAATGGCTGCAAATTTGCAGTCATTCTGAGCATTGAAATCTTTGTTCTTCCATGTACTTCGGCCTGCTTTCCATCCTTCCTTTATCTGAAACTTGAGTCACTGCATTAACTTTCAAGAAATCTAAGAACAAAGAAACCTCTTGAAATTTATTTACTTTTTTTTGCTTCTTTATTGGTTGTTGATCAGGTCATTGCAAAACTCCAACTGTTTTTTTGAAGAAGAGACAGCGAAGTCCCCTGCTGATATAATTGAAGTTATTTGAGTTCAAAGAATTACTGCACACAAACTAATAAAGGTAGTTCTCGCTTAATGGTCAGCATTTAACGACTGTATGAAGTTACAACAGATGTTCCGATGGCCACACACACACATACACACCTGGTCATTTGATCACATTTTAGATGCTTGGCAACTAGCTTGCATTTATGGCCATTTGCAGTGTCCTATAACTGCTATTTTTGGCACTTTTTGCCAGTTTCCAGCATTTACATCTGGTTTCCATCAAAGAAAAGAAAAACACCCATTGGGGAAAGAGGGTTTGCTTAATGACTGTAGCACTCATTTAACAACATTTAGTTTCATGTTCACTTAACAACTGCTGCCAAAACTTTCATAAAATCAATGATGTAGTGATCCACTTAATGTTCAGCACAACTTACGACTGTAATTTCAGGCTCAATTACGGTCGTAAGTACGTCACCTGTAGTAGCCAATATTAAAGGTAAAGGTTCCCCTTGCACATATGTACTAGTTGTTCCCAACTCTAGGGGGCGGTGCTCATCTCCGTTTCAAAGCCGAAGAACCAGGGCTGTCCAAAGACATCTCCATGGTCATGTGGCCGGCATGACTAAACGCTGAAGGCCAATGGAACACTGTTACCTTCCCACCAAAGGTGGTCCCTATTTTTCTACTTGCATTTTTTACATGCTTTCGAACTGCTAGGTTGGCAGAAGCTGGGACAAGTAATGGGAGCTCACTCTGTTCCGTGGCGCTAGGGATTCAAACTGCTGAACTGCCGACCTTTCTGATCAACAAGCTCAGCATCTTAGCCACTGAGCCACCGTGTCGCTTCAGCCAATATTAGGTCACTGTAATAGTGGTGAAAATTCTGCCAGACACACACTAAGAAACATTTCTCTTGAAATTTCTCGTATGAAACATAATCTCTTGAAACACAACCAACTATATTGGATTTGATTGTTCAGAAACAAAAATTAGACTGGACTTCTTCTCTCCTAAATGATTCATTAATTTAAAGTGGAACCGTATCTGAATTGCTAGATAAAAATTGCTTCATGCTCTCAATAATGAAATCCTGTTCATCATGGTCAGGTCCAATCCTGAGTTATAATCCAAATTTTCCAGGTGGAAGGATCTCAGGATGCAAAGGGCCAGGAAAATCTCTTTTTCAAAACTCTGGAAATAACATTAATCCGGACAGCCCAATGCTTTGTCATAAAGGAAGCACAAGTAGTCCTTGACTTACAATATCTCATTTAATGACCATTCAAAGTTACAACAGCACTGAAAAAAGTGACTTATGACCGTTTTTCACACTTACGACCACTGTGGCAACCCCAAGGCTGCTTGATCAAAATTCAGATGCTTGGCATCTGACTCATACTTATGACGGTGGCAGTGTCCTGGGGTCATGTGATCACCTTTTGCGGCCTTCCAACAAGCAAAGTCAATGGGGAATGGAGAATCGCTTTCCAACACTTAACAACTGCAGAGATTCATTTTTACAATTGTGGCAAGAAGGATGTAAAATGGGGCAAAACTCACTTTAAAATGCCTCACTTAGCAACAGAAAGTTTGGACTCAGTTGTGGTTGTAAGTCGAGGACAAGATGTATTATATAGTTTCCATGCCAACAACCAGTATGACTACTAGAAGCTGGATGTTCAACACAAATTGAAGGAAATTCTTTAATACAACAGTAAATTCTTAACCTTAAGACAACTGCAACTCCCAGTATATTGTACCCCTGGTCATACTGGATGGAGATATGGCAAATGTAATTCAGCAGTGACTGGAGAACCATGGATTACCTGTCATAGAAGCATTGAAAACTGTTAGCATGTTTCTACCATTTCCCTGAAAATAAGACCTCCCCAGATAATAAGCCCAATCGAGCTTTTGAGTGTATGCGCTAAAATAAGCCCTCCCCTGAAAATAAGACCTCTCCAAAAATATTGCAACACAGCAGCAGCCATGAGGTGACCATGCTCGCCGCCTCCTGCACCTCAAAAATAATAAGACCTCCCCAAAAATAAGGTTGTGCTTATTTTGGGGGTCAAAAGAAAATAAGACCCCTGTCTTGTTTTGGGGAAAACACGGTACCTTTATGTATATAAAAGTGAACTTGCTTTCTAAGCTTTGCAAACTACTAGACCTAATATCTTTCCATGTTATGCAATGGCTGCTCATTCTGAATTTAACAAAATAATTCATTTCTAAACTCTATACATAAACAACAAGCTCTGTGATCTTAACAATATGTGTGTGTGTGTGTGTGTGTGTGTGTGCGTGTGCGTGTGTATGTGTATGTATATGTATGTATGTATCAATCTTATATTTGCATAGTTCTCAAATATGTCCTGCTCAAGGAAGGAGATTTCATTTATCCACAAACATTGGATAAACCTGCTTTTGAGCATTCCTGCCATTCTACATATACTGATTGTATTTCAAATCTCATTTTCTTTATCACATGCTTAAAGCGTACGATAGAGCAAAACAAACATAGAATGAATGACTTCTGAGCAGTCTGTCTCATGCAGGCTGTCTCACAATATATGAATGTGTTGTTTTTTTTTAAGATGATGGGTAACATTTTTTTTCTGACTGCAACTGATGACAGTCTGAATTAATTCCCCTTTCTTCCCAAGAAACACCAGTGGAGCCTGGGAGATTACCAGAGAGATATCCAAGGTTTTAGAAATTGCTTTGCAGATCAAATGCTCTTCTGGAAGTAGTATAAGCAAGGAGTTTGGATGACAGTGCATGGAGTCTCCAGCGTGCTTAAATTTAGCTTTGTTGGTTCAACTCACACCATGTGTTGAAGTAGTATTGCACAAACAAGTTTGCCAATTAAGCAAGGTGGCTTCTTACAGTGAGTTTTAGGACTGTTTCTCAGACCTTCTCTATTCATACAGCTGTCTACCACTTTAAAAAGGACAGACACAATGCTCCAGCCCAGTTTCTAAACTGAGTGGTTTTTGGTTTGCAATGTATGCTGATACTGTATCTACATATTACATGCCCACAGAAATAACCATTTACCTCAACAAAAAACATTATATGGGATAATAGAGAAAAGAGTTCCCTATAGTACATTTGGCAAAAAACAGCTGAGAAAAAGATTGTAAATGATTATCCACTTTTCCATACTCAAAGCCCTCTTCATGGATTTCTGCCTTGTTGTGGCGAAGGGGCTTGCGTAGCTCAATGAAGCTATGAGCTATGCCACGCAGGGCTACCCAAGACGGACAGGTCATAGCAGAGAGCCCTGACAAAACGTGATCCACTGGAGAAGGAAATGGCAGCCCACTCCAGTATCTTTGCCATGAAAACCACATGGACAGTACCAAAAGGCAAAAAGGCCTGGAGGCACATTGTCCATGGGGTCGCGATGAGTCCGACACAACTTCGCAGCTAACAGCATACTCAAAGTAGTCCTTGCAATCGGCAGCATAACTCTATTTAAATAGTAGGAACCCATCCCAGTAAATGTGCTCAGCTTTGAGGACTGCGGTGCCATCTCCTCCTTCATTACAGCTGCATCAACAAATCTTTCCCAATCATTCTGTATAAATTCTTTACTTTCTGTTTCTCCATAAACCTGGACTTTAAAATTACTTCAGATGATCTTAAAATATAAGAGATTGCTGAAGAGATTCTTTAGCTCTGTTTCATCAGCAGCAGCCATTGTTGACTCACAAGTTAAGATAACAGTACGTGCTATTAATAAATAGTTTCTAGCCACTAGATCCAGGATATCATTTAATCAATTATCTACGAAGGACAGTGGTGGGATTCAAAATTTTTTACTACCGGCTCTGTGGGCATGGCTTGGTGGGCGTAGCAGGGGAAGGATACTGTAAAATCTCCATACCCACCCCACTCCAGGGGAAGATTGGGTATGGTATACTGCAAAAACCCCATTCCCTCCCGATCAGCTGGGACTCGGGAGGCAGAGAATAGATGGGGGCAGAACCAGTCAGAGGTGGTATTTACCAGTTTTCCGAACTACTCAAAATTTTCGCTACCGGTTCTCCAGAACTGGTCAGAACCTGCTGAATCCCACCTCTGAAGCGGGGTTAGATCAAATTATTACTTGGAAGGGAAATACCGATATAATCCCTGAGTTCTGTGGGAAATCAATCAACTATACTTGAAAAAAGCGATGTCAAACCACTCCTGTACTGATGCCTAAAAACTCTTCATGGACACTCTACCTCATCCCAAAAAACCCCAGGTGGCCATAAGAAACATTCATTCCTGACTCAAAGCCCTATGGAAAATTTTGGTTTCACAGTCTTATGAAATGCGAGGAGGGAAGAAACCTCCTCAAAGAGAAGTATGAGGGTTGCCACAGAGAAGCCCTGCTTGCTATCAGGTACTGTATCTGTAAAATACTGAATGGCCAATTTATTTAAAATTGGATGTAGGTTTTGCTGCACCTTTTTCCAAGGTCTTAAAAATCTTTATCGGAAATCTTTCAGCCATATGGTGGGGCTGAGTCATCTGCGAAAGTGAGAGTTAATTGGGCCACGGAGAGAGAAGAAAGGGGGCTTACCATAACACGGTTGGTAGACTCAACCCACCCACCCCACTCCTGCATCTCATGGCAACCCCCAAGTTCTGACAAGCCTTCCTAGACTCCTTGGCAGTGGGGCAAACGCTTGGCATGTTTTAGGCTTTGTTATGGTATTTGTGTTATTGCTACAGCATGTGATTTGCCCAGCAGGGCTGTCTGCATATTTAGCTGTGCCTGTGGCCTTGTGGTTTGCCAGCGTGTGGATTCCCCTCGCCCTGCTCTTCCCCCTCAGGCTTTAAATGGGGGCAATTATGGTCCTTCAGTGTGCAATTTGAGGATCAGGGGCTCCCTTTGCCACGGCGTGCTTAACAGTTAGAGTGCCTTTGCCTTACCTCACAGGAAGGATGAAATTTAGACATGCAGCATGCAGATAACTCCATCGGCAGAGGGCCACACACAGGCTGCAAAGGTACTGCTCAACCACAAAATAAGTTGACTTCTTGGAGAGAAAGGGAAAACCCAGGAACTGAAGAGTTAAAACCAGGAGGGTGGACAGGCAAAAGTCAACAAAAGCATCCTCCTGTCTGATTTAATTAAGAGATAATCCTCTTTCTATTAGCCACGATAATCGTGACTCACTAGTGGTTAATGAAGGCAAATGTACACAATGGTGACCTCATGTGAATGGTCCAAAGTCTCTGGGGTAGAAATGAATGGGATTATTCTAACCTCAGCCATCTCTGAGTCTGTTGCTTCTAGAATTGTTGGGCGGAGGGAGTGAAAGCCAAAAAGGAAAAAAAAGTATTTTTAAAGAACTGACATGAGAAGGAAATGATCAAACTACGGTTATTAAAATCCATAAGTTCGCTTTTCAAAAGATCTTATTGACTTAGAATAATACATGCCCAACTTAATCTAAGGCTGCCATTTAACTGCTTCGTTTTAGTGACATCATGGGCCACAATAACAAAGTCATTCCTTTTTTTATCAACAGTTCTAATATCACATCCTCCTCACGGGATAGAACTGTAGCCTCCTCTTTCATCTTCAATATAGTGCAGAGGTCTGCAACCTTAAACATTCAAAGAGCCATTTGTACCCGTTTCCCACAGAACAGAAAACACCGGGAGCCACAAAACCTGGGTGGGTGTGGCCAGCTTGACTTCACTCACTCCCAGCCAGTCACATGACACCCCCCCCAGCCACACCTACCCAGGTTTTGTGGCTCCCAGTGTTTTCTGTGGGAAACAGGTATCTGTGTGTGTGTGTGTCTTTCTCTTTCTTTCTTTCTCTCTGTCTCGCTCTCGCTCGCTTTCTCCCTGTCTCTCATATCTCTCTCTGCGTGTGTGCGTGTGTCTGTCTGTCTGTCTGTCTGTCTGTCTGTCTATCTATCTATCTATCTATCTATCTATCTATCTATCTCTATCTCAGTCCAGGTGAGGAGTGACTGGAAGGGGAGGGTGAGGAGCGGGGCCAGGCAGTGGTGGGTTCAGCCGACAGGGAGCCACAGCAGAGGGACGAAAGAGCTTCATGCAGCTCCGGAAACCACAGGTTACCGACACCCGCCAGAGGTGGGTAGCAGTTCAAAATGGATGTAAGTTTCACCTCCATGCAGTCCCTCCTGATTGAGGAACTCAAGAAAGATCATTGACACCTGCAGCCCAGAAACACGAAGAAGCCGTCTTCTTAGTTCTAACAGACGTCCTTACAAAATGTTAACACAGGCAAGTCAATGTGACCTTCCAAAACTCACTTAACAAATGTCTCACTTAACAACAGAAATTTGGAGCTCCATCATAGTCGTAAGTCCAGGACTACCTGTATTACTTACTTGCTTTATGTCGTTGAATACATTTTTATGTCATCTTTTAATATTCTAGAGATGTCAGCAAGATGGCTTACAAAAAACGATGAACTCTCTCAATCTTGCAAATTCTCTCAGCTGGATTTTATTTTGTCTTCTGCCTTCCTCTATTCCCTTCCCCACATAGGTTCTACAAAGGTGTTTCAGAAATTCTTTAGTTTTCCAGCTCAGGCCTCATACATGCATAAAGGCATTGTACGGAGAAAAAAACCTAATTTACCAATTCATTTTCCTATTGAATACAGCCCATAAAACCATCAAAATTACAAGCTAAAGCTTCTAAAGGACCAGAAATTAACTAATACGAACAATGGGAAGCATACAGAAATTACAACATTAAGACACTCTAAAATAAATGTTTTCAAAGTCTTCTAAAACTATTGTTAAGTGGATTAACTTTGTCTTCCTAGAAATGGATGTCTATAGTGGCCGTTTATTATTTAAAATGTTATTGTATGTTCCAAAAATACTTTACAGAGTCCTCCTTCCATATATGGCTTCCCATCCTTGAACTTTCATGGCCTATTAGACTGGGCTCTTTCCTGAATTAACTTTTACTGCACTGGCTGTTAAGCTTTAGCTGAATCGCTCATCCAGACATTTCAATCTTTTTAACCGATTTATTAAAATTACTTTATTAGGCAATCTTTATGTTTTGTAATTAGTAGCTTGTAATTTCCAGAAATAATGCACAAAGAAAAACTTTTTTTTCCTTTTTAAATGTGTGTAGAATCAAGTTGTAACGTCTAAAACTGGAGTGGCAAGAAAAGCTGTACTCAGATCTGTGAATCAGCATTCAACAGGTGCCTTTCAAAGCTAGGAAGGGAACAGTCAGAAGTCCATTGACTCAGTAGCAGGAGGATACGGCTTATGATATAAACCCTGACATTCAGTTTGAGTTCTGTGTTCTGCAGTAGGCACAGGTATGACTTTTTTCTTTGCAACAAGGCAAGTTCTCTAAGCCATGCTGACTCAATGTGACTTCTGCCGATAGCTAACTACTGTGTGGGGATTGAAGCTCTGGAAAGCTGAGGTTTTCTACAGCGTTTGACAGCAGGAAAACAAACTTTTTCAAGATAGAATATCAAGGGTAGGACTTAATAGAATACTTATTGGCCAAGTGTCATCGGACACACAAAGAATTTGTGTCCAGGGCATAAGCTCACAGTGTACTGTAAGTAATATGTCACAGATCATAAATAATAGTTTTAATAATTAAGTTACAAACAACAATTGATAAATCATAAGAAATCAATAGAAGATAGTAGGAAAGATGTGATGATGAGGAAAAATGAGGCAGTGATGTGGGAATTAAGTGTTCAGCAAAGTGATGGCACAGGGGGAAACTATCTGGTTGTTTTGGCATGCCATACTCTATAGTGGTGTACTGAAGGGGGAGAAGTTGAAACAGATTATGTCCAGGATGTGAAGGGTCTGTAGACAGGGGTTGGATTCAGTCAGTTCGGACCGGTTCGGGCAAAATAGTTTTTGCGCAGTTTGGAGAACCGGTAAAACTGACCACCAGCTAGCCCCGCCCACCCCTCCCTGCCGTATATATATGATCTTTCCTTCACCACACAGTCCAGACCATCTAGCTAATCTCCATGTCTCGCCTGCTCTGCTCACCAAAGGTAAGCAGGCCGCCTGCTTGTCCTTTGCCTCGGGTCAGGGTCCAGGGACACACCATTCCCCGGCTCTGGCCTTGCCCCAGAGTCGCCGCCTGCTCACCACTCGCCTTGGCTAGGTTGGGGAATGAGCCATTCCCCAGCTTCAGCCTTCCCCGGAACTGTCGCCTGGTCGCCACCCACCTCAGCCAGGTCGGGGAATGGCACATTCCCTGGCTCAGCCTTGCCCCAGAGCTGTTGCCCACTTACTGCTCACCTCAGCTGGGTCGGGGAATATGCCATTCCCAGGCTCCAGGTTTGCCTCGGGCTTCGACCCACATGCCATTGCCCCCCTCTGGCCTCAAACTACCAGTGGTTCTTACCTAACGCACAGCTGGGGATTGGACTTAGACGAAAGTGGCGGCTCACATCTGCTAAATTGCACAAGAAATGCTCTCTCTCCCAGCAAGAGCTGCAACAGAGAGAAGCAGCCGCTGCCCCAGAAAGCAGAGATAGAGCGGAGCAGGCCCTGGAAGGCTGCTCGATCAACCTTCGCTGCATGGCGGAAGCCATGCACGCGTGCATGTGCAGAAGCCATGCGCATGCGCGCACACTCACATTTCTGATGAACCAGTTATTAAGTGGGTTGAATCCCACCACTGTGTGTAGTTAATTTCTAAGAAGTTGAATGGTGATTTATTAAACACCTAACATAATGTATGCTGATAGAGGAGATGGAAAATCATATTGAAGTCCCCAGTCCTAATCTAGGAAAAAGCCCCTTTGAAGTAAACTGCAGACTTGTTCTTCTCTAGTCTGCTTGAGAAGAATGACAGTTGCTTCAGTGTTGGGATAGGTTTATTTATTTTGAAAATGTATTATTGTATTGAAATCCTTGCTATTTCTGAGAGCTCAGTGTGGGAGGATAGGCCTCTTCTCATTTTATCCCCACATCAACAGTCCTATAAAGCAGGCTCAGCTGTGAATGAATTGACAGGCCTGAAATCCTTCAATGATCTCTGTGGTAACACTCTTTTGTATCTAGTTTTGAAACGTTGCTACTGAAATACACATATCAATTATCATAAGTGAATAAATGACTATATATGTGTCTCATTCAGTGAGACAGATAATCTTTTGGATTCCTAACCATGAACATCCAAACCAAATTGTGGTTTGCTTGTTCTCGTCTATCTGAGCATTCATTTTTCTTGCTTCCCTCATGCTAAGACAGATGTTTTGGTTTATCAGTTTTGCATGTGCTCATCCATAGGACTTGTTTTCACATTGATCTGTTGTTGTTTTCCAATATGTGTACGGAAACAGAAATAATATTTTGTATTTTCAGAAACACTTTATAAGACAGGCATTATTAGAAACATGGAATAAAGTCAAGAGGAAAATTTACAGCAAAGTTCCGATTTGGCTAGCAACGTTAGAAGTGATAGTGCACCCAAATTTTATCAACCAGGGAAAACAGATTACCTATAAAGATATAATAGACAAAGAAGGGAGATTACGATCAAGGCAAGAGCTAAAAGAGCAAGGGATAGAATTGGAATGGTGGTCCTACCGTCAAATCCAATCACGTTACTTGAAAGATATGAAGGAGTGGGACGTTAATAGGGAGCTGATGGCAATAGATAAGATCCTATTGGGGACAAATGATGAATTGATAAAGGAGATTAACAAATTTTTATTGGAATATAAGATCAAAGGAGACAATGGTAGCATGGGCGATAAACTTTGACTATAATACACATCTGGAAAAATGGCAAGAACTATGGGAAAGGAATAGGAAAAGAACATTGTCAATACCGTATAAAGAAAACTTATATAAAATGTTTTCTAGATGGCATCTCCCACCCACGAGAATAGCCGAAATGTTTAGAAATGTTTAGCGCCAAATTGTTGGAAATGTGATTTTGAATCAGGCATGTACTACCATAGGTGGTGGTTGTGCCAAAAAACAAACATATATTAGTAGAAAATTTAAAGGTGACTGATAGAGATAACCAAAGAGGAAATAGAATTCAAACCAGAACTATTTCTTTTGGGAATCATAAACAATAAATATAACAAGGGGATAATCTACTTAACAATACATATTATTACGGCAGCAAGAATGGTCTTTGCTCAAAATTGGAAAAACAGGGAAATTCTACAAAAAGAGGAAGTAATTAGGAAAATTCTGATTTGTGCTGAAATGAATAAATTGACGTGGGAATTGAAGAATAAAGATGAATAAGAATATTATAAGATTTGGGATAAATTTTATCGATGGTTGGAACGGAAAAAGAAAGACCCCAAATAAGCAATGACTAAGATTTATAGAATGGAGATTAGAATTATGTATGAAACTATAACAGTGAAAATGTATAAGATAAAAACAAAGCAACATAGTTGGAAATACGATATTTTTATATTTGTAAATACTGAATAGACCAAATGTAAATAAGCATGGTATTATAATGTATGACTTTATATCTTAGTATGTATGGCAAAGACTTTGCCAGGACGGTTACACTGTGTCCAATGTTTTCATTTGTGTTCAATAAAAAACTTTATTTCAAAAAAAGGAATAATATTTTTGAATTTATACACTTGCGAATAGTGAATTTCACTTTCTTGTACACATTTCTAAATTCATTTTAATCTAAAATATGCACCGTGGTGCAGGGAGGGTTGTTAAGAGAAGTGAGGATTCAAAGATGGCTGTGTTCCAATCCATAAATTAGTCTGGAAGAGGCAGATAAGTTCATATTAATATTATAAAAGAATAAAATCTTGTAAACTTTCAATCCTCAGTATGCAGAATTATTGTTCTTCTTGCCATTTCTTTCCATTCCATTGCACAAGTTATAGACAAAAATACAAAACTGTTTTTGACCATCCAAGAGAAAAGAGATTAAGGATCGGTGAATCCCAGTGTTGCTATTATGCAATAGTGAAAATTAAAAAGGTACAATTCCATAAATTAAGTTCTCTGTTTTCCTTATTGTCCTATTTTCAATGTCAGCTCTAAGAGATAATCACTTCCCCAGATTGAATTATTTTGTGGCACTACTTCATATTCTATTACAGATGCAAACACTAGAAGAGAAAACCACATCAAAAACATTGTAGATAAATAAATGAATTGAGAAAAAGAGATTTTGGAGCAAAGCTTGGAGATGTCTGAGCTATGGTCCTTTTTCTAATTATAGGATGGTAAACTGGGAGATTCTAGATGCCCAGGCAAACTGAATAAATAAATCTCAAAAGAAAAAGATAGTTGTCTGCCAAGAAATTTAATACTGAATGTTGGGAGCATAGCTCTGAAACAGATTTAATTGAAGATATAGCCTTAAGAATATGTAAATAGTCTCTCATTTTCTTGACTAAAAGGAGAAACAGATGCCAGCCCTGGGATCTGAGATTAAATATGAAAAACACTGAGGCCTCTAGAATGTTATTTAAAATGTATATAATGAGATACTTATCTCCTTAAAGATGCCTTTTGTGCACTGTATAAAATATTCCTTGAAGGACCCAATGGGGAGATAAGCTTCTACCAGCTAATTTTATAAAATACTGCTGGGCCAGCTAAATCTACAATATGGACAAAGATGTGGCATTGTTCTTGAGGAGAGTTGCAGAGAACATGGTAGTATCTATCACCTATAACAAGACAGAAAGGGTTAAATTTCTCTGGCTGCAGCTCCCTAGAAATTCATCCCCTATCCTGAAGCTGCTTTTTGCTTTTTAAGATATGTGCATTAAATGCAATGATTCTAAGTGTCAAAAGAGATCCTAAGTACCAAAGAGATATATTAAGTGACTGAGGCCACTACATCCACACAACTGCTTTGCTCCTGTCCCTTCTTGTGGCTGGAAAGAAATTCTGCTGCCCTATTTCTTGCTGCATCACAAACTGTCTCCTCACTATACATCCAAAATTGCTTTTCACTAGATATCCAGACCACTAGATAGCAGCAAAGAGTTAGAGTATTTGGTATGGCCTAGTGGTCATCCAGATTTATGCGGCCATTCACTAAATGATGTTGAAGGGCTAGAATTTGAGAAATAGGTTTAACAATTGCAGGCATTAGAACCAGAACTGAAAACTACTTTGATAACATGTGAGAAGTTAAGAAGAAACAACTACAAACATATACGTGGATCTCCAGTTTGACTTAATAAATTAAAATTCAGTTATTTGGGGGCCTCTTAATGCCTTCTGCCTAATCAAGCATCCTTATTTAAAATGTCATTGGGTGGGTGGGGGGTTGTTAAGAAACCCTGCAGATTTATGGTATTGCAGAACTGTATTGTGGAAGTAAAATTCCAAGATGCTGATGGACAAAAAGATGCTGCTTAGATAAGAAAAACTCAGACTTAAAAGATGGTATGGTGTAGGAGTTTGACCCTTTTTCAGGACATAGAACCTGCAGTTTAAATCCCAGGTCAAAGCTCTTGTGATACTGTAAAAACTGGCTGAATCCAAGTGAATGTTTTTTTTTTTCCTTAGTGTTGATGGAACTCCTTAAAGCTTTTGTGGAATCTGAACGATCCATAGAACAGAGTTTGAAGAACACTTGAACAGAGGTCTGTGGAACAAGATGGCGCTGTTGCTTTGTCTTTGCTAAGCAAGCGGTTTCCCCACAGAACAAGATTTATTTTATTTTTTTATTTTATGGTTTCAGAGGGATTTCTACATTTATCCCTCTAGGTCCCCATGAGTTAATGTCAGGTCCAAAATAACAATATTAGAAATAAGTACCGGTAGAAAGTTTAATGGACACGGTGGCTCAGTAGCTAAGACACTGAGCTTGTCGATCAGAATCAGCGGTTCGAATCCCTAGCACCATGTAACGGAGTGAGCTTCCATCACTTGTCCCAGCTTCTGCTAACCTAGCAGTTCAAAAGCATGTAAAAATGTGAGTAGAAAAATAGGGACCACCTTTGGTGGGAAGGTCACAGCGTTCCGTGTGCCTTTGGCGTTTAGTCATGCCGACCACATGACCACGGAGATGTCTTCGGACAGCGCTGACTCTTCGGCTTTGAAACGGAGATGAGCCACGCTCCCTAGAACTGGAAACGATTAGCCCACATGTCCGTGGGAACCTTTTAACTTTACCTTACAAAGTTTAAAACTCTGAGTTTGTAGGCTTCTCTCTTTCCCTGTCCTTCTTCTCATATTTTGCAGTCAAGACAAGAACCTCTCAAGTTGCTGATCAGTTGGATATGCAGAACTTCCTTGCGCATCTTCTTGCTTGCTTGTAGAAGTGACTTTCATTATCATGCCACTATGTCAGTAGAGCTGGCTCCATTTGGATTCTTGTGGCTCTTTTCTCTACTCACATGAATACACACAGCCACTAGGGAAAAACAAGGATGATTTATTGCTCTGAATGTGGAAGCCAAATCCATTTCTCCCTTCCCTTCCAGACCTCACTACTCTCATTTTTGCTGTGGAAGCAGCCATGGAGAAGGAGGGTAGCCAGGTACTAGGTAATGTGGGTATTAGTGTTACTGTTTGTCTTTTGGAAACATTTTTTCATCTGATGGGTTTCTGTTCTTAAATATTCAGCTTTTAACAATCATTATCACTAGCTACTGGGCAGTATTTTTAGTAAAAAGGTAAAATCTGAAAATGCCAATAAAATGTATTAAAATATTTTCACTTTATTAAATGAACACTGAAGATTTTGTCTTAATTCCAATATTCCATATTTCTTTTTCTGTTCAAAATTCTATTTTCTTTTTAAATATGATTTTTTTAATGCTGACCTAATGAAATAAAAATAGACATGTTGAGGACATGATTATTTTTCAAGTTCATACTGATTTATTTAAGGCAGTTTTAAAGAATTCTAGGACACCAAACTCCAAATATCTTTGAATGGCTTCATAAAGTTAAAAGGACAACAATTCCATAAAAAGCTATGGACATCCACAAAACACTAACCACTTAGGCAAGCAAAATCATCATTCTACATTCCCCTCCATTTGTTTCAAGAGGAAAAATAAATGTCAAATTAATATAAAATCTGGGATACTAAATTAAGCTATTTTCAATAGCTTTTTACATTTTAAATATGAAACCCATATTTAAAATAGTGGGATTAAAAACATACTTAAATAAATAGAATTCTGTTTCAATTCTAGGAGATAGTTATTTTTAAGGGACTTAGGCAATCACTCTGAGAGTTCTATTGAAGACAGATATAGAGCAGGGATTACCAACCCCCAGGACACAGTCTCTTCAGAACTTGGCTGCAGAACAGGGGGAGGGGAGGTTGCGCATGCACGCGCACAGCTCCACTTGCCTGCATAGCGGGCAGGTGAGTGGTAGGTTGTAAATACTTTTACTACCAGTTCAGGTGCGCTCCTGCGCACACACAATGCTTCTGCGCATGCACAGTAGCGTCCTGGTGGGTGGGTGGGGCTTCCCACCACCGCTACTACCATTTCAGCTGAACCGGGCAGAACCGGAAGCAACCCACCACTGGGGCAGGTGAATGTGTGCGCACAGCTCCATTTGTGCAAGCAGCAAGTGTGGGTGCCCGCCACTTGCACAAAGGAGCTGTACGTGCATGCTCGGCTGTCACTCATATAGAACCATCCCCGCTCCATTGTCCAGCCAGTATGCAAAGCCAGAAAGATTGAAGACTGCTGATATGGAATATATGATGGGATCTGTAAAAGTAGAATATAATTCCTCATTTCAAGTCTGAAACTGCACAAAATAAGCATTGCAGCCAGGGGTGGGTTTCTCGCCCCGTTCCAACCGGTTCGGTTGGAACGGGGCCGGCAGCGTCCTCGTGCACGCGTGCGGCACACGCATGCGTACTAGCGTCTGTGCGATGCTTCAGCTGCTCCTGGAGGATCGCGCAGGCGCTGTATGCGTCCTGCGCATGTGTGGAAGCGCAGAACTCATCAAAACCGGGTAAGGAGCGCGAGCGGGCGGGTGGGCCCTTCGCCGTTCCCGGAAGTTACTTACTTCCTGGTTTGCCGACCAACCGCCGCGGGGACCGCCGCGAACCGGTTGAAACCCACCCCTGATTGCAGCTATATTGTGTCCTTGCCCCCCCAAAAAGAGAACCCCTTATTTTTAGAGCTGATTCCAAGGGCAGCTGGAATAAATGAAGCCATAAGGCGGCCAAGCCGGTAGGTTTCTGTCCATGAAAAGAGATAGGGCCACTATCTTTATCAATGAAAAGAAGGGCTAGAGATGACATGATAGTTCAAATATCTAAGGCAGTGGTCCCCAACCTTTTTATCGCCGCGGACCAGTCAGCCTTTGATAATTTTACCGTGGCCCGCTGAGCGCGCGCAGGGGTAAGGGGGCGTTGTTCGCGACGACACATTGATTGTTTATATATCAGATTGTTTTGATTAAACAACTTTTATTTTATTGTATTTAAACATGCCTTACAAAATAAAATACAATTACATAAATATAAAGTGCAAGGCTACGCTACTAGCGCTGTCTACGCTAGCCCTACGTAGCTGCGCAGGTGCTCTTAGGTTTTTTTCAGGAATCGGCCAGCGCTGAAGTGCTGAAAAGGAATGAGAAGGGCGGCGCTGGACACAGGGGGGCGGTGGGCCGCTGGTGATGTCAGAGTGCCACCAGCGGTCCAGTAACACCCCTTGTGCCAGTTAGCCCTAATTTGCATACAGAAAGAAACTATGGCCCCCGGCCGCTGCAGCGATCATGGCCCCCGGCCGCTGCAGCGATCATGGCCCCCGGCCGCTGCAGCGATCATGGCCCCCGGCCGCTGCAGCGATCATGGCCCCCGGCCGCTGCGCGGCCCGGTGCCAGGTACTCCACGGCCCGGCACCGGTCCACGGACCGGGGGTTGGGGATCACTGATCTAAGGGACTACCACAAAGAAGAGTGATCAACCTAATCTCCAAAGCATCTGAAGGCAGGACAGGAAGCAATGGATCTAATCAAGGAGAGATCCTATCTAGAACTAAGGAGACAGAGAGAACAATTAATCAGTGGAATGACTTGCCTCCAGAAGTTGTGGGCACTCCAACACTGGAGGTTTGTAAGAAGCCATACCTTCATGGGCAGCATTCTTTAATAATCAGTCAAAGAGGCATTTTAGTCAGCAGAATGGTGGCTGTGGTCAGGGACGGCAAATAAATAACAGAATAACAGAGTTGGAAGGGACATTGGAGGTCGTGTAGTCCAACTCCCTGCTCAAGCAAGAAACCATTTGTCTGAAATGGGTATAGGGTTTCTTGCTTGAGCAGGGACTTGGACTACACAATCTCCAATGTCCCTTCCAACTCTGTTATTCTGTTATTTATTTGCCGTCCCTGACCACAGCCACCATTCTGCTGACTAAAATGCCTCTTTGACTGATTATTAAAGAATGCTGCCCATGAAGGTATTCAGCTATGTAAGCTGTAGCAACAGCAGCCTGTCCTCTGTGCTTGTAATGTTCAAGTAGAAGCTGGGGGTGGGGGGAGAGAGACAGAGAGAGAGACAGAGAGAGGGAGGAGTCATGAAATGTCATGATGTCAGATTGGCTGGAGCCAAAGGTAGTTTGCTCTGAGACGATGCTGCAACCAGTCCAGCCTTCAAGGAGATTATATTCTCAACTGTTCAAGCTGTTTACACATTCCAAACTGCTCTGACTGCCTCTTTGTAGCAAGTTGTTTACATGAATTTATTTTGGGAAAATTCCATTTAACAGGACCAAGATTTCTTCATAAATCATTGAATCTCACTTGTGTACTGATAAAGAAAGAGAAACAGAAAAAGAGATCTGGGTTTATTATTTGTTCTTTTCAGTCATCTTAGAACGTGTTAAGTATGTATGTAGACAACATGCATGTGTGAACAGTTTACATATTAGATTGTCTTTAGCAGTTCATAGAGGGGTTGAGAGAAGATAATGGATTTCTACTTCACCTACTTATATCCAACCCGCAAAACCAAAATCTTATTTAAAAAAATTAAGACCCCAGGACTGCATAGAAATCCATCAGAGGAAAGACATCGTTTAGAATGTAATATTGCAAAAAAAGCATGCAAAATATTGGGGGAACGCCTGTAGCGCACACATGCACACTGGAGGGGTTGCGCATTGGATTGGGTGCGGCACGCCCGCACACGACACCCCCCTGCGCTCCCCCCACTTATGGCACGCGAGCCAAAAAAGGTTCGCTATCGCTGGTATAGAAGAAGCCATTTTAAGGCAAAACAGGCTGTATCTTAACAGAACACACACCCTGAGGGATTTTAGAGGTGTCTTACCCCTACAGTATTTGTGTCCAGAGAGTAAGTCATCTGTGTACAAAGTTTGGTTGAAATTGCTCAAGGCATTCTAGAGTTATGCTGGAACACACACACACACACACACACACACACACACACACACACACTAGTATAATGTCAATAGTATCATACACAGCTAATATATAAATATCTCTCATGTGTTTATATTTTTATATCGTTATATCGGGTATGCTGTGTTGATCAACATACATGTGATGTTATTTCATTATTAAACTTAGCAACTTTACATCAAATGCAGAAAAAGAGTATTAAGTGTAAGGAGAAAAAAAGTACAGGTAGGAGACAAGAGATAAGGGATCTATTTAACAGATTCATGTTGACAATAGCAGCATTCTAGACAGTTGAACACAAATCTAATAAAGTAGCTTTTTATACCTGTCTATGCCCCTTTTTTTGTTGCAAAAAACAGGGTGTTTTTGCAAAAAAAAAAGGGTCATTTTTTGCTCATTTTTGCTCCCATCCCTCCCCAAGCCTCCTAAAGCTCTGCATGCCCCTCCCCTTATTTTGCAAACAACGAGGTCGTGCAGAGGGTTTGGGCAGCCTGCAGAGTGCAAACACTTTTTTTTAAAAAAAATTACCTCTTCAAAATCATGGTGTGTCTTATACTCTGGCACGTCTTATAGTCCGAAAAATACAGTACTTACTCTAATCCGTCACCATAACTGCCTTGGTCTTTGCTACACTAATTTTCAGACTCAAACTCTCATTGCAACATAGTCAATGGTGATATTACCCAAATTGTGTCCAGGTCCATCCAGATTCTCTTTCTGTGCAGAGAAAAAAAAAGTGGAAGAACATGAAGGTGAATCTGGAATGGAAGACATGTTGTTGGGCATTGTCTACATCGCCTGTTGTTTAAGGGATGCTCTAGATAGGTACGGATTGGATCGATTAAAGTTTGTTGTTTTATCATCTGACTTTAAATCAAGTATGATAATTCATGACAGTTTCCTTAAATGATTATATTTTGTATTAATTCTAGCTGTTTTTAAGGATTACCCAACTATTGTACAGCAGAAAAGGAACCAAAATTTACTTTTGCTGTATGATTATTCTGATACACCTTATTCTTAGCTCAAGATATGTGGCACCTTTAGGCCACATTGACATATACCACCTCCAACGGATACAAAGATTTGACTTTTTACTATGACATAGAAGGAGTTGGAATGCCTAAGTTTTTATGTCCTAGGCTAGTGCCTTAGCATAAAGCCAGCCCTGATTGTATCACACTGTTGGAAGGAATGTCCTTCTGGGTTCAGTTCCAAGTGGGGAAAAGACACTGGAAACATGGAAGCTGCTTGGAAAGATGGTTTAATGGTGAACAGGATCACATGGCTTGAGCTCCTGAACAGAAAAGGAGGAATCACATGCTTCCAGATGTTGGGTGAAGAAGAAAAGAGCAAGAAGGGCTGGAATTTCCTGGTTTTATGCCTTCTCTGGCCTTTGATCTTGATCTTGTATTCTGATTGGTTGTCAGACTCCCATAGGGCCATGCAGGGGCAACTCTTGTCGACTGTCCTTTGAGTCCAAGTTTGGTTGTCTTGCTGGCTGATGTAATTTTCCAGGTGCATTGTGGTGAGTTTCTGTAGAAGGCTAATCATACCTTTGTTATGTAGAGTTGACTAGCTCAAGCTTTAATGGCTCATTGACGGGAGAGGGGGGAAGGGAAGAGAGGGCGCAGGGAGCTGCAGGGAGCTACTTTGTCTTCAAAAAACATGTTTCTCCCTTTTCCCATCCAGGAAAATATAATATTCTGCCTTCTTAATGTTATCCAGGATATTTCAGTTTTCTAGCAGAGGGGTCGGTTTTAACTTCCTACAACACCACATCTCATTCTTTTTATTTATTTTTAATTCGTTCTAGCATACTTTCCTGTGGCAATCTTGTCTTTAAAATTAGCATAGCAAAGCAGTATTTTGAATAGGTCTGTGATCAAATAAGTATAAGTATATATATATATATATATATATATATATATATATGTGTGTGTGTGTGTGTGTGTGTGTGTGTGTGTGTGTGTCTGTCTGTGTGTGTGTGTGTGTATGTATAATCTTTATTGTCATTGTACTTAAATACAACGAAATTGGTTATAATTGATAATCTAAAACAAATTTTAAAAAAATAGCATTGTAGCAATTTACTATTGCTACATAATACATCTTAGGTGGCACTAACTTGATTAATATTGGGGAAACTATACAATAGTAATTACACTGATTAAAACAAATATGTGATAATATTGTTTCCTTTGTTATACTTTGCACAATCAAGTTAGCAATATGCCACTATTCTTTTAAAAAGATGGAAAGGTAGGTAGCATTAAGCATAGCTACATCTGCAGATTTCTGTTCTGTAAAAGGCAGGCTCACTTTGTGCTGAGGGGAAAAAAATGGAAGAATGATAGGGAAAATGCAAAATGCTACTGATTGGATCACAGCATGTATGGGTGACCCATATTAATCAAGTTTCAAAAGAGACATTTTCTCACTAATGATTTGGATGTCTTTTTGAGTGACCCAGTCATCATTTTGACAGCATAAAGTCTGTCCTCATTAGTGATTTATTATATCCTGACGGTGAGATGTTGCTCTAAGATGCTATAACTTACTTGTGAATATATTTGGTAACGTACGACATCCCTGGGATCTATAATAATATAACTGAAAATTCACCAGTCTTATCTTTCCAAAGCACATGGATTTTCTCCCATTAGATCTGGGAGCAGGGATGAGCTTCAAAATTTTTAGCAAGGGGTCTCTGCCAGCTGCTGGGTGGGCATGCCATGGTGGGTCGGCCTCCTGCACCATGGCATGGGGCGGGGGACATTTTTGCCCTCCCCGGGGTCTGGAGGCTTTCCTCAAGCCTTATGGAGGACGAAAATGGCATCCTCAGGCTCCGGAGGCTGGAAATGGGCCCATTTCTGGCCTTCCCGAACTTCCGGTAGGCCTGTTTTTTGCCCTCCCTGAGCGTCCCCGAACACCCTGCACTTGCCTGCATCCAAAATGAGCTGCATGGAGATTCCTGGGAGGGGAGGAACAGGGTGGGCGGGGCCAGCCAGGAGTGGGATTTGGGAGTTCTTCAAACAGCACAGAATCTTAACTAGAGGTTCTCCAGAACCCCTGCGCACCCCCAGTAGCCCACCCCCATCTGGGAGACAAGAGTACAAAGGAAGAAAATGCAGAAGAATCTTTCTAATTCCTTTTGCTGGATTTTCAGTACCTCTGTCCCTTGCTGAATCAGGGAACATACTTTAAATTTATATCTCTTGTAGAAGGATTATTTTTAAACCATCATATATTACATTTTGAGCATTCTGCAGTAGTTTTCAAAAACTGAAAGGGGATACAGCAGAAGTCTTTTCCCCGCATCTAAAGATTAAATAAATTTGAGCCATGAGAAAGCAGACTCCAGCAGACAAAAGGTTTAAAGTGTAACCCAAGAAGGCTGGTTTTTCCACATATGTTGCCATGTAATGAAATTAAGAAATTTTGGCAAGAAGCAGTTAGTTTAATCGAGAAAGCCACCGCATAGGAATTGACTTTAGATTGAATCACAGTTTTTCTTGGGAATTTAATGTATGCAGCTTGCAATTCCAATTAAGAAATCAGTTGATGAGGTGAAAATTGGGTGGGCTAAAATTGGAAACCCGATTCTCAGATTGCCTCTGCATAACTTGTGCTTACCTGAAAGTACTAATCCGCAGCTATCTGCTTGCCATCCAGATCCTACGTGCTGACTGGGAAAGACTGTTCTAAAATAATGCTTAACAAAAAATAAATTCCGTTAAGGAACTTTAATTGGATAATTCCTATGAGAATGCTGAGGGTTTCTTTCAATGGATAATTTTAAAATAAAATGCATTTATAAACAAGTGTTAATTTCAGAGGTAAAATATGTATTAGTTTGAAAATTAAAAATATAAACATTTCTAGATTTATCCCCCTTTGTATCTTAGTTATCCATTTTCTTTTGCATTTGTTTTCGTTTTGCTGCTTAGTCTCAAGCAGGTTGAGGAGCAGTTCCTGCTGAGTTCAATGGGAATATCTTATAAGGTTTTGAGGTTTACTAATTTGCTGTGTAGAACATCGAGGATGTACCTTGTTGGCTCAGCATGTCAAAATTTGGAAAATGCCTAACTTGACTTACTGGGTCAATTAAAATGACCCCAGGACACTGAAACCATCATAAATACGAATCTGTTGCCAAACATCAAAATTTTGATCGCGTGACCATGAGGATGCTGCAACAATCGCTAAGTGTGAAAATGGTCGCTAAGTGTGAAAAATGGTCATCAGTCACTTTTTTCAATGCCATTGTAACTTTGGTCACTATACCACCTTTCTTGCCACAGTTCTAAAGTGAATAACTGCAGCTGGTATTTTGTATTTTGGATAGAATCTTTTTTTAAATAGTCTAAGAAAATTTAAAAAAAGAATCCACACAGAATAAATTGAAGTAAAACATTTCAAACTATTCCACATGGAATAAATTTAAGTACAACTATTTTTAAAACTTCTATGCACAATATATTTCAAAGTATTGTGCATAGAATTTTTAAAAATGGTTTCACTTCAATTTATTTTGGATAGAATCTTTTTTTAAATAGTCTAAGACAATTTAAAAAAAGAATCCACACAGAATAAAACTATTTTAAAAAATCCTATGCACAATAAAATATTATTTTAAAAAACATTAAAAAAATAAAAGAAAAAAACACAGCTCACTTACCAGCAGGCAGGCACTCCAAGTCAATCCAGAATGATGTAGATGTTAATACAAAGAACTGAGCAAATTAAAATGGTGAAATTAGTCCCAGGGAAATATTTTTCAAAGAAACGTTGCCACCAATTTTTTCCACACGAGCTGACCTCCAACCTCGTGCCCCTCCCCTCCGGGAAATCCAGGAAGAAACAGTCACTACTTCTCTAGCCAAAGTATTTCCTGGATCTCTATGGTACTGGGTCATCTTTTCTTATAAAAGGAGATAAAAAAGGCAGGGGTGTGTGTCCGTTTTCTTGCTTTAACGTTTTAATATCTTCAATGAAAGTACTGAGACATAGAGAGAGGTTAGACAGAGTGTCTTTTGTCTTGCCCCGGTTAGGATTTCGTAAGCAAATCCACTGGGCTTTCAACATGAAGCCAGAAAATCGGGACTTTTTAAAAACGCTCCAGGACACGGGACAAATTGTTAGAAATCGTGACTGTCCCGCCAAAATTGGGACGTCTGGTCACCTTATCCATGAAGCCACTTCACAGAATGCTCTTCTGCAGTTCCATAAACTGGGAAAATTGTTTCAAAGAATGCCCTGTTCTTGTGCAACTTCTGAAGGGTTCATATGCCCCATGAGAGCAGACCCCATTCTCACATGGCCTTTACTGCTTTTGAAAATAGTTGCTGTTGTACACTGGTGTTCACCCAAAATGTTGTGGGTCACCTCTAACACGTGTCATTGGTTCACCATTACTGAGCTAGACCTATTTTATTTTTATTTATTTTATTTGGTTTGCCAAACATGTACAAGATAACAGGTGTAAGTATAAACATGGACATGAATAAAGGAAATAAGTACAAATAAATGGGGACAGTAGGACAGGGACGGTAGGCATGCTGGTGAGCTTATGCATGCCCCCTTACGGACCTCTTAGGAATGGGGTGGGGGCCACTGTAGACAGTTTGAGGTGAAGCTGTGGGGGTTAGAGGATGTAATAACGGAGTCAGGTAGAGCATTCCAGGCATTGACCACTCTGTTGTTGAAGTCGTATTTTCTGCAATCGAGTTTGGAGTGGTTTACCTTGAGTTTGTATCTACTGTTTGCTCACGTACTATTGAGGTTGAAGCTGAAATAGTCTTCGACAGGTAGGATGTTGTAGCAAACAATCTTGTGTACTATGCTTAGGTCATATCGTAGGCGGCGTAGTGCCAGGTTTTCCAAGCCCAAAATTTCGAGCCTGGTGGCATAAGGAATTTTGTTGTGAGCAGAGGAATGGAGGACTCCTCGTGAAATACCTCTGGACCCATTCAATTATATTAATATCCGATATACAGTGTGGATTCCAGGCAGACGAGCTATATTTCGAGAATTGGTCTGGCAAAGGTTTTGTATGCTCTAGTTTGCAGTACAATGTTACCGGAGAAGCTTCACAAAATTAGGTTAACAACTCTTAATGCCTTTTTGGCAATGCTGTTACAGTGAGCTCTGGGGCTTAGATCGTTTGAATTTTCTTTGAATGAAGATGAAGAAGAGGAGGAGGAGGAGGGCTGTGATTGTTGATAATTATTGCCGTCCAGTATTTTGTAAGGGTCCAATCCAGATGACCAGAAGGACAAGAAAAGAATTTATAGTCATAACGTTTAAAATATGATGACATTTAAGAAAAAAAATTATGTAACAGGGTGTTCTCTACTTTCTCATCATTCAAACTAACATTTATTTCTTAACACTTTCTGCAAAATATTGCTTTAGCATTCCTTCTCTTGACGCATTTCAGCTCACGTCATTGTTTGAATGTGAAAAAGGGTGCTGCTATTATTATTTTTTTGGTTTCACATTTCTTTACCAATTTTATGCTTTCCGGGCTTGGTTGTTTGCTTGCAGACATTTCATTAGCCAACTAGATAACATCATCAGTATCCTACCCTGCCAGTGTGGATGGTTGTGTGGTTTTCCCCTTAGTAGTTCCTTGATGAAGGACTGTATAAGAATATTGAAAAATTAGGGACTGAATAACTACAAAAGAAACTGTCTTTTTTTAATGCAGAAGAAATGGATAGGACCATTCCAACCTTTTAAGTCAAAATAAGAAACCAGTCAGAATCACGATAGCAATTACTGTGATTAAAAAGTCTAACCACCATTCTGGATAGCTCAGAAGGCTGCTAGTTTGCCAGGAGGAAGAATGAATAGAGAGTAAGCAAAGATACAGATTTAGAAGTAAAGAGGATGTTAGTTTTTGCTTCCTAGCATTTTTTTCCCATAAATGCAGGGCCTGCTTCTGAATTAACTGAATGTTGATCCATTGGTTGCAATAGGAATTGACCAACTAGCTTGTTGCCCAAGCCTGATGCCATGGGCTGAGAGATAGTGACAGGCCCAAAGTCAACCAAGAGGGTTTTATGCTTAAGTAGCGACTAGAACGCACAATCTCCTAATTTCTATCTTGGTGCCTTAATTAGCCCAATAGGTTTTGGATTTTTGTAGGGGCACAAGATTTGATCTCATGCAAGGATCTGGAGGACTCCAGATTTATTCCTCAGATGGCAATGCCTATGATTCAGGGAACAAAAAGTTGTTTGAGTCCAAGAGATCCTAGTTCTTGCTTCAGTCACCATAAGCTTTATGGCTAGCTTTAAGATTTTGAGATAGGAAGCCTATGAATCATTTGGATACTCTTATATACAGTATGTGCAAGAATGTGTTCCTATATATTAAGGTTGTCAAACTCGATTTCATTGAGTCCACATCAGGATTGTATTTGACCTCGGGGGGGGGATGGACAGGGTGGGCGGGGGATGGACAGGGTGGGCGTGCCTAGCTCAACATCACTCAACCCACCCGGGCTCCATTTTCAGGTGTGATGGCCTCCTGCAGCCCTCTGTCAGTGAAAATGGAACTCAGGGAAGGGGGGGGGCTCATGCAACCCACCCAAACTCCATTTTTGGCTGCAATAAAACCACAGCAACCCCCCACCCCAAGCTTCATTTTTGCTGGAAAAGGCACCGTGGACCAGTCTTTTGCTGTTTCCAGGGTGCCCCGCAGGTCAGATCTAAGCGCCCCATGGATCAGACGCAGCCTGCAGGCCTTGAGTTTTTACACCCCTGCTATATATTAAATTACAATGAATTAAATTTGATTTGTGTTAAAATAAATTTGATAATTTGCTTTAAGTGCTGTTCTTTTAATCCCGTTTATACATTGCAGAGTTGCAGATTGATTGGAGAAACCTATAATCCTGTAGGTAAGTAATTCAATAAGCACATCAATCTTTAAAAAATGGATAAATCATTATTTCAGAGATTGACAGGGACTCTTCTTCCAAATATTATTTGATTGCTGCTCTCAACAATCCTGCAACTGATTGAGGAGATTTAGAGATCCACAACATAGGAAGGATCATACATTCTGCATTTATACATTCAATAAAAGAGGAAAAATATGCTGTCGATATAATGGAATTAAGCTGATCTTTTTCAAAAGAAAGAGCGAATATTTCACCTCCCAAATTGCAAATAGTAGTCTGAGTTTATTGAAGAAGGGTAATGAAAAGTTGCTCTGTTTTACTACTTCGCCCCTAAACCAATTTAAAAAGAAGAGCAGGTGGAAATGAAACTAGTAAATTATTCCATAGAAGCAGTGCAAGCAAAACATATGCTACTTGCTATATTCCAGCGCTCAGCATTGGATTGGTACTTCAATCAAGTTCCCAAGTAGTATTCTTGGGAGTCCAGGCTTAGATTAAGGTTCCCTTGGTTGATTTGCTTTTATTTAATTGGGTCTGAGAAGATCATGAAGTGGTAATTACAATGAGCCCTTGTTCTAATCTCTACCCAGCATATTGTAGAAAGGTCCTACTAAAAGCCAAACAGGCAGTTATTTTTCTCCAACTTCATACTAGCTTTTTCCCAATTATTTGTTTTTAAAATTACTGGGTATGTCACCATCTTTCAAGAGTCGGAAGAAACTAGACATTGAATGGGCAGGGTTTTTTCCCCTTCTAGTCCTGCCAATGTACCTCTCTGTTGGCCAATGCCATTCTAGCTATTCCAGGTTTTGGTGCCTATAAAGTAGACATCCAACAGAGTTGTGAGGAATCGAGACATATTATTAGGTGGTTTTGTGCTGTGTACAAATGCCTACAGAAGACATTGTACTAATTTTCTCTCTGGGTATAAGGCATAATTTAACACATAGATGGGCTTCAGAAGAAGACGAAATACTGCCCTCTGACAAGGAAAGGCTTTGCTCATCCTAACATAATGTAATGTTCCCAGATTTTTTTTTTTACTAAACTAGTTTACTTTGGTCTGAAATATGAAACCACACATTTCTGTAGTACTACATGAATGACTGCAACCAGAACTACGACAGCCATAGGAGAGAAGTTATTCTAAGACACAACAAAAACATACTGAGTATTATTCTTTAAAAACTCACTCTACAATGTAAATAGGGGTAAATCCAGGGGTGAAATGTTACCGTTTCGGGCCGTTTCGCCCAAACCGATACTAGAAAATGCTACCGTTCACCCAAACTAGTAGTGAAAAAAATGCTTAACAAAGTAAAACAAAGTTCCAACAATCAGCTGTGCTGCATAATGGAACTTTTTTAAAAACTTTTTTTTAGCATTTGAGGTCCATTTTTACTCCCAGGAGGCTTCCCTGAGGCCTGCTAGGCCAAAAACGGGGAGGGGGTGGTGCTGCAAAAGAAAGAAAGATAGTGAGGGTAGGGAGGGAGGGAGGGAGGGAGGGAGGGAAAAAGAAGGAAGGACCACAAACCTGGCACTAGACGCAACTTCAGAGGATACCTTGAAAGAGCACAGCAATCCAGGGCTGAAGGGATCTGAAGGTCATCTAGTCCAACCCCCTGCTCCAGCAGGACATTGTTAAAGTGATTTCTTTCTTTTGACCCCCCAGTCACATGATTGCATAGCCACACCCACCCAGTCACATGACTCTACCACCAAGCCACACCCACAGAACTGGTAGGGGAAAAAAATTAGATTTCACCACTGGGTAAATCATGAGTATTTCCATCAGTGGTGGGTTGCAGGTGGTACGCCCTGGTACGTGCATACTGGTGCCTGTCGGAAGCAGCAGCCATCGTACCGGAATGGTGCTTTGGAGGGCCCGCCGCCCTCCCTCGTTCCTTACCTGTATTTGAAGGAAACAGGCCATCTGCGCACATTGTAAACTTTCTTAGGTGCTTTAAAGGAGATACTATAGAATTTTTCTTGTTATGCCTTTAAGTTGAAAAGTTATATACCAGTGTTTTTTAAACTTTTCAAGACTACAGAAGAGTCACCTTTTAAAAGAAAAATGAGGAATACTTAAGACTGTTTTTAAAAGGGAAAAAGAAGAAACAATGAACTAAAACATGTTTATTTTTTTTTAAAAAATCCTATACTTTTAATACATTACAAACATTAATGGGATATATGATCTTGCATATTTCACCAGTATCTAGAATATGATTAAAGAGCGTCACAGAATCAACATACTATATAGTCTACTTCAGCTTTCAGCCTTAGTTTTAGTGAGTGCTGAAAATTCTCTTTTAGGAGATTGTTGAAGAAAAGAGTGTCCTTATGCAGTGGGCAGGATGGCCTGGCCTCTCTTCCCTCCTCTTATGCATAGCCTGCCCAATACTATTCAGAGTTTTCCTTTCCCTACTTTTCCTATGGGATAATTCTTTTGGCCAGTGGTGGGATTCCAAATCTTTTCCTACTGGTTGTATGAGAGCTCTTCGTGCAGCACTCAAACACCTCCCTTGGTGTCAGTGCTGGTGAGCTGAGCTGTTTTTTAGCTCAGCTGAGGCGCGGCAATCTCCTCTGCGGTGTGAATCAGCAGAGCTAAAAAACAAGGGAATAAAGGACAGGGAACGATGAGGGGCGGGAGGGCAGAGGCAACCAGAGTGGTATTTGCCGGTTCTCCGAACTACTCAAAATTTCCACTACCGGTTCCCCTGAACCGGTCTGAATCGGCTGAATACCACCTCTGCTTTTGGCTTAATCAACACCAATCCTCCACTGATCTTCTCATTATCTCCCTTTCTTTACTTCCCCTTAGCCACTGTCATGGAAGGCCTGGCTCTCTCCTATTCTTCTCCCAAAAAGCATCCATCCAGAACACATGTTTTGAATCCACACCTGGATCAAATATGTATTTCAGATCCCTTGCAGATCCAAACAAGCTACTTTTAACATGGACACATAGTACCTGAAAATAGCTGTTCCATGGAAGGAAGGAATCATGCATGGAGTATGTTAACCAATTCTAGGATACCTATTAAGTAGTGAATGGAACCAAAATCTGGAATAGGTACACATGGTTTGGGAATTCTGGCATTCCAGAATGCAGTACATAGTTTAAGAAACTGCTGCAGAGCATTCTGTATAGAGAAAAATTATAAGTTTCTGTGGTGGGTTTTTTGTCACTCAAAGTAAACTAGCTGACAGCTAGAACAAAAGACAGTATTTTGGTCTGCACAATTTATAGGAATGACAAGATTATGTGTTAGAATACCAAGAGGAAACATTCACATAATGAAATCTTTATTGTAGATGCATGAAAAGGCTTTAAGAAACTCAACATTGCAGTCTTCATCCTTGCTATAGATTCATATATGTATCTGTAGTGGCAGCTCCCATACCAGAACACTGTTCCGCAATAATTTTAACAAAAGGTTAAATGGCTCCCAAATACCTTCCAGGATTTCTTAATTTTGTTCCCCATTTATTATTGATGGATTTATAAAATCCTCAATGTAGAAGCCAAGGGTTGTTTGATATTCCAAGATTTCAGTACATAAGCAAAAGCCACAAAATTGTATGACTGCTTAACTCTTCCACCAATATTTCATTTCTTCTTCCTTGCTCAGGACTGTGACATGTGTTCCAGATACACAGCCAAAATAATTACAAGTACCTTCAACATTCACTGTAAATGGAAAATCAAACATTCAGAGAGCGATAACATTCTTCTGTGGCCTAGAAAAGAGGCAATCATTTTTTTCTGGTTAAGAGGGACAACTCTTTTTTTTTTAATCTCCAAGGATCTCAGGATTTGTAATCAGTAACAGGGAAGTCATGGAGGAGAGCAGGACTACAAACATTTGGGCCCAGGATTATTGGTGTTATTGTCTTTGTAGTTTCTTCTTCCTCCTCCTCATCCATCTTCCAAATGCGAATAATATCAAGCTTTGGAGAAGCTTAACACACTGTTCTGTAACTTCAACAGGCATAGAAAGATTGAAAGTTGACCACCAAAATTAGGTGGCATTGTTGTCATTTAAGACCACAAAATGGGAACTGGGGGCTGCATGCCTTTTTTTTTGGCCACCTTGTGATACATCTGACTGCATGCTGTAAAACAGAGATACACATTGAACCAAATGACTGTTCTTTCCCTTAGAGAGGGAGTAACGTGGCTATTCTCCATGCATTTTTTTCCACTTCTTGTCATATTAACAATTGAAATGCAATGTCAAGTTTTCAAACCTCTGAGGTGCAAATTCTGAGGGTCTCCTGCCAAATAATTACAAGATACCCTATAATTGTGTCAAAAGGTTTGCCAATACTAATTTGTTGAACTCCAGCTGGGAATGGTCAATCAATTGTTCAACAACTTCATTCAACATGGCTTCTGAAGAAGTTTAAACTACAGTGTAGAATGGGCTGCATATAAGCTATCAAAGAAAGTCATTGCAGGGGTGGGGGGACCTCTTGATCTCACCTGAGTCTTGTGTCTCTGACCAGGGGATGATCAGAGTAGACTTCTTGTTTTAAAGATATGCCTGCTGCTCTCATAGTCCAATGGAAAAATAGCTAAGCTATAGTAACAGTAGGGAACGTGGCGGCTCAGTGGCTAAGACGCTGAGCTTGTGGATTAGAAAGGTCGGCAGTTCAAATCCCTAGTGCCGCGTAATGGAGTGAGTTCTAGTTACTTGTCCCAGCTTCTGCCAACCTAGCCGTTCAAAAGCATGTAAAAATGCAAGTAGAAAAATAGGAGCCACCTTTGGTGGGAAGGTAACAGCGCTCACTTTGCCTTCGACATTTAGTCATGCCGGCCACATTGACCACGGAGTCGTCTTTGGATACCGCTGGCTCTTCAGCTTTGAAACGGAGATGAGCACCGCTTCCTAGATTCAGGAACGACTAGCACATATGTGCAAGGGGAACCTTTACCTTATAGTAACAGTAACTACAGCTACAATCTCCAGGACACATGCTTTCAGCTCAGATGCCAGTAGGGAGAAATGTGGCACATAAATAAAACAAATAAATATATAATTATAGTTTACATTCCTTTCTTGCCTATGTGACTCTCCTTGCTTACCTCTAAAAAAATACAAGCCTGGTTTTTACCAGTGTTAACTCTTCAGTGCTAAGAAAAATACTCATGTTTATTTCAGGCTTCTGTAAAAGCTTTCATGGTCATAGAAATCCTTTCTGATTCTGTGAGAAGTCAGTCTTGTGAAAGAACCTATTCAATCAGTCCCATCATTTTGATTTATACTTCTTTGGCTTGTGCCGTAGCTTCACATATCTCGACCCTTCTCTCCGCAGCCAAAGAAAGTATCCCTTCCAGATGCTCTTCACCAAGTGGGGTGGCCCTGTCCAGAAATGCAACTTATGCTAGCTAATAATGCTGTTTACCCAGCACTAGGGACAGTGGCTTTTGAGCCTTTAATAAAATTTCCAAGTATACTAATTAAAAGCTGCAACATATGGGAATGAGTAGGTTGAACAGACATTTGTATTTAACAGGGTGGCTATACTGTACTGTCTTTCCATTAAAATATTCCTATATGAATTGGAGAAGAGCTTGGGGGGAGGGGATTATCTATCTAGTCCAATCTGGCTTGTATGTTTTTTCAGGATGGGACATCTCTTATTTGGTAGGATATGGCAGGAAGACCCGTAAAAGTACAATGGGGCAATGGCACATCCCCACCAAAGATGCTGGCATTGTCAGAAACTCCAGTGCATGGAAAAATAAGCATAATGTAAAGGTTCCCCCTGCACATATGTGCTAATCGTTCCCGACTCTAAGGGTATGTGCTCATCTCCATTTCAAAGCCGAAGAGCCAGCACTGTCCGAAGACGTCTCCGTGGTCATGTGGATGGCATGACTAAACGTCGAAGGCACACAGAACGCTGTTGCCGTCCCACAAAGGTAGTTCCTATTTTTCTACTTGCATTTTTACATACTTTCCAACTGCTTGGTTGGCAGAAGCTGGGAAAAGTACAGGAGCTCACTCCGTTACGCGGCACTAGGGATTCGAACCACTGAACTGCCGACCTTTCTGATCGACAAGCTCACTGAGCCACCATGTAAAATGAGTCAATTTTCTTCACTGCTCAAAAAACTAAGTGGGAGGATGGAAGACTCTCCCCCACCGCGGTAAGACCACACTCTGAATGAAGCCCTCTCTTGATCCTGTTCCCCTGCCTTTTGCTGTTCTCTGCTTAGGAACTGGACATTGCCTAATTTTGACCAAACTGTTAGGATAGCTGTAACTACTGTAGTCTTACTTCCAATGCCTAGAAAAGAATATGTCAAGCCCCAGGGAAATCAGGAGATACAGGCAGGCCAAATGAGTGTAACGATTTATTGCAAGCTTATGTTCTCTACAAGAATCTGAACTACTAGCTGTCAAGGGAAATGAGCAGAAGCTAAGAAAGAAATTCAAGGTGGGCTGGACTTCGATCTCTTGTGTGAGCGCGCAGGGACTCATGGCTAATGACATGTTTGACTCCTCCCTCAGGCTCAGCCTGGTCATCTCCTACAGGATGTTTCAGGTCCATTGAACTGGAAACATCCATAAGTGAACCTGATTAATTTTATGTAGCATATGGCTTCTCACTAATGAATCCCATAGCAATACGTTGTCACTGAGTGCTGGCTCAAAAAAACTCAGCTCTGTGTGTCAGAAGTGTACTCAGCTCTCAGCCCCATTTTTGCACAATATTTTTGTCTCCTTAAAACTATTTAACCTGTTTAACTTCTGGGAAGTTTCACAAACTTATTTTCTGAAACCGCACACCCACTCCCAAAAATGAAAAATGTGCCAACGGTGATATCACCATCTCACTAACCATACTCCTTGCAGTCTCCTGAAGGTAAAATAAATTAATAGATGTTCAACCACTGAAGAAAAAAATGTAGCCCAACTTCTGAGCCCACAAGTCAGGCTTGACTCCTGGCGACTACATGGACACTTCTCTGTAATTAATTTGGCAACAATACATAAATAGTTTACCACTGTCTTCTTCCGGGATGTTTTTTCAACGTCCAGCCATACCCATAATGTTAACCAGATCTGAGCTTTCTTAGCATTTTGGGGATGGAAGATTCAGCCAAGCTCAGCAGTTCCTGCTGTGATATATGGTAAATGGCTTATATCACTATAGTTAGTCCATCTAACTCACTACTGTATTGTTAGGTGGTTTTGCAACTAATAAAGCAGCTTTTCAGAGGAGAATGTGAGCCATTGGATGAAAACCATAGTAGCTTTATTGTCAGTTCTTTCCCATAAAACTATACTTTTTTCTGTATATATTTTCTCATGTGTCTTTTTCTGTAGACTAGAGAGAAGGCTTTTACTTCTAGTCTAAGCCACACAATCCTTCTGGCTTTCTAAAGTTAGCTTTCAAAACTACCCCTTGCTTTCAGGAGCCACTTTTCTTATTAGGGCCTATCACGTTGACTAGTAATGGTGGCTATTTCTTCATTTATTATTGCTACATTGGTAGACCTATATACAGGAGTGTCAAACTGGCGGCATGCGGGCTGGACGCACAGACCACACCCACCCCAGCTCCAAGAAGGCAAAAAATATCACAATACATCACGTGACATCAATGTGACGCGGTGAGTTTGACACCTGTGCTCTAGAACAACAGTTCCCAACCTTTCCAGTTCCATGGACTAGCAGTAGTGGTGGCAGCAGTGAGTGGTGAGCTCATTCTGGTCATTAGAGAATGCAGGAAAGTTTGATGACTTAAAATGTAGATAACTGGTTTTAAAAAAAACAGGTTGTTTCTGTTATGTATTGAATGTATATAGTTGTCTTAAGCCCTGCTGAAGTGAAACTAACCCTAACTCTTAACTGCAACTGTTTTGGAGGGAAACTTAGAACATTCATATCTGGGCAGGCTTTTTCAAGTATTGTGATTGATTAAGGCCCTGTTGTCCTAGAGCCAGGATGGTGAACCTATGGCATGCGTGCCACAGGTGGCACGCGGAGTCATTTGTCAGGGCACGCGAGGCATTGCCCTGTTAGCTGCGCGCACTGGCCAGGTGAATTAAGCCTTTTTTAAAGCCATTTTTCGCCCTCCCCAGGCTCCAAAGGCTTTATAGGAGCCTGGGGAGGGTGAAAACAGCCTCCCCGACCTCCCCTGGGGGCCTACCAGAGGCTTCAGGAGCTTCCCTGAATCCTCCAGAGTGCAAAAAAATGGCCCTATGCACAAACAGGAAGTTCAGGAACGGACTTCCGGTTTGCTTGTGAGACCGGTTTAAGCCCTCTGGAGCCTTCAGGGGCCTTCAGGAGGCTTCCCTGAAGGCTCCAGAGGACTAAAAATGACGTTACAAGCAAACCAGAAGTGACTTGGGGAGGGTGAAAAAAACATGCAAAAATGGGGGGGGTGCCTGTCATGCATGCATTCACACTGGGGGGGGGTCATGCATTGCATTATAGGTGCGGCATGCTCACGCACAACCCCCCTGCGCTCTCCCCTTTTATCGCACACAAGCCAAAAAAAGGTTTGCCATCGCTGTCCTAGAGTATAAATTATAGGGAATTGCCTGTTGTTCCATAGTTCCAATTTTGAGTCAATAAATTATGTTGTTTGCTGGTTTGTTCTTGCCTACTGAAGCTCACTACACAATAGATTCCCAATACAAGGTTTTATTCAGGGTTTTGGGTGGGGGGGAGGCTGCAACTTGACTAGGAAAGGCTAGATTCCTTGAAAAAAATATGCTAAACAAGAAAGGAAGGAAAGAACAGCGAAAGGATTTAGATGCCACTGTTATAGATGCTAAATAAGTATGGGCAACAAACAAACCATGGGCTATATTCTCTTAGGCCCCCAAAACACACTTTGCAGGCTCCAGAATACCACTTAAAACACCACTGAATTTGATTTTTCCTTGTTTGTATATGTTTTTGTAAAAAATAAGGGACAAAGCACCCATTTTGCCACTTAAATCTTTTAACCCTAGTCAGACTAACTTATTTTTTTCCAATTTTCCATCAAAAGAAGGAAGTTGCTTATTTTCAAAATGGTACTCAGTAACATTTTATAGGATACACTGACATAATTAGATGGTAAATAAATGGTAAAAAAATCAGAATGTATTTGCATTTACTATTGATATCTGAAGGTAATTGAGACAATAAAGATCTTGGATGGATAGGGCCTGGGAATTGTTGGCTGCATCATAGAACCACATCAGAAGAGATATAGAACATCTGGGATCCACATCACATTTTAGGGATTTTTTTTCCTGACACTATCCATTTAGCAAAGTGAAAATTAGGCAGGCTTGTTTTTTCCTTGATAAATGGGTTGGAAGGGCTTTTCTGATTAATTTCAAGATTTACAAGAAAGAAAGGGTGGACATAGGTTTTTTTTTTCTCCCTTGTGTTTCCAGTAAAGATCTGCTCCTACTAACAAATCTGTTGGGCACTTACTCTTTCCAAGCACTTTTATGCAATCAAATATTTTCCCACATTTACAGAGTAACAGTAAACACAATGTCACTTTCTCAACTTGCTCAATTTTTCCCCTTGGTAGTTTCTGTATTAATTCTCTCCCTCATTCTCTGCCAAGACCTTTTTTTGCTCAAAACTTGTCCAATTAGTGCTGTCTATCATTCCTTCCATCTCACAATACTTGGGGCACCCTCTAGTTTCCAGAAACAAATCATCCCATGTGGATAATGGAACAAATAATACGTATTTCTTTGGACCTTGACAGTTTTCCACATTGGGTGAAGATGAAAAAAATCTCCATCATGGAGACAATAGCATGGTGTCTCTTCCTTAATTTTACTTTTCCAATTTCCATTTTCAGACGGAATACAAGCCCTGTAGATGAAGAAAACACATACAGCCCATTTTCTAAGAAAAAAGAGCATTTTTTTGTATTCTAAAATTCACAAAACACCATCATAGTTATAAAAATACATAGTCCTCAACTTATGACAGTGGTGGGTTGCAGGCGGTACGCTCTGATACAGGCATACCATATGCCTGCCGGGAGCACCGGGCACCGTTCCAGTATGGTGCTCCGGGGGGCCTACCCACCCGCCCGAGCTACTTACCTGTATTTGAGCTCTTTGGTGCTTCCGAGCACGCACATGGAGCGTACGGCACCTGCGCAACACTCTGCCGAGCAGCTGGAGCATAACGGAGGCATCATGGAGGTAAGGTACATGCAAGAGGTACGTGCTGCATGCGTGCATGTGTGGGACGCCGGGCCCCATTGCACTGTACCGGTTGCAATGGGATCCGGAACCCACTACTGACTTATGAACACAGTTTATTCCAAAATGTTTGTTGCTAAGTGAAACATTTGTTGTGAGTTTTGCCCCATTTTATGACTTTCCTTGCCACAGTTGTAAAGTGAATCACTGCAGGTGCTAAAATAGTAACCAGGTAAGTGAATTTGGCTTCCCCATTGACTTTGCCTGTCAGAAGGTTGCAAAAGGTGACCCTGGGACACTGCAACTCTCATAAATATGAACCAGTTGCCAAGCATCTGAATTTTGATCACATGATCATAGGGATGGTGCAATGGACGTGTGAAAAATGATCATAAATCACATTTTTCAGTGTAATTTTGAACAGTCACTAAATAAACTTTTGTACGTTGAGGGCTACGTGTAGATTTTGGTGCTAGATACAGGTATTTATTCCCCAGGCTTAGTTAAGCATGTGATTCTTCAGGGGTACCCATTTTTGCCTAAGACAGTTTGTACTTTTTTTTCTTTTTTCCTGACTTTAGGAAAGTGAATGAGATTTAACCCGCCTATCTTGTACTTTTAAAAAGCAACAGATGCTTTTGACCCTGATAGGCGCTTCAGTCCTGAAAGATGCTCATTGGCACAAGAGGCCGTCTTCTCTTTCTCTCTCTCCTAAAATCAGACTATTTTTAAACCCGCTTCTGTGCCTCCTGTTTGCCCCAGACTAGCAAATATTTGCAGCCACAAGTTTTCACAAATGTAAATTAAAGAGTGGGGAGGGGAAGAGGGAAGCCACCTCTCCCCTCGATGCCAGCCGACTAAAATTAGTTTGGGGTTTACTAGACGCATTGACTTCACGCTGCGAACGCTGAGTTACTTTCTGTGTTAAAAAAATATTATTGTTTACTTAACTGTTCTCAGTGAGAAATGTGCGTCTGTTTCTTTAAACAGCGAACTCGGCAGGCAGACAGAGCGGCTCCGGGGTTGTTTGCACCTCCAGCCGAGGGCGGGAAAGGAGAGCGATGGCAGAGATCTGAAGAGCGCATCCTCTTGTTGAGAAGGGGAGGAGAAACGGCAGGAAAAGAAAAGGGTCAGGTTAGAAAGAATCCAGGGCAAAGACAGCATTGGAGAGCTAGAAAGAAAAGGCCCGTTTTGCTTCGGAAGTGCGGGCTAAGAGCGATTCCAGGTAATACAGGTAGTCCTGGCTTTACAAGAGGGACAGTTCAAAGGTACAACAGCACTGGGAAAAAGTGATTTGTGGCCAGTTTTCATGTTTATGGTCATAGAAGCGTTCCCATGGTCATGTGATCAAAATTAAAGATGCCTGGCAATTGACTATTTATGACGGTTGCAGTGTCCCAGGCCTTTGAACTCTGGTACTGGAGAAGACTCCTGCAAATCCCTTGGACTGCAAGGCGATCAAACTGGTCACTCCTAGAGGAGATCAACCCTGGCTGCTCTTTAGAAGGCCAGATCCTGAAGATGAAACTCAAATACTTTGGCCACCCAATGAGAAGGAAGGACTCACTGGAGAAGAGCCTAATGCTGGGAAAGATTGAGGGCAAAAGAAGAAGGGGACGACAGAGAACGAGGTAGCTGGATGGAGTGACTGAAGCAGTAGGCGTGAGTTTAAATGGACTCCAGAGGATGGTAGAGGACAGGAAGGCCTGGAGGAACATCGTCCATGGGGTCATGATGGGTCGGACACAACTTTGCGACTAATAACAACAAAGTCTGTACTAGGATATTGGTAGGAATGGTTCTGTGCATGTGAGGATTATGAACTCAGTTCTGGGATAAAATTCCTAGAACAGAGCATGGGATCAGAGCGGCATCCAGTTCATTAATTGTAACTGTGCAATCACAGAAGTTATTCAGAAGTAAAAATGCATACAGGTCCATGCATATGTGTGACCCCGCCTGTTTGTCTTCGGGGTTTCTGCTGCGAATGCGCATGCAACAATCAACTGCCCTTTGTACACGTGGCAGTGCCGAAAACCGGTGTGTGCTGGCCAGCTGATCGTTGCATGTGCATGCGTGCCAGAACCCGGAAGTTCAGCTTTTCCGGAGCGTGATCCCTTTATGCACGTGGCAGTGCCGAAAACCAGTGTGCATGTGCACCAGCCAGCTGATTATCAGGCGCATATGCGCACTAGAACCCAGAGGTTTGGTTTTTTCGGAGCTCGGCCTTGACAAGCGCATAAATACTTATGCAACCTTTTCAGCACTCACTGTTATAGGGTATTTCAAACCAAAACAACTAGATACAAAGACAATTTTTTTTCCTGGTGCCATCGATCTGCTAAACAATTGATTCCTACAACACTGTTTTAGGATATCAAACTATGTATAGGTAGTCCTTGACTTACAACAGTTCATTTAGTGACTGTTCAAAGTTACAGTGGCACTGAAAAAAGTGACATGACCATTTTTAACACTTGTGACCATTGCAGCATTCACATGGTCACATGATTTACATTTGGATGCTTGAAAATTTATTCACGTTTATGACAGTTGCAGTGTCCCTGGGTCATGCCATCCCCTTTTGCGACCTTCTGACAAGGAAAGTCAATAGGGAAACCAGATTCATTTAACAACCATGTTATTAATTCAATAACTGCAATGATTTACTTAACAATTGTGGCAAGAAAAGTCATAAAATGAGGCAAAATTAACATTTCTCACTTAGCAACCTAAATTTTGGGCTCTATTGTGATCATAAGGTGGGGACTACCTGTATTACTATTATCCTTCTCATCTTTCCTATTGCCTATTACTTTAGCATCTTATGACTTTGTTGTTTGTATCTTATGATTTATGTTGATTGCTTTTATTTTGTATATTATGACTACCTTGTGTGTGTCCCATCACACTTGGCCAATGAAGAATTCTATTATGGTCTATTATTATAGAAATCTCTTTTTTTCCCCCTTCAGATTGGTCTTAATTTTTGCCAGGCACAATTAGCACACCTTGGAGACATCCAGGAGGACTCGTTAGGCTGGGTTAACCTCCACGCCCTCTTAAGAGTTTGTATATTTTGACAAGTTTTCATTTATGTGGTACTTTTCATTCGGGGAAGGTTGTCCAGTCGTAATTATAGCTGTCATAACAACCCGTCCATTATAAATAGTGTTATTCCATTTCTATAATTTTGTATTCGACCCAAAGAGCTGGTAGTAAATGCCTGTGGAAAATTAACTTCTGGAGAAGAAATATGTATGTTTCCCGTATACAGATTATTATAAACTTGTGCAGACGTTCTGTGTATCTGTCTTCTGTACCCGACTGCAGACATTATATCTATGAAAGACTAATGGAGGAAGGAGCAATATTTGGTCTAGGACTCAAACACATTCTTACATTTAGACTTTGGCTGATTTTTCTCTTTTAATATACTGAATTTATACTTACTTTTTTTTTTTTTTTGCATACTTCTCTTTAAAAGAATAACTTGTTGTGAGAAGGGTCCACAAAGTTTGAAAGTTACCTGGCTTGTCTGGATTTCTGTTTCAGTGTAATTTTATTTTATTTATATTTATGTATATCTTGCTTTTATTACTATTAGAAATAACTCAAGGTGGCGAACGTACCTAATGTTCCTCCTCCCTCCTGTTTTCTCCACAACACCCAAACAAAGTGGGTTGGCTGAGAGAGAGAGAGAGAGAGAGACTGTCCCGAAATTTAGTTACAGGCTTCATTCCCAGGATATTTACTATTTGTTGCTGATTATAACTTGGTTTCACATATGATGTACCTCAATCATAATGCAAATTGTTTGGATTTATTATAGTGTATGACCCTAGCTGTTATGGATGGTGAATTATGGCCTAGTGCAGTGATGGCTAACGTTTTTGTCATCGCATCCTGAAAGTGCGTGTGTGCCCGCACCAATAAGGCAATGTGCTCTCGCCTCTGCCCATGCACGTATGAAACCCCCATGCCCCGTTTTGGGCCTAGTAGGCCTCCCTGCAGCCTCCTGGGACCAAAAACGGGCCACGTGTGTGTGTGTGCTACAACCCCCCATGCTGCCCGCACTCCCACGCAGGCATGTGCGAACCCCCAGCCTCTGCCACAAATGCTTGTGTGTCTCCCGCATGTGCTCCACCCTTCATGCATGTGCAGCAGAGACCCGAAAATCAGCTGGCCGGCGGGAGGCGCACATGCATGTGCGGTGGAGCTGAGCTGAGGCAATGGCTTGCGTGCCTGCAGAAAGGGCTCTGCGTGCCACCTTTAGCACGTGTGCCATAGGTTCGCCATCACGGGCCTGGTGTCTTAAGTAATTCCGGGAATTCTAACATATTAAATTGTAATTAAAGTATTAGTGCATTGCAGTGAATTATCTTTGGAGATGACCACATGTCTGTCACAACTTCCTTTCTATTATACATACATACCTGTCTTTTCTTGTACACCAATCCCATACAGCCAGACTTGGCCACCCCTTTCTGAGCTGACACAAAATATATTTTGCCTGAGATACTCCATTCTCCAGTGCACTGCTCAGAGAGCCCAAATGCTGGGTTAACACAGCCTATCTGCCCTTGGACTGAGTGATGTTTTTCTTGACCACGCCTCCCTTTGCCTGCACATGCTCAATTCGAAAACTCAGTCCGCCCGAGTTAGGGCTGTTTTGGGAGAGCTCCAGTCTAAGAGCAGAAAGGCTGGAAAAAGTTTCCCAATTTGGACCACGTTTAAATTCTCAGATAGAGGAAATCACGCTTCTACATCAGGTCTGTCTATTTACCTCCAGTGAGGCTTCCGTCGCTTTAAGAGAAGGGCTGCCGGGTTTTCCCTGCTGTTGCTAATTGCAAGCACTGCAGGAGGTTGGAAAGGCTTGCACAGCGGGGGCTGGCTAGCAAGGGAGCAATTAGTGGGATAAACCAAGTTCCCTGTTGGAACAGGGGCGTCCCAGGGGGAGGAAAAGTCCAGCAAGGCTCTGAGAAGGCTCCAAAGCAGGTGAGCCGGATTGCTAGGATTCCCTCGCCTGCTCCATTTTGCCCGGCAACAGCAGCGACGGCTGGAGCCTTCGCACACCTTCAGGGCTGGAAAGAGCGGGAAGCGGCTGCGTGCGCACCCCCCGCCATTTTGGATCGCTCCGACTCACTGGGCAGAGCGGCAGAGCTCAGAGCGTGCTAGGAACAAGGCAGCAAGAAGAGCCCAGCCAGCCAACGGAGCCTCAGCGAGCCCTCAACGACTGCAGAACGCCGCGGGGAGGCTGGGGGCTAGTCTGGGAAGCCAGCTAGTCTCTCCCTCCGGAAAATAAGCTAAGTCTCGGGGAACCGAGGGCGGTGGGAGGAAGGAAATCCGACCCCAAGGCGGCCCTTCCCTCCTGGAGATTCTGCCAGCGCTTTTGGACTGCAAAGGCCAGCGCGTGCCCATCCCAACTCCAGCTATCTTCCAGGCCTCGTGGGGACCTGAAATGGCTGAGGAATGCAGGGAGGCCTTAGGGGATCAGGTGGGGCCCTCCAGCAAGCGCTGCAAGCTGGATCCCTCTGTAAATAAAGGCAAAGGGCACAAAGGCTCACTTGAAAGGTCTTCTCCAAGAGCCACAGTGGATCCCAGGGAGGTTTCAAGGCCCCTTCAGCCAGAACCTAGCCCAGACCGTCGCAGCAGGGAGTCAGCTTCCCCTGATCGTGAGGCCCAATCCCCCGGGGACAGTGAATTCTTGTCTGGGGATAACTATGCATCCAGGGATCCATCTCCTGAAGCATCTTGGGGGTACCCCGACTCCCCTAGCTCCTCCATCGGAGAGGAACGAGATTCTGTCCAGAATTCCCCCTTTGGGAAGGGTGGATCCAGCTCAGGCAGGCCTAGCCAGCGCAGGCCCAGTAAGCAAGAGAAAAAAAGGGGAAAAAGTCCTGCTCTCTCGGATGAAATGAGGGAGATAATTGCCTTAGCCATCTCCCAAGGGATAGCTGAAGGCATTAAGCGCAAGGGCTCTCGCAAGGGCAAGGCCCCAAAGGAGAAACGCAAACCTCGGGCCTCCACCTCTAAGGAGCCTGTATCCTCCTCCCCATCTTCAAGCCCCTCTCACTCTGGGTTATCAAGTTCTGAGCAGGAAGAAGGGGAGATTTTCGCCCTTTCCGAAGACGAAAACCCCACCCCTGACAAACCAAAATTCTCTGGCCTGTTTCAACCGTCATTATTCAAGTCTATCTTGCACAAAGCCATGACGGCCACAGAGTTAGGCCCCACTTCCAGACCTGAGGCCTCTCAGGCTTCCACTTCCAAGGATCTTAAGCATGGGTTGTTCAAAGAGACAAACCCCAGTGGGGGGGATAGAACTCTATATGCAGTAGAAGATAAAATGGAGGAAATCCTCAAATTCCCAGAAGTAGATGCCCCAGTCGTGTCTCTGACTTCCAATTCCAACCTGCCAGCTGAGCTCCTAGAGGGACTTAAGGCAGAAGATAAGAGGTCAGAAAAGGCATGTCAGAAAACACACATGGCGTCTGCCTGGGCCATCAAGGCATCCACCTCTGCCTCCTTTTTTATTAGGGCCACCCTATTCTGGCTGCGCCAACTCAGGTCCAGACCCCCGCCCAGGAAATCTAGGTGGCGCCATGAGCTAACCAAGATTATTACCGCTGTCGAGTATTCGCCACCTTGACAGCAGCAAAATTCTCTTCCAGAGCTCTAGCTTCCAATATCACCTCCCGCCGCCTCCTATGGCTCAGGCACTGGCAGGCCGAAATGAAGGCTAAATGGAAGCTGGCATCGGCCCCATTAAAGGGGGCTTTCTGTTTGGAGAGGCCCTGGACAAGTTTGTCACCGAAACCAAGGACAAACGCAAGATCCTTCCGGCAACCTTTAAAAGGGGTGACCGGAAACGGGCGGGGTCCTTTCGTAAGAGACCCTACAGGAGCCAGGAAACAGGGCAATCTTCTCACCCTTCCCCCTATCAGAGGCCCTTTCAGGCAGGGGGGGATAGGCACCAAGACAGATCCTTCGGGGCTCGTGCCAACCAATCCCAGTCTTCCTTTCGGAGACCATTCCGAGGAGGAGGAAACAACAGTGGTGGATCCCGGCCCTTTCGTAAGGGAAAGTGACGGTCACAGGGATCCCCCCATCGGGGGTCGGCTACGGCTGTATGCCGACAGGTGGGAGGAGATAACATCGGACAAGTGGGTCCTCAACACCATTCGCAAGGGCCTTCTCCTGGACTTCCTATCCTTTCCCCAAAGAAAGGTTATCCGCTGTCCTACCCCCAGGAACCCAGAAAAGAGGGAACGCATGAGGGCAGAAATCTGCCATCTCCTAGAGATAGAGGCGATAGAGCCAGTCCCCAGGGATCAGCAGGGGAGGGGCTTCTATTCGATCCTCTTCCTAGTGCCCAAAAGTTCAGGGGGGTGGAGGGCCATCTTGGACCTCAAGAGCCTAAATCAGCATCTGGCTTACAAGAGGTTCAAGATGCAGTCACTCCACTCCATCCTGGGCTGTGTGAGGGAGGGGGACCTATTGACATCAATAGATCTCAAAGAGGCCTACCTGCATGTCCCCATCCATGTGGCCCACAGGCGGTTCCTGAGGTTCTACGCGGAAGGGAAGCTTTTCCAGTACAGGGCTCTTCCCTTCAGGCTATCATCTGCGCCCAGAACATTCACCAAAATTCTGGCAGTGCTAGCGGCTCATCTCCGCAACCATCCGGTTCGTCTGGAATGTTATTTAGACGACATAATCATTAACTCTCTCACCACCAAGCAGGCACACCGCGATGTTTCTCTAACTGTGCAGACCCTGCAGTACCATGGCTTCTCTGTCAACATGGAGAAGAGCCAGTTCCGACCATCCACCTGTATACAGCACCTGGGTGCGGTCATCAACTCCACCTCCTGCCAGGTATTTCTTTCGCCAGACCGGCTGTCGAACCTGAGACGCAGAGTGAAGCACTGCAGCCTTGCCAGGTCGGTACCCATCATTCAGCTGTCCCAGCTCCTAGGGATAATGATCTCGTGCCTGGGGGTGGTTCCCTGGGCTCGCCTTCACGCCAGGGAGCTGCAGTGGTTTCTGCTGCCAGTGCAGAGGGCCAGGAACAGCAACTCACTCAGGCTGGTTCGGCTCCCACGAAAGGTGATCCGGTCTCTGGCATGGTGGAGGTCCAAGGCAGTCAGGAAGGGCTGCCTGTTCAAGGAGCCGGAGAGACTAGTTGTCACCACGGATGCCAGCCTCCTGGGGTGGGGCGCTCACTGTCAGGGCCACCTAGCCCAAGGCCGATGGACTCAGAGGGAGGCCGCCCACAGCATCAATTGGCTGGAACTGAAGGCAGCTCGCCTAGCGCTGAGAAAGTTCGCATCTCTAGTAAGAGGGGCTCATGTACTGTTGATGACAGACAATGTGGCGACAAAAGCGCACATAAACCGGCAAGGGGGCACTCGATCAAAGGCCCTCATGCTCGAGGCAGAAGCGCTGGGCAGGTGGGCGGAACGTCATCTGGCTTCTCTCAGTGCAGATCACATCTCCGGCGTAAGCAACCGGGAAGCAGACTGGCTGAGCCGCCAACGCATCGACCACTCGGAGTGGCGCCTGCACCCGGACCTGTTCCAGCAGATCGTGAGGAGGTTCGGCAAGCCACAGGTAGACCTGTTTGCCACACACAACAACACACAGCTCCCACGCTTCTTCAGTCGCCACCACTCGCCCCAGGCGGAGGGAACAAATGCTCTGAGGTCAGCGTGGCCTCAGGGACTTCTGTATGCCTTCCCTCCGCTTCCGCTCATCCCTCAAGTGGTGAACAAGCTCCTGACCGAAAAGGCAGACCTCATTCTGGTGGCTCCCTTCTGGCCCAGAAGGCCCTGGTACGCAGACCTGGTCAGCCTCTCAGTTCAAAGACCTTGGAGAATCCCCCGGGACAAGATTGCCCTCAGCCAGGGGGCCATCACCCATCCGGAGCCCCAGTGGCTGCAGCTAGCCGTTTGGCACTTGAAGGGGAGCTCCTGAGAAAGCAAAAATTCTCTGACCAGGTCATTCGAACAATCCAAGCGTCCA